>NC_044038.1:27925694-28612937 GCF_901765095.1 Microcaecilia unicolor
AAGGCAGATAAAGACCATATGGCTTGTTCAATCTGTCTATCCATGCCATTTACTATCCTTTCTTTGAGATCCTATGTTCTTATTCCAAGTTTTCTTGAATTTGGATACAGTTTTCATCTCCACCACCTCCAATGGGAGGCCATTTCACAAATTCAAATGATTTCCATATCACCTTCCTCAAGTTATTTGCTTTCTAAGCTAAACCAAATATGGTAAGAAATTTTCTGAGTTATCTTTTAACAGTGCTGTATAAACTGATGACAGTACACAAACATACTTCTGAGAGACAATTATGTAAATACAAGCCTTAGAATAAATACAACCCTTAGAATAAAAGGACAAGCAATGTCCAATATACACACATTTACTTAAAAAGAAATCTTTGGTTTTAAATATCTAATGGTGATCTAAAACGATAATGGCAGCGGTATAAGTGTAAAAAACTTTTTTAAGGTACATTCGAAGCAAGAATCTGATAACAGAATCAATTGGACCACTAGATGATCAGAGGGTAAAAGGGGCACTCAAGGAGGACAAGGCCAAAGCGGAGAGACTAAATGAATTCTTCGCTTTGTTCTTCTCGGAGATGTAGGGGAGATACCCATGCCACAAATAATATTTACTGGTGATAAGTCGCAAGAACTAAAACAAATCTCTGTAGACCTGGAGGATTTAATATGGCAAACTGACAAACTAAAGAGTAGAAAATCACCTGGACTGGGTGGCATATTCTTGAGAGTATTTATAAAACACAAAAATAAACTGCTCATCTATTATTCAGTAATTTGTAGTTTATCCTTAAAATCAAATGTGGTACCTGAAGAATGGAGGGTGGCCAACATAATGACAAATTTAAATTACAGACCTGTGAGCCTGATGTTGGTTCTGGGCAAAATAAGAGACAATTATAAAGAACAATTATACACAGAGGCATGGCTTAATGGGACAAAGTCAACATGGATTTAGCCAAGGGAATTCTTGCCTCACTAACCTGCTATGTTTTTTCAAAGGGGTGAATAAATATTTGGATGAAGGTGAGCCAACTGATGTTGTATATCTGGATTTTCAGAAAGCATTTGACAAAATGTGTCATGAACAACTCTTGAGGAAATTAAGCAGTCATGGGATAGGAGGCAGTATCCTACTGTGGATTAAAAACTGGTTAAGAAATAGAAAATAAAAAGTAGGATTAAACGGTCAATATTATCAGTAGAGAAGGGTAAATAGTGGGGTTCCTTGGATCGGTGATGGGACCGCTGATTTTTAGCATATTTATAAAATTACCTGTAAACAGAAATAACGAGCGAGGTGGTGATCAAATTTGGTGACAACACAAAGTTATTCAAGGCTGTTAAATCACAAGAGAATTGTGAGTAACTGAAAGAGAACCTTAGGAGACTAAAACTGTCCAAACAGCAGATGACATTTAATGTGAGCAAGTGCAAACCGATGCATATAGGAAAGAGGAATCCTGTCAAGAAACCCTGGGGTTACTCTGCGGCCATTTAAAGGGTCTATCCACAGCTCAGGTCTGCTTACACCTGCCGCTTATGCTCTACACTAGCACCTTCCTCCCACCGACTGGGTCACAACCGCCTCTGGGCGAGTCTCCCACTCTCAAATTATCCCCCGTGATTTCTAGGTTACTGGAGCCACACTCCCAGTGGTACCACAGTTCCCAGAAAGCATTCACAGACCGAACACACAAACCACCAGGATTCTTTATCAGTCCAAACAGGCAGAGTCAACAAACTGAAAATTATTTATTGTCTGAAAAATCGAACAAACAGAAAAAGTGCAATCAGCAAACAATAACAGGTAACTGAAATATGATCAAATATAACACTAACTAAACATTTGTTTACTTTCTAAAAAGTATTTGGAGAGATCATGAAATATGCTGCTTACAGATTATCAAATACAACTGTTCACAGGGCCTCAGCAAAGATATCCGTCTCTCTCTTCTCCCGGGCTAAGACTGGTGAAAAAGCCATTAAAATCCAAATGAAAATGAGCTCCTGGGCCAATCCCAGCCCAAAACAACAAGTTTTAAAAGAATACTGCTCACAGTACTGTAGATCACTTCCTCACTGAGTGAAACTAAGGAGGGAGCATTCACTTTTCTATAACAGCTTTAACATAAAACATGCACCACCTGCTGGCTACTAGAAGAAATACACTTCAGGAAATAAGGCAGTTTTACAGGCTCAACACACACTGTTCTGTCACAAATCTAAACTATAAATACATCATGTAGGGTTCCACATTAGGGGTCACCATCCAGGAAAAGGATCTAGGTATTACTGATGATATGTTGAAATCCTCTCCTCAGTGTAGAGCAGTGGCCATGAAAGCAAACAAAACATCAAGATTAGGAAAAGAATGGGGAATAAAACAGAAAATCATAATGCTTCTGTATCGCTCCATGGTGTGACTGAACCTCGAATACTGTGTATAATTCTGGTTATGGCATCTAAAAAAAGATATAGCATAATTAGAAAAGGTACAGAGAAGGTTTACCAAAATTATAAAGGGGATGGATGGGATTCTCTCCCCCCTTCCCAATGAGTAAAGGCTAAAGACAGTTGGAGAAGAGACAGATAAGGAAAGGCTAAGACAGCTGGAGAAGAGAAAGATAAGGGGAGATATGATAGACGTCTATAAAATACTGAATAGAGTGGTAGACGTGAATTGCTTGCTTACTCTTTCCAAGAATACAAGGACTAGGGGGCATGCAATGAAGCTACTTAGTAAATTTAAACTAAATCAAAGAAAATATTTATTCACTCACTGTGTAACTCTCTGGTATTCTTGTCCTGGATTGGCTACCGTTGGAAACAGGATGCTGGGCTTGACAGACCTTTGGTCTGTCCCGGTACGGTGATGCTTATGCAGTTATCGAGCTTCCGATAAGACTGAGCTAACTAGCATATTGGGATCATGGTTAAAACCCAAACTTCAAAGTGCATGGGAAGACTGGATTTTTATATCACTAACCTTCAAGGCTGTGGGGACATTTGAAAAAGGGACTGGTGTTGGTTCAAATATTGGTTTTGCAGGAAGCAAATCTGGGGATGGCAAGGCCTGAAGGAGCCTAATGCTAGAGGTGGAAGCGACCATCACTGTAACGATTCTGGGTATGCTTGCAACATATATGAAAGGCAATGATAGAAGTGTTGAGTACTCAGGTAAAAGATAGGGAGAAGGGGTGATATGGACTATATCAGAGTCTATGTGTAAATTTACCCAAAATGGGCAATTCTCAACAAGGCACCCTGGATAGAGTATTTTGTTCTTTATCTGCCATCATCATTTACTATAATACTGTGCAAGTTCAAATCTAATATAATAATTTGCTCCTCCAACATTCCAATGTGTCTCACTGGGATCGTAACCACCTGTTGACGTCACTCCTCCAACGTTCTCCGTCCCCCCTCCCTCCCAGTTCCATGGGACCCTGGAACTGGGAGGGAGGGGGACACTGGAACTTGGAGGGGGGCCTGGAACTCGGAGGGAGGTGGAGGAGGCAGGGGAGAGATGCTGCACATGGATGGATGGAGGGGGCAGGACACAGAGGACATTGCCTGCATATGGATGAATGCAGGGGAGGGAGGGGACCCTGAAACTCGGAGAGAGGCAGGGAGGGGACGACCCTGGAACTCAGAGGCAGTGAGGGAGGGAGGGGACGAACACACTCTCATGCTCACACACACTCTCTCTCTCTCTCACAGACACACTCGCACCCAGTCTCACTCTCTCTCACACACACTCTCTCAAACATACACACTCCGAGGAAAACCTTGCTAGCGCCCGTTTCATTTGTGTCAGAAACGGGCCTTTTTTTACTAGTAACATTATAAAGCAAACACTGTGCTAGGAAATCAGATTCATGATAGCAAAAATTTTGACTATTTATACAAGCTATTGAAAATTGCAAAAACATACGCTAACATCCAAATTCAAAATGCACTGGATAGTGTATGAATTCAGTTTATGACAATAATTAAAAAAAAAAAAAAAAAAAAAAAGCACACAGTGAGTTATAATCAGTAACTTACATCGCCAGCAGCTGCAGACTGTGATATGGTGTAAATGCCAAAAAGTCCTGAATCAGAATAATTAGTATTGAACGCTGAAACCTATAAAATGCAACATAAATGTCTTATGAACATTAGAAAAAAAAACCCTAAACTGGAGCAGGCAATTCTGAATTGTGTGCTATCACATTCTACTTTCATTTGCAAGCATACTACAAAGTTTCATAAAGAGTAAACAACTCAAAAGAACCTACTGTATTCTGGACCAGCGGGACTTATGTTTGCACAGGTATTTTATAACTCTCCAAATGTTATGCACTCTACAAAATCAGATTATTAAATTTGGCTACTGAAACAGGGGTTTTAGGTGTCACCAAAATCATCATTCCCCCCCCCCCCCCCCCCCCCACCTTAGGAAGCCATGGTGGTTTACTGGCCTCTTCAGGGCAGGAGTGATCCAGAGTTGCTTCTGCCCATGCTGGTTCTTCCGATCTCAAAATGGCTGCCAAGATTGCTGCAGGAAGTTGTGGCAGCCACTTTGACTATACAACCAGCATGGGCAGTAGCAACTGGGGATGGCTCCCGGCCTGAAGAGGCAACTAGACCACCAGCGCTTCTAACGGTAGGCTTGAGGACGTGTATGTGGGGGGGAAGAATGTTCTCATGTGGGGGGGGGGGGGGGGGTCAATTTCAGCCAAAAATACACTGGCATTCTCAGCTGAAACTGAAGCACAGCTGAGCCCAGATTTTGGGCTACATTAAATACAGAGCTGAATAGCAAAAGGGAAAATATGGGTACAGTACAATCGCTATTATCCAGAATAGATGGGACCAAGCTTGTTCCAGATAGTGGGAGTTTTCCTGATTTAAAAAAAAAAAAAAACCAAAAAACATTTGAGGCTATGGATATTTTCCCACATAAATGTAGCATACAAAGGCAACCAATTTTCAGATAACAGAACTTTTAATGGACAACAGACCATGCTCCAAAGTCCACAGGGATTTTATTTTTAAAATGGGAGTTTCCAAATACTTGACCTTTGGGTAAAAGGCGCTTTATCAAATTAGCAAATTAGTCTTGGGAAAAGCACAATGTAGCCACTAAAACCAGTATTCTTCAAATCATTCTGCCCTAGGATTGGCTTGGCCTGTTTAAATATATTATAGAACTTGCCAGAATTTATGATGGGATGCAAGAAAAGCATTGCTTAATTTTCTCCATACTATTTGTGTGATGGCACAACAGACAAGACCTTGAGCAAATCCAGCAACTTACGTCAAAAGGCTGACTAGTTGCTTTGGCTACACTCTGTACCAGTTTGCTGCCAACACCACTCCCTCTCTTAATGAAAGGTCCTGCACCTAGAACATGCTGAAGGATGCTAAAAGCATAGGCCTCGTCACTTCCTGTTGAAACGCCTTCAGCTACAATAGCAGCATGGACCAGGTTATCACCATTTTGTGTGCGCAGTTCAGCTGAAAAGAAAACAACAGCACAAAAGGAGAATTCATTGTCATTTCAATAAAAATGGGTCTGGATGCTTAAACGAGCTAGCTGCTAAGATTATTCCTACATTTTTCTTTAACCTAACTAGGAAGAGGAATGTTACTATGTCAAATGTTATTCAGCAGACAAAGCCAACCACATTTCTACCAGTGAAATGGGATGTAAGAATTACTGTTATATCAAAAGTAAAATGCTCAGGAGCATTCTACCATTCTCTCTCGTTTTCCTTGAAAAAGAAGCATAATGCCTGCTGCATATATCACATCAAGTATATTTGCTTGCTGAATTGGTATATGTTACCACTGATTTTGTTACTAGCTAAAAATTATGCATCCAGTTCACAACATTATTTGACCTTACAATTCCTTTCACTTCTAGGTGTTAAATATAAAACTGTATTACAAACTTCCTTTACCTATCAAGCAGCCAAGTGGTGGAATAAATTACTGAATTCCATCAGCCATCAATTCAATTACGTAATTTTTCGGAAAGTTCTGAAAACCTGTCTAGTTCAAAAGTTGGCACCGTCTTGATATCTGCATGTATTCTTCTTGCATTAACGATTATTCTGGACATTGTTGCTTGAGGTTACTAGGATATTATTGTTTAGGTTTTTTAATATGCTGTAATTCTAGGATTATGTCCTATTTAGCCACATTGATCCATTTTTTTGGTTATTCACAGCATATAAGTATTAGATGTAATCTGTTCCATTACTATTTGGAATTCTGCAGTGTTCAGTCTTACACTCTCAAATGTCATGTAAAGTAAAAACCACTTGTCTGAAAAGTCTATGAAGATGTTGGGAGGAAATGAATAGTATAACAAAAAAGAACAATTAAAAAAAAAATAGCAGCCCTGCTTCTCGATTTACCTCCACGATACTTGGCCTTTTCACCAACAGAACCAGCACCACCTCGAATATTCAGAAATTGCTCCCCAATCTGCTTTAGGACAGGATGTTCCACACCTAAAATATGAAATATCTCACAGAAGACTTAAATAACTTAATAGGGAAGGAGAAAGAACCCACCCCCCCCCCCCCCCCCAACACACACACATTCAAACCTGTGTCCTGGGGCCACAGAGTCAAACCCAGGAAAGGAAATCTGAACTACAAGAGTTCCACAAAGATACTTAATTACAGAGTTTTAAAAAAATGAAATAATCCTGATGGTTTACACTGTATAGAAGTCTCTAATCCGATGTGGCCACGTTTTGGCACAAGCCTGCCTCAGGGATCCAAAACTCTTGAGTGGAAACAGCCAAATGTAAATTAATAATGTGTCCATCAGCAACTTGGGTAACACAAAGACTTAAAAGTCTGTTTGGCTGTTTGCACTTGGCATGAACATTTTGCCAAAATGTGGCCACATCAGGTAACAGATTTCTTTACACAATGTGGGTCATCAGGACTAACATTTTTCAGATTCCATAATAAAGTATCCTTGTGGGATTTGCAGTTCAGGCTTCCTTTCTTGGGCTGTCACTGTTTTCTTGTCTGGGTAGCCCATAGGAAGATAACATGATAGTTTATTCTGAAGTAGTTCACAACTACTTTAACAGCGGATATTTTATATATGAGGAAAATATAAAATATATAATTCTCTTGACTATAGAAAACTCTCTCTCACAGACCATTATATATAATGAGAAGTGTATGCTTAATGAATACATACCCAGCCCTACCAGCGCCATTCTAGGACTTGTAAAGTTGTTCTGTACAAACTGATGTAGCTATATTAAAATAAAAAAATGCATTTAAGACTATGTACATAATATTATGTGCTAGTGAATATTTCAAAACATTTATTCCCTTATAACAGGGCTACCGACAATAGTAGTTTTAAAATACATTTTTAATCATCTCTATGGGGCCCTTTTAACAAGTGGTGGTAAAAGGCAGCTCGCGATGGTACATGGGATTGCCGCACGCCGAGCCCACCTTTTACTGCAGCAGGCAAAAAGGGCCGATTTGCCGTGCGCTACCCTAGTGGCAGCCTTACCGCCCGCTGATAAAAGGGACACATGTGTGATGTACTATTGATTTTATTTCTTTTCATGGTGTGCTTATAATCAAAGACAACCTGACTTTTGAAAGAGCTAAGAAAAATATTGCAGTGATGCGAAAAAGCATGCGCACTATTTGATTGTAACATACATAACATAATGCCGACTATACAGGGGCGTATCTGCGTGGGGCCACGGGGCCCTGGAACCCCTGCTGATGACCCTCTCCACCCACCCTCCCGCCGTCGCCTAGCTTTGCTGGCGGGGGACCCCAACCCCCGCCAGTCGCGGTCCTCTCTTCCGTTGCAGCAAAGCTTCCTGTTCTGAGTCTGACGTCCTGCACGTACAACGTGCATGACGTTGGACTCAGAATTTGAAACTGAAGGAAGCTTTGCTGCAACGGAAGGGAGGACCTCGGCTGGCGGGGGTTGGGGTCCCCCGCCAGCTTTGCAACGGAAGGACCTCGGCTGGTGGGGGTTGGGGTCCCCCGCCAGCAAAGGTAGGCGACGTTGGCGGGGGGGGGGGGGGGCTAAAATGTGCCCTCTCACTCTGGCTCTGGCCCCCCCTCCCGCCGAAGTCCAGATACACCTCTGTGACTGTATATTTGCTTCAGCGAAATTACAGTAGCGGAATATCAAAGTGCTCTTTCTAGTTGAAAGCACAGATTAAAAACTGAATTTCTACCTGCTCCGGAGTGAATTTTCCAATCATGAAATCAGGGGAATATATGGAGTTAGCAAGCGTGTTGCGGTAAGCTGCTGCATGAAGATTCTCAAGAACACCTATAAGGTTAATAAAAGAAAAATAAATGGGCTTAGAAAACAGTTTCTTGCTCACTAACAATGGTGAATAGATCATTAATTGCCCTTCAAAATGTGTATATACAATTACTTTGAAAACAACACATTTGTACAAATTATAAATGCTATTTCTTAAACTACAATTTTAGATAATAACTCTCTATTAGCACATGAAGTCTAGAACAATTGACAAGCACCATAGCTGTCCTGTGTTCACTCATTCACATATGAAAAACAAAATGAGAACAGTGAAACGGGGACTGAAAGCACAGGAATAAACAGCTGAAAGAACACATACACTTTTCCAGATGATTTTTGGTATAGAATCAAATTCTGCTCTACATACATATAACCAGAAAACTGCTGAAGATTGACATAAGATATAAGAATGGCCATAAAGGGTCAGACCAAGGGTCCATCTAGACCAGTATCCTGCTTCTAACAGTGGCCATGCCAGGTTACAAGTATCTAGCAGAATCCCGTAAAAAGATTCTATGCCACCTACCCTTAGGAATAAACAGTAGAATCCCCAGGTCGACCTTAATAATAGTTTATGGACTTGACCTCCAGAAATTTGTCCAAACCTTTTTAAAACCCAGCTAACTGCTTTTACCACATCCTCTGGCAATGAATTCCAAGCGGTGTTGAGTGAAAAAAATATTGTCTCCTATTTGTTTTAAAAGAATTACCAAGTTCATGGTATGTCCCCTAGTCTCTGTACTTTTTGAAAGAGTAAAACAAATCGATTCGTATTTACCCATTCCGCTCCTCTCTGGACTTTGTAGACCTCTTCAATACCCCTCCTTCCCCTTGTGTCTCTTCTCCAAGCTGAAGAGTCCTAACCTCTTTAGCGTTTCCTAATATGAGAGTCGTTCCATCCAATTAATCATTTAAGTATAGCCAGATGACCAGGAATTAATAAAATTGCATATCCAATACCATCTACAAATGTCCATTTAACCCTATTCTCTGTATTCTATCTTTTAACCAGTTCCAAATCCACAACAGAATATTTGCCTCCTATCCCATGGCTTTTTAATGTCCTCAGCAGTCTCTCATGAGGGCCTCTGTTAAAAGTTTTCTGAAAATCTAAACACACTACATCAACAGGTTCCCCTTTATCCATGTTTATTCACACCTTTAAAAAAATGTAGCTGATTGATGACCGAGTAGATCAACAGAGCAACCATACAACTTTATTCATGGCAAAAAAACAATTAGTTTCTACAGAAAAAAAATGTAGCAGATTGAAGACTAAGATCAATTAATTAAGGAGTTTCGATAAATGAGGTAAATAAACCAGAAGCAGCCTTGGATGGGATTCTTTCATCCCTAAAGAGCAGCGGCAGATTTGCTGCACTGGGAGGAATAAATCTCACCCTGAAAAATATTCAAACCATACGTCTTTATTCACGGCAACAAATACTTTCTATAGAAACAAAATGTAGCAAGAACAGTTCAAAGAGGTAGGAATAATTTGCTAGAAAATGTTTTCCTCACAAACAGATCAGTAGGAACTGAAAAAGAGAATGGCACACATCCCTGCAATACATCAAGCCAACACATATCATACGACCCCACAGTAACTCACATGGGAAAAACATTCAGCATACGGGGATCCTACACATGCTCATCTTCAAATATAGTGTATATTATTCAATGCAAAAACTTGAAGAAGAATGCTATGTTGGAGAGACAGGCCAAATTTACATGGGCACCATATTAAACACTACAGTACTAATCAGCATTTTGCCAGACCAGGGCACTGCAGGAATGACTATGGCGAGAAAACTAAAAGGAAATTTCAAAACCATCCAGGAACATAAAACCTTTGAAGTTAAAATGATGAAATATTTTGATAGCCGTCACACAAGATTTAAGATCTAGGGTTCCTATCACATTATAAACCGTCCTTTGATCACCCGTACATCTCTCCCTGTTTCCCTCCCCCCCCCCCTCCTACCTTTCCCCATGAGACTGTCATTAGAATGCTTTTATGTTTCACAGATACATTTTGATATAAATCCTAATAAAGTAATTTGCTTATTTCTGAATTTCTGATCTGAAGAAGGCGTTACCTTTGAAAGCTAATGAAAAAATGTATTAAGTTAGTTCAATAAAAAAGGTATCATCTTATTTTCTTTTGTTTTATTTTACTTCTATGTATTACCTCCCACACACTGAAACCCTGCCTACAATATAATGGCTGCCTTCAGTGTACTCTAAAGGTATTTTTTCTTGTAAACTGCTTTGCTATTTGTTTTAACAGATGAAAAGGCAGTCAAATTAATAAACTTTAAACCTCATTTCAAAATCATATATGACAGACAGCAAGAGTCATGCTGTAGGCATTGCTACAGTTAAATCATTAGACAAAGTGAATGCTCTATACGGAGATCACAGAAACAGAATGTGGTAACAGATAAGGACGCAAGGCCTACTGTATATGCCCAATTTATACCCCATTGCATGACTTCAGGCCCCAGAGTTTATCACCATCTTTCTATTTAACACCTCCTTGAATTCAACTACTGTTTTTGTCTCCATCACCTTCCTTGTGAGGCTAATCCATGCTTCCGCCACTCTTTGCATGAATAGTTTCTAATGGTACTCCCTCTATTGTGACTTTTTGTTCTACAATTTCCTTTTCTCTAAAAAAAAAAAGTTTACTTCTTTACGTTATTCAGATATCGAAAAAGCATGATTCATCATCCTGAAGTCTGTTTACTGCTTAGTGCGTACCAGCATCTCATCTCTATCACGTACTTCTCCCTCCGATTTCTGCACCTCAAATGTACAATTTTGCATTTTTGTGCTTTATAGCTTAGCTATTAAATTACTCAAGCAACCCTTAAGCTTTCTTAATCACGTATTGTTCTATACATTCCCTTAGAATATCTACTGTTATAGATATTAGTGTCCAAAAAAAAGGAAAAGCATGCCATCTGAAGTGCCACTAAGACTCAATTCTAGGCAGTAGCAGAAAAATTCCCAGGTGTCAGGAAACCCAAAATTTGTCACCTGAAAACTAGTTGCAGAACCCAGTGGGGGAAATAGGTTGATTGTGACATGGGTACGAAAGGACAAAGTCAAGCTTAAAAAGGTAAAAAAAAAAAAAACCACAACATAATGCAAAAAAATCAAAAATAAGGTCTTCCCCAGCAATATAGTCTAGATATTGTTAAACTTATTTATAAAAAAGCAAGAACTTCTGTTTCAAGATTCACTCATCAAAATTACAACTTTGGTGTAGGTAATATCTTACCAACTTGTAGATTCTGAAAGGCTACTGTTTTATCATGCTTTAATTTTGATTGAATGTCAGACACTTCCCAAGGCCTGAATTCAGGGGCTGTGGTGACGTTAATCAGATATTCCATGACAGTATCCCTGTAAAAGGGAGTACATGAATGCAATTATCTGAATTTAGCAAAAAGAAATAAAAAAAAACAAAACAAAACAAATCAGTTTTATAATTGATTCCAAACACTGAATTCTAAGGTATAATGAAAAATCTTTCCATGAGACTATGATGAGGAAGATACAAAGGAAATTGTGGTTTAACTCATCACTGCCTGTGTAACAAAGCAGCTGTAGGGTGTGCTAGGTATCTACATTCTACTACAGCAGTAACTGTTAAGTACTGTGCAAACACAAATTAAGACCCGTTTTAGAAATCATGATCATAAGCCCTGCTGCTAATCACAAGTTGGATTTATTGAGTGGAGGCTACTATGGAAACACTTTCAATTTTATCCTGGCTTGAGTATTATGATCAGTGAGGGTAATCCCAAGAATACTGACGGGGTTGAGTATCTGATCAGGCAAAATGATTGAGATCATAATGTCTGCACACACTAAGCTATTCAGCAATATACTTACATATGGTCACGCAGACATTCCACACTGTAAATCATGCTTTCCCTTGTAGACGTCACACTGCAAAAGGAGACTGGTTAATATAATATTTTTTCTTTCCAATCAACTGGATATTAAAAAAAAAAATTATAAATAAGGTTATCAATGCCCCCCTCTCAAAACATCTGGATTGAGCTTAAAACTAGTGAAAAACATCAGGTGCTAAAATGAGAGCTACATCAGACTGGGGGTTCCAGAGAAATAAGACCCCCCCCACACAAAATCAAACATATAAATGGCGAGTGACCGACTCACTCGCAAATGCGCAGTAGAGACTTCCCTTTCTGTCCCGCCCCCGCGTCAATACGTGATGATGAGGGCGGGACAGAGAGGGAAGTCTCTACTGCGCCGCCGAGGTTGATACCGCTCCCCCCCACCCGCCCACCCGAGGTCGCCGCTACCGTTACCCCCCCCCCCCACCCGGCCCTCTCTCCGCTACTAAACTTACACATCCATTCGCCGGAACGCAGCACGCACATCAGCTGAGCTGCCGTCGGCCCTTCCTTCCCTGCCTGTGTCCCGCCCTCGCTGACGTTACGTCACAGGAGGGCGGGACACAGGCAGAGAAGGAAGGGCCGACGGCAGCTCAGCTGATGTGCTTGCTGCGTTCCGGCGAATGGATGTGTAAGTTTAGTAGCGGAGAGAGAGAGGGCCCGGGCCGGGTGGAGGGATGGCGGCGGCGGCGACCTCATGGGGAGGGAGGGGGAAGGAAGGAAAACCCCAATACCAGCCCGTTTTTACGGGCTCAACGGCTAGTAAATAAATAAAATAAAAATGGACCAATGCATTTATAAAAAACATTGCAATTAAGGAATTTGCTCCATTCAAATTGTCTTTACACTCTCCTTATCATAGACATACACACTGGAAATTACATAAGGAATATCTACCTACTTTCTCCACCATGTACACATCCAGTGCGACCATACCCCTATCCCTACAGGGCTAGCTCTTAGTGATTCAATTGTGCATTTCATTTCATGCAACTGTGAAACCTAGTAACTGAATTGTGTAGCTTTCTTAACAGCTGCTATGTACTGTGAAACCTAATGACTGAACCATGATTGGGAATAATAAAATGTAACCAAGTGTGATAACATATAAAGCCATTAGATATTACTGTCAACAGATCTCATGCCACTGTCCTATGGAAACTGTATTGTCCACTAGTGGTGAAGAAGCATGGCAATGCCTACTGCTACGGGACAGTGGCACTCTGGAGGTTAAAACTCTGAAATCTGTTGACAATATCTACTACTCAAAATGAATTCTTTGATATTAAGTGTGCTCATTGATCCAGACCTATTATTTACGGCCCATATGTTTTCAGTTATCTTTTAATTTATTTAAGTTGAAAACCATCCATTTGATACAATCAGCATCTCAAAAAGCTCTTTAGTACATTCTCTGGTGGTATATTGCAATTCGCTCTCCAAAGGCATTCAGACCTTAGTATCTGGCGTCTGCAAGTTAGCTTATCCACAGTGCAAAAAGATGGGATTATAGGATACCATTTTTGAAAACAGGCTTCCCATTACTCACTGAATTACATCCTAGATTGTAACATTAGTACACATGATTCATTGATTTAAAAACAAAACTGTATTGCACACCTGAGGCTACCACCAACAGCTTCAATGCCCCGGATAATCTTGAAGGAAGATGCTCCCTTTGTAGTCTACAAAATGTTAAGACAAATTATATTAATTCATGTATTCGATTAATATATACAAATTAAAGGCTTTTCATCACCCATGTTTCCACACATTTTCCAAAGGTAACAAAATAGTAAAAAAAAAAAAAATCACATATAAAAAATAAACACAGAATGTGTTATTTTCTCCCTAAGTTTTCACTACTTTTTTAAATCTTTTGTCCCAGATGGCAAATTGAGGTGACTCAAAGAGTCTCATTTACACTGAGGAATGAGGGGCCACAGTAGAGACCAACAACTTTTCTCCATCACCACCGTTCAGGTCAAACCTCCAGGGCACATCCCTGCAAACCCCACTGTACATTTGGTTTGAACATTTCCTGCACTATGCTGCACTGTGCGATGGCCTGAGTCGTGGGGTCAACCCTTCATATATTATTTGAAACCTTACCTAAATACAAAGTATGTCAGCTGAAAGGATAAAACTGAAAAACATTTGAAGCACTTAACTGTCACATGAGGGAACACCAAGGTAATGGCACTCATGCTCAAGAACATTTTCTTCTATTAGATTGTAAGCTCTTTGAGCAGGGACTGTCTCTCTTTGTTAAATTGTACAGCGCTGCGTAACCCTAGTAGCGCTCTAGAAATGTTAAGTAGTAGTAGTAGTATTACATATAGCAGTGATTTAACCAGAGCTGAGATTGTGATGTCATAATGCCTCATTCCACCAATGCCTAAGAGCCAACCTCATCAGTGATGTCACAATGGCTTGATTGTCCTATATTTGTCTCACTCTTATCTATTAGATTGTAAGCTCTTTGCTCAGAGACTGTCTCTCTTTGTTAAATTGTACAGCGCTGCGTAACCCTAGTAGCGCTCTAGAAATGTTAAGTAGTATGCAAGATAAAAATGTAGTGGTTGTGTCAGATTCAAAAACAAAATGCTGCAGCATACAGACTTATATCACACATCTATTGTTTTAATTTTCCTCCCATTCCCCTCCGACAAAAAAATATATATGCCTATTACCTCCCAGAAGGCATAATTTGTTTCCAGCTACATACAATTTGCTCGCCACGGATTTCAAATAAGAATAAAATTCAGAACACAGTATATTTTAAAGAAAAATATCCTGTATGTTCTGCACGGAACATTAGCACTTATACCCAGCAAAGTTTTAGATCAGTCAGAATGGATTCAGCAAAGGGATGTCTTGCCTCACCAATTTCCTTCACATGTCGATAATGTTGAACCAGCTGATGTAGTGGATCTAGATTTTCATAAAGCTTTTGACAAAGTTCCTCAGGAGAGGCTCCTGAGAAAATTAAAGAAAGATTCACGGGATAGGAACTGATTATTGGACAGAAAACAGAGGTTTGGGTTAAATAGCCATTTTTCTCAGTGGAGGAGGGTAAATAGTGGAGTGCTTCAGGGATCTGTACTGGGATTGGTGCTATTTAACATTTACAAATGATCTGCAAATCAGAATGACAAGTGAGGTGATTAAATTTGCAGATGACACAAAACTAAAGCTGTTAAAATGAATGTGGACTGTGAAAAATTGCAGGAAGACCTTAGGAAACTGGAAGGCTGGGCATCCAAATGGCAGATGAAATTTAGGGGTCCTTTTACTAAGGTGTGCTAATGGATTTACTGCGTGCTAAATAAGAAGCCTATTATATTCCTATGGGAGTTTTGTCATGTACCACATGCTAATCATTAGTGCACCTTAGTAAAAGGGCCCTTAAGGTGGACAAATGCAAAGTGATGCACATTGGGAATAATAAGCTAAATCATAGTTACTTGATGCTAGGGAACATCTTGGGAGTCAGCACCCTAGAAAAAGATCTAGGTGTCATTGTAGACAATATGTTGAAGTCTTCTGCTCACTGTGTGGCGGCAGCCAAAAAAGCAAACAGGATGCTAGGAATTATTAGGAAAGGGATGGTAAATAAGACCAAGAATACTATAGTGCCTCCGTATTGCTCCATGCTGCAACCTCACCTTGAATATTACATTCAGTTGTGGTCGCCGTTATCTCAAAAAAGATATAATGGAATTAGAACAGGTTCAAAGAAGAGCGACCAAAATGATAAAAAAAAAAAAAAAAAAGAGACAGACGATGGGAGATACGATTGAGGAGTAGTGTAGAACGGATAAAAGTGAACTCATTTTTTACTCTTGCAAAAAGTACAATGACACTCGAAGTTAAAAACAAACAGGAAGAAATATTTTTTCACTCAGCAAATAGTTACTCTGGAACTTATTGCCGGAAGATGTGATAACAGCGGTTAGCGTATCTGGGTTTACAAAAAAGGTTTGGACGAGTTCCTGGAGTAAAAGTCCATAGTCTGCTATTGAGACAGACATGGGAAAGCCACTGCTTGCCCTGGGATTGGTAGCATGGAGTGTTGCTACTATTTGGGTTGCTGCCAGGACTGGTCACTGTTGGAAACAGGATACTGGGCTAGATGGACCACTGGTCTGACCCAGTATTGTTATTCTTACGTTCAAAATTTATTTCATTATAATTGTATCCTACTTATCTAAACGTCTGTTGGTAACAATGGACAAACAATACATCAGACAAAACATAAAAATGTAAGTAATAAAAACCAATGGGCAAGGAAAAAAACAAAAACCTTCAGATAGAATCACAAAGCCAAAAGCATCAAATATAAATCAGTAAAACAAAAGTCAAATTTAAATAGTAAATGATGGCAGATAAAGACCTGAATGGTCCCTCCAGTCTGCCCAACAGTCACATTCATGATTAAACCAACAATGAAATGTGCATAATTCAAGAGACTGTCCATTCTATAAAAGTGAAACCTTGACATAAACCATAGAAGAATGGTATAGATCTAGCCCGATTTGATGGAAAGAAGGTATATCAAATAACATTATTCACTGAGCATGTTGGACAATAAATTCTTAATGAGGTGGCAATTGTGAGTGGAGCTTCATTATCATCAGCTTCGGGGGGGGGGGGGGGGGGGGGGGGGGGGGGGGGGGGGAAGAGAAGAATTTCCTCGACCATTTGCGCAAACAATTCTACAACAGCCCTGTGAAGAAGTCTTTCATGAAGACTGCGGCACAGTTCGTAATTCCTGCACATAACGAAAGAGCTCACAGGGATTAGACTAAGAGTTTTGAATCCTCTTTGAGAAAAAAATATTTCTCTTAGCACCTTCAATCAAAAGCCCACATTCTTCCACACAATGTAAAAACTGCTGATGTGCTTTCAGTGTTTCCACTTTATACCAAGCTCTAAGTTGCATAAGTTATGCTTTTTTTTCTGCCACTGTCCTAGTAAATCATGGAGCTTGTTCAGAAACATCAACTTGAGGCACATTATAGTTAATGTCTATGACCTCTGGGGCGGAACTTAAACTTCAAAGATGAACAAGCTCATCTATATCTAAGTCACTTCAGACCTGAATGGGCAGTTTGCATTCAGTTCTTTTTAATCTAGTACTGCTCTCTTAGCATACAATTCATGATTCCTCTAAGCCCTAATCCACAAAGGTGAAAATAAAGTCAGTAAATGGTGGTCTGACCAAGGAACAGGAGAGTTAGCTAAGAAGATACATAAATTAGTACTTATTGAGGGTGGACCAAAAATAGGAGTCACCTTCTGAACTGTTTTTATACAGACTTGACGGTCTAGTTTTTATTGCAATAAATTTTGTGTTTGTCATTCCTTGACTCCCAGGTTCCTTTTTATTATTTATTTTTAAGTTGTTTTTTTTCCCATTTATTTATTTTTTTAATTGGTCCTCCCCTACTTTTTCATTTACAAAAATAGGATCCAACATTTTGCCTTCAATGTAGGTAGAGGAGTTGATCATTGGCAAAACAAGACAGCAGACACTCCCAATGAATTTTAAAATTACCCACAACCACCATTTTAGAGAGATCATAATAAAGGGCTAAGGGAAAGGGGAATACAAAGTACACAAATACCCCAATGCCCATCATCTAATAGAATAACTTCGGTGTATTCAGAAAACTCACTTCTATACAATGTAGCTGCAATTCCTCTTTAAATAAACATAATTCACCCCCACCCTGCACCCCCTTGATGGCAAACTTTATAACCAGAGGGGCCTAACCGAATAAGGATTGCGGCATCAAAATCCTTTAGCCAGGTCTCAATAATGGTAAACAAATCAAACATTCCACACAAGTACACCATTTACTAGAAAATCAATTTTGTTCCTTATAAATCAATTGTCAAGGCTAACTAACATCCTAACTACATTAATCTCAATCTCCCTTATGGAGGTAACATCTTTCCCCACTAGGACACGGACAGATGGTCCCCTGCGACACACGATTCAAAAATGGGTTTAGAACCACCATAGTGTCCATACCATGTAATAACTGGGATCAACTGTTTCATTTGATCTCCAGGACATCCACGATACAAAACAAAATTGCTAAATTTCATCCCCAAATATCTACAACCAATATTAAACTCCTGATACAAATAAACTAAGCAAAAACTTCATTATGAACACGGTATCACCCAGATAGTTACACAGACGATCGCACAAAGGAGTGAGCAAACAGGAGTGGAAGAGTAGCCTAGTGGTTAGTGCAGCAGACTCTGATCCTGGGGAACTGGGTTCGATTCCCACCGCAGTTCCTTGTGACTCTGGGCCAGTCACTTAGCCCTCCATTGCCCCAGGTACAAATAAGTACCTGTATATACTATGTAAACCGCTTTGAATGTAGTTACAAAAACCACAGAAAGGCGGTATATCAAGTCCCACTTCCCTTTCCCTATTTGAGATTCTACATGGAATGTTGCTACTACTGGAGACTCTAGATGGAATGTTGCTACTATTGAGATTCTGTTGCTACAATTTGAGATTCTACATGAAATTTTGCTATTCCACTAGCAACATTCCATGTAAAAGCCTGCCCTTGCAGATCAGCAACGCGGCCGTGCAGGCTTCTGTTTCTGTGAGTGTGACGTCCTGCACATATGTGCAGGACGTCAGACTCACAGAAACAGACGCCTGTGCATCTGAATTACTGATCTGCAAGAGCAGGCTTCGACGTAGAATGTTGTTAGTGGAGGAGTAGCCTAGTGGTTAGTGCAGTGGACTTTGATCCTGGGGAACTGAGTTCGATTTCCACCGCTGTTCCTTGTGACTCTGGGCAAGTCACTTAACCCTCCATTGCCCCAGGTACAAATAAGTACCCGTATATACTATGTAAACCGCTTTGAATATAGTTACAAAAACCACAGAAAGGCGGTATATCAAGTCCCATTCCCTACTCCTTCAGTGTGCCCCTTCAGCAGAGCATCACAGGTCCTCCAGCTTCTTGTAAGCATGCAAGTTCACGGTCAAATGTTACTGCAAGGGCAGACTTCACCATCTCCCAACATAGTAGTGTGTAGTGCAGGGTACAATTGGTACCTGGTCAAAAAAGCCCCTAGACAAAATACCGCTGAGAAAAAAAAAATCCTAACGACCCCCCCCCCCCCCCCGACATAATATTCTCTGACGAACGGCCCCCCCCTCCCGCCCACATAATGGTTCCCGACAAAATGGCCTATGTACCTATTTTTAATTTGTTCTTTCTGCTGCACTTCCGTGTGAGGAGATTTTCCTGTGGTTAGGGGGTGGGAGAAGCCCCAACAGAGCTTTTCCAAAGACAGACATTTGTTTCCTGACTTAACTGTTTTTTTTTTTTTGTTTTGGGTTAACTCAGTGGAAGAACAAGACTTGCCCTAGTCTATTATGCTGTCACAAGTTTCCTAAAGTGCCCTATAGTCCTCAAATCAGGTCTTTCTAGTTGGTATGACTAGTGTCTAGGTTGTTGTAGAGATATTATTCACAGCCCTTGGTACTGACCAGGATTAGATCCCTTTAATACAGGGTTCTAAAAGGAGTCTTGTGCCTGGCTGCTGGCTTCAGGACCACTGCTAGAATGACCAGATTAGGAACTAATTCTTTAGATCCGTTGATAGTGTATTGCTAGACTTGCCCTAGACTATTATACTGGGAGTTTCCTAAAGTGCCTTAAGTGACAGAATAGTCCTCTTTTTACCATAAACAATGTAGTATATATATATTTTTAGTAGACTTTTTATTTTTGTGATGGGCTATTTTGTTCAGGGCCATTTTGTCAATGGCTATTTTATTACAAGGCTATTTTGTCAGGGTAAACAGCAAAAGAGCTGCTATGGGACTTGGAGGGGGGAGGGAGGGAAAAAGAGTACCTACAATTAGTTTAACAAGTGAAGGTTTTACCCTCTTTGCAACTCAGAACTCAGACAATAAAAGGTACGTACCAAACTTGAAGAAAGGCGGAGCACGTGGTTGATACCCAGATTGCTGCTGGTCTCATATCTGCTACCTGCTTTAACAAACACAGCAACCTTCGAAACTGGAGAATAGTTTTCCAACGAAGCAATCACCAAACCGTTTGGTAATTTTGTGATCTGTATTAAATAAAATAATCAATACTATTTTACTTCACACAATAAATAAAATATTTTAGAACATTCAGCGATAAAAACCTATTTGCTTGGGTACACTTAAGGGGACCTCAATGGCTTATAAAAAAAGGCTTACAAGTTTTTTGCTCAACTGTCCTTTACAGGATGAACATACTTTTAAACACAGAACCTATTTTCTTAAATTATATTTATATATTATATATATTGATATATTTTCTTAAATTATATTCAACTTAATGATGACGTCCTTGGCTAAGCTCCTATCGAATCAGAATCTAAATCCATATATATATGCTGATGATGTGACAATCTTTATCCCGTTCAAACGCGATCTAAGAGAAATTTCCGATGAAATCAACCAAAGTCTACACGTAATGAACTCCTGGGCAGATGCATTCCGACTGAAACTAAACGCTGAAAAAACCCAATGCTTAGTTCTCACCTAGCAATACAACAAAAAGGATTTCACCACCATCAACACACCCAACTTAAGTCTACCAGTCTCAGGCACCCTGAAAATCCTTGGAGTCACCATTGATCGACATCTAACACTTGAGAACCACGCAAAAAACATAACTAAAAAGATGTTCCATTCAATGTTGAAACTAAAAAGTGTCAGACCATTTTCCCAAGGAGTGTCTTCCGCTACCTGGTACAATCATTGGTACTTAGTCACCTTGACTATTGCAACTCACTCTATGCCGGCTGCAAAGAGCAAATACTCAAAAAAACTCCAGACAGCCCAGAGCACGGCAGCCAGACTTATATTCGGCAAACCAAAATACGAAAGCGCAACACCCCTTCGAGAAAAACTACACTGGCTCCCGCTCAAAGAACGTATCACGTTCAAACTCTGTACCTTGGTCCATAAAATCATCTATGGTGACGCCCCAGCCTACATGTCAGACCTAATAGAATTACCACCCAGAAATGTAAAAAAGTCTTCCCGCACATTCCTCAACCTTCATCCTCCCAATTGTAAAGGTGTGAAATACAAATCAGTGCATGCATCAACCTTCTCTTATACAAGCACACAGCTTTGGAACACACTGCCACGAAATCTAATAACGGTCTACGAAATGACCAATTTCCGCAAACTCCTGAAAACGTATCTCTTCGACAAAATATATCACAATGGACAACACGCGTAACTCTACATTCTTTAAGAGATGAAGGAACGTTCTCTAATGCCTTTTGCTCTCACTATCATGTACCTAATGCCCATAATATTAACACTATCAAGTATCTCACCATCATACACACAAAATATCTGCTAACACAAATGTCTATTCTTTTCTACTTCCATCACTATGTATCTCTCCACCATGCACCAATACCTGTTGTAAAACCAAATGTAAATTCTTTTCTATGTTCAGCATCCACGATGAATTGTAAGCCACATTGAGTCTGCAAAAAGGTGGGATAATGTGGGATACAAATGCTATAAATAATAATAATATTTGACGTTCCTAAAATGGTGAAATTATTTATGCTGTATTTCAATACTTGATCATTAGGAGGCTGAATTATGCATAAACTGCTTAAACGCACTTCAGTAAAAGGGACCCTCAGTCTATAGCAGGAATCCAGACCGCAAAAAACCTCATGCCTCAATAAATCGGTTAGTCTATAATTTATTGAGGCATGAATTTTTTGAGGTGTGGATTCCTGTCACAGAACAAGGGTCCCTTTTACTAAAGTGTGTTTAAGCAGCTTATGCGTAACTCAATCCCCTAATGATCAGGTAATGAAATATAACAAATGATTTCACCATTTTGGAAAAACCAAATATAATTTAAGGTGCAAGGCTGCTGTATATTCAGTTCAGTGGTACCAAATTATATTTACATATTTAATTGGTGCTCAGCAAAACACACCTGGAAACTCAGGACAATTCTTTCAGAAGACAGCAGCATCATCTATTCTCCTGATCTTTGTAATCCATGACAGTGACTAATCAGTAGAGTGGTGTGTTAGAGAGAAAAGTCAAGTAACATTTCACATATATTAAAGAAGCATTAGTTTCCTCACCTCGAGCTCCTCAGGCTGTAGTCTTCCTCGCTCTGCTGCTGCATGTTTGGGAGCAGCTTTTGCAGAATACCACCTCCGCTAGAACAAGAGATTGTAAATCCAATTAATAGCGTATTTCATGGGAATGACTTCTACAGCCAAAGCTAGGAGTTAAAACCCATAGCTAATCATAGTCTTCCAAGAAGGAGGGAGCTAGGAGATAAAACCCGAGGCTGGTTCTACTGAATTGGAAGCCAAGAGGAGGAGGAAGGGGAAGGTGAAATTGCAAAGTGAAAGACAAAGACCTTAAGTAGTAGGAGAGGTTCTAGGTGCAAGATAGATGTCCTGCCTGGATCTTAAATGTGCTCTACTGGACTCTCATCTTTAAACTAAACTGAGCTATAAAACCATCATCTGGGGGGGAAAAATAAAGCCAAGACCAGAGAAACCTTGTAAAGTAACACCAGACTATGAAATAAGACACCTTCAGAAGTTTGGGGATTGTTTGCTTTAGGATTTCAATTTGGCACCGTGCTCTAGCAACGTTAAAGCAATGCCAGCATACTAAATAAAGAACTGCATGCATTTCCTATTAACCTTTCACAGGGATTGATTTGTCAAGGGTTTTCTCCAGTTGTGCTCCAATGGGAACACAAAATTAGGCACATAAATTTTCCAACCACTCTAAAAATCATTAAGATACTATTTTATGTCATTATATTCTGAAAAGATCTAGATGCACACATCCCAGAAAGTATGCTCTATTTGTTCTGTACAAAACTTTTTTTTAAATAATTTTTTGTTTTTCTTTACCTGCTTTTCTGAATTGCATGCTCCCAGGATTTTTTTTAAATAATTTATAGAAGTCTTTATTAAATGAAATGAGAGACATTACAAAGCACTATATGATGTTTCTTTACTGGCCCCTCCCGTGTGGAAGGATCTCTCTACTTTTCTCTCGACCTTTCAGGTCTCTAATTCCCTTCTCACTACTCCTTCTGATTTTGTTGCCCTCTGTCTCAAAATTGTAGCTGCAAAGAAGAAAGCATCTGTCCTTCATAAAAAACTTCAGGATTCGTGTGTCGATGCTGTTGCTCCCTTACGGTTATCTTGGGAAAGGGATCTAAGTCTGGATGCGTCTGAGTTTGACTGGTACACTTTTTGGGTCCACTCGATGCGTCCTACTAAATCGGCAGCGATATCCCAATCCTCTTATTTTCTTTTCCACAGAGCCTATTGGACACCTGCTAGAGTAGCCAGGATTACCAAGAGTCTTGACTACAAATGCTGGTCCTGTCAAGAATCAGATCCCTTGCCCATATGGTTTAAATGGAGTCTCTTGAAGAACTACCACATGTGGTTTATGGAACAACAATTCCTTAAATATCTTTTGACGCTTTTGAGGAGAGTTCAGACCCTTAACATATGACAAAAAGTGTAAATCAGCACTCATTTATTCTTCTAAATACTAGCTTGTTAACTCTAATAAAACAGGGAAACCAATGCAAACCCAAACCTGATGAAGAGGGAGAAAAAAAAAAAAACACCCCCCCACCAGCCCCCCATAGTAGAAACATCCCCCACCTCATATACCACCAGGCAGTAGCTATGTGATACCACTGACTGGGAACACTGGAGGAAGAATCCCACATAACCCGAGCACTACCCAATCTACACCCCAACCGCACCCCATGCAAACATACTCGTCCCCCATCCTAACAGACCACTCCCTCCCCGCTTCCATGTCCCCAACTAGCTCCCCTCCTACACCATCCGCACACCCCAAAATTCCCACTCCCAACCCTTTAGCAAATAACAGCCATACATAGCTAAAACCGCCCCCCTAAAAGGATTCAGGGCAGCACTAACAGACCCAACACAAATGAAAATGTACAGCCTGTCCAAATACGTAGTCAATTCAGGCCGCTCCCTGAGCATTCTTGGTCTTGCTGGCACATCTCTTCCACTTCTGAAGCTTAGCCCTTGCAGTCGATCCCATGATGACTGGTGGGACTGCAGTGGTCGTCAGACTAGCCCCATGCAATATCTTCCAAACATCTGATAACAGCCGACTCCGATGCAGCTTCCCCTCCACTGTAAAACAAAGTGCAAATGGGAAAGCCCGGCGATATGGGATTTTATTCTTTACCAACACTTCCAGAGCTGGTTTCATAGCACGCCTCTGAGTCAGAGTTTACTGAGACAAATCTTGGAACACCGCCACTTTAGCTTCATTATATTCCACAAAGGAAACCTGACGCGCTTGTTGCAGCACTTGCTCTTTAACCAAAAGAAGCGAAACAAACTATAATGTCCCGGGGGCGGTTGTCCACAGGTTTCCCCAAGGCCCTGTGTGCCCATTCAATCGCCATTTCCCACAAATTGATCTCACCACGGTAGCTACATCCTCTTTGTCTCCCGATTCAGGGACACCGCGGAGGCGGAGATTATTTCGACGACCACGATTTTCTAAGTCATCAATTTTATGCTGCAAGTCATCATAGGAAGCCAGCATCTGCGTGAGACAAGCCTCAGCCCCACTCAGCTGTTCTTCATGCCCGTCCATGCGAGCCTCAAAGTCCTCCATGCGGCCCCCCCAGCTCCTGCAGGCCCACACTTATAGCATCCATTCGCTCCAGTATTTCCTCCTTAGATGTCTTTATTTTGTCCCGGATTTCCGATAGGCACTTCTTGAGCTCCTTAGAGAGACCCCGGGTTGGAGGTACTGAGCATGCTTCTGTTAGAGACCTAGCCGAGTCAGAGTCCGAGTGAGAAAGTCGAGCCGAGGAAACATGGCGCCTCGTGGGCTTACCAGCAGACTGAGCCTGCAGCTTCTCAACCTCCTTCTGCGCCGCTGACATGATCGCCTGCCGACACTCCAAATCAACACCCGAGACCCGCTACAAGCACCAAAGGAGGGAAGAGCACAATTCAGGGCAGATGATCGCTAATGCAGCTTATTTGTTAGAGAGGACGCTTCGGAGCTAAAAGATCAAGCAGCAATCGATTGTCCGTGACGTCACTTCCTACTTAATGGTGGCATTGCAAAACAAAAACATAGTGTTGTAGAACACAATTTTCTCTTTCAGATGATACAGTTCACAAGCTGATTCAGGCAGACTCTTTTTTAATAATTGGCTTTGAACTTTGGTATATTTTACCATTTGCGCTGACAGTGCCAACTTTGAAGAGATCCTGCAGGGCGGTTATAGATGCTGGTTAGCTGCAAATCTGGCAGTATTATGTCCAGCACAAGCACTGTGATCATAAATCCACAAGAAAACTAGAGAATGTATATATATATATATATATATATATATATATATATTTTTTTTTTTTTTTTACTCTTGCACTTCCTAACTTTTTTGTGCTTATGTTTGTAAACTGCTGCCTTAATGCTATTTTAGCAATTGGCTGTATATAAAAACTTTTTAATAAAAAAAAAAAAAAAACACTCGAAGATAAAAACCAGCTCCTTTCAGAAGCAGAATACTGCACAGCAGCATAGCATATCAGTTCAATGTCAAGCAATTTCAACCACACTAATTACCGAGAAAACAACCATACAAACGAGGTTACAGCTAAACACACATTAAATAATCGGACTTTTAAAACCAGTAACGGCCAGAGTTTATTTCAAGCAATCTAAAGCTATAACATGGGGAGAGATGTGATAATGACCTTCAGCGACCAGTCCCGCCGGAACCACCTGAGCAGGGAAAGTCTGGGAGACACCAGGCCGGAGAGGGGTGACAGGGGCCGAGGGGAGATCGGTGATGAGGGCAGGGGCCCCATGTCCCCCTCCCCCAATACCTGGGGTAAAAGGAGAAGAGCCAAAGCCAGGCCTATTCAGCCAGCCCCCCCCTCCTCGACAAGGAAACTCCACGGATAAAGCAAGCCTGGTCCCCCCCACTGTCACTACTACAGGATCCCACCCTTCCCCCAACACAGACAAGAAACAACCGGGGACTCACCGAAAGAAAGCGGAAGCCGCAGATCAGCTTCATCCTCCCCAGCTCTCCTAGAAAACAAAATGACGGCAGCCAGTTCCTTACCCAGCATGCACCGGGCGGTGGTGTATTAACTCTTTCCTGGGCGCCTCTCGGCAATCTCCAGACTTATCAGCGCCTCCCTCTGTCTCGGCGGGGAAAATGCACCCATTATTATGCCCATTTTCTATGCTGAACAAACCAAAACAAAATCCCTCAAAACAAAGAATATATTACATTTAGTTGCGTTTTAAGAAGGGTTCATGAAGGGTTACTCGTTTCTAATGTAAGATTCCCAAAATATTTCAAATAGTAATCAAACTTGCCAGAAGTTCAATGCCTCACTTCGTAATTAAGGCTGCCAACTGGATCCCGATTTATAGGACAGGATAGAGCCAGTCCTGGGTTTACCCCGTTGTATGCAGGGACTTGTAGTTCTGATTTCCCCAATGCCTTCTCTAAGAAAAGCAAGACTACAAGTCCCTACAAGCACCAGGGTAAACCCAGGACTGGATCAACCCTGCCTTTGAATCTGGATCCAGTTGGCAGTCTTATTCATAATAAATAGGCTGAAGGATAGCCAGTAGTAAGGAACTCTAGTTTGGTCCTTTTAGGAAAGAAACTCTGGAGTTGTTGTGGGGAATTCCCTAAAAACGGTGACCTGAACAGGCATGACATTCAACAGATGGAAAAAAACCTATGGAGCATAACTCATGAAATTCGTTTCAACCAGTGGCGTTCCTTGGTCGGCTGCCACCCAGGGCGGATCGCCGCTGCGCACCCTCTCCCCCATGCAGCGTCATCCATCCCCCTGGGTGCACCATGACACACCCCCCGGTGCAGCATCCCCTACCCAGTGCATCACCTCCAAGCCCCTCCCCCACTAGGTGCATTCTTCCTACCTGCTGGGGTGCTGGGAGCAGCTGCGCAGCTGTCGGCTCCGCTGGTTCCCTGCTCCCTCTGCAGTTACTTCCTGTTCCAGGGCAAAAAATAAAAATAATTTTTAGTATGGACCAATTTGACAGTCACAGCAGGACGCCTGAGCTGTCCTGTGGTATCAACATACACAACAAAAACAGTAAAAAAAAAAAAAAGCACAAAGGGCTTTTCAAGAGTGGGACAAGCGTGCTTTATTGGTAACCCAAAACAGCCCGTGTTTCAGAGTAAAAAAAACGCCTGCCTCAGGGATTAATTCCACCAACCAAAACTACATGCTCAGGTGGGTGACACAGGATACATATGCGGTAGCAAAGCACAATGGTGATCCACTCTACTGAGAAAACTGAAAAGTTTAAAACCAGTGAATAGGAACAGAACAGGACTCTGTAAGATCATGCCAAAAAAGTCACCACCTAAGCACATAGTTTTGGTTGGTGGAATTGATCCCTGAAAGCAGGCGTATTTTACACTGAAAAACACGGCCCATGTTGGGTCACCAATAAAGCACACTTGAAACGCTCTTGAAAAGCCCTTTGTGTTTTTTACTGTCCTGTGCACTGTAGTGCTTACCACAGCTTAGTAAAAGGGCCCTCCTGAGCAGGAAAATCAAATATCAGCTGCACTGCAACGACCCCTAAGGACCCCTTTTTTTTAAAAATAAATTCTTATTTATTGCAATCCAAACTGTATCCATATACATCAATCTCAGAATAAACAATAAACAAGTACAGTGTTTGAGTTGCTTGACTTTTTTAACCATTTTGTCTCAACTAAACCCCCCCCCCCCTTTCTCCCCTTCCCCCCCCCCCACCCTACCCTCCCAACCTTACTTTAACAATTCAATATCTTGCTTCTTGCTACTGGAGTGAGAGAGTCCCAAAATGGAGACCAAATGTCACAAAACTGTTCACCTCGCTTGGAGGCCAGGTCCCTTATTCCTTTCTTCTCTAGCGCACAGGCTTGAATCATTGCTGACCTCCAGTGGGATATGGTTGGGCGATCCGCAACCAACCACAACTGCAAGATGACACACTTTGCCATCAAGACTGCTCTTTCAAAAATGCTTTAAATCCCACCGGGCTGGCTGTTGTATTCCGAAAAGATCAACCTAAGGACCCCTTTTATCAAGCTGTGGTAAAAGTGGCCCTGCGGTAGTATTGGCACATGGATTTGCCATGTACTGAGAGTGGTCTTGGCCCCTGGGCTCTGAGAGTGGTCTGGTCCCCCTGCCCAACCGCTGCTCGACACCCCCTCCTGTCGCGCTGCTGCCCCCTACTGCCGCAGCCGATTCCCCCGTTGCCCTGGTCTTACCTGAAGGGCCCTGTTGGTCTAGTGGTCTCTGCTGGGGGGGGGGGGGAAGCATGTTCTTTCCTGCCCACTATGCTGCCGCTGTTCCCCCGCCTGCTGGGGCTGCTGTGTTTTCAAAATGGTGGCTGAGACAACTCGTGGTAGTCTCGCTAGTCTCAACAGTCCTTGCGAAGACTTCCGCAGGGAGTCTCGGCTGCCATTTTTAAAGTACGGTGGTGCCAGGCAGGGGGAATAGCGGCAGCACAACGGGTAGGAAAAAAAAACATGTTCCCCCTGCAGAGGCCACTAGATCAACAGCAACATTACTAATACTACTTAACATTTCTAAAGCACTACTAGGGTTACGCAGCGCTGTACAATTTAACATAGAGGGACGGTCCTGCTCAGAGCGTACAATCTAAGAGACAAGTGACGGACAGTCCGATAGGGGCGGTCAAATGGGGCAGTCTGGATTTAGTGAATGGTAAGAGTTATGTGCCGAATGCAGCATTGAAGAGGTGGGTTTAAGCAAGACTTGAAGATGGGCAGGGGAGGGGGCTTGGCATTAGGGCTCAGGAAGGTAGACCGGTGAGGAGCTGTAGTGTGCAGGCGGGCATCTGGGCACAGCCTCTGGGCGCTCGGGCACTGTCCGGGTTGCCTGAATGGTCAATCTGCCCCTGATAAAATGTATTGTACTGTTTTGGGACCTTGCCAGGTACTTGTAACCTGGATTGGCCACTATTGGAAACAGGATGCTGGGCTTGATGGACCTTCGGTGGGCCCCAGTGTGGCAATACTTAAGTTCTTAAGATTCCTGGAAGAAATCTCAAAAATTTTGCTCAGCAGGAGAGCTGGCACCCACTGAAGGATAGTAGCAAAGTCCGACCAGCAGGGGGGGCTCTGCTCACCACACTACGGGAGGCTGAGCTCAGCCTGTGGGAGGGTTGGGTCGTTAGAGAGCTCGGAGTAGCGGACGGGCAGAAAGTAATTTCCCGACTCTAGAGTCAGACACGGGCCAGTACAGGTGCATAACTGGCAATCATGAGCGATCGGCCCCCTTTCCTAGAGGCGGAGGTAGTGAAGAAGTTTTTAACTTGCACAGCTTTAATCCCACTGCTGAAAACAGCTTTGATCAATTTTTCCGGGGGAACAGGAGGAATTATCCAGCCAGTTCGGACCATCGTGCCAGTGGCCACCTACGGCGGGTAAGGGTTAGGCAGAAGAGAGGCTGAGCTGATAAATATGTGGGACCTGACATCCTCCCTATGTGTCTCAAACATACTGCAAAAGCTGCACGTCACTTAACTGTCTCCAAACTGCATACCAGAGGTAGTTGGAGGAAATCACATTTGCAGATTTTGCAGTATTCTACTAAAAAAGGGCCTTAGGGCTAGAAAGATCACGGTGGGCTTGAGGGTTGTAATCGCCTAACCCTCAGCTCCCAGAGATGGGTAGAAAGAGAATAGGAAAATAAACTTAAAAGTTACTAGCTGCTTTGAATGGAAGATAGGGAGACCACTTAAGAGCTGCCAAGTTACCCAGCTCCAGGAGTGAGACTTATTTTTTTTTTGTCTAGTCTTACCTTTTAACTTACATCTCAAAGCAGTTTATAGTCCTTGATTCCACTCATTGAAATCAGTGCCACAGATCCCATAATGCACCAGGTGGGACTGTCAGAAATCCAGGACTGGCTTAAAAGGTCCTTCCCGGAACTGGATAATGGCAGCTTACTCAGGCTCCTAGTAGCCAACATTCCAAAATGTATCTCAGATGTCTAGTCTGGGCTTGAGTAAGCAGATCCTGTGACTGACAGGTGACAACTGAAGTGAATTATTATAGGCAAAGCCAAATGAACCATTTCTCCCCTCTAGATTTTTAGGGGTTATGCCTGCCTACAGCGCAACAGATGACGCCCTAGCCACAAAAGTAGTTACTTTCTATGAGAATAAAAGACCTGCGGATGAGAATGAAACACCTGCCTTTCCTTCCCACCACTCAACTGTTCTGCTGTTTGAGCCCAGGAATGGCATTTTGAAAGCTGTGAGTACACCCTGACTTGGAAGCTTCTTTCATTATTGCACAGCTAAATGAAGTACATTGTTTGTGGTGTGGGTACACATGGGAATAACGATCCACAAAATAAGTTGTGAGATTTTTTTTTATATTTAAAATGTTCAGGAAAATGTAATAGTACCGAACAGGAAGTGACATTTTATACACCAATACCAGAAAGTCCAGCGTGCTTCCATACATGTCACATGCACATGATTCATCCCAGGTTCCTAATCTGCAAGACAGTTGATAGACTTGTTTTTGCCTCAGTCTATAAATATAGATGTTTATACCTGTATATATGTACAGGGTGAGGCAAAAAAAGTAACCCCCCCTACGATTTTTTGCTGTTTTCTCAGCAACCATTTTGAATTTCAATGAGAAATTGTATATATTTTTGTAGTCATACTTACCTAAACTATGTTGATATTACTGACATTTCAACGTTACTACTTAGCAGTTTTTGCACTTTAAAAATGTTTGAGCTAAAACACAGTAAAACGACATCATTCAAATGATACAGTTAACAATGTGTCAGAATTTTGCAGTCACTGTGAGTGCTCAAAGGTGCCACCCCAAGCTTCAGCCCAAGCCTTCCATCGCTTTGGGAAATTCTTAGCCTTGTCAATTGGTCCCCTATGGTAGGCTGGTAGTTTTACAGTGAAAACATTTTTGAATGCGCAAAAATCGCCGTGTGGTCATGCTAAAAAGTCTGTAACCTCACCGTGTTTATAATCTCATTCCACATGGCACATAAATGTAGATAGTAACAAGAAATAAAGCTGTTTAATTTCATTTTGAAATTCCAATTGGTTGCTGAGAAAACAGCACAAAACTTTTTTTTTGCCTCACTCTGTATATATATATATATATATATATATATATATATATATATATATATATATATAATATATGTTTTGGTAGCTAGAGGTGGAATACCCTCCTGGGTAAAAGGTAGGGGGAAGGAGGTGAAGATCAAAAAGATTTTGTTTTAATTGTACTAACTTGTGATTAGTTGTCTGGAGTGTGGCTGTGCACTGATCTGATCAAGGGAATATAGCTAATGATTAGCATGCGCTAAAAGCTAAGAAGCCCATAAGTATAAAATGGACTTCTTAACATTTAGCGCAAGCTAATCGTAAGTGCACACTCGGGGCCCTTTTTACTAAACCACACTAGTGATTCCCGCACGGTAATGTGACAAAGCCAATTCTGGGCTGTGTTGCATTTGCCGCGCTGGGAATCACTAGGGTGGTTTAATAAAAAAAAAGCCCTAAATCTGTTAGCGCACCTTAGTAAAAGGATCCTTAAACATGTAGCATAAACACACAGCATTTCTCCTTATTCCTCATTCATGTGTCATTTGAGTCTTTCGTTGAATGTATTTTTTTTTTTGTTATATTTGTACCCCGCGCTTTCCCACTCATGGTAGGCTCAGTGTGGCTTACATGGGGCAATGGAGGGTTAAGTGACTTGCCCAGAGTCACAAGGAGCTGCCTGTGCCGGGAATCGAACTCAGTTCCCCAGGACCAAAGTCCACCACCCTAACCACTATTTACATTAACCATTATTTACAAAATAATTAGAAAACATATTTACAAACGGCAAGAACCATGCAGTCTTCAGTTACAGTGATAGTTTCTGATGACCTAAGGAGACAAAGGGGGGCATTTTCAATATGAGATCCTAAGTTTGACTTTGGACGTTTTGCACAAAATGTCCACAATCCAAATGGGAGAGGTCATTTTTGAAAAAAGGAAACATCTATTTTTTTTCAAAAATACTATTTCGAAACAAGGTTTTACGCTTTGTATTCTTTTTTTGGACCATTTAAAAAAAACAACAACTCATTGAAATTAAAAACGTAGAAAATCAAGCTGTTGGGATGTAAGAGGGACCAGCATATTTACTTGATTGGTCCCCCAGACATCCCAGGAGAGCAGTGAGGCTCCTAGAGGGCACTGCATTGGATTTTCAAATAAATGCTCCAGGTACACATCTCACCGTTGCTCCCTTATCTTGTCTGCTGAGTCCTTCAAAACCTACCCAAAACCCACTACCCCCAACTGTATGCCACTACAATAATCTTATGGGTGAAGGCAGTGCCGTAGCGAGGGCGGCTGACACCCGGGGCGGGTCGCCGCTGCACCCCCCCCGGGTGCAGCACGGCGCCCCCCCCTTCAGCGCACACCCCTCCTCCAGCGCGCACCCTCCCCCGGAGCACGATCTTACCTAGTTTAGAAGCGAGGGGCGGGCGGGAGGGCAGATCCGCCCCCGAGTCCACGTCGCTGGGAGCTCGTCGGCTCCATTGGTTCCTTGCTCTCTCTGCCCCGGAACAGGAAGTAACCTGTTCCGGGGCAGAGGGAGCAAGGAACCAACGGAGACGACACCCCCCCCAGCGGCGTGCACCCGGGGCGGACCGCCCACTGCCTCCCCTTCCTACGCCACTGGGTGAAGGGGGCATCTATATGTGAGTACAGTGGGTTTCTGATGAGGTTTGGAGGACTCACAGTTTCCTTCACAAGTGTAGCAGTAGGAAGAGGGCCTGAATCCACCTGTCTGCAGTGCACTGCACCCACCAATAGACTACTTCAGGGACCTGCATGTTGCTCTAATGGGCTTGAGCATAACATTTGAGGCTGGTAAGTAATGTTTTAAATCACATTTTTCAGGGATGGGAGGGGGTTAATGGCCACTGGGGACCCTGATCCCCTCTAGTGGTCATCTGGTCATTTAGGGGACCTTTTTGTGCCTTATTCATTATAAAAACAGGTCTAGCTCAAAACATCTTAGTTTTAGTCCTGGATGGTTTTGTTTTGTTTCGTTTCGTTATGGCTGAAAAATGACCAAGTCTTAGGAATGCTCAAATCCTGCCCTTAACACGCCCCCCTTGAGATTGTTGAATGCACTGCAGATGATCAGCACAGAAAAATGTCTGAAAAATAGGTTTCAAAAATACCGATTTGGATGTTTTTGTGAGAAAGCGTCCAAATGCTGCTTTGTGCCTCTTTGTAGATCTGTTTCTCTTTTGAAAATGAGCCCCATTGTAGTGTGATAAGATGGCAGCTAAGGTAGAGCAGTGTTGGGCTTTATAGCAAGAGGTACTGTAAAAAAAGAAGTATTAGTTTCCCTGTACAGTGCATAGGTGAGGCCCTATGTATAATCTTGCATCTTTTTTTTTAATATCCTCTGATTTCGGGACTACCTCTCCATAGCATAAGATTTGTTCACATTGCAAGTAATTGTTATTATAGTTTTATTTTTATACTAGTAAAAAAGCCCCGTTTCTGATGCAAATGAAACGGGGGCTAGCAAGGTTTTTCTTCTGTGTGCATGTGGGAGTGTGTGTGTCCCTGGCCTCCCCCCTCTGAGTCCTTCACTGTTACAGAGAGAGCGATTCAATTTGCTGTGTTTTCCTTCACTGACTGTTTGTGTTACAGAGAGGGCGGGGCAGACACTCATGGGGGAAACCGGATATCTCTCCCCCCTTCACACTTCCGGCTGGAGGCTTCATAGAACGTTGGTGGTGCCTTTTATATAGAGAGATGTGTGAAATGATATTTTGTACCCTGTTATGTTCCCTAGTAAAGAAATTTAGACACACACACACAAAAATCTTGCGTCTGCTCTGGTGGTCTTCCATCTAAAAGGAAAGGGTGGACACAGTCCAGAGAGGGGCTACCAAAATAGTTGGGGATTTAAGGATCTAATAACATATAAGCTAGAAGGGAGATAGGGGATATGATAGAGATTTAAATATCTTTTAAAGGTATAAATAGTGCAGAAGGAGCAAACCTTTTTCAAGGGAATGCATCTCAAGAACAAGGGGTCATAGCATTGAGATGCCAAGAAGTTGGTTAACTCATTGAACTGGTGGTGGATGCATGCAAGCAACAGCTCCCCCTCCCCCAGTAGAGGTGTAGAAACAAACCAGCAATGGAATTCAAGGAAGTATGGGATAATGGCAGAGAATCCCTAGATGCAAAGCTGCATCAGAATGAAATTGAGCCTTGTGGTTCTTACCTGCTGTTATACGCTGTGTTCCTATGCATTTATTGCTTGTGTTTTCTAGGTTCTAGATGGAAACGTCATTACAGACAGAAGGACAGCCGCTGTTTCTGCTTTAGCAACGGAAGTATGTGTACCACAATATTTTTAAAAAAGTACGGTGGGCGATGAGTGACTTGGAAGTTTAATATTATTTAATATTATTTAACCTGAGATGAAATTAGAATTAATTTTGCAACGAATCCAGTTGATCCTCACAAGCAAACCAGGAAATGCATTTTAAATGGTATAAATTCTGTGTTGAATTTTGGGGCTTAGTAGACAGGTACAAGAGGCAAACTATTTTCTCTGGAAGAGAATTCTATCCATCCCCTTAGAAAGGTAAGGGCCCTTTTACTGAAGGGCCCTAACACACATTTAGGAGGGGATTCTACAATATATCGTGACTAGTTTTCCACGTAAAAATCCAGCCATATTCTATAACAACACGTATAACTTATTGGCTTAACAAGCTAATTAGTGTTGGTAACGGGTCTTAACAAGCGATAATGAGCACTAATTGGTAATTAGAATTTACCACACAACTTGCTAAGCGTATTTTGTATCGCACTGCACCTAAATTCTAATGTGAGCAGGTAAAAAGGGGCGTGGTTGTGGGCGTTCAAAAAATTATATACACTGGTATAGAATATGGCCCTCTGTGTAAGTGTTGGGATTTACGTCACGTTTTCGTTGGTGTAAATGGAGGCGCGTAGTTTTAGGCGCTGATATATCAACTAAAAGTATTGTATATACAGCGCCTAAATCTAGGTGCTGCTTATAGAATTTGCTTCGGTGGAAATGTTTTCCATGCAGATTTTTCAGGCGCTGTATCTAGAATCTGGGCCAATGTCCATTAAAAAAAGGCTTACCGCAAAACATGTTAGTGTTTTGTGGTAATTTGTTACTTTGCATGCCCGACTCACGTATTATTATTATTTTTTAAAATATTTTTGAGACGAGGCATGGCATAGATGGGGAATGGGTGTGGAAGCGTTATCTGGCTAGTGTGTTCGCATTAGCGTACGCTAACTGGATAACGCAAACTTAGCATGTGAACATTTTTATCTTTGGGCCCTAGGCATGTGCCTAGTTTGCCTAAGCTTTCATCCAGCCTTGCGAGAGGCTGAACAAGAGCTAGCACTGAATGTCCTGCTTACTTAGGGCCTGATTCATCAATATGTTTTTCTAAAGACCGAGAACAAGAAAAAAGCCTTTTGCATCAGCCCCTAATTGGGGTCTTTCTTTCTTTCTTCCTTCCAATATGTGCCAAGGTTGCTTTGGAATAAATCCAGGATTCTTTCTGTCACTTGTACAGCACAGTCCGCAGTTTTGTTCTGTGCTGCACCAGCCTCTGGATTAATGCTTGGAGTTGTTTTGTCCCTATTAGTCTTCGGTCACTTTATATTTTTCTCTTGTCTTAAATCAGCAGACCAGGGCTGACCAATAGGGAAACAGGATAATAAGGAATTTGGATAGTTACTGGAATTGTTTTTGACCATAATTGTTTAACAAAACCATAGAATAGAAACTTCTATAAAGTATATAGCTTATTCTATGTCGGAAGCAATGAAGCTACAAAGTAGTAAATTTAAAACAAATTGGAGAAAATATTTCTTCATTCAGTGTGTAATTAATCTCTGGAATTCGTTGCCAGAGAATGTGGTAAAATCAGTTAGCTTAGCGGGGTTTGAAAAAGGTTTGGATAAGTCCATAACCATTATTAAAATGGACTGTGGGTAAAATCCACTGCTTATTTCTAGGATTAGCGGCATAAAATGTATTGTACTGTTTTGGGATCTCGGCAGGTACTTGTAACCTGGATTGGCCACTGTTGGAAACAGGATATTGGGCTTGATAGATCCTTGGTCAGTGCCGCCGAGAGACTAGGCCGGGCCTGGGGCAAGGCCGCCCCCGGGGCCCCCCTCCGTCCACCATCGGGCCGGGCCCCCCTGAATTCAAATCATAGCGCCTCACCTCAACCTCGCTCCGTGTGAAAGAAGCGCAGCAGCGGCAGTCTGCAGATTGCCTACTTTCAGGCCTTCCCTCCCTGTGTCCCGCCCTCGCGCAAGTTACGTCAGATGAGGGCGTGATACAGGGAGGGAAGGCCTGAAAGTAGGCAATCTGCAGACTGCCACTGTTGCACTTTTTTCACACGGAGCGAGGTCAAGGTGAGGCGCTATGATTTGAATTCAGGGGGGCCTGGCCCGGTGGTGGACAGAGGGAGGTGGGTGGAGGGGACTGCGGCGCCGGGCCCCCCTTGGAGGCCCGGGCCCGGGGAATGCTGTCCCCCCTGCCCCCCTCTCGGCAGCTCTGCCCTTGGTCTGTCCTAGTATGGCAATTCTTATATTTTTATGTTTTTATTGAGCTTTGCAACATTCTCATTACTTCAGAGTTTGTCTAAAGGAGGAGTGAGAAACCTTTATACACAGAGGGCCACATGAATGTCGGTACTACCCCTAGCAGGCTGCAACATTACATAATGTTGGAACCGGAAATGTACAGAACTCCGTAGACCTTCTGTGATAAATACAGAAGTAAAACTTTAGCTAAAATCAATGGAGACAAACTGCTAGATTGGCTATTCTGAAAATCTTTGTGAAATGCAGTGTATAAAATTGCCAAAGCTCTGGTTAATGACATTTTCTGTGTATATTTCCCATATTCTTGTGAGCGACATAAAATTCATTGGCGGACTGCAGGTTGCCCATTCCTGGTTTAGGGCAGGGTTATAATTGGGTTATAATTGTGCAGAATTCCTAAGCTGCATAACCGACTCACCATCTGAATGTATTTTACCCTTCACGTTTTGAATTGATTTCTGTACACCTTTGCATTTCTGAAGTGTAGAGGCTCTGAAATCCAGAGTGCTGAACATCCTCAGAGCATCTGGCCGAACCTTTTTTTTGTGAAACCCGCGCACGCTCAAGGCTCCTTTTAATATCTCTCAGTCTCTTAATTTCTTTAGGGGATCACCTCACTGCAACTCACCTGCTGCATTTTTCCTCCTGATTATTGCAGCTTCTGAAACCAGCTGCCGCTGAAGTGCTCTGCATTCTGGGCTCCGGTTCCCAGGCCCACAGTCATTTTGAAGTCTTCATGGAACGCTTCTCTTTCAAAGAGGTAAAAATCTGTTTTCTGTGAGATACCTAATGCTGTTAAAACATTTAGCTCCTTTTCGAAATTGGACTATTTTTATGCTTCTGATCTGTGTTTAGTGAAAGGTTCATGAATTGTATTTAGGGTGTTAATGTGTAAAGGTAACTAAACTTTATTTTATTGGCCTTTATCTTGCTCTTTGAAGAGGTTTTGATGATGCTGATTTCATGTGTACTTTTTTTTTTTTACTTTTGTTTATTATATTTCCTGAAGCCGCATGGAGTTTCAGATCAGCAGGGCTGCCAAGAGTCAGAGCCGGGGCATGGCTGCACCAACCCCCACTCGGGCCACCCCTGTGCCACCCCGCCCTCACTCAGGCTGCCACCATCCTCTGCTCCCCCCCCACCCCCTTACCTTCCTAGTCTTTTTTTTTTTAATTAGGATTTTCAGATAACAAAAATTATTATAAAAACAGTAAAGTAGAACAATAAAGATTGGACATATTGTTAATAGTTGAAGAAGTGATTCAGAACAGTATATGTACTGGCATTGCACAATATTTAACTACTCTCAATATTTCCCCTTACCTTCCTACATCTTCTCTTCTCCTTCCTCGGCTGTCACTCTTGCTGCTCCTGTGTGCTAGGACCCGGGTCGTCGCGTTAACGCAATAACATGGGTCCCGACACACAGGAGCAGGAGAGAGACAGACCCCTGCGCTGGGCTCCCCTGGGAGGCCGGGCTTGTGGAATTGCCCCCCCCCCCCCTCGGCGGCCCTGCAGACAGGCCTGAGTTGATTTAAATCATAATTTCAATCACTGGTCAGGAAGCAGGGTGAATTTTATTGGAATCAAATCTGTTTACATCATAACATTCTAGCTGGATAAAGTGGGTTACTGTGGGTTACTGTGTGCAAACGGGCAAAATATAGCAAAATGCTTGAATGTATTTTGTGGTAGATTCGCACACTAACCCCGCGTTAAGGGCTTATCATCCTTTTGTAAAAGAGTCCCTTTATTTTTGTTCAAACATGAAAATTCAAAAACCATGGTCAGGGAAGACAGGCGAGCCTTATGAAAAAATATATTTCCTATCCTGAAGATCCTGCCTGTTCAAACGTAATTCTTTTCAGCATAAAAAAATCAGATTAGATTACAGTGATTTGAAAAAGTTTGTGCCCTCCTCCTGATTTCTCCTGTTCTTGCATCTGTGTCACACTGAGTGGGTTCTGATCTTTAAGCAAAATGCAATATTACAAAAAGGAACCTGAGGAAACACATAAAACGTTTTTTTTTAAAGATGATACCTTTTTTATTGGACATAACTTAATACATTTCTTTTTTTTATAATAAGTTTATTAAATCATAACGATACACCACAGAAAATGCAACAGAACAGAACAAAACACACAATATGATACAGAGTGCTGAGTTCTAACCCTAAAACTAGTCCATATTGGATAGAAAAAGGTCTAAAGACTTCCATTTACGGATAGCTGATTTGTGTCCAGACAGAGAGAGTACTGCAGATTGCTCATATTTTTTATAAAGCAGAATCCAATTCCACCACATTCACATGGGAATTATCCTTCCAGTGCGAAACGTTTTTTTAAATTATTACTTCATTTATTTAAGGAACAAGGCTATCCAATACCCATATCACCCATGTGAAAAAGTAACCGCCCTCTAAACTTAATAACTGGTTGCACCACTGTTAAGCAGCAGTAATTGCAGCCAAACGTTTACAGTAATTCGATATCAGTCTTTCACATTTGTAGGTTTTCGTGCATGAACTGCTTGTTTCAAGTCCTGGCACAGCATCTCTATTGGGTTTAAGTCAGCACTTTGACTCATTCAGAACTTAAATTTTGTTTCTCTTTGGCAGTGGCGTTCCTAGGGGGGGCTGATACCCGGGGCGGATCGCCGATGCGCCCCGCCCCCCGGATGCAGCGCCCCCCCCAGGCGAAAGAACCCCCCCCAGGTGCACCCGGGGCGGACCGCACCCACCGCCAGTGGCGTTCCTAGGGGGGCGGACACCCGGGGCGGCACCCTGCCCCCCGGGTGCAGCACCCCCCCTGATGCAGCGCGGACCCGCCCCGGGTGCAGCACCCCCCCCGATGCAGCGTGAGCCCCCCCCAGGTGCACGCCGCTGGGGGGGGGGTGCCGCAGCGTGCGCCTGCTCAGAGTAACCTGTTCCAGGGCAGAGGGAGCTGCAGGGAACGCACGAAGTCAGCGAACTCAGAGCAGGCGCGCGCCGTGGCACCCCCCAGCGGCGTGCACCTGGGGTGGACCGCACCCACCGCCCCCCCCCCTAGGAATGCCACTGCTCTTTGGCCATTTAGATGTAGCTTTGTGTTTTGGATCACTGCCTTGCTGCTGTTTATAGTGGAGTCTGTTAGGGCCTCCTCTGACAGCCTAGTTAGTATCAGTGAGGATCGTGATTATGTGGGGATTATTTCTCCGATATATCTACATACCATAAGAAATATGCAATTTGGAAGTATGGGGCAAATAAGGTTTTTCTACCTCCTTACACCCACCCCAGATATGATGGACCAACCACCCCCGAGGTAAGGGGTGATAGAAAGGACAGAAGCTATTTTCCTTCCAAAGGGATAGTCTTTATTCCAGTACAGATAATAACAAGGCAGTAAGATGATAAAGCAATTAGACAATAATCTATTTAGGCAATAAAGACTATCCCTTTGGAAGGAACAAAAATTAACACTGCATAACCCAGTTACGCTTCAGCTCACAGACAGATGACTGGAAGTTCTCCTTAAGAATTGGTACAGTGAACGTACAAATGGATGTGTATAATGTATCACCCTTTAAGGTGGCGAGGGGGGGGAATGGGTATTGCTGGGTCATTCTGTAAAAACTTAAAAAAAATTGTTGAAGTCAATTGAGGACTACCAACTGTAGATATAATATAGTTAACATTTCGTTACATTTCCTGTTGCCTGGCTATACATGTATTAGTGCATTGACGATATGTATCTTGGGCAGCATGTATTGCACAATTGTTCAATAAAGACTTCATATAAATTGAAAAAAGAATTGGTACAGTGTAGATAGAATTCATGGTTCCTTCAATAATGGAAAGTTTTCTAGGTCCTGAGGCAGCAAACCCTCCCCGTCACCATCACACCACCACCACCAACATGTTTATCTGTTGGTACAATGTTCTTATTTTGGAATGGTGTATTTGCTTTATGCCAGACATCAGTGGCGTAGGAAGGGGGGAGCGGTGGGGCTGTCCACCCTGGGTGCACGCCACTGGGGGGTGTCGGCGCCTCGCTGGTTCCTTGCTCTCTCTGCCCCTTCTGGGGCAGAGAGAGCAGGGAACCAGCGAGGCGCCGACACCCCCCAGCGGTGTGCACCCGGGGTGGACCGCCCTACCGCCCCTCACCGCCTTCCAGGTATGTTCTCAGGGGGGGGGGGGTTGTGCTCCGGAGGGGGAGGGTGTGCCGCACTGCACCCGGGGGGGGGGGGTGCGCAGCGGCGACCCGCCCCGGGTGTCAGCTGCCCTCACGACGCCACTGCCAGACATAATGACACATAAGCATTATCTTAAAAGACTTGGAGATCAGGTGTGTTTTCGCAAACGTGAGATGAGCATTGATGATGTTCATGGAGAGCAGCCATTTCCACTTTGCTGCTCTCCCATATAAATCCCATTCTTGCTCAATTTCTTTCTCATTGTGGAGCCATGAGCACTGACTTTAGCTGAGGTTAGAGAAGCCTGCAGTTTTTTGGATGCTCTTCTGCATGGGGTCCCGACCATTAGGCCACCTGAGTCGGGGCTCTCAGGCAGCATTCTTCAGGAGTGGCATCTCCCCTCCTTCGCGGCGTTTACTTTGTCATGTTCCAAACCCGGCAGCGATTCCCATATGCTGCCGGCACCCGCCACTTCCCTTTACTGTGGCCACCTCTCTGATGTAACTTCCTGTTTCGTCAGAGGCTCAGGCAGCAAGAACTAATCAGGTCTATTCTCTTATTTCCATATACTGCTGCTAACAAGCAAGTTCAAAGAAGGTAAGATTGTTATTCATTATAATATCTTTGGGCTAGCTTCAACTCTTTACAACGTGTTTGAAGACAATTGTAAAATATAATTTAAAACAAAGCTTAAGTGCTGACATGATCACTGTTCATAGGGTTACCATATGTCCGGATTTTCCCGGACATGTCCTCTTTTTGAGGACATGTCCGGACGGGTTTTGCCAGCCCGCCCATTTGTCCAGATTTCTGGACCAATGGGCGGGCAGCGGGACTATCCTAGCCTCCCCTTCCCTTACTATCTACTGCCCTGGTGGTCTAGTGACCTCTTCGGGGCAGGAAAGAGCCCCCTCTTTCCTGCCCGGTGCGCTGCCCTTGCCCTGCATCCTGTTGCTGTGATGGTCTCGGGATTCAAAATGGCCGCCGAGCGTTGAAGCGGCCTCGCGAGACGTCAACTCTCGGCGGCCATTTTGAATCCCGAGACCATCACAGCAACAGGATGCAGGGCAAGGACAGAGCTCCGGGCAGGAAAGAGGGGGCGCTTTCCTGTCCCGAAGAGGTCACTAGACCACCAGGGCAGTAGATAGTAAATAAGTAAGGGGAGGGGAGGTGACGGGGGGGGGGCAGGGGAGGGGAATATGTGACAGGGGGTGGGGCGAGGACAAAATATGGTAACCCTAACTGTTTACTCACACTCAAACACACACACTCTCTCTCTCTCTCTCTCCCCTCGGGTCAGGAGTCTGCTTAGCACATGTTTTTGTTCTTTCACTTTCTGTTCCAAAGCTAAAGTTGTGGAGTCGTAGAAGAGAGAAAGCTGAGCAGTTTGCCAGCACGGTGAACGCCAAGGTCCAGGTGTGCGCCACTGCCAGAGAAGCTGTCACCGATGCAGATGTGATTATTACCGTTACCATGGCAACAGAGCCCATTTTATTTGGAGAATGGGTGAAGCCAGGTGCCCATGTCAATGGTGGGTAGGGTGGATTAACCTTTAAAGTACTGTTTTAATAAGGTTTAAAAAGTGTGCAGGCAAGTCAGATTCACTTTTCACTGACTTGATAAAGTGAATCTAGCTATTTATTGCTAAAATGTAGTGGGTAAATCTACTTGCACCTTGTTTGCCAACTTTTATTTCTATGTATTGGAGCTGGACGAAATGTCCAGTTTGGATAGTAACATCCCTCGTCCAATTCCTCTTTAATTGAAGTGCTTTCCATGCCTTGTTACTGGCATCACTGGCTCTGCTATAACCAGTCTGCACTGAGCATGCATCATAGTGGAGGAGTGGCCTAGTGCAGTGGACTTTGATCCTGGGGAACTGGGTTCGATTCCCACTGCAGCTCCTTGTGACTCTGGGCAAGTCACTTAACCCTCAATTGCTCCTGGTACAAAATAAGTACCTGAATATATGTAAACTGCTTTGAATGTAGTTGCAAAAAACCTCAGAAAGGCAGTATATCAAGTCCCATTTCCCTTTCCCTATTTGAGATTCTACATGGAATGTTGTAACTATTGGAGATTCTAGATGGAATGTTGCTACTCTTTGAGATTCTGCTGCTACTATTTGAGATTCTACATGGAATGTTAATGTTGCTATTCCACTAGCAACATTCCATGTAGACGCCTGCCCTTGCAGATCAGCAATGCGGCCGCACAGGCTTCTGTTTCTGTGAGTCTGACGTCCTACATGGAGGAGTAGCCTAGTGGTTAGTGCAGTGGACTTTGATCCTGGGGAACAACTGAGTTCATTCCCACTGCAGCTCCTTGTGACTCTGGGCAAGTCACTTAACCCTCCGTTGCCCCTGGTACAAAATAAGTACCTGAATATATGTAAACCGCTTTGAATGTAGTTGCAAAAACCTCAGAAAGGCGGTACATCAAGTCCCATTTCCCTTTCCCTACATGTGTTTTTATCAAGATACAAGAAGGTGATACATGTGTTACATGTTTAAAGAGCATCTACGGATGCTCCTCTAGAGAACAGTACTGGAAACTCTATACATTAAGTCTTTGCCTCACACTGTAGAGCTGCTCTGGTGTTAGTTATAAGAAAAGGGGGAAAAATCCTACAATAGTTACATTTTGATGGTCCCCTTTTATTGCCTCTATATTATTAGAGTGCAGGTTTCAAACAGTTTTACATGGGTAAACACTTGCATATCCACTTAAAAACATCATTGGGGGGAGGTAGGGGGGTTGGTGGGAGGGGAGGGAGGGGGTAACGGGAGGGAAAGGGGTAATGATGTGGGAGGGTGGGAGGATGGGAGGGTAGAGGGGGAGGGTGAAAATGTGAAAACAAAAGTTGATCATGGACTCAATGATTGGTTTTCTGTTATGATGTTGGTATTTTAATTATGCCAGATGTGGAATGTATTTTATTTTGATTGTCATCAATAAAAATGTTGAAAACTAAAAACATCATTGAAAAATTGCATTCTATGCTCCCCCCCCCCCCCCAAAGAATGCGGGTGAAAGTACATAATCTTTAGGACAGTCACAGGCACAAAAAGATTGGGAAGCACGGTTCTAAGGGAATCTTCTGGAGTTACAGGTACTTAGGTTTGGGGCAGGCGAAGGGTGAATATACACACGTACCCGTAATTCCAGAAGATTCCATTAGTACACTATTTCATGATCTTTTTCTGCCTGTGACCCCCATGACTGTGGCCAAATAAAATTGCGTACCTCCCTGGAGGCACAGAATAATGATGCATCTATGGAGAGCCCACCTAGGACGTGACCCCATTTAGGGTCCCGACCCACAGTTGAGGAGCCTCTGCCTTAGAAAATTCACTTGTTTGTGTCCATGGGCTGCAAAGAATGATGACACTTTGCTTAAAATTCCCCCTTAGTGTCCTTGTGTAGATGTGGTCTCCAGAAATGCTTACAGAACTAAAGGCAGAGCCTCATCAGAGACCTCTAGACAGGTCATATCATTAAAATGCAGGCCTGAGCTGTGGTTATTTTTATGAGTTTATAATACAAATATTTTGTTCTATTTCTCACATAAAACAAGATCTTGCAAATACATTTTAAACATTCATATCTGTTTTTTGTTAGCTGTCGGTGCATGCAGACCAGACTGGAGAGAAGTAGACGATAACCTGATGCAGAACTGTGTCTTGTATGTGGATTCCAGAGAGGCAGCATTAAAGGAATCAGGAGATATTGTATTATCAGGGGTAATATCTTTGCGCAACTACATTCTTGTGACTGGGGCAGACTGAGGGTGGTCTTGGCCCCCCCCCCCCCCGCCCGGCCGCTGCCTGACACTCCCCTGCCGCCGCAGCCTCCATCCCTGCTGTCCTCACTTCCCTGGTCCTACCTGAGGGATCCTGGTAGTCTGGTGGCCTCTGCCGGGGGGGGGGGGGGGACATGTTCTTTCCTGCCCACTGTGCTGTTGCTATTCCCGCGCATGTTTTCAAAATGGTGTGTGAAACTTCCCGCGGTAGTCTCGGCCGCCATTTTTAAAATACGGTGGTGCCGGGGTGGGGGGAATAGCAGCAGACCAGCGGGCCAGGCAGGAAAGAACATGTACCCCCCCCCCCTGCTGAAGCCACTAGATCATTAGCGGCGTGCCGGGCATCCGGGCGAAGCCTCTGGGGCCCCTAGAGCCTCTGGGCCCTCGGGCACTGCCCAGTTGCCTGAATGGTCAGTCCGCCCTGGGACTGTGTTTTATATGGTTCATCATAGCTGGTTAAATGCTGAATATCCCACTTAATTGGCTATCTTTTAGCTGCTGTGTAAGCCCGGATATTCAATACTGGTGTCTGAACATGACCCAGCATTGAATTTCCAGAGATAAAGCTAATTAAGTTACGCATGCTGTTATAGAATCCGCTAGGCATGCTATATAGAATCCAGGGGAAGACATATATTTACATAGGTAAAGAGAGAGATAAATGTACTTGTATGCTATATGCCAGATACAGTATCTTATGGTATATATACTTCATAGTGTGATATAAACCAGATGTCACATAGCGTACAGAAATACACTTCTTTGTTTCACAGGCAGAAATTTTTGCAGAACTGGGTCAAGTACTGAAAGAAAAAAAACTTGCCCTTGCTGAGAAAACTACAGTGTTCAAGTCAGTGGGTAAGAATATGTTTTTTTTTTTCTGGTTTGGTCTGGAAGAAAAGTGAGACCTGTCATTGAAGAGTCCAGTTTTAATTTTCATAGGGTTGTACTGGGCATAATTCCTGTGTTTTGCTCTTCACTTTGAAAGATTAATAAACATGTCTGATAGCAAAAGGTGCCCCATTGACAAGGCACCCCAGGCAAACTTTCAGTCGTGTGCCCGAATTAATCTTCAGGACCCTACCCCATGCTCCTCTATATACGCAAATAGGGGGGGTGGGGTTGGCTATTTTTAACATTCCACCTATGTGAAAAGTCCTCAAAAGGCACCTATGTGTCTTTAGAAAGTAGGTTGCTATGGTGACACTGTTACAAGAAATGATTTATCTTGGGGGAAAGAGCTCTAGTACTCGCTACTGTTTATAATTTAAGAGCAGGTGCTGTATTTATAAGTTTTAGGATATTACTTTCTCCACCAATCACCAAAGGTGATAATTGCAATAAATTAAATAAATTAAGTATATATAAAAGATACCATATACTCAGAACACAAAGAGACCGTATTTTTAGCTTCAAAAAGGTTGATTTAATATACAATTGCACACGAGAGGTAGGTTTTTAAAGAGATCTTTACAGGTAATCTGTGCTTAAGTAAGGTAAAGTAAAGTAGCAGGTTTAGATCAAAAGTTATGTTACTTACAAGTCCTTGTTACATAGTATGAACAGCATGAAGTAAGCACATGTTTGCAGGACAGGAGAGCTTCTGCAGTGAGTGGATCTGAGTTGCTTGCAGTTGAAGAGAATCTGAATCTTGGGGAAACAGCTTTTGCTTTTATATCTTGCAAGCTGCAGGAGGATATGATCACAGAGTCCCAGCACCTGCTTCCTGGTTTGCACTGGATAACTTGCAAGGCATTATGGTTATTGTAGTCAGTTCACATGATCTGCAGATGACCTGGCATCCATTTGTCTGATAGTTGATGGGAGGGGCAGGTATACCTTTGACAAGCAAATGTCTTGTTTATGGTTTCCCCTCTGAAGTCTTTGTTATCAATAGTTGGAGTTATGCCATTTCCAGACTATCTGTCTGCTGGTGGAGATGTCTATGTGATTCTTCAAGTATCCACCTTAGTCATGCTTTTGTTCAGTCTTTTTAGGTGGGAGGGCAGAGAGAGTTTTATTTCTCTTTGAAGCACAGTACCTTTTTGTCTCTGTTAAGTGTTTGTAATTAACTAGTCCTGCTATCAGAAGTCCCCAGGAAAAGGAGAAGGGGAGATGAAATTCAGGCTAGCTGATCTCAAAGCTGTATTTTTATATTGTTATATATGATCCAGCAAAATATCATGCTACGTATTTCAATAATAAACTGATACCATTACAACACTTGGTAGCACATAAATTCTTCTGTTATACAAATCCTTCCCAGCTCTGAGATTCACCCAAGGTGGTGTACAGCAGGTACAGTTTAACATAAAACTTACAATTTTGTTAACATCATAACAATAGTAAAATGACCAAATATAAACAATAGAAACAGCAAATTGAAACCTAATAATAAGATTACCATGAAACAGGATCAAAAATATACACATTTAACAGCACTGAAATTCAAATAACAGAGATATAATACAATGTCAGCATAATACTAATGAAACATCTAATAAGCACACATTAGAACATTCATATAACATAGATACGATGTAATGCTTTTCTATAATACAGCTTAACACGTAGTCAAGGGGTCAAGTGCAGATATATAGACAGGGACAAGATGGGTAGTACAGAGTCAGTTGGGATAAATAGATGGGTGGCTAAACTCAAGGTAAGTTCTTTGTACAGTAAAACAAGATATAAGGAACTGGTCTTAAGTTACAGTGTGTGTAGCAAGCTAGTCCAGGTACAGAGTGGTGTATAGTCGGTCAACCAATGTATTAAAGGCTTGGGAGAAAAGACAGGCTTTCATCTGCTTCCTGAAGTAAAGGTAGACGTAGCCCCCCTGGGAGTAAATTCCAGAGCGTAGGGGGCTACTCATGAGAAGGCTCTCTGGTGGGTATCAGACGTACAAGGAGTGGAGGAGTGGCCTAGTGGTTAGCGTGGTGGACTTTGGTCCTGGGGCACTGGGTTTGATTCCCACTACAGGCACAGGCAGCTCCTTGCGACTCTGGGCAAGTCACTTAACCCTCCATTGCCCCAGGTACACATGAGTACCTGTATATAATATGTAAGCCGCATCAAACCTGCTATGAGTGGGAAAGCGCAGGGTACAAATGTAACCAAAAAAAAATTCTTTTGTTGAAAGGACAGGTAGTGATGCTCCTTGAGAGGATCTTAGAGATCTCAAAGGTGTGTAAATGGCTAACTTATTCTTTAAGTACCCTGGCCCTTTATGTCTGAGGGCCTTGAAAATCAAACATGTAAAACATGCTTTACATATGGAAAACACATTATAAATTTGTCCCCTTAGAGGGCAATTTCCAAAAGCCGTTTACAGGGATAGTTACTGTAAAATATTGCACCTTACCAATAATGAGTGGAGTGGAACAGGAGGATGTGAAGCGTCTGTTCACGCTTTCCAAAAATACTAGGACTAGGGGGGCATGCGATGAAACTACAGTGTAGTAAATTTAAAACAAATCGGAGAAAATGTTTCTTCACCCAACGCGTAATTAAACTCTGGAATTCGTTGCTGGACAACGTGGTGGAGGCGGTTAGCTTGGCAGAGTTTAAAAAGGGGTTAGATGGTTTCCTAAAGGACAAGTCCATAAACCACTACTAAATGGACTTGGGAAAAATCCACAATTCCAGGAATAACATGTATAGAATGTTTGTACGTTTGGGAAGCTTGCCAGGTGCCCTTGGCCTGGATTGGCCGCTGTCGTGGACAGGATGCTGGGCTCGACGGACCCTTGGGTAGACTGTTGTTATAAAACAAAAAAGTTTTGATGATGGAAGTTAGAATTGTTGTTTCTGAATTGAATGTTTTGATGATGACATGGCAGTTTTTGTTGAACATGGAATGTATTTTTCTGTTGAATATCGTCAATAAAAAATATTGAACATAAAAATAAATAAATAAAAAGAAGTGGAAACAAAAAAAGGTTTGGACAAGTTCCTGGAGGAAATGTTCATAGTCTGCTATTGAGCTAGACATGGGGGGAAGCCACTGCTTACCCCGGGATCCATAGCATGGAATGTTGCTACTCTTTGGGATTCTGCCAGGTACTTGTAACCCAGATTGGCCACTGTTGGAAGTGGGATACTGGGCTAGATGGACTCATCGGTCTGACCTAGTATAGCTTTTCTTATGGGAATTAATGCTGTTCTGGTATGGCATAGATTCTGAGTATAAGCAATGTTTTAAAGTGACTATTTTGTGATATATTGTAGTATATTAATTAGAAAATAAATCTGATATATATGTGTGATTTAATATCACTGCAAATTCAATTTTGCTAACATTAACATGATGTTATTAGCTAATGTACTGGTTTGAATGTGTTTGTGGGGGTTTTAAAATGTAGGGTTAATTCTATCCTGCCAACTACCCAGTCTCTACAGTCGCTTCCTCTGCTTCAGAGGGTTTTAAGTTCTGTTATTCCCAGATCCTATGTGATGCTAATTGTAATTCATTTGTGCATGGCAGGTCTGGCTATTGAAGATGCCGTTTCTGCTAAACTGGTATTTGACTCCTGGTCTGCCGCCACAACCAATGAGTGAACAGACAGAAGAGATTCTGCATATTGAAGAGTGAAAGGTTAACATTTCTGTAGCCGAACAAAAGGAATTCTGCAGAAGATCATCTGTCTTTACTCGGCAGTACTTTTGTTGAAAATACAGCATTGCGATGATAATATCATATTCACACATATTTACTACCATCTTTTCAATCTTTGCCACATCTGTGCTAAAAAGAGTTTTGCAAGTTTTGTTGTTGTCCCCTAATCTGACTAACCAGCTCATTTTCGAAAGAGAAGGGCGCCCATCTTCTGACACAAATCGGGAGATGGGCGTCCTTCTCTCAGGGGCGCCAGAATCGGTATAATCGAAAGCCGATTTTGGGCGTCCCCAACTGCTTTCTGTCGCCGGGATGGCCGAAGTTCCCGGGGACGTGTCGGAAGGGTAGCAAAGGCGGGACAGGGGCGTGCCGGGGCGTGGTTAAGAGATGGGCGCCCTCGGCCGATAATGGAAAAAGAAGAGAATTTGGTCTGCTTTATTTGGTCCTTTTTTTTTCAGGTCCAAGTCCCAAAAATGTGCCAGAACTGACCAGATGACCACCGGAGGGAATCGGGGATCACCTCCTCTGACTCCCGCAGTGGTCACTAACCTCCTCCCACCCTCAAAAAAAAACACTTTAAAAACTTTTTTTGCCAGCCTCAAATGTCATACTCAGGTCCATGGCAGCAGTATGCAGGGCCCTGGAGCAGTGTTAGTGGGTGCAGTGGACTTCAGGCAGGCGGACCCAGGCCCATCCCCCCCCCCCCTACCTGTTACACTTGTGGTGGAAAATGTGAGCCCTTCAAAACCCACCCGAAACCCACTGTACCCACATGTAGGTGCCCCCTTCACCCCTTAGGGCTATGATAGTGGTGTATAGTTGTGGGGAGTGGGTTTTGGAGGGGCTTTGGGGGGCTCAGCACCCAAGGTAAGGGAGGTATGCATCTGGGATCAATTTGCGAAATCCACTGTAGTGCCCCCTAGGGTGCCCGGTTGGTGCCCTGGCATGTGAGGGGGACCAGTGCACAACGAATCCTGGCCCCTCCCATGACCAAATGCCTTGGATTGGTTCGTTTTTGAGATGGGTGCCATCGGTTTCCATTATGGCCGAAAACCGATGGCAACCATCTCTAATGTTGACCTAAATGTTCAGATTTGGGCGCCCCCAACTGTATTCTCGAAACGAAAGATGGACGCCCATCTCGTTCGAAAATACGGTTGGCCCCGCCCCTTTGCGGCGCCGTCCTCGAAGATGAGCGCCCTTAGAGATGGGCATCCCCGTTTGAAATTGCCCCTCCACGTTATGTTGTGTTTGTAGAATTTGCAGTGCAGTGGGAAGGGCCAAGGGTCTGAAGGAACACTTTTGGGCATGGGATAGTTCAGGGGCTTTGGACTTCTTTTAAAGAAAAATAAATGTCACATTTGGTTGATGTGTTTTTTCTTTTCCAACCTGTCCCATTCTACTTGCTGTACCATCTTTGCTCTCGGGCTTGTAGCTTCCTAGTACTGTAAGTTTGACTGATTAAACATCAGTTTGTCTTCTAGCCTCTTATCAGTTGCGTTGGGTCTTCCATCAAAAGTGAGTGGAGCGGAAGTGGCCAAGTTGTCACAAGCAACCCTACTCATTTGGTCCAAACTTCCTCATTCCAAACCCTTGGAGGCCAGGGGTTAAATCTCTCGTCTGCCACTGACGCTCCTTGTGACTTGACACGGTGGGAGATAAAATGATTTGCTCACTTAGACTGTAACTCTCTAATTCTCTAATTGCGCACGCGGTCATAGAATAGTACCTTGATTAGTGCTTAATTGGCAATAACTATGAATAATTGTCCTTAAATAGCACAAATTTGCAGTTGCATGCGTGAGTTATGACCTCGTTCATAAAGTGTACGTGTAAATTGTCTAGCGCCTAATTCCACGGAGGGGGGGGGGCGTTTATGTGGGAGGGGCATGAGCAGGTCACAAGCATTCCAACTCTTCCAGTGCACATTTTGCTCTTTGGGGCCTTTTTACTAAAGGGTTGCCGCTGGCCCGCCGCGGCCGTCGGTGGTAGTCCCGCCCCCAGCCTGCGGTATTTCTAGCGCTGCCGGAATTTTTCAAAAATGATCACCGCAGGGGGTTACCTGCCGGTAATCTGGCAGTGCCGCACGCTGCCCGGTTACTGCTGGGTTAGCTCGGGAGCCCTTACTGCAACTCAGTGGGTGACAGTAAGTGCTGTCCCCGAAATGGCCGTGCAGCAAGTGTGAACTTACAGCAGGTCCATTTCTTTTTTTTTCCACCTGTTTATCCACTGCGGTAAAAGGGGCCCTTAGTGTCTTACTGTAGGTAAGGAGCTATTGTAATCTGAATATGTATCGCCACTGTACAGCTCAGGGGTATAGCCAGACCTCAACATTTGGAGGGTCCAGAGCCCAAAGTGTGGGGGCACAGTTTGGACCGCCTCCCTGCCACAATCCCTACCCTGCCGCAACCCCACAAACCTTGACTGGCGGGGGTCCCCCACCCCCACCAGCTGAAGCCTTTCTCCAGTGCAGGTCTCTATGCATTGCTTGCCCTGCTTCCTCTCACGTCGCATGCGTTCTTTGGTTTTAGTTTCACTAAAACCAAGTGTGCACGCAACGTGAGAGGAAGCAGGGCAGGCATTGCACAGACAACAGCGCTGGAGAAAGACTTCAGCTTGCGGGGGTTGGGGACCCGCCTGCCAAACTAGGGGCCCTGGATCCAATTTGGGGGGAGGGGCCCAGGCCCCCCAAGGATCCCCCGTAGCTATACCTCTGGTACAGCTTTGCATATTTCCTGTTGCACTATACGAGAAGTATTATTGAGTTCTTTATCTTGCTGTATTTTGGCAAGATACTGCTCTGTTAATCTGTCACTCATCTGAGAGAATATACAGAACAAACTAAATTTAGGATTTTTTTTGTTTTGTTACATTTGTACCCCGCGCTTTCCCACTCATGGCAGGCTCAATGCGGCAGGCAGTGGAGGGTTAAGTGACTTGCCCAGAGTCACAAGGAGCTGCCTGTGCCGGGAATTGAACTCAGTTCCTCAGTTCCCCAGGACCAAAGTCCACCACCCTAGCCACTAGGCCACTCCTCCACTGTTGCTACTATTTGAGATTCTACATGGAATGTTGCTATTCCACCAATGTGGCCGCGCAGGCTTCTGCTTCTGTGAGTCTGACGTCCTGCACGTACGTACGTGCAGGACGTCAGACTCACAGAAACAGAAGCCTGCGCAGCCTTCTACATGGAATGTTGCTAGTGGAATAGCAACATTCCATATAGAATGTCCAATAGTAGCAACATTCCATGTAGAATCTCCAATAGTATCTATTTGTTACATTTGTACCCTGCGCTTTCCCACTCATGGCAGGCTCAATGTGGCAGGCAATGGAGGGTTAAGTGACTTGCCCAGAGTCACAAGGAGCTGCCTGTGCCGGGAATCGAACTCAGTTCCGCAGTTCCCCAGGATCTATATTTAGTATACATTTGCCAGGTATTTTCTTTGTTTGTAGACCAGGGTTGTTAGAGAGGATGTGTTTTAATCAGGATTGGTTAAGGGGTGGTCTTGAACGGAATAATATGGACACTGTGTAGTACTATGCTATTTTGTAGTAAGGCCTTTGAGGCCTACTGGCTGCCTGCCTAGTTCATGTCTCATTAAAATAAAGTACAGCATTTTGCACCAGCGTTGGTCTACTTCTCTTGTAAGATGCCTTGTGATTAAATGATAAGATCCCAAATGATACAGAAATTTGAATGTTTAGACTTCTGCTTGGTCTGTGTAAGTATCAAAGTACACTGTCTGTTCCCACTAGTAGAAATGAAGATTAATTGGGCATTAATAAATTACACAATCCGTTTAATTTAGGTATCTATTCTCTATGAGGATGAACACACACAGTTATTATAATGCCCTCACTAGAAACAGTTGTGGTGGCATTAGTCTTTGTAGGGGTTGACAATAGGGGAAGCTTTCAGAAATAAGGGTTTCCTGTTTCTGACACTCAAAATTTTATCATGCATTTGTTTACAGCTGGTGCTATGTGTGTAAATCACTGAGAAGAAACAAGTCACATGTGGGATACCCATTGGTAACATGGTAACATAGTAAATGATGGCAGGTAAAGACCTGTACGGTCTATCCAGTCTGTCCAACAAGATAAACTCATTTTACATGGTATGTGATACTTTATACCCGAGTTTGATTTGTCCTTGCCATTCTCAGGGCACAGACCGTAGAAGTCTACCCAGCACTGTTCTTGTACTAAAAGTTCTGAAGATTCTGGAATCCTAAAGAGTTACAAGATTCTGGAATCCCAATTAGTAGCAACATTCCATGTAGAACCCCAAAGAGTAACAAAGTAACATAGTAAATGACTGCAGATAAAGACCTGTACGGTCCATCCAGTCTGCCCAACAAGATAAACTCATTTTACATGGTATGTGATACTTTATACCTGAGTTTGATTTGTCCTTGCCATTCTCAGGGCACAGACCGTAGAAGTCTACCCAGCACTGTTCTTGTACTAAGTTGTGAAGTTAACGTTGAAGCTCCTTAAAATTTGCACTCCAGCTCATCCCTATCTATTCAGTCACGATCAGGGCATAGACCATAGAAGTCTGCCCAGCACCGGTTTTGTTTCCCGATTACCGGCGTCGCCACCTAATCTCTGCTAAGATTCCGCGGATCCATTCCTTCTAAACAGGATTCCTTTGTGTTTATCCCAGGCATGTTTGAATTCCATTACCGTTTTCATCTCCACCACCTCCCGCGGGAGGGCATTCCACATATCCACCACCCTCTCCGTGAAAAAAATACTTCCTGACATTACTCCTGAGTCTGCCCCCCTTCAACCTCAATTCATGTCCTCTAGTAGAGAATGGTAGGAAAGAACCAGTCAGTTCATTAGGTAAGAAAGGAGCAGTGTGCCCAGGCAGCTGTTCATTCTCTCTGTGTTTCCTGACTTGATCATAGACAGTCTGTGAGAGGCTTTAGTAGACTAAAAGATAAAGAATTATCCCCAGATTCTATATAGGTCACCCACATTTGGGCATGGATTGCAGATAAGCCCAAAGAACAGCAAGGCAGACGATCTGCAAAATCCAATGTGGAGACAAATGAAGCAGATCTGTCAATAGTGCAAATAAAACTTTATTGTAGAGTTAAAACCCAAAAGAATGCCCGACGCAGGCCATGTTTCGTCCAAAGGGGCTGTATCAGGGCTAAAATATTATCTTCATCCATAAAAGGGGTTAGACGGTGTATAGCTTAGTTACCACCATATGGAACTAAAATATTATCTTCAACAGACAGGAGATTGCAAACCACTTGCACCCATGCAGCTCTCAGTTCCATATGGTGGTAAATAGGCTGTACACCATCTAACCCCTTTTATTGATGAAGATAATAGCTACTGACGCAGCCCTTTTGGCCGAAACACTACTACTACTATTTATCATTTCTATAGCGCTACAAGGCATACACAGTCCCTGCTCAAAGAGCTTACAATCTAGATAAGACAGGTAGAACGATTAAGGGTAAGGGAATAAATAGGTGAGGACAGGGCAAGTGAGTAGTGGTTAGGGGTCAAAAGCAGTGGGAAAGAGGTGGGCTTTAAGTTTGGACTTGAAAACGGCTAAGGACGGGGCTAGACGCACGGGCTCGGGAAGTCTATTCCAGGTGTGAGGTGCAGCAAGACAAAAGGAACGGAGTCTAGAATTAGCAGTAGAGGAGAAGGGGACGGATAAGTGAGATTTATCTACAGAACAGAGTACCCGAGGGGGTCGTAGGGAGAGACGAGAGTGGAGGGGTACTGGGGAGCGGCAGAGTGAATACACTTATAGGTCAATAAGAGAAGCTTGAACTGAATACGGAAGCGGATAGGGAGCCAGTGAAGTGACTTAAGGAGGGGGCTAATGTGAGCACAGCGACTTTGGCGGAAGATGAGTCGCGCAGCAGAGTTTTGGACTGATTGTAGAGGAGAGAGATGGCTAAGAGTGAGGCCGGTGAGAAGCAGGTTACAATAATCAAGACGGCCTATGTCGGGTGTTCTTTTGGGTTTTAACCCTATAATAAAGTGCTATTTGCACTATTGACTGATCTGCTAAGTTTGTCTCCACAATGGATTGCAGATGTGTGCATAAACTAATTAGTTAATTAGGTGCTATCAATCAATTACTGGAGTTAATTGGCACAAGCGCATTTGCCCTACCTACACCCTATTCTATAATAGGCGTGCCTAGATTTCTTAGCAATGCAACTCAAAAGGGGGCGTGACCATGGGAGGGGCATGGCTGGGTTAGGGGTATTCCCAGGAATTAGATGGAACGTTATAGGACTACTTGGATTTGTGCACCCAACTTCCATCTGTTGGTCACGAGCATTTATGCCATCTTTTGGCAGGCATAATTGTGCCCAAATGTAGGTGCGGGAAGCATACCAAGCTACTATTCTGTAAAGGGCGCTTTGCATGGAGCACACTTTACAGAATACTATTTTAGCATGGATCATAGCAGCGCCTAAATTTGGATGCCATTTACTGAATGTCAAGATTAAGTGTCAAGGTTAAGAGGCCTTTTTTTATAGAGTGGCAGCAAGCCCAATGCGGGCTTACTGTTCGCTCTTTTGGGACTACCGCTGGCCCAACGTGACTGCTGGTGGTAGTCCCGCCCCGTGCGTGTGCCATTTCCAGGGGAAAAAGAAAACCCCCGGAAATGGCTTGCCTGGCGATAGCCTGTCGGCAATCAGGTAGTGGTAAGGGCTCCTTGTCGCATGGCCATGTGGTAATAGTTCTCTTACCACATGACCCTGTGTATACCTGGGGTCTTTTTACCTGCTGCTGTAAAAAGGGTACTGGTGCGTGGGAAAAATGGTCCCCACTGCCAGCACAGGGCTCTTTTTCCCACAGCTTGGTAAAAGGGCTCTTAGGTGCACCTGGAGGGGCATTTTCGATGTGACGTTCAAATCTGATTTTGGACATTTTGTAAAAGTCCAGTGCCAAACACGATCATCTTCAAACCCAAAAAATGTGTAGCTCTTTGGTTTGAAAATTGTCATATTTTTTTGGTGTTTTTCTGCTCAGAGTGTTTTTCTTTAAGGCACATTTTCAAACGAAAAATGTCCAAGTAAAAAAACGCACAAAAACTAGCCATTACTATTTCTGGGTCCAGCACTCTTACTAGACTGGCTACACAGACATCCCAGCAGAGCAATGGGGCAACCTAGGGGGCACTGCAGGAACTTCACATAAAAGGTCCCAGGTACGCATCACATAACTCACTTATATTGTACGTTGAGCCCTCCAGTAATAGCAAAATATGTACTGTACCCTACTGTACACCACTGCAATAGCCCTTATGCATGCAGGTTTCACCTATATGTGGGTTCAGTATGTATTTTGTGGTTTTGGGGGCACTCGCATTTTCCACCATAATTGTACCAGTTAGAGTGGGATATGGGCCTGGTTCCCTTTCGCTGTAGTTCACTGGACTGACCACTATGCTACTCTAGGGACCTACTTGCTGTTCTAAGAGGAATGGCCATTATATCTGCAGCTGTCTTACAGCCTAGTATGTGCTCTCACTTTTAACTCTTAGGAGAGTGGGGAAGAGATCAATGACCACTGGAGAAGTAAGGGGGGGGGGGGGTCATCTGGTTAGTTTGGGCACCTTTATGACTTTTAGTTATTATTGAAACGGGTCTAGCCAGAGACGTCCTGTTTTTGGTCCTGGATGTTTTCACAAAGTTCCATTATCGCAGAAAACCATCCAAATCATAGGCCTGCCCTAGACCCGCCTAAACAACACACCCCCTTGACATTTAGATGAACTACATAGAAAAGCACCTTAAAATGATTTTTGAAAATAGCAATTTGGACATTTTGGATGTTTTTCTGTTTCGAAAACGAGTCCCCTATTTATAAGTTAGTATCTGCAATTTTGCCTGGTGTTTCCAGTGCTCGCTTTCTTTTCTGTATTGCATTAAGGACCTTCTTTCTTGGGCCCAGCTGCATATGTATACTCTGAAGGTCTGTATCAGAACATAGCATGAGGGCGTCTAAATCAATCTTGTCTCTCATAAACATGGGAAGCAATTCACTTAGGTTCTGTGATGCCAAAAATGCCTGAAGGGGTGCCGTTTCCCCTCCATCCTCATCCAATCCAATTTCTTCCTCATTCCAAGATAAGTCAAAGTCATCCCCTCTCTCTAACTCATCTGCAGTCCGGTCCTCTTTATGCTGGAATAATTCGCTTGGTATTCTGGAGGCGATGTCTTCTCCAAGAGATGGCATTTCTTCCAGGTCAGCGTTTATGCCTGCGGCCAGGTTCCTGCTGAAAACAATGTTACCCAGGCCGGGTCGATTGAAGATTGAGTTCTGCTCCATCTGTCCGTTGGCCTCAGACATGCTGTTCTTCTCTTGAAAGTCTGCGGAAAATTCATTTTCATCATTTTCATTGAACACATCTATGGCTTTTGTTCGAAGTCTGCTGCCGCTGTTCTCATCTTTCACAAAGATTACGTTAGTCTCTATCTTCCTGTCAACGGTGTTTTTCTCTCTCATTTTTAACTTCTTTGTAAGGGTTTCCTTCAGCCCCGTGGTTAAAGTACCCAGTGTCTTGTGGGAAGAGGTGGTTGCGAAATTTGTGCTACACACCGTTCCCTTTGCCGAACTGACGGATCCAAACTTTTCTTTGTTGTGATTTCTGTCCATTTCACTTTGATGCCTTCGCTGAACTCTTTCGCATTCTTTAATATGCTTCTGTGCATCTTTCTTGGCCTGTTCCTTTTGCCTGGCTACTCTTTTGGGATTTTTCAAGTTTTGGGTGGTGGCAGCTTTATCTAGAACGGCGACACACTCGGTCTGATCCTTTCTGGCAGCCACGTCGAGCGGAGAGCAGAAATCATTATCCAGAGCAAAGACGTTTGCACCAAAATTGAGCAAGAATGAAACACAGTGTACGTGGCCGTTGGAAGCAGCATGGTGTAGGGGAGTGTTCCCCCAAATATCGCATTTGTTAGGGTCACCACTGAAAAACAAATCATTAAACATGAGTTTGTTGAATGCTTGTTGAAAAGGAAGCAGAAATATACACTGCATTTAAGTTATGGTATCAAAACAAACGATTTTCGGCCATAACCATCTAAGTTTGGCACTAAAATTGGACCACGTAAAAGTGAGTCCTATTTTTATGCGGTGTCGCTTATGCAGTTAAGTCAGTTGTTCCCAAACCTGGTCCTGGGGGCACCCCAGCCCAGTGGCGTTCTGACCCTTGCTGACACCCGGGGCGGATCGCCGATGCGACCCCCCCCCCCCCGGCGAAATGACACCTCTTCCCCCCCTGGCAAAATGACACCCCCCCCCGGGTGCACGCTGCTGGGGGGGTGCCATGGCGCGCGCCTGTTGCCCTGTCTCAGTCCGAGAAAGTTCGCAATTCGCATGTGTTCACTGCTCCCTCTGAGTCTGCCCCGGAACAGGAAGTAACCTGACAGGGCAACAGGCGCGCGCCGTGGCACCCCCCCCCAGCGGTGTGCACCCGGTGCGGACCGCCCCCACCGCCCCCCCCCCTTGGTACGCCACTGCCCCAGCCAGTCATGTTTCCAAGATATCCTCAATGAATATTCACGAGAGAGATTTGCATGCAGATCTCTCTCGTGAATATTCATTGTGGATACTCTGAAAACTTGATTGGCTGGGGTGCCTCCAGGGCCAAGTTTGGGAATCACTGGGTCAAGTGCTAAATATAGCCAGCCACAAAAACCTGGATATTCAATACCAGTTCCTGGAGAAGGCCTGTTATTGAATATCCAGCAATAATACCAGCAGCGGCTACAAAGAATGTTCACTGCCGCCGGCACAATATCGACCCCCCCCCCCCTAGAAACCAAACAGGGTCTACATTAGTTGGATTGTGGGGTCAGGGGTAAGAACTGTGAATGGGTAAAATCCCCAGCTGGTTGTGAATAAAGGAAGCTGTTGGACCAAAACAAAAAAAATATGCATTGTAACATTTTCACCAAATATTTTAGGAGCATAAAATACATTTTTCTTAGATATTACTTTTTTAAATAATGTTGGCAGATACTCTTCCACGTGATGAACGCATTTTTATGATCCTTGCGTTCTCACAATCTAAATGAGATTGTCTCCATGACAGCACCGTTTCAAAAGTTAATATGTAACGTGTTAAAAATAAAGTCCTGCTCATACACCTGTTACCAACTTCCCGGCACTATCAGGATGTCCCTCCTATCTTCTGTAACTGATGTCTCCTTCCAAGTGAAAGTGACTGTAAAATATTATTTCATTTGCTTTCTTTTTTTCCCCCACAAGTTCCTGGACAGCTATGAACTAGAGCGTGTGTAGGGTGTGTATTGAGAAGGCTGCTACATCATGGGAACATATTTGATTGTTAATGATAAACTAGAGAGTTTGCCTGGGGACTCTGGATCATGGACATTATCTGGAAATTCCTAACCTAGAAGTTAGCAAAGCATAAAAAATAATGAAAGGCAGAAACTAAGATTCCAAGGCTTGCATTTTACATTACCTATCTTGGCCTGCCAGTTCTATGCTTGTGAATGTTGTTTAGTTTCATATAGGAGCTTATGTACTACCCATTGCCCCCTAGAGGGCAGCAATGGGTAGTACACAAGGGGATAAAACCTTTAGTTTATAATGGTCTGATGGTCCCACATTGGAACTCCAAAAATTGAAGGATCAAAATACCATATAAAGAATAGAACACTTCTAAATACAAACTATGGTAAGTGCATAGGAAATACAGGAATCACAATAACTTGTTCTCAAAAATTAGAAGGAAAAGACCTCATCAAGACCACCTCACAATGTGATCGGTCAAAACATCATCATCAGACTAGAAAAACCTCCCAAAATTGTTAGGTAGATCTAGAAAGTATCAAACTTTAATTGGAAATCGATTTGGTCAACAGCACAGCATAAGTTGTCATTTGGCAAGGTTTCCGGAAGAAGCCTCTGCGAAACGGGTCCCCGTTGGGACCTTTGCCTACTTGATGAGATAGTTTTGGCATTACACAATGAATTGCCTGAAAACGTCTGCAGACCAGGTTCTTTACAGACTTTGATCCTGTGGAACAGACAAACCCACATATGGTGATGCTATTTTTCTGTGCACCCTAAGCTAAGTGTCATTTTCAATTATTTTCTATTATTTTTCGATGTTCTTTTGTTTAGTAGACATTATTTATTTATTACATTTGATTCCCACATTTTCCCACCTATTTGTAGGCTCAATGGAGCAGCACTGGCAGACTCTGGTGTACACAGATACAAGGTGATGTTGTGGTTAAGTAACCACATTGGGATCGTGCAACGGAAGATTTGTGTCCAGTATGTACCGTGATTTAGTTACCTTGTGTTGCAGATATCGGGCATTTATGTTGGACCGGTGGGGTATGCCTTTTTGAACAGGTGAGTTTTTAGGTTTTTTAAAGTTTTGATATTTACTAGATCTACCTAACATTTTTGGATGTTTTTCTAGACCAATGATGATGTTTTGACCGATCACATTGTGAGGTGGTTACATTTGACTTGAGCCCTGATATTGTTGATCTTGGTCTTGATGAGGTCTTTTCCTCCCTATTTTTGAGAACAAGCTATTGTGATTCCTGTATTTCCTATGCACTTACCATGGTTTGTATTTAGAAGTGTTCCACATTGGAACTGCCTAGTTCAGGAGATAAGCTATTCATAAGTACATAAGTAATGCCATACTGGGAAAAGACCAAAGGTCCATCGAGCCCAGCATCCTGTCCCCGACAGCGGCCAATCCAGGTCAAGGGCACCTGGCAAGGTACCCAAACGTACAAACATTTTATACAAGTTATTCCCCAAATTGTGGATTTTTCCCAAGTCCATTTAGTAGCGGTCTATGGACTTGTCCTTTAGGAAACCGTCCAACCCCTTTTAAAACTCTGCCAAGCTAACCGCCTTCACTACGTTCTCCGGCAACAAATTCCAGAGTTTAATTACGCGTTGGGAAGCAAAGGCTCATAGGAGCCCACTGCTGATCTTCACCCAGATAACTCTTCCTATATCCCATTGCTGGTGCACACCCTTTCTCTTTATATAGTTTGTTTCTAGAAAATATAGGGAGTCAAGATTCAGCCCGCACTGGTAAGTAGCTTACAAACCACTTCCAGCGCAGACTGAATTGTAGCTATTCATTGCCAGGGCATGCACGGCTCCCGGCATTGAATTCCCTGGTATGTCTGCTGACCTGGAAGTTAACTGGGTACCAGCTGATATTCAAACCAGTACATAATTGTTTTGCTGTCCTAACTTTACGTGCTTAGCTGGTTAGTGCACTGAATATCACCGCTAACCGACTAAGTTGCTCCTCTGCCCTAACTCTGCCCCTGGCCTACCCCTAACCCAGCTAGTTATGGGATGGCCCATTAACAGTGATATTCAGTGGAATTAATTGGTTAAATGCCCATGAATATCAGCGGCTGGCTTGCTTAGTGGAGTTTAATCCAGGCAGAAGCCTTTCCTGCCTAGTTAAACCCTTTTGAATATTGGACCCATAATGTCAGTGTCATTTTTAGTCCGATAGGCAGTATATTTCTGCATTCTGTAGGTCAATATGCTCAAGATCTTAACAGTCTACAGTGCAAATAGAAATGTGCTCTCAATCAGAAGCGGAATTTGGTTTTATATAAAGCACCTGGGCCCTGATGCTCAAAATTCCAGCGCTGTTCTGAATAGCGCCATAAAAATACTGCCAGAACAGCACCCTACTGGTCAATGCTAATGAGATGCAAATATAGGGAGTTCGGCGGGAGGATTGTGCTTGGTGCATGCGCAGAAGAGTTCCATGGTAAACTTGGCTCCTGTGCGCCTGGTAAAACCCGAACGTCAGCACGAGGACCGAACTCTTGATCACGTAGAACCCATGCAGGTGGACCACACTCCCCTCCCTGTACATGTGAAATGGAGGCGTTGGACCCTTAATCTATGCATTGTGGCAAAAGTGGACTACTGCAACTTGCTTCTCACACGTCTTCCACTCAGCCATCTCTCTCCTCTTCAATCTGTTCAAAATTCTGCTGCACGATTAATATTACTACTACTACTATTTAGCATTTCTATAGCGCTACAAGGCATACGCAGCACTGCACAAACATAGAAGAAAGACAGTCCCTGCTCAAAGAGCTTACAATCTAATAGACAAAAAATAAATAAAGTAATAAATAAATAAATAATATTTCACTAAATAATAAATATTTCACCAAAGTCGCTATGCCCATATCAGCCCTCTCCTGAAGTCACTTCACTGGCTCCCTATCCGTTTCCATATACAGTTCAAGTTCCTCTTATTAACCTATAAGTGCATTCACTCTGCTGCCCCTCACTACCTCTCCACCCTCATCTCTCCCTACACTCCTTCCCAGGAACTCCGTTCACTAGGCAAATCTCTCCTAATTGCACCCTTCTCCTCCATTGCTAACTCCAGACTCCGTTCCTTTTATCTTGCCGCACCTTATGCCTGGAATAGATTGCCAGAGCCATTATGTCAAGCTCCATCCCTGGCTGCCTTCAAATCCGGGCTAAAGGCCTACCTGTTTGATGCTGCTTTTAATTCCTAACTTGTCACCTGCTCGTTACCTTTATCTTCCTCTCTTCACTAGTCCCTTTTCCCTATGTGTCCTATCTGTCTGTCGTACCCTTATCCCTTATTTGTCCTGTCTGTCTGTCCTGATTTAGATTGTAAGCTCTTTTGAGCAGGGACTGTCTTTTCTTCATGTTCAACTGTGAAGCGCTGCGTACGACTGGTAGCGCTATAGAAATTATTTGTAGTAGTAGTAGTAAATGCCCAAATAAGTCTGGATCATCTAGCCTAGTTCTGGCCATGGGTTTAGTGCTGGGACCACCCCCAGGGATTTTATCTTAGGCTTTCCCGTCTTCACAACTAGAGAGCATAGTCCATGCTTTCTTGAACGAACATTGTTGGCTTTGTCTCCACCACCTCCCTTGGAAGGTCATTCTATTAACCTGCCATCCTTTCGGATGAGACTCAGATCATGACGTTCTGTTCTAGAAACTTCCTTCCACTGAGCAACCGTTTGTGTGCATTATGTATACTTTTGTGGCAAATGTCTCTGTCGTATTTCCCCATCCCCCCTCTTCACCATTGTATACAGATTTAAGTCCTTAAGGCTTATGTCGTAGGGCTTTTGGTGTAGATCTTGTACCACTTTGGTATCAAACTGACTCATACTTTAGGTTGCTCTACTTTTCAGTAAAATTTAAGTCTGCTCCTTAGAGACACAAAAGCATGCTTGCAGAATTTTTTTCAATGTTGCTTCAGTTACAGGCCAACATTCATGAATTTAGTTTAGTTTTGTCGAGGATTTAATATACTGCCTTTTTTATGGAGAAAGCAAAGCCGTTTACAATTTATAAATAAAATTAAGTGAGTGCAGGTGGTGAAAAGTGACAAGACAACACAGGGGGAAAAAAAAAGATTTACAATACAAAATGTGTAAGGATTAAGAGTATGAATAACTATTTGCTTTGAAAGCAGTCCGGAGAGGAGTCTCACTGTACTTACCCCCTGCTACATATGAGCTCCATGACTTCCACGTGACCATGGTAGGCTGCCAAAAGAGTGGGCGACATACCATCTTCATCTGAAACATTAAGATCCTTTCTGGTAGCTTCTTTTAAGAGATCAATATATCCATCGATCGCAGCTTGATGGTATCTGGTTGACATTTTTGAAAAGAAAAAAAATCCCAGCTCCCCTAGTCGAAATTGGCTCTGCAGGATACAGGAAAAAGCATAACCACACCTTAGCTCCAAGACTGGTTCAGTGTTACAAGCCGAGACCTTGCTTTCCACTGGGCAGCAGTAAGAACTCAAAGTCCACCTGATGGATTATGCAGAGGACACACAGTTCCTGAACCTGCTCAGTGGAGGAGCTGTACCAGTAAGGGCAAAGCTATCCGTTCTGACTGCACCACCTGCTAGACTGTCAGGTTTATGGTTTCAAAGTCCATGTGTAGTTATTGCTCTCACAGTCCTAATTTCTGTGCCATAAATATTATTGCACGCAAATTCTCATTTTCTGCCTTAATATTAAACAGTTTCTTCTTGCTCCTTTTGGGCTTCCAGTTCAATTAGAACTAGCATTATTTGGGCAAAAGTGAGAGAAGCTTTCATTTGCAACCGCCTAAGGGAAGGAGTAGCCTAGTGGTTAGTGCAGTGGACTTTGATCCTGGGGAACTGAGTTCGATTCCCACTGCAGCTCCTTGTGACGCTGGGCAAGTCACTTAACCCTCCGTTGCCCCTGGTACAAAATAAGTACCTGAATATATGTAAACCGCTTTGAATGTAGTTGCAATAACCTCAGAAAAGTGGTATATCAAGTCCCATTTCCCTTTCCCTATTTGAGATTCTACATGGAATTTTTGCTACTATTGGAGATTATAGATGGAATGTTGCTACTCTTTGAGATTCTGTTGCTACTATTTGAGATTCTACATGGAATGTTAATGTCGCTATTCCACTAGCAACATTCCATGTAGAAGCCTGCCCTTGCAGATCAGCAACGCGGCCGCGCAGGCTTCTGTGAGTCTGACGTCCTGCATTTACGTGCAGGACATCAGACTCACAGAAACAGAAGCCAGCGCAGCCACATTGGTGATCTTCAAGGGCAGGCTTCTACATAGATTGTTGCTAGTAGAGGAGTAGCCTAGTGGTTAGTGCAGTGGTCTTTGATCCTGGGGAACTGAGTTCAATTCTCACTGCAGCTCCTTGTGACTTTGGGCAAGTCTCTTAACCCTCTGTTGCCCCTGGTACAAAATAAGTACCTGAATATGTGTAAACCGCTTTGAATGTAGTTGCAAAAACCTCAGAAAGGCGGTTTATCAAGTCCCATTTCCCTTTCCTAGGGCAGAAGGTTGGGGGGGGGGGGGGGTTAAAGAACAGCTACAGTTAAAGCAAAATAGGTCCTGACAATCACAAAAAGTGAAAGAAATAGCAGGAGGTATTTTGGGCCAGCAGGGCAGGTGGGCCGTTTCCAAATAACCCATTTATCCCAGATTATTCTGTGAGGAGAGATAGTATTGGGGTGATCATGGTTGTTGCTGTGCTATGGGTGACATATTCTGCTCGATCTCCGTTTGGATTCACTGTGCGAGCGCTGCCTAACGTCTCCTCCCTATGGGTTGCGTTTGGCTTGTTTCCCGCTTGCATGTGCTTTCAGGACAGCAAACAGTGGCTCGGGTGACAACGGGAGGGAGGAAGGGAGCAGCAGCAGCTTGGGTGACAGCGGGAGGGAGGTGGGGAAGTCCCGAATCTTTTCTGAAACGAATCAAGTCGCCCAAAACAAATTGACAAATTGATTGAAATGGTAACTTGGACAGCACTGCTGTGGATTACAATCAATAAAAAGAAAAACTCTAGTCAGGTGGAATTCCATTCCATAAAAAAGCAGAAAAACGTAAATTAATCAATACCAACTGCAGAAAATTAATTTCCTTTAGGCGTTTCCTAAATAAGAGATAAGACAAAGTCTTATCCAGTGTGTTCTTTCTAGCAAAAAAGGTACCGGTACTCAAATGCTATGCCACCCTTCAGGGGTGGGGTGATCACTGAGGGATCCACCCCACAATAGCCAGGCCCCCTGCAACCAGTCACCAGGCAGAATTGGTGTGTAGACCCTGAGCTCTTTCATTAAAACTTGGGGTCCATGGGCCAATTTTAGCAGACAATGGAAAAGGTGCCGGTACTCAGTACCCCCAAGTACCCCCTAAAAAAAACCCTGGTCTTATCTCTTATTTAGGAAATGCTTGAAAGCTTGTTGGGGGGGGGGGGGGGGGGGGCTAAGGGCCCTAAAGGTTAACTGGAGGGAGTGCAAACCTGAAGAAATGGGACTTGATATACCACCTCTCTGTGGTTTTTGCAACTACATTCAAAGTGGTTTACATAGCATAGACAGGTACTTATTTGTACCTGGGGCAATGGTGGATTAAGTGACTTGCCCAAGGTCACAAGGAGCTACAGTGGGAATCGAATCCAATTCCCCAGGATCAAAGTCTGCTGCGGCTGCACTAACCACTAGGCTACCATTAGCAACATTCCATGTAGAATCTCAAATAGGGAAAGGGGAATGGGACTTGATATACCACCTTTCTGTGCTTTTTGCAACTACATTCAAAGCGGTTTACATAGTATATACAGGTACTTATTTGTAAATGGAGGGTTAAGTGACTTGCCCAGAGTCACAAGGAGCTGCAGTGGGAATTGAGCCAAGTTCCCCAGGATCAAGGTTCACTGCACTAGCCACTAGGCTACTCCTCCACTCATTGCTGCCGCCTGCTGCCCCCACTCCCTGCGCCTTGCAGTGAAGAACACAGAGGTAGACCTTAACTTTTCACTGGGTTCTGAAAGAACATTTCTGACTGATAACCAAACACCAGGGCCTATAATTTTGTCAGGGAACAAGAGTTTGCATATACTGTACACAGTGTTAAGTAGTTTCAATTTTATTATATTTTACAGGGAACAATAAACCTATTTTAGCAAAACCATGAAAAAAATATATATTTTTTTTACAAAGAATGGAAAGAATCCCCGTGGTTATTTATTGTCTGCCAGGATAATTCAAAGAAAGAACCGAATGTTTCCTGGTAATTTGATGTTCCCTGTTTGCTTCTATAAAACTTGTAATGAAATGAAATAAATAACCCGGCACCAGATAATATTAATATCTGATTGGACGTCTGCACAGATGGGTTTTGTTTGCTTGCAGCTGACTTTGAATTTCTGAGTCCACGCCATCACGCAGAAGGAAAAGCATTTTCTGTTCAAAGACTTGCGGCCCAGGCTACTTTGTCTCGGAGCGAGAGGGAGCGATAAAGCTGCCGGCGGAGCTTTTGTAAATCAACAAATGACTTGGACGCCCTTAACAAACAAACAAAAAAAAATTCTTAGTACAAAGGATTTTAAAAATTAATTTCTCAGCAACTAACCTTTGTTGCTTCTTTCAAACTGGAATCTTAATGACATGTGCAAGCTTTGGAGAACGCTGCTGCATTCGTAATTGGCGTCCTTATTCAAACGGTTCAGTGCTGTTGGATGCCAGAAAGCAACAATTCCTCTGCTGTGAACTGTGTTTTATCCTTCACTACTAGATTTGGCAGACCACGTCTTTATAAATGGGAAATGCAGAATGCTAAAGAGGGCCTGCACTTTCAGAAACCAGCTGAAGACAGCTCTTGTGCGCTGGGATCACTTCTTTTGGGTTCCGAGGACAGAATTCTAGTACAGTCCTGCCAAAACATTTATCCAATATTACCCCATTTTAACACTTAAGAATTCATATGCCCCCCCCCCCCCAGCAGTAGCAGTGGAGGAAACACTAGCAGGAGTCAGCCCATTTTATTGTGTGCTCACAGACTCAAGATTAACGGGAAGCCCCCAAACTGCTGGCATAATTATGGAGCTGTTGGGGATATCATAGTAACACAGTAAATGACGGCAGATAAAGACCTGAACGGTCCATCCAGTCTGCCCAACAAGATAAACTCATTTTACATGGTATGTGATACTTTATATGTATACCCGAGTTTGATTTGTCCTTGCCTTTCTCAGGGCACAGACCATAGAAGTCTGCCCAGCATCCTTCTTGCACTAAAAGTTCTGAAGATTCTGGAATCTTAAAGAGTTACAAGATTCTGGAATCCCAATTAGTAGCAACATTCCATGTAGAACCCCAAAGAGTAACAAAGTAACATAGTAAATGACTGCAGATAAAGACCTGAACGGTCCATCCAGTCTGCCCAACAAGATAAACTCATTTTACATGGTATGTGATACTTTATATGTATACCCGAGTTTGATTTGTCCTTGCCTTTCTCAGGGCACAGACCGTAGAAGTCTGCCCAGTACTGTTCTTGTACTAAGTTCTGAAACTAACATCGAAGCCCCTTAAAATTTACACTCCAGCCCATCCCTATCTATTCAGTCACGATCAGGGCGTAGACCGTAGAAGTCTGCCCAGCCCCCATTTTGTTTCCAATTACCAATGTCGCCACCCAATCTCCGCTAAGATTCCATGGAACCATTCCTTCTAAACAGGATTCCTTTGTGTTTATCCCACGCATGTTTGAATTCCATTACCGCTTTCATCTCCACCACCTCCACCTCCACCACCCTCTCCGTGAAAAAATTCTTAGTCCTGAGTCTGCCCCCCCTTCAACCTCAATTCATGTCCTCTAGTTCTACCGCCTTCCCGTCTCCGGAAAATGTTCATTTGCGGATTAATACCTTTCAAATATTTGAACGTCTGTATCATATCACCCCTGTTTCTCCTTTCCTTCAAGGTATACATGTTCAGGTCGGCAAGTCTCTCCTCGTACGGTTTGCAACGCAAATCCCATACCATTTTTGTAGCTTTTCTTTGCACCGCGTCCAGTCTTTTTACATCGTTAGCAAGATACGGGCTCCAAAACTGAACACAATACTCCAAGTGGAACCTCACCAACGACTTGTAGAGGGGCATCAACACCTCCTTTCTTCTGCATCATATCTGGTGGACATGCCCTGTAATAAAGCAATTTTGGCTAGAGATATTGAAAACTCTTCAACAAATGGTTAAATATGATTACCCACATAGGGCTGAACATTGTTTATTGCATTTTAAACCTTACGGTGTTAAAGCCGAGGTCCATAAGCTGGCAAAGAGTCTGTTTGTGGCAAGCAAGCTTGTAATCGCAATGACATGGAAGCAGGTGGCACGGCCAGCACTGCCCAGAGTTCTCCGGAAATTGGACTATATCCACCAGATGACCCAACTAACTGCGATACGAACAAGGACAATTGATAAGTTTTCATAAAATTTGGGATCTGTACATTTTGCTTTGAAAAAACACCTTAACTGTGAAAAGCAGATATTAAACTTCCTCTTACTTAAGCCACAAAACAGTTATTTCTTTTTTTAAAATCCTTTAATGGGAGAGGCAAATAATGGGCTAGTCATGCACATCTGGATTAACATCAGCTGCACACACTGCAACAGGACTAGTTTAACACACACATGCTGAGATCAGCTGCATGAACCTTTTTGAACTGCACATATCATTTTTTCCACAAGTTGGTCACTTTTCATCGCAACTCATCTAATGTGCCTGTACAAGCCTTTGAGCCCATTAAAACGGGCAAGAAAGCGGTCGGAGCCCCACCGGGTCCAGCCGAGCCCCCGACCAGGGGATGGTGGCAGAGGAAAGCGCCCGGGTCACAGCAGCAGCTCATTGGACCTGTCGGAGTGCGCCTCGGAGCTGCTGTCGGACGATCCCTCTCGCCGGTCACCCGTAGCTCTGCTCCTGCCTCCTTTAACAACGTTGGAAGAGATTTGTGACATGCCACACATGCGGCACGTCGGTCACTCTTCATTTATATAGTAGGATACCCCACCTCTTGTCCGTTTGTCCCCTTTACTGTTTATTTTAATATGTATTATGTTGATATTGAAGCACCATGCCTCTAATTAACTGGGAGGGAGGACTGGGAGGACAGAGTGAAGGACAGTGATAGAGGGAGGGAGGAAGCCATGGAAATCGGAGAATCGGAGGGGAGGAAAGGGGGCTGTGGGACTTGGACGGGACACAGGGACAAAGCGAGGGAGAGAGCACCTTGCTAGCGCCCGTTTCCTTTCATACAGAAACGGGGCTTTTTTTACTAATATATATATATATTCTGCCTTGAGTGAATTCTTTCAAAAAAGTGGTAAATTTATTTTTTTATTTTTTGTTACATTTGTACCCCGCGCTTTCCCACTCATGGCAGGCTCAATGCGGCTTACATGGGGCAATGGAGGGTTAAGTGACTTGCCCAGAGACACAAGGAGCTGCCTGTGCCTGCAGTGGGAATCGAACCCAGTTCCTCAGTTCCCCAGGACCAAAGTCCACCACTCTAACCACTAGTAAATCCTAATTAATATATAATATATATATATAACTATGCTTTAATGTGTGATTTTATATGAATTGTGCAATGTTTCTTCAAACCTAAAATGATATATTCCATACGTTGTATATTAATGAAAGTCGCTCTGCAGATCCTTATACACTCACTTGTAATGTCCAACCTAGATTAATGCAATGATCTTCTACATAGTGCGAAAACTACTGATATTAGACACCTACAACTAGTTCTAAGCAAGGAAATAAAACAACTAATGTTATGGGGTCAAGGAAATATGACCAGGTGACCCCCCCCCCCCAACCCCTTGCATAAAGAACATTGGCTACCGATAACCCTTTGGAGGATATCTTTCAAAATCAAGTCAATTCTATACAAGACTCGCTGCTCTGGTTCCCCCCTCCCCTCCCCCCCCCCCCCGTATCTCTCTCGCTGTTAATTTCTTCCTCTCCTTCTCGAACTCGCAGATCTTCCCAATCCAGTTATCCTTCAGCTGCTTCAGTCCAACAGATATGCTATGAGTTTAGTGCTGTGGGCCTTTCACTATGCAATGCCCTCCCTTCTCACCTACATTTAGAACAGTCCTTTGAGAAATTCAAAGCTGGTTTAAAGACATTTCTTTACCTACTAATTCCCCATCCCACACGTTCTAGGAGCTGGGCTGGAGGGATCCTCAGGGATGCAATTACTGGGCCTGCCACATAGAAGCTCTGTCTCTTTCTCTGCCTTATCTCTAAATGTAGTTCCTTTTCGTCATTCCTTTTATAGCACTATGTATAATTTTTGCACACGTTCTGAAAGGTTACTCAAGGGTACGTTATCAAACATTTAATAAACTTGAATATTCTGATTAAAGGCAGATTAGAATCAGAGTAGATTCTACTCTGGCAAAAGAATCTTTCTATAGATTGCAAATGTTTAGCCCTCTTAAGCAAGCAGGCTTTTAGCTTTTTAAACAGCTTTTTAACAGTTTTGTAATTTCTGGTTTTAGGAAATCTGGATTATTGTAATTTCGATTACTTGTGGGCAGGGGCGTAGCCAGACAACAGATTTTGGGTGGGCCTAGGCAAGAAGTGGGTGGGCACCAAGTGTTCTCTCCCCCCCCCCCCCCCACTACCAAAAAAATATCTCAGCTGGTGGAAAAAACGCTTCTTTCCACCTTGGCAGTCTACAGCATGCATTCGCAGAAAACTGAGAATGCGCAGGTGCCGGTATCATGGAGAGTAGCGTTTTCATTACCATCAAGGGGAAGTCTTCAGCTGGCGGAGCTTGGGATCCCCACTAGCTACCGCTAAATGTGTGCTACTGTTGGGTAGACCTGAGCCCTAAGTGGGTGGGCCCTGGCCCACCCAGGCCCACTTTTGGCTACGCCACTGCTTGTGGGGGGTGGTGGGTGGTGGTGCTTAAATATTTGTCTCATGGCCTATAATTAATATAAAAGCAGCAGCTAGGCTACTGACCAGTGCTGCTTCGTTTGATCATATGACTGTTTAAAGAGCCTCTCATCTGGTACATTCTGTGTTGTACTCTGGTTAAAGTCCTGCTGACGAATGGCCCAGTTTATATTAAGGGACTCCATTAAATTTGTGACTCATGGTTGCAAATTGAAATCTAACTCTGGACTTCTGCTGTAATCCTGCTGTAAGTTATGTCCATCTAGTTCAGACTCAAGATTATATGGGAACTTATATTTCACAAATGCCAACAGTTTTTTTTTAAATTATTATTTTATTTTTTTTTAGATTTATTCATTTTTCCCCAAATCCAAGATTAAGGCACATTTATAATCAGGGCCACAATTTTATTTCCTTGGGATTAGGAACTAAACTGTGCCTGAGGCGGTGGCAGGTGAAGTGACTTGCCCAAGGTTGTAAGGAAGGTCAGTGAGAGAAGCAGAATTTGAACCCTGGCTTCCCTGGTTCTCAGCTTCTGCTCTAACCACTAAGCTGTTCTTCCACTCAAGCCACTATTTGGCTTCTTTAAAAGACAGATGGTTCTGTGACATGCAACCCTGTCTATGGAGGCTTGTGACATGGGGACAAACCACAGTGGCATAGCTAGGTGGGGCCACGGGGGCCTGGTTGACTGGCGGCGGTCCAGTGCTGGTCTGCAGCAGCCCTACCACATTGCCTGCCCTGCTCTCACTTCCCTTCATGTCGGGCACGGTCCTTTTAGTGGAGCGTGCCCAATGTGAGGGGAAGAGAGAGCAGCTTCATCGCGTGCTTCCTAGTCCTTGTATATTCGGAAAGAATAAACAAGCAATTCTACTCCACTCAGTATTTTATAGACCTCTATCATATCTCCCCTCAGCCATCTCTTCTCCAAGCTGAAGAGCCCTAGCCGCTTTAGCCTTTCTCATAGGGAAGTGGTCCCTCATTTGCACAGCGCTTCTCTTTTCTAATTTTCGCTGCATCTTTTTGAGGTGTGTTGCTGCGGTCATTGGCTACTTTGTGTATGTTCAAACGCGCTTTTAATGGACATCAAACATCTATTTTACGGAATGATAGTAATGTGCATCAAATCTACCTAAAATTCTGATGATAGAAACTCAGCAGGAATGGAGTGGAAATTCTTTTCAGTGCAGCTATGGAGATGGCTTTAACATAACGCAATTTGGTAAGGTCATGTTTAAATTTCCATAACGATACAATATTTGAAGGCTTGAAAACTTCGCTCTTGATCATTAAATTCATGTCTGCAGATCAGATTGTGCTTAAGGAGCTGTTATAGTCTGCAGGCTTTGTTAGACAGCCGACAGTGACGGTCTTTGCTTTTCCGGATGAGCAACTTCCTACAATTTTAATGTGAAGCTGCGTGAGTGAACATAATGCAGTGAACTATTTTTTTTTTTGTTCTCTTGGACATGAATTCATCAAGACGTGTGTGTGTATTGTAAAAGCAAGGTAATCAAACTGTACATGGCAGAACTGAAACTTATCTATGTTGTTAGCAATCAGAAGATAACATTTGAAGCTCAGATAATGTGTGCACCATCCAAATATGAAGAAGTGACTGCAGGGCTGGTGCAAGGATTTAAACAGCCTAGAGCAACCTTCAGTCTTGTCATTGCTCTAGTTTTTCCTCTTTCTCCCTGTTATATACCAGCCAACAATCAGTGGCTCCAGTATAGCATCGCACACGCCATCCCTGAGCTCCAGCAGCTTCCTGTATCTCTAGCCAGCACGATCCATCCATTCTCCTTTGCTCCGCCCACCTCCTACCTCCCTCCTGGTTGCAGGGGCATAGCCAGGCACCAAAGTTTGGGTGGGCCTGGGCCCAACATGGGTGGGCAGAAGAACTCTGCCCTGTTCCACGAGTGATTTGGTCTCTCCCTCTCTTGCCTGCATGCCATGTGGTCTCTAAAACATCCCTCCTCCCCCGCATACCTTTTAAGTAGAAGATTTTCACCGGCAGCAACTAATATATGCTGCTCATGTTGGCCCCACAGTCTTTCCTCTGACGCAGCTTCCTGTTTCTGCATAGGCGGGAACATATCAGAGGGAAGACTGTAGGACCAGTGCGAACAGCATGCATCAGTCGCTGGTCGCTACAGGTGAAGATCTGCTATTTACAAGGTATGCAGGAGGGACAGCTGTTGGGAATTTTTGGCTGGTAGGGCTTGGGGATCCCTGCCAGCCACTTCATAGGTGTGCTGCTACGCCACTGCCTGGTTGCCACAGTTCAAACCAGTGGCGTAGCCACAGGTGGGCTTGGGTGGACTAGGGCCCACCCATTTATGGCTCAGGCCCACCTATCAGTAGCACATGTTTAGTGGTAACTGGTGGGAATCCCAAGCTCTGCCAGCTGAGGATTTCCCCGATGGTAACAAAAATGCTACTCTTCACAACACCGGCACCTGCGCATGCTCAGTTTTCAGTGCATGCCTGCTGCCAAGGTGGAAAGAAGCGTTTTCCCCATTTTTTTTTTGGAGAACACTTGGTGCCCACCTAATTCTTGCCTAGGCCCACCCAAATATGTTGTCTGGCTACGCCCCTGGTTCAAACACAATAGCTGCCACCTCCACAAAGACAAATTGAGCTTCAAGAAGGAAAGGGATAGGATTTGGGGTTTAGCTCACCCCTTTATCAGTTGTAGCTCAAGGCATTTTCTTGTCCCCAAAGAGCTTACAATCTAAGGTTTGTTTGTTTGTTTGTTTTTTTAAATTAAAGATTAGCTTGAGTTATCTGCAGCAGGGCCCATTTTATTCCTATGGCCCTGCTACAGATAACTCAAAGCTAATCTTTAATTAAAGATTTTGTCGCCCTCCTCTGTACCTTTTCTAATTCCACTATATCTTTTTTGAGATGAGGTGACCAGAACTGAACACAGCATTTGAGATGCGGTCGCACCATGGAGCGATACAAAGGCATTATAAACATCCTGATTTTTGTTTTCCCATTCCTTTCCTAATAATACCTAACATTCTATTTGCTTTCTTAGCCGCCGCTGCACACTGAGCAGAGGGTTTCGATGTATCATCAATGATGAATCCTAGATCCTCCTTTCCTTGGCCACTGCCTTATCACACTGTTTCACTACCTTGAGATCCTTAGACTCTATCACTCCTCAGTTACTCATTTACTATTGCATACCTCTCGTTTGGGTTTCTACAACCAAAATGCATCACTTTACTTCACATTAAAGCTTAACTGCAAAACATTCATCTATGCAAGACATCCCTTGGCTATACTCATTAAACCAACCTGTATGTTAAGTAATTTTGTTGTTTAATTTTGCCTGGTGCTGACATCACGACTCACCAGTCTACTGCCCCTGCTCCTAGCTTTAGACTACTTACATATGTTTCTTGCAGAATATCCCAGATGTAGCTATGCTTATCAGCTTAATTGTAGTGTTATTCAGTGTGCCATTTAGCTTCGCTTAGATTTCAAAAGTTGTCTTTTTATCATTTAATATTTATGAACAAAGAAAGCTAGTTCAGGTGAACTAAAATTAAACTGAAGACATGAACAAAATACCAGAACATTCATGGCAGTGTTCTATTAAGTAGATTACTCCATGTTTGTATTTAGGGTAACATAGTAACATAGTAGATGACAGCAGAAAAAAGACCTGCACGGTCCATCCAGTCTGCCCAACAAGACAACTCATGTGTGCTACTTTTTGTGTATACTCTACTTTGATTTGTACTTGTCCTCTTCAGGGCACAGACTGTATAAGTCTGCCCAGCACTATCCCCGCCTCCCAGCCACCAGTCCCGCCTCCCAACCACCGGCTCTGGCACAGACCGTATAAGTCTGCCCAGCACTATCCCCGCCTCCCGCCACCGGCTCTGGCACAGACCATATAAGTCTGCCCAGCACTATCCCCGCCTCCCACCACCGGCTCTGGCACAGACCGTATAAGTCTGCCCAGCACTATCCCCGCCTCCCACCACCGGCTCTGGCACAGACAGTATAAGTCTGCCCAGCACTATCCCCGCCTCCCAACCTCCAGCCCCGCCTCCCACTACCAGCTCTGTTATCCAATCTCGGTTAAAAGATTGGATAGCAGAGCCGGTAGTGGGAGGCGGGTACCACTGCTAAAATTACAAAATTTCACATCTGTATATCTTTTACAAAAACTTACATTTAAGAATGTCTGGTAGATTGATACAATTGAGTATAAATGTGCAGTGCATCTCTTATGCAAATTTCTCTTTAAGCTCCTATCCCTGCCTCCCAACCTCCAGTCCCGTCTCCCACCACTGGCTCTGGCACAGACCGTATAAGTCTGCCCAGCACTAACCCTGCCTCCCACCACCAGCTCTGGCACAGACCGTATAAGTCTGCCCAGCACTATCCCCGCCTCCCAACCTCCAGCCCTGCCTCCCACTACCGGCTCTGCTATCCAATCTCGGTTAAAAGATTGGATAGCAGAGCCGGTAGTGGGAGGCGGGTACCACTGCTAAAATTATAAAATTTCACATCTGTATATCTTTTACAAAAACTTACATTTAAGAATGTCTGGTAGATTGATACAATTGAGTATAAATGTGCAGTGCATCTCTTATGCAAATTTCTCTTTAAGCTCCTCTCTTTAGGTCTTGGACCACTATTTAATGCACTTGAGATACACGTTTTTAAGGATGGCCATAATGTAAGAGGCTCCTCTTTTGTATGGGGTCAGTGTAACGTGTAATATTTGAGCCTTGGAAAGGATAGCTTCTTGTCAGGGGATATAGTTTGAGCAGGGCTGCTGAGAGGGGAGCGGGGGGGGGGGCAAAATTCCCCAGGCCTCCAAGGGGGGCCCGGCACTGGGGTCAGGCCCCCAGCGCTGCAGTCCCCGGTCTCACCTGCCTGCCTCCACGGCTCCAGGCCCTCTTCATTCAATGCGGCAGTTGCAGATCGCGTCTCTTCTGGCCTTCCCTCCCGCCCTCACGGAAACCGGAAGTTACATCAGACGAGGGCGGGACACAGGGAGGGAAGGCCAGAAGAGACGCAATCTGTGACTGCCGCTTTGAATGAAGGGAGCCCGGAGTCGTGGAGGCAGGCAGGTGAGACTGCGGACTGCAGCGACGGAGGGTGGCAGCGGCGGGGGGCAGAGGCGGGGCAGCGGGGGGGGGGGCAGAGGTGGGGCGGCCTTGCCCCGGGCCCAGCCTAGTCTCTCGGCGGCCCTGGTTTGAGGCTAGCAAGGATTCCCTCATTTGGATGTGGGCTTCACCACAGAGGATTTAGGGGGTAAGTCCATAACAGTGTACCTGTATTTAGGTGCCATCAGCATCAATGGCCAGCAGTTGGTGGAGGAAAATTAAGAAAAGATTTTGGACACCAGACTAAGGGCTCTGTTTACTAAGCAGTGTTATAGGCGCATTAACATTTTGTATGCGCATTAACCCTGTACGTGCCTACAATATCCCTATAGGCGCCTACATGGTTAGCGCAAGCGTGTGCTAAGTGTAGGCAGTGCTAATAACACTAACGCACCTTAGTAAACTGGGGCCTCACTGTTTCAGCAAACATGTTTGAATTTGTGTGCCTTGCAGTAGGAATTTTAAAAGACAGATTATCTTTTGGAGTGTCCATGGACTGGAGCATCTACAGTCCAGAAGTCGATCATATGCTGATTGAGAGTTTTGAAGCCTTAGGGAGTAAGAGCAGCGTAATAGGATCCCTCCCAAGTGAGTTCTGCATTAGGAGTGGATCTGATAAATGTACCAGTTTTTCTTGAACCTGTTTGTGGTGCATGGATCGAGCCAGGCAGAGGAGGAGAGGAGAAATAGCCATGATGGAGCAGAGCTGACCGATACTTTATAAACTTGTATGGGACTTAAAGAAAGTCTGGGTACCAGGGGAGTAGCCAGACAACAGATTTTGGGTGGGCCTAGGCAAGAAGTGGGTGGGCACCAAGTATTCTCCCCCCTCCCCCACCACCCAAAAAAACCTCAGCTGGTGAGAAAATGCTTCTTTCCACCTTGGTAGTCTGCAGCTGGCATGTGCTGAAAAATGAGCATGTGCAGGTGCTGGTATCGTGAAGAGTAGCATTTGCATTAGCATCGGGGAAGTCTTCAGCTGGCAGAGCTTGGGAACCCCAGTAGCTACCGCTAAACATGTGCTACAGTTGGGTGGGCCTGAGCCATAAATGGGTGGGCCCCGGCCCACCCAGGCCCAACTGTGGCTACGCCACTGCTGGGTACCCTTATGTCTCACTGCCAGTGATGTGTGTGGTGAAGCAAAAAGAAATATACAGTGGTGGAAATAAGTATTTGATCCCTTGCTGATTTTGTAAGTTTGCCCACTGACAAAGACATGAGCAGCCCATAATTGAAGGGTAGGTTATTGGTAACAGTGAGAGATAGCACATCACAAATTAAATCCGGAAAATCACATTGTGGAAAGTATATGAATTTATTTGCATTCTGCAGAGGGAAATAAGTATTTGATCCCCCACCAACCAGTAAGAGATCTGGCCCCTACAGACCAGGTAGATGCTCCAAATCAACTCGTTACCTGCATGACAGACAGCTGTCGGCAATGGTCACCTGTATGAAAGACACCTGTCCACAGACTCAGTGAATCAGTCAGACTCTAACCTCTACAAAATGGCCAAGAGCAAGGAGCTGTCTAAGGATGTCAGGGACAAGATCATACACCTGCACAAGGCTGGAATGGGCTACAAAACCATCAGTAAGACGCTGGGCGAGAAGGAGACAACTGTTGGTGCCATAGTAAGAAAATGGAAGAAGTACAAAATGACTGTCAATCGACAAAGATCTGGGGCTCCACGCAAAATCTCACCTCGTGGGGTATCCTTGATCATGAGGAAGGTTAGAAATCAGCCTACAACTACAAGGGGGGAACTTGTCAATGATCTCAAGGCAGCTGGGACCACTGTCACCACGAAAACCATTGGTAACACATTACGACATAACGGATTGCAATCCTGCAGTGCCCGCAAGGTCCCCCTGCTCCGGAAGGCACATGTGACGGCCCGTCTGAAGTTTGCCAGTGAACACCTGGATGATGCCGAGAGTGATTGGGAGAAGGTGCTGTGGTCAGATGAGACAAAAATTGAGCTCTTTGGCATGAACTCAACTCGCCGTGTTTGGAGGAAGAGAAAAGCTGCCTATGACCCAAAGAACACCGTCCCCACTGTCAAGCATGGAGGTGGAAATGTTATGTTTTGGGGGTGTTTCTCTGCTAAGGGCACAGGACTACTTCACCGCATCAATGGGAGAATGGAAGGGGCCATGTACCGTACAATTCTGAGTGACAACCTCCTTCCCTCTGCCAGGGCCTTAAAAATGGGTCGTGGCTGGGTCTTCCAGCACGACAATGACCCAAAACATACAGCCAAGGCAACAAAGGAGTGGCTCAGGAAGAAGCACATTAGGGTCATGGAGTGGCCTAGCCAGTCACCAGACCTTAATCCCATTGAAAACTTATGGAGGGAGCTGAAGCTGCGAGTTGCCAAGCGACAGCCCAGAACTCTTAATGATTTAGAGATGATCTGCAAAGAGGAGTGGACCAAAATTCCTCCTGACATGTGTGCAAACCTCATCATCAACTACAGAAGACGTCTGACCGCTGTGCTTGCCAACAAGGGTTTTGCCACCAAGTATTAGGTCTTGTTTGCCAGAGGGATTAAATACTTATTTCCCTCTGCAGAATGCAAATAAATTCATATACTTTCCACAATGTGATTTTCCGGATTTAATTTGTGATGTGCTATCTCTCACTGTTACCAATAACCTACCCTTCAATTATGGGCTGCTCATGTCTTTGTCAGTGGGCAAACTTACAAAATCAGCAAGGGATCAAATACTTATTTCCACCACTGTATGTGTTTGTGATGAAATATAACATCACATGGACCCCGATCCCATTCTGCATTCAGTCCAGATGATTGCGTTATCCCAAGGTACCATGGAGAAGCAGTTTTTTGACTGGCAGATGAGGAGATCCAGTAGAAAACATTCAGTAGTAGTAGCCCTTTTGAGAAGAGCCAAACATTATTCAGTGTCCAGGATCCTTGCTGGAGGCGCCACCATCAGAAAGCCAGACCGGAAATGGTACAGACTCTAAAGGGCTGACTGTTTCCAGCGTACAGGAAGAGACATTATAAAAACTTGCTTGAGTTGTTCAGTGCCTCATTTCTATGTATTCGTGCTTTATTCTAGGTGCAGCAGCAATATTATGCAAGCACAGCAGATGGCAGCAGTGAGACCACTGGCTTCAGTAAAAAGAGTACAAGAGGATTTTAAGATTGAGTGTTGCAGTTTATATAAATTCTGCAGCCATACTGAAAAGTGAGGAGAAAACAGAATTCAAAATTATTCACTAAATTTAAATTGGTCAATTATTGTCACCTACTGTCTAATCGTTTTATTTTACTGGAGGAATTTATTTGCTTGGATTTCTCTACTACCTCAGCTGTAAGTCTGATGGTGAGGTACTTCTGAAACACGGAGAAGCAGCCTAATGGCTAGTGCAGCAGGACTTTGATCCTGGTGACCTATATTTGATTCTCACTACAGCTCAGGGGTGTAGCCAGACAACAGATTTTGGGTGGGCCTAGGCAAGAAGTGGGCGGGCACCAAGTGTTCTCCCCTCCGCCCCACAACCACCAAAAAAATATCTCAGCTAGTGGGAAACTGCTTCTTTCCACCTTGGCAGTCTGCAGCAAGCATGCACTGAAAACTGAGCATGTGTAGGTGCCGGTATCGTGGAGAGTAGCGTTTTCGTTACCATCAGGGGGAAGTCTTCAGCTGGCAGAGCGTGGGATCCCCACCAGCTACCGCTAAACATGTGCTATTGTTGGGTGGACCTGAGCCCTAAGTGGCTGGGCCATGGCCCACCTAGGCCCACCTGTGGCTACGCCACTGCTACAGCTCCTTGTGACTGTGGGAAAGTCACTTAACCCTCCATTGGCCCAGGTATTAAATTATGAGTCCTCTAGGGACAAAGGAAGTACCTGCATAAAATGTTTCTAGAGCTGCGGACATCTAGTACCACTATAGAAATGATCTTTAGTAGTAAATATGCAAACAGCTTTTAAGATTCTAAGAAGGGGGTGCAGTTGGAGGGTTGCCACAGTATTATGCCTGTGTCCTGCCATTCCACTTATTGAGTTGATTAATTGGGAGTGCCCTTGCCTTTCTTTCCTGAAGTAGGCAAAGACTTAAAAGGAGACTTCAGACTTTTTTTTTTTTTTTGAAAGAGAGCTATGTAACAATCCTGCTACACAGGGGAGCCATAGGTGAATCTCTTATAAATGACTCCAGTACCTGCAATTTTGTCTTTTTCCATTGACCTGACTTTTTACTTATTGGTAAGGACTCACAACATATGCTTGTGACTTGCACTCACAGTTACAACCCTATTGCGACTTAATATTTTGTTCAGGAGTGTGATGGGTCTTTCCATGTATAGGGGGAATGCACATGTAAATCTTCAGAGACTTTAAGAGAGCAGACGCTTTCCTCCTCGCACAAGGACCCAGTCATGTTTTTTCTGGATCTTAAGACTTTTGCGACCATCATTTTACACATGGATACATAAGGGATTTTTATTAGTGATTATCACTATATTTCTGTTGTATATATGGGATTGCAGCACCAGTGATAGTGGGGTGCACACTGCAACCACAGACACAAGGTTTCTTTCACCCAGAAGATTCCTCTGAGTAACTGATGACAGTGGGATAAACATAAAGGAATCCTGTTCAGAAGGAATGGATCCTCAGAAGTTTAGCGGTGATTGGGTGGCATCACCGGTGGTTGGGAGGCGGGGCTAGTGCTGGGCAGACTTCTACGGTCTGTGCCCTGAAAATGGCAGATACAAATCAAGGTAACGTATACACAAAAAGTAGCACATATGAGTTTATCTTGTTGGGCAGACTGGATGGTCTTTATCTGCCATCATCTACTATGTAGACTGTATTGGTAGTTAGGAATATTTTTATGTAAAGACCTTCCTTATTAGAGTTTTGGGACAAACAAAATGGTTCACGAGTAGATCACCATTTTCCCCTAAGGAGGAGGAATGTATAGAGATAGCTGCCTGTGCAGCAGTACCAGAACCTTCAGGACTCTACCAGAATTGAAGCAGCTCTGACCTTTCACTAACCCCTGCAACTTCCAGAACAGGGGCTGTGCTTTCCCTGCCGGACTGACAGGGTGGAGGAGCCAGGACTTAGAGGTTAGTATAGATTCCGACCCAGCCTAGGGTAGCTCCTTTGTCTTTGTCTTCCAGATACTGCTAGAGTAGAGAGGTGTGGTAGCCGTGTTAGTCCACTTTTAAAGGTAATCAATAGAAATTTTACTCTGGAGTGGCGATTGCCATAACGGAACATTGTAAGCCACATTGAGCCTGCAAATAGGTGGGAAAATGTGGGATACAATTGCAACAAATAAATACATAAATAAAAATAAAACAAAATAAAACATGGAAAAGAAAATAAGATGATACCTTTTTTATTGGACATAACTTAATACATTTCTTGATTAGCTTTCGAAGGTTGCCCTTCTTCGTCAGATCGAAAATAAGCAAAAGTTGGAAGATGACAGTATATATGAGTGAATAGTGATAAAGGTGCTCTTATTGGATATAGCAGTTGTAATAGCAACATACAGTATAACCCACTTGGTGAGGAAAAGGCCTCGAGAAACCCCGTGACTCCTATGACAGTCACTCGGGGTTGGGCTCTCTCATCATAGGCCAGAAAAACCTCTTTAATTCAAATTCAAACAAGCTATTTAAACTTTAAATACACTTAGCTTGATAGAACAAATCTCTGTGTTCTCAACAGTCTCTTGGTCCATGATCAACGATAGCCAACGCTTCGAATTCTGCTTCAGGATCATCAGACATTTCGCACTCCTTTCTGTTAGCGAGTGACACAGAGACTATCGTTGATCACGGACCAAGAGACTGTTGAGAACACAGAGATTTGTTCTATCAAGCTAAGTGTATTTAAAGTTTAAATAGCTTGTTTGAATTTGAATTAAAGAGGTTTTTCTGGCCTATGATGAGAGAGCCCAACCCCGAGTGACTGTCATAGGAGTCATGGGGTTTCTCAAGGTCTTTTCCTCACCAAGTGGGTTATATGTTGCTATTACGACTGCTATATCCAATAAGAGCACCTTTATCACTATTTACTTTAAACCGAATGTTTGAGGTTCTCACCCCATACAACTTGGAGTATATATGAGTGAAACATCAAAGCATTTCAGTGACAGTCTATATGCATGGAGACAGGGGATGAGTGAAACATCAAAGCATTTCAGTGACAGTCTAACAGGATGGGGGTGGATAGGCAATACAATTTTATGCTTTGTAATGGGCTAGAAAACCCAGGTCTTTGTTAAGGCCTGTCTGGTGGGTGACAAAATATTTTATCATTTTGACTTCAAAGGTCTTAAGTTCCTGTATTGTTTTAAAGTTCCCTTTCAGGATCCTTACCATGAAATCACTGGTACAGTGTTCTGGTTTTGTAAAGTGCTGCCCCACAGGCGTGACATCTTTGTTTGTACTGGCATTTTTCATATGATGTCTATGTAAATTAAATCTCTGACTTGTTTCTCCAATGTAGCAGCCTTCATCGCACTTTTTACACTGAATGATATTTACCACATTGGAAGATGAGCATGTGAAAGATTCCTTTATGTTGAATATTTTTCCTTTGTGAATGACCGTGGGGTCCTGTGAGATAATTTTGGCATAGTTTGCAGCTGGATATATTGCAAGGGTGCGTGCCATTCTTTTCTTTTTGAGTCTGTGTTGGGAGCTTACTTCTAATTAGCTTGTGTTTTAAGTTGGGTGGCTGTCGGAAGGCCAGCACTGGTGGGGATGGGAATATCTCTTTCCGTAATTCATCCTCCTGGAGTAGTGGCTGCAGATCTCTTATGATTTTCCTCAGTTTTTCCAGCTCTGGGTTGTATGTCACTATAAGGGGGATTCTGTCTGTGGCTTTCTTTTCTTCGTATTGTAGCAGATTTTCCTTGGGTGTTTTGAGGGACGAGGCAATATTTTTGGAGATTATTTGGGGGTTGGAGCCTTTCTGTTCGAAGGATGCAGTCAGGATTTTGAGGTGCCTGGGTCAGAGCAGATACGGTGGTATCTTGTGGCTTTGCTGTGAATAATGGATTTTTTTGGTTGTGAAGGGTGGAAGCTGGAGTTGTGGAGGTACCTGCATGTGTCTGTGTTTTGCCTGAAACTCCAAGTTGTAGTAATGCAAGCTTGTTTAGAATATACATGCTATCTTGGATTGTTTCCTTGGCCAAGAGGGAACTGGTTGAATTAAAGTACCAGGCCAGCCTCCTACTTTTTGCCAGGCCCGGCCCTGACCTTCAACCAGTCCATAAATGTATAGGTCTATAGGCCATCTGATGCTCATACCCAACCCAGGGTTATATTAGCATAATAGGTGAAATACACACTTATCATTTAGGCACTTCAATCACAAGAGCTGGTGTAAGTACATTCACCTAAGCTCTGAAGATACGCATTTAGCCCGAATTCTATATATTGCAATGAGCTTTCCATGTGGAAAATCGAAGCATATTCCATAACAATGTGCATAACTTAATTAGTTAACAAGCTAATCAGTGCTGATAATTGGATTTTAACAAGCAATTATCAGCACTAATTGGCATTAATTAGAATTTATGCACACTACCCAATAAGTGTATTCTGCAAAGCGGTGCATGTAAATTCTAATGTGCGCCGCCATAAAGGGGGTGTGGCTACAGGTGTGGAATGGGTGGGTAGTGGGTATTCCAGAAAACTATGTGCAGGTTTGTAGAATACACCTGTTCTGTGCCTAACATAGGCCCCATTTTACTAAGGCACACTCACGTTCTTAGCGCGTGCTAAGATTTTAGGCGTGCTAAATGTTAGAGACGCCCGTAGGAATGGTTTTTTTTGTTACATTTGTACCCCATGCTTTCCCACTCATGGCAGGCTCAATGCAGCTTACATGGGGCAATGGAGGGTTAAGTGACTTGCCCAGAGTCACAAGGGCTGCCTGTGCCTGAAGTGGGAATCAAACTCAGTTCAAAGTCCACCACCCCAACCACTAGGCCACTCCTCCACTGTTGCTACTATTTGAGATTCTACATGGAATGTTGCTATTCCACTAGCAACATTCCATGTAGAAGTCGGCTAGTCGGCCCTTGCAGATCACCAATGTGGCCGTGCAGGCTTCTGCTTCTGTGAGTCTGACGTCCTGCACGTACCTGCAGCCTATTTTATTTTTGTTACATTTGTACCCTGCGCTTTCCCACTCATGGCAGGCTCAATGCGGCTTACATGGGGCCATGGAGGGTTAAGTGACTTGCCCAGAGTCACAAGGAGCTGCCTGTGCCTGAAGTGGGAATCAAACTCAGTTCCTCAGGACCAAAGTCCACCACCCTAACCACTAGGCCACTCCTCTCTAACGTTTAGCGCATCTACAATTTTAGTGCGCTAAAAACATGAGTGTGCCTTAGTAAAAGGGGGCTTTAGATACTGGTATTTATGCTCATTTTTCTTGGCTTAAATGGCCACACCTAGTGGCACTGTCTTAGTCGCTCAGTGTTATTCTATATGCCTTGCAGAAATTTAGGTTTATTCTATAAAGTACGCCTAAATTAAGGCATGCTTTATAGAATGCACTTAGGCGAAATTCATTTCAGCACCAAACGTTTAGGCGCAATATATGGAACCTAGTCCTTAAAATATTGTATGTTATGCATGTAAATGTGAAGTCCACCCTTGCTGCAACCAGATTCCGCCTAAGCATACACCTACCTGTAACATATAATGTAAGATATGCACAGTGTGTTTTTGCTAGCAAAAAAAGGTTCCGGTACTCAAATGCCAGGCCACCCTTCAGAGGTGGGGTAATCACTGAGGAACCCACCCCACAATAGCCAGGCCCCCCTGCAACCAGTCACAGAATCTATGGCAAGGCAGAATTGTTGTGTAGAGCCTGAGCTCTTTCATTAAAACTTGGGGACCATGGTTCAATTTTAGCAGACAATGGAAAAGGTGCCGGTACTCAGTACCCCCTCAAAAAAAGCCCTGGATATGCACTTATTTACAGAATAGCACTTAGGTAAATTTTGGCAGTTACATGTGCATATATGGAGGAGTGGCCTAGTGGTTAGGGTGGTGGACTTTGGTCCTGGGGAACTGAGTTCGATTCCCGGCACAGGCAGCTCCTTGTGACTCTGGGCAAGTCACTTAACCCTCCATTGCCCCATGTAAGCTGCATTGAGCCTGCCATGAGTGGGAAAGCATGGGGTACAAATGTAACAAAAAATTAAAATATATGCCATTATTCTAATCATTTTCTTACCCATTTGCCACTCAAATGTTAGCATCCTGTTTATAGAATTAGTCCCTTAATGACTTTCGGGGCTTTTCATCTCAGCAGAGGGGGGTCATAAGAGAGAAATATATGTACTTCTTGATGGGGCATAGGAGACACTCAATTTTGAGCAGGCCTGAGTCCAGTGGAGGGGCACAATAACCCCCCCCCCCCCCACCAATCATTTCTTCCTCCTCTCCCCCTCAGCCAAATGAGGGTCTGAGGGGTTGGGGGAGTGGAGTTAAGTCCTTCAGTTCTTCACCAGCAGTGAACAGTGACTCACAACCACTGCTTTTGCCAACCCCCAGGTTTTACTCTGATGCAAGTTCCTGGTCCTCCTTTTAAGTCCCTTCTCAATGCTGGTGAAGAACTTGATATAAAGGGTACTGGTGGGGGGAGGGGAAGGGAAGGGAAGGGGCGATGCCAGGACATTTCCTCATTTGGGACCTTATAGCCAAGCAGTATTTCAGGTGAGTTCAGTACTGGTAGATGGGGCAGAAATTTCAACTTCATACTGTTGTAGATTAAAAAAAGTTTTTTGGAAGTCTCGTTATTTCTAAGGATACTGTCTGCATTGTGGAAAATATCCAGAGTAGAACAAACTTAGGATTCCTTTCACTAAGCAGCGGCAGCGATTCCCGTGCTGCAAATGCGACCAAGTCCACAGTCATTGAATAGGCTTTGGCGCATGGGAATCAGCACTGCGGTTTTGAAAAAGAAGCCCTTAAAGTCCTAATCTGTGTGAACGAAAGGGAATAAGAATATACTATAAATTTGCAAGTCATGTGGGACATCCTATATAATAAAACGCACCTCCAACATTCTGAAGCTGACTGCATGGCTGAGGCATTCCTGCTCTCTGTATCCATCTCCTGAATTGACATCACAAGCAGAAGTGACCAACCACACGAGGTTTCTCGGCTTCAGAATGTTGGAGGTGCATTCTATTAAATAGGATTGGTCAGTTCCTTGAAGCACAGCCAGAGCTCAGCGTCCTGTACAGTAACGCTCAGACACCAGAGAGAGGGGGGGGGGGGGCCTGACACCAGAGAGAGGGAGGGAGGGGGGGGGGCGAGGTATCCCTGACACACACACTCTCTCTCACAGTCAATGTCTTTCTCTCTCTCACACACTGTCTCTCACAAACTCTATGTCTCACACAGTATCACATTCACTCTCTATGTATCACACAGTCACTTGCACACTCTCTTGGTCTCTGAGTGTATCTCATAGAGAGTCTGTGTCTCACACACACTCTCTCTCTCTCGCACACACTGTATCTGTATGAAACACACACACTCTCTCTCTCACACTGTGTCTCACATATGCACTTGCACACACTCTCATTCTCACACACACACACACTCTCTCTCTCACAGACACACTCGCACCCAGACTCACTCTCTTTCTCACACAGTCACTCTCACATACACTCTCTCAAACATACACACTCCGAGGAAAACCTTGCTAGCGCCCGTTTCATTTGTGTCAGAAATGGGCCTTTATTACTAGTTTCTGTATATTTCATAGATTCAATAACACTTGCCTGGACCTACATTAAATTAACAATAATTCTATGCTGTTAAAAGTGAGGCATGATTTGAAATATTGTTGCTTAGGTACACTGCTGGAAAAAAGAAATATAATTTCATACTCCCAAGTAGCTTCAAAACTAGTTCACAGTAGAATGGGGGAGAGAAATGGCCAACCATCCAGTAAGCTTGGATTAAGCACGTGAGGCCATATTAAATAACAGATTATCTGTAATGCTATAAGGAGATTAGGCAAGGCAAGTTAACTGTAGCACATACTTTCCATGCCAGGCTCCTGACTCTAGCACCTGACTCTAGCACTCTAGCCAAAAACGTGTCATACTTTTGCACAGCCTTACCTTCCTGAACAACAGGTGTGGCTTGGTTTTCTTTTTATATCTATCCATCTCCAGACTCAGATAATGAAGCATACGTTATCCTGAGTTTGCAGTAATACTTCCGAGATGATCCTGAATGTTATTATTCGATTTCCTCTAACTCCAGACCCTTTAGAGTGAGTTAGTGCGTGTTTCTGAACGGGGTTCAATTACAATGGAAAATTGTTTCAGTTGAGAATTAGTTTCCTAAACTTTATAGGTAACACTGTTTAGAAGTCTATTTGCAGTCCTGCAGCAAACAAGACAGTCTGTGGTTCTATTATTATTATTGTTCTAGCTTCTGCTCACCAGAATTAAAATGGAAAAATGAGCCCTTTTTATGTTGATTTCTCTCATGAAATTTGCAGATATTTACGGACTTTCATTTTCAGTTTACTTTTTTATTTTAGTTGTCCCAAGGAATTTCCCATATGCATATTCATTGTGGATATCTTGAAAGACCAATCGATTGTGGGGTCACCAGGCAGGTCTGGAAAACATTTTTTTAAAGGGGCACTTCAATACCGAGCCACTTGATATCAAACCGATAGTCCTAAAAACAGATTCCAATGTATATTCTAAAGATTATGAATTAAAAATATGCCATTTTGGCAGAGGGAGGAAGGCATAGATATTGGCATGGGAGGAGGGGGATTTACCAGCCCTGGCCGCACCACAATTTTCCCCATAACTGCTCCCTTACCTACAGAATGATGGGAGCTTATATTTTCGCTGCTACCACTCTGCCTTTCCATGGCTGGCTCTGCCTACTGGCATGCCCTGTTAAAAATGAAGAGCAACTATTTCCTGTTTCTAATTGTGCAGTTCCAGCAGCTGCCCGAGGACAGGCATAGATGGCAGCAGAAAAATGAGCTCCCCTTGCTCTGAAGGTGATATAAAGCTGCTGGGTAGGTAGGAAAAGGGGCCAATACTGCAAATAGGGCTGGGAGAAAGGGACCAATATTGGGAGTGGAGGAGTGGCCTAGTGGTTAGAGCACTGGTGTTGCAATCCAGAGGTGGCCGGTTCAAATCCCACTGCTGCTCCTTGTGATCTTGGGCAAGTCACTTAACCCTCCATTGCCTCAGGTACAAACTTAGATTGTGAGCCCTCCTGGGACAGAGAAAGATCCAGAGGACCTGAATGTAACTCACCTTGAGCTACTATTGAAAAAGGTGTGAGCAAAATCTAAATAAATATTGAAGATTCTACATGGACTGTTGCTATTATTGGAGATTCTAGATGGAATGTTGCTACTATTTGAGATTCTACATGGAATGTTGCTACTAGTGGAGGAGTGGCCTAATGGTTAGAGCACCGGTCTTGCAATCCAGAGGTGGCTGGTTCAAATCCCACTGCTGCTCCTTGTGATCTTGGGCAAGTCACTTAACCCTCCATTGCCTCAGGTACAAACTTAGATTGTGAGCCCTCCTGGGACAGAGAAAGATCCAGAGGACCTGAATGTAACATAGTAGATGATGGCAGAAAAAGACCTGCACGGTCCACCCAGTCTGCCCAACAAGATAAACTCACATGTGCCAATTTTTGTGTATACCTTACCTTAATTTGTACCTGTTTTTTTCAGGGCACAGACTGTATAAGTCTGCCCAGCACTATCCCCACCTCCCAACCACCCACCACCAGCTCTGGCACAGACTGTATAAGTCTGCTCTCCAACCACCAGCCCTGCCTCCCACCACCGGCTAAGCTTCTGGGGATCCCTTCCTTCTGAGGAGGATTCCTTTATGTTTATCCCACGCATGTTTGAATTCAGTTACCGTTTTCCTCTCCACCACCTCCTGCGGGAGGGCATTCCAAGCATCCACCACTCTCTCCGTGAAAAAATACTTCCTGCCATTTTTCTTGAGTCTGCCCCCCTTCAATCTCATTTCATGTCCTCTAGTTCTACCGCCTTCCCCTCCATTGCCTCAGGTACAAACTTAGATTGTGAGCCCTCCTGGGACAGAGAAATATCCAGAGGACCTGAATGTAACTCACCGTGAGCTACTAAGGTATGAGCAAAATCTAAATAAATGAATGGGAAAGGAAAAGGGAAGGATGGGCCATAAGCATCATTATTAAATTTGGAGCGGAAATCTTCATGCTACAAAGGAAGGCAGGAAGAAGGGCTTCTGTATCCCAGTTATTGCTCCTACCTCAAGGGAGATTTCCCCACACATGTCCTCCTTTCCAGGGGACTTCCAGGCATCCAGGTGGTGTTGTAGAGTTTGTCTGGCATTCTGGCAGGAGATGCGCTGATCTGCACTCTGACTCTCCCAAGTCCTCAATGGCTGGGCTGGCTCTCCTCTGCCCCCAGGGTGCCATTCCAGCACCTACCTTAATGTGGCCTGGTGGTCCAGTGACCTCTTTGGGGCAAGAAAGAACCTCACTCTTTCCTAACTGCTGCCGCTGCTTCTTCCAAATGGCTGCCAAAGTGGATGGAGTGTGTGGCAGGGAGGGAGGAAGGAAGGGGGCTGGAAAAAAGATTGGGGAGCAGGATGGATATAAATAGAAGGGGATAGAGTGGAGAGGAGAGGAGAGGAGAGGATAGGGAAATATGCTGCTCATGGATATTTGCTTTTTTTTTTTTTTTTAGAAATGTAGGTCTTTTCTAATCTTGTATTTTGCTGACAGGGGCGTAGCCAGACAACAGATTTTGGGTGGGCCAAGTCAAGAAGTGGGTGGGCACTAAGTGTTCTCCCCTTCACCCACCAGCAAAAAAAAATCTCAGCTGGTGGGAAAACGCTTCTTTCCACCTTGGCTGTCTGCAGCAGGCATGCGCTGAAAACTGAACAGACACAGGTGCTGGTATCCTGGAGAATAGCGTTTTCATTACCATCAGGGGGAAGTCTTCTGCTGGCGGAGCTTGGGATCCCCACCTGCTACTGCTAATATGTGTGCTGCTGTTGGGTAGGCCTGAGCCCTTATTAGGTGGGCCCCGGCCCACCCAGGCCCACCTGTAGCTACGCCACTGATTTTGCAGAGTATTGAAGAAAATGCAGTTTTGTTACTTTTACCTGTATTTTCACGGTTTATAGACTCTGGCTTTCTTAGGGAGGCAAGGTGACAGGGCTGGGTGGCATTTTATTATTTGTGTCCTCTTTTTTTTTTTTTGTCCCCACCAATATGGTAAGGCTAGTTGGGAGAGAGAAGTGTGCAGTAAGGAGCTGGAAGTGACTGGATGCAGCTGTAAAGGGAAGAGAGGCTGAGTGACGGGGGGGGGGGGGGGGGCAGCAACTGGGAGAAGATACAGGCTGCCACGGGGAGAGGAGCCACAAACCGCAGAGGGAAAGAGGGGAGTTGCAAAAGCTGGAATATAGCTGTGTGAGATTGGAAAAAGAGGAACCGAGAGAAAGGTGAGAGGAAACGAGAGATCATGAAGGTAAGAAAAAGGTGAGCAGTGACAGCAGAAGGAAGAATTGAGATGAGAGAAGGTAGAGAGACAAACACACGGAGTAACGAGAAATGAAGGAATTGAGAAGATTGGAAAAGAATTCATAAAAGGCAAAGAACAGGATGGCAGAGAGGAAAGCATAAACGAGAAGACCAAGAATAAGCAGAGACAGAGGATGTAAAAGAAAAGTAGACACAAAAGTAAGGATTTCTATTCGAGTTGGGTTAGGTCAAGGGTGGGGAATAGCAGGCATTATGCCATTCTCCTCTACCCCCACAGTCACCAGGATAAATACGTTGGTTTACTGAAGGGACATGGGGGGAGTAGATGGCGTTTTGGCAGTACATGATGCCATGGTCTGAAATGTATTTATTTTTAAATGGAGAGGATGTATAATCAAGTCTCAAACTGAAAGAGAAATAGAGATGAACACCCACGCATGTTATACAGGGCTGCATGTTCAAATGGTTTCACTGTGGCCACTAAGAAATCAAACAAAATAAAACAAGATGATACCTTTTTTATTGGACATAACTTAATACATTTCTTGATTAGCTTTCGAAGGTTGCCCTTCTTCCTCAGATCGGAAATAAGCAAATGTGCTAGCTGACAGTTTATATAAGTGAAAACATTCAAGCATTACTATGACAGTCTGACAGGGTGGGAGGAGGTATGCATGGGGACATCAAAGCATATCATTGATATTCTAACAGGGTGGGTGTGGATAGGTGAGGGGAGGGTGATCAACAGAGACATACAGCTTTATGGTTTATAATGGGCTAGGAACCCCAGATCCTTGTTAAGTCCTTTCTGTTGGGTGTTAAAATATTCAATCATTCTGACTTCAAAGGTCTTACGTTCTTGTATGGTTTTAAAGTTACCTTTGAGGATTCTCACTGTGAAACCACTGGTACAGTGTCCTGGTCCTGTAAAATGTTGACCAACAGGCGTGGGAACCCTGCTGGCACCAGTATTGTTCATATGATGTCTATGTAAATTGAATCTTGTCTTGAATCACTCCTCTACTGTGGCCACTGAAACCATTACCACAGATTACATTTAAATGTAGTCATTAATTACCCTGCAGTTAAGTTCCTCACATGTGTTTAGCACAAGCAATATTTTCACCAAGTCTGGGGCAGCATAGAAGGGTTGTTGGCCCCCTTTCTCTACCTCCAACTTGACCACACTGTCCTGGACCTGGCTTAAAAATCCAGCCCCCCCCCCCCCAACATGAGGTGATAGAACTCCTCTCTTGTCCCCTGCTCTTACTAAAAAAAAAAGGCCTAGTGGTCCAGTGGACCCCCAGCCCCCCCTAAAAGGTCCAAAAATCTCTCCGCTAGTCTAGCTGAAATTGGTGTCAATGCCAGCGCTCAACTCATGGCATTTGGATACATAAAATGGCACTGTTCTCTAGCGTTGCATGCAAGTTTTTCATGCCCCCTTTTGGGTTGTGTGCTATGAGATTGAGATGCCCAGGGTTATAGAATAAGTGTGCACAAATCCAAATTAGTGCCAATTAAACATTAATTGGCAACATCCAATTTATTGTAATTGGCTCATTAACTAAGTTGCATGCACATCTTGGGATCACACCCCCAAATTTGGGCAGCCAGCTTTAGGCAACATTTATAGAATCCGGGGATTTAGTTGCCACACACTCTCCATGCCCACCCACTACTGTATGAATTATTGTAAAATATTGCAAAAGCAGTTATGTATATGGTAGCAGTTAATACACACCAATTTGCATTTTAACAGTACCTAAGGACCCTCACCCAATACAAAACTTTATATACTGTGAATGAGAGCCATTACATATCTTTATTCTGACCATTCATAGCAGAAGGTTGCAGCCACTTTAATGTATGTCTGGTTAGAATACAAATAGTATACCCAAGCTTTAGTACAAGAGATCAATTCATAACAGCAGCTAGACATGAGAGTGCTTCTTGGTGCATGTGGAAGATTTAAGGCTAGTAATGTATTCCCAAATCCAAGCTGGCCACTTTAAACAAGCTGCAAGCGTGCATTAAGTAATATACGAGAGAAATTTAAATAGCTTTCAGAAATATTTCATTACTGCAGTGGAATTTATTTTCACAGTGTAGGAGACCAGTGGAAATGGAAAACTTGACTTTGCTTCACTTTTAATATTCTGTGAATTAGCAAGTGCAGGGCTAGAGACTCATCTCACACTATGTCCATTTCCTGGTTTAATTTAAAAAAACAAAACCAGGCATCTTGACTCAAATGATATAGGAAATCATTTTCATCCTTGGGCTGGAAACAGGGCAATTAATGTATTGGAAAAATCCTAGGCAGGAGACGGAAGAAAACTGTGGGCAAACACAACTGGCATTATTAAAAGTCATATGAGGAGAATGTACTCACCCTTCCAGTAGCTAATGCTAAGCTATATAGGGCAGACTCAGCCAGTCAGGTTCTCAGGATACCCACACCAAATATGCCCAAGGTACATGTACATACACCACCTGCATTGTTCACACATCTCTTCAAGGATATTCATTATGGAGATCCTCAAAACCAGACTGGTTGGGCGTGCCTTTAGGGTTGACGACCCCTGGTTATAGTACTGGACTAAATTTTACTAATAAACCTATAAACACATATAAATGATGAGCCTGTTCTTTATTATCAAAGCTCAGTCATTAGGCTAAGACAGTGCTTTCAATCCCAGGGACATACCCACAGATTTCAGGATAGTCACACTGAATACACACGAGGCAGATTTGTGTAGAATGAAGGCAACACAACAAATGCTGTCTTTCAACAGTCACCCACAGCTCACAAAATTATATAGTAATACTATCAATAGAAATCAAACAAAATAAAACATGGAAAAGAAAATAAGATGATACCTTTTTTATTGGACATAACTTAATACATTTCTTGATTAGCTTTCGAAGGTTGCCCTTCTTCGTCAGATCGGAAATAAGCAAATTTGCTTATTTCCAATCTGACGAAGAAGGGCAAACTTCGAAAGCTAATCAAGAAATGTATTAAGTTATGTCCAATAAAAAAGGTATCATCTTATTTTCTTTTCCATGTTTTATTTTGTTTGATTTCTATTGATAACCTTAAGAGTGGACTAACACGGCTACCACACTCCTCTACATAGTAATACTAAAAATACCTGGGGAGCCCATTAAAAGAATCCAATGGACTGCTTGCAGTATTCAGTGTGGATATTCAAAAAGCAGATTACACATCTACAATGCTTATAACAAAAACAAACATTTCAAAGAAATTTCCAAGAGAAAGGGAGGAGGCCACGGTTTCATGTTGCTCAGGTAGCTGGATAGAAAGGCTAGTGTAAACAGGCTGGTGATATATATTAATATTTCCTTGGATACTTTGAGAAGCCATAGGATACAGTACCAGCTTATTCATTTATACTCTCATTGCCTCCCTCAAAAGCCCAAGATGATGTTATTGTACATTGATGGTATCGAGAGGTTAGGAAGAAATGTGAAACAATACCAAGGCACTCCCAAATAATTACATGTGCAAAAGGGCTGGATATACGAGTGGATTTTCAGCTTTACAGATTTCTGTCTGGAAGCTCAGAATAGTTTACACTGACTCGTCTTGTGTAAAGGCCCAACTTATGCATAGGTCAGTGCTTCTTAATAAGATTGTTACAGGCAGACATTTGACTGTAATGTGTGTCAGTTTTGTAGTTTGGTCTCAAAACACATTTCACAACTGGACGTATGTGTAGCTTTGCAGAGTTTTTTTTTTAATAAGATAACTTTTCTTTGCATACAGAACCCTTTAAAATTTGAATAATCACATTTTTATTTTCAATCATGCAGCAAACTAATGCCCTACAGCACTAAAAATTAGTTGTAATGATAAAACAAGTTACAAACTAGTATGCATTTCTTTTCAAGATAGAGCATTGAATTATACATGCAGGAGTTTAGGTATTCCCATTTCTTCAGCAGACCTCCTTCCTTTCCTAGAACCTGCTGCTCATGGTGTTTTCATGAGTTTTTGGCTCTTGGAATCTGAACCACAATTTCTTGTAGAAGCCAAGATAGCACCTCAGCATCCCCTAAAGCAGGGACGTTCACCATCAGTCCTTGAAAGCCTGAAAACCCAACTGGGATGCAGACCTCTACAATTAACATACATGAAATCTATTTGCATTCAATGGAGGTACTGCACACAAATAGATCTCATGCATAGTCATTGGAGAAATCCTGAAAACCCAACAGGGTTGTGGACCTTGAAGACCAACACTAAGCACTCCTGCCCTAAAGCTTTCTCACTACATCATGCCTCAAAAAAAAAAAAAAAAAAAGGAGGGGGTAAGGAAATTATCCAATGTGGGCCACTGTTAACAGTAAAATAAAACATCTTAACAACAGTTATTATTAACTAGTAAAAAAAGGCCCGTTTCTGTAGGCAAGGAAACGGGCCTTAGGCAGGCAATCCCCCCCCCCCCCCCCGTGCTACGGCCCCCTCGAACCCACTCCCTCCCGCGAACCTGTCGATCCCCCCCCCCCCGCCGGAACGCCGAAAACTGCCGCCGCTGTTGTGCTACCTTCCCTTCCCTTCCCGTAGGTTGTTCAATCATCTTAGAAAGTTTAACTCCGTGCGTCTGACGTCAGACGCATGGAGTTAAACTTTCTAAGAAGATGATTGAACAACCTACGGGAAGGGAAGGGAAGGTAGCACAACAACAGCGGCGGCAGTTTTCGACGTTCCGGGGGGGGGGGGGATCGACAGGTTCGCGGGAGGGGGTGGGTGACAGCTGATTCCGAGGCAGTAGGAGGAGTAGGGAAACACGCTGTGCGTGTTTCCCTACTCCTCCCCTTGCCTTGCAATCAGCTGTGTTGACGTCAGTGACGTCCTGTGTGTCTGCCTCGCAGACCACTTGCAGCCAGGGACCCACGGTCCCAAGCATGGAACGTTGGAGGTGAGAATTATTATATAGGATAACTGGATCTCATGGCATAAAGTGTGACCTATGATAAAAATAACATGTCTTAAAGGTAACCCACACTAACTCTGGCACAAAGTGAGAGAAAACCTTTGATAATCAGGCCTATAATGTAATTGCCTGAAGTCTCAACAGAAGAAGGGAAGTTTAATTAGGCTGCAAGAGAGAACCATCAATATGTTCAATATGGTAATAAAATACTTACATCAGAAGTACTGTTCAGAACCATGGATTGGATAGTGTCATATTAATTTTGTAGGTTTAAAAGACTAGCGGTTTTAACCCAATTATAATGAAGCAGCTGGAAATTCTTAATCTGTCATTCTCTTTTATTTTTCACACTTGGCAGTTTGTTCCTGTCCCTTTTATACTTCCAGCTCAAATCAGAACTTGGGCTAGGATCTTCTTTCACGGCTAGCTGAGGAGTTTCTGCCAGTTTTAGCTCCAGAGGCCAAGCTCATTCTGGAGCCCTGGGCCCTGGTCACAAATCCCCTAATTTTATTAAACTTGTGCGCTCACGTTTCTGGCTAGTATGCAAATTTGCATACACAAAGTATAAACTCATTTGACTATAAACCGAGAAACATTCCTCTCCCCACCCCCCCTTTTTTTTTTTAGGGGAAAAATGTTGACAAATATAAACCAAGGGTTATATTTAAGCATTCTTTTTCTTCCCTTGTGGTGTCCGGTATTCCTTCTTTCCATCTCTCCCTCTGCCCCTTGTGGTGTCCCTCTTCCACCTCAGACCCTGCCCAAACCAAAAGAGCTCCCACTTCCTCTTCATGGGCCCACCTGTAGGACCCCTCTGGCCTCCCAAAGCACCCTGGTTGGTCTATGGGAAGGATAGGGCAGGAGTAATCCTCACTCACATCTGGCCATGCCATCTTCCTCATTCAAAATAGCTGTCATGATGTCCAGTGGCAGTCTCATGAGATCGCTGCTGAAGGTTGTGGTAACCATTTTGGGATTGGATCCTGAGCCTGCACAGGTAGTGGACATCGTACCTGTGCCAGCTCCAACCCCAAAATAGCTGCTGAAACCTTTAGCAAGGATGGCACGTCAGCCATTATGAGGAAGCCAGCATGGCCAAGAGCGTGTGAGGATCACTCCTGCCCCAACTCACCACTAGACCACCAGGGCGATACGGTAGGGAGGGCTTCCTCCGTTTGGAAGGAGAGAGGAAGTGGGGCCTCTTAGTTCAACGTAAGGGCCATGGCAGAGGAGGGAGGTAGGGAAAGAAAGAATGCTGGACATTACAGGGGAAGGCTTGAATGTAAACAATAATTCAACAATTTGGCTGTTAATGGGATTAACAACAGCCTATTGGCTATAATTAGACTTAAATGACACAATTAGCCTTTACACATGTAACTACCCTTAGTCATCATGTACACTCAAATTCCAGAATGTGCAACTTCAAGGGTGGCATGGACCTGGGAGGGTCGGGAGTTTGCCAGGCAGTTATGCATGCAGGTTATAGAATACTAGCATTCATATCAGTAATTGAGCTGTCAGAAGTGCTCAGGCCTAATGTTAGGTGCACAAATGCAGACTTCGGCTAGTATTCTAGAATGTCAGTTATGCACCCAACTGCCACTATAGAATTTGCGCTTAGCAGTCATCATTCCAGGGCCTAAAGTTCAGTGACCTCCTTCCTCCTCCACCTCTCTGCAGCACTTCCAGCTTCAGCCAACCCAGAGAGCAGAAGACTTGACACTGGGATTAAACCAAGACCTCATTGGACTAGCTCTAATTTATACTAACATACATAGAAGATAAAGCCATGAAAGGCTGCTCAGTTTATTGTGATCAGACTTTTCCATGGCATTGTTTACATTTCAACTACAGCCGTTTTTTTTGTCATTTTTAGACACTTCTAATAATTCTCTGCAAGTTAGAAACCTGTGAAAAATTTCCTTAAAGACCAAGCTCCCCACTCCTCATTGTTTGGCACTTCATAACTGCCCAGTTCCACCATGGTACCTGGTTGGGAAACTCCCTGAATCATACTTAAGCAAAATTCTATCTACCACTCTGTTAGACATGAGTGACTGCACAGTTGTCCTGGATTTTCTTAGGTTTATATAATACTTAAATTACCATTAAAATGAAGTTAAATAAGTTACGTTTGACATATTGTCCCAGCTTCCTGGTAGGCGAGATCTCTTCCTTTCAACTTGTAGGTGCAGAACTAGCTCCTTGGCTGTTCGTTGAACACATAAGTTGTTCACTACAAAGATACATTTTCTCTGGGTGACTGGTAAATCCTGGAAATTCCTTCAGGAGTCTTTGCATTTATAACAACTCCAAGTGTCTAATGCAAAATTTTGGATAAGTGGAAAATGATGGCTAGCTTTCAGTGGAGATGGGTACAAGTTGCAGCAGTGGTTGTCCGCCTCCAGAAGGTAGATCACTGCGAGGTCGAGTTCGGACTGTGCTATGTGGTTGATCCTCTGCTGGTCTAACAGAGACAACAAGTCTTCTTCTGAAAGTATCACAGAGGATAATATAAACGAATGGATTTAGGCAACTGTTGGCATACCCCAAGCTAATTGCCACACTGTAAGCATAGTGAAAAGGTAAAGTAGGCTGGCTCATGGTCAACTGAACCAGCTGCAGGACGTAAAATGGAGCCCAGCAAATGAAAAAGACCAGGCAGATAGTTATAGCTATCCTGGTCACTTTCTTTGTCCTTATCCTAGCACTCCTTTGGGTGGTTAGCGCTTGAGAGGAAGCCATTCTTAGAAGAATCCTTCTGTAGGCCACAGAGATCACAGTGAAGGGAATAGCAAAAGCAAGAAAGAACTGATATAGAGTATACCAGTAAATATCGCTTTCAGGGTTAGGCAGACGAATTCCACATCCTATAACCTGTCCAGGTAAGAGTATCAGCCTAGCATACATCCAGACTGGAGTAATACTTAACAGTGAGAGTACCCATAAGATACAGATGATTACCACAGCTACACGGGGCTTCCTGTACCTATTTGACGTAAAGGGGTAAACCGTGGCTAGGTAGCGATCAATAGACATTGCCGTTAGGATGTAGGTGCTGGTGAACTGGCTGTTGGTATCCAGAGCTGTGATGATGGTGCACATGGTTTCTCCAAAGTGCCACACACCATTGCCGAGGAGCTGGTGGATGAGAAAGGGCATCCCAAGAAGAAAGAGTAGATCGACTATGGAGAGGTTAATTATAAAAATATCAGGGACGCTGCTGCTGTTGCTGCATCTGAATTTGAACTTCTTAAGGACAGTGCAAATAACAAGGCTGTTTCCTGTTATGCCCAGTAAGCAGATGATACCAAATACAGTTGGCATTATAAAGTTAGTGTAGGTTATGCTGCCGACACCATCTGAAAACATACAAAAAAAAATACAAAATATGTAATACAACAGAGTAAATTAAAACATGAAGGGACTCTTTTACTAAGCGAAGCTCAAGCGTGGCGGTGCTGTTTAGAGCATGTGGGTTTACCGCTCGCTGTGGCCACATTTGTATATTTTCCTGTAATAGGCTACACACTAATTTCCCCAATTAGTGCATGGCCATTACCGCGGGAACCTGTACCGCCACCTGTATGCTAGGCAGTAAGGGCTCCCGTGCTAATCGGGCAGTGCATAGCAATGTACCTACGTTACTCGATCAGCGCAGGGCACGCCTACTCTCCATCCATAGACATGCCTCCCATGCCAAAATATTTAGCGCAGGATTAGCGCGCGTTGATCAGCACACTACCATCCTGCGGCAGTGCTTTTTGGTGCACGGTAGACATGTGCTAGTGTCTATCGTGGGTTAGTGGGCATTTTGGGGGAGAGAAGGCCTGTCCTGAAATATTTCCCTAAAGACAGAGGAGGTCATTCTCAAGAGGTCACCTACAATGAGGTGCTGGCATAATTTATATGAGCAGTTCTACACATGAATACCATTATAAAATACTAGCTTATGTCTAAAGTTATGAGACAAACTTTAGGTGTGTGCACACACCAGCCTTTCAGTTGGTGCAGGGGTTCTCAACTAAGTCTCGTTTTCAGGGTACCCACAATGCATATACACGAGGGAGATTTGCATACAGAAATACATGCAAATTTCTCATGCATATGCATTGTGGGTATCCAAAAAGCACACAGGCAGCGATCTGCAAGATCCAGAGCAGCAGACAAGAAAAGCAGACACACATGGTGAAATAAAACAAAATTTATTCAAAGCGGATACATAAAGTCAGCATAAAACTTAAATCTAACCACCCGAGGACTGGGTTGAGAACCCTAAAAGTGTATAAATGCTTGTGAGTAACTGCTGTCAGTTAAGTAGTTAGCAGTATTCTATAACATGCACGTAAGGGCTAGACACACCCCTGACACTCCCATGCCTTATATCTGTTTTATGCTATTTCATAATTCTTCAGAATACCCTGGTCTAACTATTCATTGAAGAATTTCTATGATTATTAAAATAAACTTGATAGCTCATTAGCTATTAGATTGGATGTGATAAGGGTGAACAGCTTGTACAGAGCCCACCATTAACGGGGTAGACAGATCCTTATCACCCCACACCACGCTGGGCAGCTACAGAGGCTTCAGACTTAAGGCCACGTTGCCCAGGCTGACAGAAGAGGAGCTTGTGTTTGGGGGGAGGGTGTAGAAGCCACACAAAAGCAGTTGGAAGAAGAACGCTTCTGACTGGAAGTGTCTTTTGAAGTAATGTGCGGTGGGGAGAATTCTTCAAGCATTAGGGTGGGACCAGACAGAGGGCTTAAAGGGAGGGCGGCCTTCTCAGATCTGATTCTTCCTGCTCCTTGGAAGCATCCCTTTAGCCCACCTACGATGGTGTAGGCGGTTGTTATTGTTTCAGCTTGGGGGGGGGACCCTACCTACAAGCACTTTGAAAGGAGATCCTTTGAAGTAGGCCTTAACATTCATCGGATGGTCTATGTTAGGCCTATGTTCGTAAGCGTAGACCTGGAGGTTCATGTCTCCGTATTTTGCTCTTGCTGTTGTGGCAGAGCAAATAATTTTGGCTAATTCTTGTCTAATGTTTTTAATACAGCTTGAGTAACATGTTGTAACCACAAGTTGTGGCCTTGTGTTTCTACCAATACATTTTTGTTAACTTAAGGAATGTGGTCTGGTCCAATTATTGTTTAGGTATAGGAGATGTCTTACGTCCCCTGTTAAACATTGTTACAAGCGTTTCAGCATTAAGACTGTTCGCCATCATTCATTCTTGAAGGCTTAACACAGATTAAATAAATAGGGGAGGGCCAAGGAACCATTAGGCAGACTAAGCAGTTGTTTACAGCAATAAAGCCATCAGTGTACTTTATCTACATGGATAGTGGGCCGTGTTTAGCTAGCTATTTACCTAAATGCTTTTTGAAAATTGTTCTAGAAACATAGAAACAAGACAGCAGAAAAAAGGCCATATGACCCATCCAGTCTGTCCATCTTCTGTAACCCCTAACTCTTCCTTTTCCTAAGTGATCTCACATGCTTAGCCCATTCCTTTTTAAATTCTGAAACAGTCCTCGACTCTACAACCTCCACCAGGAGGCCATTCCACGCCTCCCCCACCCTTTCTGTGAAATAGTACTTCCTTAGATTACTCCTAAGCCTATTTTCTCAACTTCATCATATCCCCTCATTCCAGAGCTCTCCTTCAGTTGAAAAAGGCTCTCTTCCTGTACATAAATGCCCTTGAGATATTTAAAAGTCTCTATCGTGTCTCCTCTCTTCCAACGTATACATGTTGAGGTTCATAATCCTTTTCCTATATTTTTTGTGTTCAAGACTGCTTACTAATTTTGTAGCCACCCTCTGGACTGACTCCATCCTGTTTATATCTTTCCGTAGGTGCCGTCTCCAGAACTGCACATACTACTCCAAATGGGGCCTCACCAGAGACTATCACCTCCTTTTTCCTGCTGGTCATCCTTCTTTTTATGCACCCAAGCATCCTCCTGGCTTTGACTGTCGCTTTTTCTACCTGTTTGGAAGCTTTAAGGTCATCAGACAATCACCTACAAGACCCGCTCTTTCTTCGTATACTGACTGTACCGTTCCCTCAGATTCCTGCAACCCTGCATTTTTGGGGATTAAACCTACAATGCCAAATATCAGTCCATTCCTCATTTCCTTCACACCCTTCAGGGTGTCCACCCTGTTGCATAGTTTGGTATCATCCAAAAGAGACAGCCCTTCCGCAATAATCACTCACAAAGACGTTAAAAAGAGCCGGCCCTAGGACCGATCCCTGCAGTACTCCACTGACGACATCTTTTATATACATGCTACAGTTGTGTACAAAAGGCTTAGGCACTGCTAGTCAAACTTTCCGTCAATGAATCACTAAGTGAACAGATATAACGCTAAATATGTCTGTCTTTCTGTAATATATTTATTTATTGCATTTGTATACCACATTTTCCCACCTCTTTGCAGGCTCAATGTGGCTTACAATATATCATGAATAGTGGAAATACATGATAAGATAGATATAATGCATAATTAGAATTTATCAATTTTAACAGATTGAAAATAAGGCAAATATGGCAAATGCAAGTTTGGACACCTATTTGATTATTATTATTTTTTTTTTAACATTTGAAAATGAAGGCCACTCACTCTTACAAAGCTGCTGCTACTACTACTACTACTATTTAGCATTTCTATAGCGCTACAAGGCATACGCAGCGCTGCACAAACATAGAAAAAAGACAGTCCCTGCTCAAGGAGCTTACAATCTAATAGACAAAAAATAAATAAAGTAAGCAAATCAAATCAATTAATGTGAACGGGAAGGAAGAGAGGAGGGTAGGTGGAGGCGAGTGGTTACGAGTCAAAAGCAATGTTAAAGAGGTGAGCTTTCAGTCTAGATTTAAAGGTGGCCAAGGATGGGGCAAGACGTAGGGGCTCAGGAAGTTTATTCCAGGCGTAGGGTGCAGCGAGACAGAAGGCGCGAAGTCTGGAGTTGGCAGTAGTGGAGAAGGGAACAGATAAGAAGGATTTATCCATGGAGCGGAGTGCACAGGAAGGGGTGTAGGGAAGGACGAGTGTGGAGAGATACTGGGGAGCAGCAGAGTGAATACATTTATAGGTTAGTAGAAGAAGTTTGAACAGGATGCGAAAACGGATAGGGAGCCAGTGAAGGGTCTTGAGGAGAGGGGTAGTATGAGTAAAGCGACCCTGGCGGAAGATGAGACGGGCAGCAGAGTTTTGAACCGACTGGAGAGGGGAGAGGTGACTAAGTGGGAGGCCAGCAAGAAGCAGATTGCAGTAGTCTAAACGAGAGGTGACAAGGGTGTGGATGAGGGTTTTGGTAGAGTGCTCGGAAAGAAAGGGGCGGATTTTACGGATGTTGTAAAGAAAGAAACGACAGGTCTTGGCAATCTGCTGGATATGAGCAGAGAAGGAGAGAGAAAAGTCAAAGATGACCCCAAGGTTTCGAGCTGAGGAGACAGGGAGAATGAGAGAGCCATCAACAGAAATAGAAAACAGGGGGAGCGAGGAGGTGGGTTTGGGGGGGAAATGAGAAGCTCGGTTTTGGTCATATTTAATTTCAGGTGGCTTTGAGACATCCAGACAGCAATGTCAGACAAGCACGCTGAAACTTTGGTTTGGATGCAAGGTGAGATATCAGGGGTAGAAAGGTAGATTTGGGAGTCATCAGCAAAGAGATGGTAGGAAAAGCCATGGGATGAGATTAATGAACCAAGGGAAGAAGTGTAGATAGAAAAGAGGAGGGGACCAAGAACAGAACCCTGAGGTACGCCGACAGGCAGAGGGATAGAAGTAGAAGACGGGCAGGTAAAGGTTTAAAAAAAAAAATCTCAAAATACTTCCAGTTGGCAATTGTCAGCAATTATTACAAAAGTGAAGTCAAGGCAACATCTGGAAGACCCAGATACATTGCAGATGGAAATTCCTGAAAACCAGTCATATCTGCAACTGGCGTGGCCTAGTGGTTAGAGCAACAGTCTCAACATCAGAGGTGCCAGGTTCAAATCCCACTTCTGCTCCTTGATCTCGGGCAAGTCACTTAACCCTCCATGACCTCAGGTACAAACTTAGATTGTGAGCCCTTCAGCGACAGAGAAACATCCAGTGTACCTGAATGTAATTCGCCTTGAGCTACCACTGAAAAAGGTCTAAATAAAACAGAATCCACAGATCATTGGCAAGGGATCTGTTCAGAAGACCACAGTACAGCACTACTTACATAACATACCATTCATCTGCATTACTAGTTCTCTGAATTAATTTTAAGTGATAACTTTTGTGACGAAAAGTTGAGTATGTAAAATAGTACTTAGGTATGTAAAAGAAAAGCAATAAGCCTGAAACTTGTCAGAACAAACAGTGTTTCGAACTGATTAAATGAAGACTAAACTCTCTGGCCACAACTTGACAAGATACATTTAGAGAAAAAAAAGAAAAAAAAAAGGGTGAAGCATTTGAAGAACCCCTTCCCAATCATTACATACATGGTGGATCTATTATGCTTTGAGGTCACATGGCACCCAGTAGCATTTAAAAAAAAACAACAACATTTTGCAGGTGGAAGAATAGTGAATATGTACTGTAACTAATTATTACTATATACTGGAACCTAATGTCCCATGATCAGCAAAGAAATTGAAGCTGGATATTTCACAGTACACTAGTTCAACGTTTATCTCAACATCAACGAGAAAAACTTAGGAAATAGAACTGTAGATTCTTAAATATTTTTCAGAGCCCTTATACTTGATTATTGAGAACCTGTGGTGAGACTTCAGACATGCAGTGCATGCAAAAGAGACCTAAGAATATTATTTGAGTTAGAAGAGTTTTGCAAGGATAAAGTGGGGAAAAAATATTCCAAAAACCAAGTACAGAGTCAGAACTCTCTACAGAAAACGTTTGGCTGTTGCCTTACCTTTGGGAAAGGAAGTTCTGCAAAGTACTGCCTGAAAGGGTGTCTAAAATTTTAGATCTATGAAAGATTAATATCCTGACTATGCATTCAAATTTGCAGAAAGTTGTTGTATTTAGCTTTGTAGCACATTGAGGATGTGCCAGCTTCTGTTCAGCTGGGGATTCACTGAAACATAATTTTGACCAGGGGTACCTAAACTTTTACTCGCAACTGTGTGTGTGCGCGTATATATATATATGGACGTACAAATCAAAGTTTAGGAGAATGATATTCATTTGTCCAGGATTGTTCTGGGAAAGTTGGTGTCGGGGTGACCATTGTTGAATTATAATTGTCAAAACGTCAGGATCCAGGGTATGGAACCTGAACTAGCCCTGACCAGGTGTTGTACAGTGAAGGTCACCCAGGACTGTAAACCAGTCTGGGATGTCAGTATAATCTATATGTAAAGTTAAGATATTTACACCAACGGTATGCAAATCTCACGAATATTCACCCCCACAGCTGTTTGTATAGTCCTGAAACAAACTAGAGATCACATCACACGTAAAATTTTAAGCTCACAGATTACTAAACCGTATCTTTAAATAGCTTTATTCTCCCACACCTAAATGGGTTTTTTTTTCTACAACTCTTTCAGTCTGTTCCTGGTGCACAAAGCAGAAATTGTAGGTCCAGGATCACCACACTTTAGAAAACAAGACACTCACAAAGATACACAACACCACATCAGTACTAACCGGCCGAGGAAGAGAAGTTCTGGACAGTCTTGGGTGTGTCACTGCCATTCCCGGGAGGAGCTGTTTTAAGATCCATCCTTTCTCCAGCAGAGATCTTTGGAGAGGATGGGTGGGAGGAGGTCTTTCTTCCCGATTAAACCTAGTCTCTCGCCAAGGGAAGAACTGAGACCTGCTCAGCCATCCGCCTCAAGCTTCAGCAAGAACAGGCAGTATTTTCATAAAGCAGCAGCTGTCAGGTGGATCCCATCAGCCTGCCTCCTCTACAATCAGGTTATCCGAAGCTGGGAAGGAAAAGGAGAAGGCAAAACCCAATAAGCACTAAGCCAAGCCACAACAATAATTATAACAATTGGAGAGGACGTATTGATTTTTTCTTTTGCAAATCCTATTATATATATATATAGTTTTTTGATGGCCTGAGCTGTTTAACCGTTTATCTTCTTCACCCCTAGTGAAAAGAGCCCCTTAGATCCCCCCCCCCCCCAGGAGCAGGAACCTAGCCAGACCCTCTACCTCTCGCTCCCCTTCCTCTTGTACTTCGAAGCGGAGCTAAGTGGGAAAATCAGCTCACTGGCTATTAATTAGGAAATCGGCTTGCACTGCAACGCTTTCCTCCGAAAAGGATTACACCTGCGGCCCGCTGGAGCAAGCCGGAGGAGGTTTTGTGTGCATTTATGAACCTGCAAATTACAAAAGAGTAGGGAAAAAAACGTAGAGCAAAATATCAATAAGCAGCCTTGATAAAATGATTCATCGCTGTATGGGGTAATGAGAAGGAAACAGCCGGGACCTTTGACTAGGTCAGCTAGGTGAGGTGGAGCAGCTAAATGTCTTCTGTAGGCAGCCAGCTGTTGTTACAGCTGTGGGGGTTATACTTTGCACGGTTTACTTTTGGAGAATGGTCTGGACAGGGCAGGTGACGATGAGAGGGGACTGTTCCCCAAACCCCACTGAAACAGAAAGCTGTCCAGGTGGTACTAATTAATAGAATGGGCAAACTGAACTCCACATCGCCTATAGGCTGACATGACTTTGATTCTTCAGACTCAACTGTTGGAGGCACCCAGATTAATTGGGCTCTTAAAAAATATATATATATCTGTGGATCATTCAGAGCATAGGACTCTGTTAGGCGAAGACACAGCAGTCCATAATAATCAGGGCTGCTAAGTTACCCTTTCTAAGAGGGATACTTTTTGGCCAGTCTTGGATTTCTGCCAACCTCATCCTACATAAGATCATAAGAGTAGCCATACTGGGTCAGACCAATGGTCCATCTAGACTCAGTGGCGTAGCCAAGGGTGGGCCCAGGCCCACCCAGTAGCAGCACACCTATGATGTGGCTGGCAGGGATCCCAACAACTGTCTCTCCTGCATACCTTGTAAATAGCAGATCTTCGCCTGCAGCGAGCAGCAACTGATACATACTGCTCGCACCGGCCCCACAGCCTTCCTTCTATTGTATTCCCACCTATGCGGGAACAGGAAGTTGCATCAGAGGGAAGGCTGTGGGGCCAACATGAGCAGTGTGTATTAGTTGCTGCCGGTGAAAGTCTGCTATTTAAAAGGTTAGGGGGATGTCTGAGAGACCATCTATATATATATAAAACTCACCCTCAAAGTTCTGAAGACAGTGACGTCAGTGAAGCCAAGCCACTGACTTCCTTCAAACAGGGTTCGAAGGTTCGTGGTGGTGAAGCCACCGAAATCGCTCCGGGCCCCGCCCTTGAGGGCGGAGCATTGGCAGAACAACGAAGGGGTTGGCAGGGAGGGAGGCAGGGAGGGGGGTGTTGGGAAATTGCTCCGGGTCCCGCCCTTGCGTCAAACATCATGACGTTGAGGGCGGAGCAATGGCAGAACAACGAAGGGGTTGGCAGGCAGGGAGGGGGGGTGTTGGCAATGAAAACCTTGATGGCAGAACAACGAAGGGGTTGACAGGGAGGGAGGCGGGGGGGGGGGTGTTGGGAAATCGCTCCGGCCCCGCCCTCGCGTCAAACGTCATGACGTTGAGGGCGGAGCAATGGCAGAACAATGAAGGGGTTGGGGAGGGGGTGTTGGCGACAAAAACCTTGCTAGTGCCCGTTTCATTTGCTCAGAAATGGGCCTCTTTTACTAGTATGGTATAAAGGCAAGAGAGGGAGACACCAAAGCACTTGTGGGATAGGGCAGAGTTCTTCTGCCCACCCATCTTGGGCCCAGGCCCACCCAAAATTGGATGTCTGGCTACGCCCCTGCATCTAGCCCAGTGTCCTGTTTTCCAAACAGTGGCCAAGCCAGGTCACAAGTACTTGGCAGAAACCCAAATCATGGCAACACTCCATACTACAAATCACAGGGCAAGCAGTTGTTTCCCATGTCTGCCTCAATAGCCGACTATGGACTTTTCCTCCAGGAATTTGTCCAAACCTTTTTTAAACCCAGATACGCTAACCGCTGTTACCACCTCCTCCGGCAAAGAGTTCCAGAGCTTAACTATTCATTGAGTGAAAAACTATTTCCTCCTATTTGTTTTAAAATACTTTTAAAACAAATAGGAGGCAAAAACTTTTCACTCAATGAATAGCAACTCTTTGCCGGAGGAAGTAGTAACAGTGGTTAGCATATCTGGGTTTGGACAAGTTCCTGGAGGAAAAGACCATAGTCTGCTATAGAGACAGACATGGGAAAGCCACTGCTTGCCCTGGGAGTGGTAGCATGGAATCTTGCTACTATTGGGATTCCAGAATGTTGCTACTATTTGGGTTTCTGCCCAAGACTGCAGGATACTAGGCTAGATGTACCGTTGGTCTGACCCAGAACAGCTATTCTTACGTTCAACCTCAGGAAATTAGTTTTTAGTCTGTATTTGAAAATGACTAGAGAGGGAGCGTAGAAAAGAAAAACAAACAGGAAGAAAACCTTTGTACAGGAAAATCACTCCAAAGGAGCAGAGGTGGCCAAAAGGAAGAAAGGACAGTCAGGACATTTCACCAAAGCAGTGGCGTAGGAAGGGGGGGGCGGGAGGGGCGGTCCGCCCCGGGTGCACGCGCTCGGGGGGTGCCGGCCCCGCTGGTTCCCTGCTCCCTCTGCCCCAGAACAGGTTACTTCCTATTCCGGGGCAGAGAGAGCAGGGAACCAGCGGGGCCGACGCAGCTCCGAGTGACGTGCACTCAGGGCGGATCGGCCCTCCCGCAGGTAAGAATGCGGTCCGGGGGGGGTTTCGCGGTCTGGAGGGGGGGTGCGCCACAGAGGGGGGTCGCGCCGTGCTGCACCCGGGAGGGGGGGGGTGCGCACAGGTGCCATTAGCCCTTGCTACGGCACTGCACCAAAGTGTCCTTTATTATAATGGATGCTATAGGGCGGTATATAAATGATAATAAATGAAATGAAAATGAACCATCCTTGGGGTCTTTTTAAAATGTAACAAAAGAGAGGGAACGAAGTCCAAACTAAAGTCCAAACAAAAAAAACAGCACCACGGGCCTTTAAAAATGGAACACAGTTCTTTTAATGAATGAGCCTTGACAAAAAGACCCGACACGGGCCGTGTTTCGGTGACTAGCACCTGCGTCAGGGGTCCCCACGTCTCATATAGTAAAAGCTACAAAGCACCAAGGCACTTTCACTTTCTGTATCCAAATAGTGCCTTGGTGCTTTGTAGCTTTTACTATATGAGACGTGGGGACCCCTGACGCAGGTGCTAGTCACCGAAACACGGCCCGTGTCGGGTCTTTTTGTCAAGGCTCATTCATTAAAGAACTGTGTTCCATTTTTAAAGGCCCGTGGTGCTGTTCTTTTTAAAATGTAAAATAGGCATGATTGAGACAGGTCTATGCCAAAACATCTAACATTTTTTAGCCCTGGATGTTTTTGCTTTCTTCCATTATGGCAGAAAAAGTTTAAGTTTTGGGAATGCCTAAATCCCACCCTCAACACGCCCCCTTGTGATTGGGATGCACTGCAGAAAAAAATATCTTAAATCTGAGTTGCAAAAACCGTGATTTGGTGGGGGGATTTTTGGAGAAAAGCGTTCAAATGCCACTTTATGCTGTTTTTGAGATGTTTTCTTTCTTTTGAAAATGGACCCTCGTAGTCTGTTACTGTGCTACTTCTTTAGATCTAAAATCTTTTGGGGATGTGAAGCTTTTGATCCATCACATCACACCTATAAGAATTCTGTTTATGCACTTTGCCTGTATCATGTAAAAGCTTGTTTGATTTTGTAATTTAGGTTTTATTGAGCAATAGTAAACTGCACACCATTCCAACCTGGATCTAGCAATATCATAAATGAGATATTTGTTGTAAAGCTGAGTAGAGGAGGACCATCCTGCTATTTATTTATTTCTTTATTGCATTTGTATCCGACATTTTCCCACCCATTTGCAGGCTCAATGTGGCTTACAGAGTTTTGTTATGACATAGACATTTCAGGATATCAGATACAATTGGTAATGTACAAAGATTTGGTAAGGGAAGAGAGAAGGAAGGTGTACTGCAGGATAATATAGAAGGTGGACTTTAATAACTGGGTGGTTTGGAGAGGTAGTTATGTGAGGTTATGGGTTCTCTTTGTAGGCCTGCGATTTCCAGGCTCAGGTCTTCCACTCCCCAGGTAGAGGCAGTATTCACAGTGCCTGGAGGAGAAAATGGTGGAAAACAGGAGTCACACAGTAGCTGGATTCATGGCTCATGATTCAGAGTTGCAGAAGGTGCCCTGGTACAGGGTCCCTGGAACATTGCTGAGAAGGACTATAAAATAGAAGAAAGCTCCCTGGATTGTTGTGAAAGGAAGGCTTCTGATGCCAGATCCCAATCCAGGTTCTGATTGAGCTGGAAGGTTAAAAAAGGCAGGAGGAAATTTGTGACTCAACAATAATAAGAACTGAGTGGTACATTCATAATATAAATTTTATATAGTAATATTAGTTTTAAAACACATGAACAGACAAAACACAAATATTAACTTGTAGGAACAAGTTAACTATTTAGAGAATTACATGTTCAGTTTATCTAGGGCTTCTGATTTTGGATTTTAAAGGGTTGCTTTTCTGAAAACTGAAAGGCTGTTTATAGGTATTCTGCATTCTGTTTTTCATTCTTTAATGTGTAATTTTTCAATTTGTATTTTTTATTTCTTATCTTTTCATTATTTGTTATTCTTTAATTTTTTTATGGCTGCATTTTGATAAAAATTTGTAATTACATGATTAAAGGTATTTTATTTATTTATTTCTCCCCCCCCCCCTCCCACTTTAGCTCTTTGTGATTTTGGGCAATGGAGGGTTAAGTGACTTGCCCAGGCTTACAAGAAGCTGCAGCGGGGGGGGGGGGGGGGGGAGGAAATAACATACCTTTAATCATATGATTAATGGCAATTAAAATGTTTATCAAAATAGAGCCCTAATTTTAACTGCTACACACTGATAAAACACCCTGATACACAAAAAGAAAAACAAAGGTGGCTGTTAGACACACACCACTTCCCTGACTGGCTTGCTTTGGATCCTTCACTCTGTTTTTATGCCTTTCTTACGTTTAGGGCTCCACAGCTGTACAAATATGTGTATTTTATTTAGCTGGAAAAGGTACTTAGTAATAGGTATCTGTGGCACATAAACACCGATTGTTATTTGTACCCACAAAGAACCCCTACAGGCTCCAAAATAACCACCCATTTTGATGTTATATGGTTTAACTTTTTTATTGATGTCACATCCACAACATTTAAGCATCAATTACAATCACCAAAATGTTAACTCTAAAGTCAATAGCACAACCTTTGTTAAAGTAACATCAAATTTTTACATAGTCTTTTCATCCCTCCCTTTCCCCCCCACCCCCCCAACCCTCTCATCCTCCCTCCCGGTTACCCTCCCTATGATCTGTCTTGTTCAATATATATATTTTTTTTTATTGATGATATTCAACTGAAAAATACATTCTGTGTTCAACAAAAACATTCATGCTATCATCAGAACTTTCCATTAAGAAACAACAATTCTAACTTCCATCATCAAAGACTTTTTTGTTTTATAACAAACTACTCCCTATCTTCCCCCCCCCCCCGCCCCAAATGTCCCCCCCCCCCACATTCTGTTTATGTAACCCATTCCCGAGGTGCTCTTCACCCTGTGTGCCCCCAAGGGAGCCGATTCATTACTTGACTACGTGCCCTGGGTGATAAAATATTTAAGTATTGTGTCCAGATTGCCAAGAATTTTCTCTGTCTCTTGGGTGTGAGGCTCGCCCCTCTTACTTCAAATAACATTAATTGATGTATCTTATTCCTCCAGTACCAATAGGAGGGGGCCGCTTCCATTGTCCAATGGTTAAGGATGCATTTTTTCCCCACTATGCAGGACTTGCTAAGAAACATTCTTTCCCCTTGCGTGCCTGGTCCCCAACGGCTAATGATAGTGAACATCATTCTTTCAAAAGTGAGGGTAACCGGGAATCCCAAAACCCTACTCAGAAATCGGGCTATGGTTTTCCAGAAGGATTGGATAGCTCTACACTGCCATACGCAGTGCATAAATGTTGCACCTGTCTGTGTACATTTTTGACAGTTATCAGTTTCTACGACTCCTGCATGGTATGCTTGCCCCTGGGAGAAGTATGCTCTGTGTACTGTTCTAAAGTGACACTCCTGGAGTTCTGCGCTGTGTATGATCTGTGAGACCCCTACTAGTGCCTTTCTTATGAGGGATTCCGATATTGGTTTCATTGCCTCTTGACTCCATCGCATTGCCACCTCCTGCACCCATCTCTCAGGTTGCCCTTTCCCCAATTCCTTGCGGAACCAGGACACCGAGATTTGCCCAGCTGCATCACCCTCTAAAAATTTCCTCAGTTCCCCCCCAAAATTCAAAGAAAGGCTCTCCCGTCTAAGGCTTTTCACATAATGAGCCACTTGATAATATGCTAGAATCGCCATCGGCCCCTCCTGTGTGATTTGCAGGAACTCAGTTGCTGCCATTAATGTTCCATCTGTTTGTATAAAGTTCTCTAACAGCGTTATGCCCTTATCTTTTAGCTGATTGAATATTGCATTGTCCCTGCCGGGCGTAAAGTCATCATTTCCCTGCAATGGCAAAAATATACTCGTAGTCGGATCTTGTCCCCACCTCCTCAACAAGTCCCTCCACCCAAACCACAAAGGCTCTAGAAGCAGGCTACTTCGGACCCCCCCCCCCCCCCCCCGGGATTTTTTCTTATTTGCATGTAACAAATAGTTCAGATGCCCTGGGTAAAAGTACGCCCTCTCCATTACCATGTCCGTATAAGTATTGGTACCCAGGATCCAGTCCCGTCATTTTGATGTTATATAAACACATCATAATAGAAGCCCTGAGTAAATCTTAAGCTGTTCTGTTACCCTGTGAAACTGCAAACAGTATAAGGAAGTCCCTTTACTTTTACTACTCCGGGTTCACTTAAGCAGCATTTGGAAAATTATTTCTCTCCTTAAAAATAACATAGCTGTAACACAAACAAGATGAATAAAAGTAATTTGAAAATAACCTTCTTATTGAACTGAACATGCTTCAGTGCACCTAAGTCTGCATTGCAAAGAAAAAGAAAACACAATGATTACTAGATTTCTCCTAAATTAAACATGCACCTATAAAATTCTCAGTAATTTCACCTCAAAATATTTTCTTGTCTCAAACTGTAGCTTTTGTTTTTGCATTTTGAAACTAAAGGAACACCATCAACCTGCAGGCAACCCAAAATGATCTCTGATGTTACATTCTGAAATGCGTGGTACATCGTTTCAAGTTTTATGAATAGGAAAGCAAACAATTAATAATACATTACACAGAAACCTGAACAAGAAAGACTTCTACTTCCATAAGATTCAAAGAGCCTCTGGCTGTCATATATCTTTATGCAAAATTGGTTTGAAAACTCAAGCTCAGTAGACTTCCTCAAACATTATCTCTTAAATATATAGTGAAATCTGCCTCTGTAGATTTTTGAAGTGTTATTATCCCCATATAAATACTTTGTTAAAAATTTTTTACAGGGCTGTTAAAATAGGAATGGCTAAAATGTTGTACAGTTGGGAGGCTGCGAGGCAACAGCAAAGATAAATGCAACCTGCAACAGAATTTAGCTGCAGATCATCTGGACCTGGCTTACCAGGGTTGAGTCTAGTTTAATTTGCATATCCCAGCTGCTGCACTACAGAGGAAACCAATGGTGAAACTGGGTAAACAAGCAGGGGTTCTCCATTGTAGACTATCTATTCTCTCTAAATATACACCAACTAGTAAAAAAGGTCCGTTTCTGTTTGAAAGGAAACGGGCGCTAGCAAGGTTTTCCTCTGAGTGTGTATGTTTGAGAGAGTGTATGTGAGAGTGACTGTGTGAGAGAGGCTTCTGTTCAGGGTTGCCAGGTAGAAATTTTTTTTCCAGCCCAATCCGGGCCAGAAACCAGCCCAAAACCCGCCCAAACACAAACCCCGCCCCTGACACCCCCACCCCCGCGTCACCGGCCCCGCCCCCGCCGTCATCAGCCCCGCCTCCCACGTCATCGGGCCCACCTCCCCGTCATCAGCCCCGCCTCCCCGTCATCGGCCCCGCCTCCCACGTCATCGGCCCCGCCCAAAACGTCACTAACCCCGCCCAAAAACGTCACTAACCCCGCCCCCCGCGGCCGAAAAAAATCAAAAAGCCGCCCAAAAAGCCGCCCGGAAGCCTAAAAAACCGCCCAAAAAACCGCAACCCGCCGCGGGCAAAAATTTCCCGCGGCGGGGCGCGGAAAACCGCCCAATTGGGCGGTAAAACCGCCCACCTGGCAACACTGCTTCTGTTCCTTCCTGCTGCTGTGCATTCCCTGTGTTGTGCTGATTCGCTGCTCCCTGTATCGTGGCTCCGCCCCTCTCCCTTCTACTGGCCAATCTGGTGTGGGTTGTGTGACATCACTATTATCTACTCCACGGTTCCAGGCAGCCTCAGAATGTTGGAGGTGAGAATTATTATATAGGATAGTCCAGTTGGAATGGAAATTAAATAGATTTTGAATGCAATATCTTTATGATGATTAGTTTGCTTTTTCAAGATTGCTCATGGTGCAGCAACAAACCTATGCAACTTGCATAGGGCAGGATAATCCTGCTAAGGTCCAGCAATATTCTGAGGGTCTTAGCCAATAAAGATTCTATTTTCCATAGGTGGAGAATGGGAGAACTTTATTCAGGAAAGGTCCTGGAATCAACTTGAAAAAGTAAATGAAAAACAGCTGGAGAAATGCATAGAGTCTTGACTTTGAAAACCTGTGAGAGAAGGAAAGCTTTTGTAGAATGACTACATCCCGCATTCAGATGCACCAACCAAACGTAAAAAAAGCAAAAACGTAAAAGCTGTTACCGAATTTTAAAAAACGAACAATGCAGCAAAAAAAACAAGTCGCACATGTTCAGTGTGGTATTGTAAAGTACAATGCATCAATCTGGTGTAATCCCCATCGGTAATCGACCCCTAAAGCATGCACAGAGCAGCCAAGCGTTATGCTGGCTGCTCTGCACATGCCACAAACGTCAAAAAACCAAAAAAAACCCAAAACAAATCACAAACACGTGGATTGGGAGGGGGCAAAGGTGCTCGTCAGGAGCATCCTGTATGGACGGCCTTACCCCCCCCCCCACCCGTGGTCGCCGCTGCTGCTCCCCGCTTCCTCCCCCAGCATTAAATAAAAACACAAAACAAAACTCAAAGCTTTAGGAGCCCTGGCTCCCCTCCCTTCCTGTCTCTAAACTCTTTCACCACACAGCTCCGCCTCCCTCCGCCCACATGCCCCGCCCACATGCCCCGCCCCTGCCACCCCCCTGAGGTCGTCGCTGCTGCTCCCCCCTCCACCGGGCCCTTCCCCCCGCATTACCAGGCCCGTGCAGCGCCTCTCACCTCTGTATGAAGGCGCTGCACGGGCAAGAAGACCATCAGATCGCTGCAGTCTTCAGGACGTCTCTCTCCTTCGTCTTCCCTGACCTGGGCCCGCCCCCGTCTGACGTAGGTTTCTTACGTCAGACGGGGACGGGGCCAGGTCAGAGAAGGGTAGTCGGAAAACTTTGATGCATCTCATTTCAATGGGGTTTCTACACAATTTGCTCATCTGCATTCCATTTTCGTTTTCTGCTACCGTGGTCGGAAAATGGCCTTTAATGCATGCCACGGTTCAAAAATTCTTCGTTAAAGGGTCATTAAAGTTTAGTGCATCTGGGCCTCAGTAAAGACTGGGGTTGGGAACTTGGAAGAGTTTGTTTATTGTTTGCTTTTTCCCACCTTCCTGTCCTGTGATGGTAGAGCAAGCTATGAAATGTGGGAAAGGAAAGGGTTGGTTTGGGATGTCATGATCACCAATATCATAAAAACATTAACTGTTAGCACCAGTGGTGTAGCCAAGGGTGGGCCCAGGTGGGCCCAGGCCCACCCACTTTGGGATCAGGCCCAACCAGTAGCAGCACACCTATGATGTGGCTGGCAGGGATCCCCAACCCCACCAGCCAAGAACTCCCAACAGCTGCCCCTCCTGCATACGTTGTAAATAGCTGATCTTCGCTTGCAGCAAGCAACTACTGATACATATTATTCGCACCAACCCCACAGCCTTCCCCCTGATGTATTCCCGCCTATGCGGAAACAGGCATTTGCATCAGAAGGAAGGCTGTGGGACCAACATGAGCTGTGTGTATTAGTTGCTGCTCGCTGCCGGTGAAAATCTGCTACTTAAAAGGTATGCAGGGGAGGGGGTGGTGTTTGAGAGACCATATGGCAGGCAGGCGAGAAAGGGAGAGACAAAATCACTTGTGGGACAGGGTAGAGTTCTTCTGCCCACCCATCTTAGGCCCAGGCCCACCCAAAATTGGATGTCTGGCTACGCCCCTGGTTAGCACTGCCTACTAAATATCTAAGATGCAAAATGTTGCCAAAAACCATACCTCCACATTTCTCTTGCTGTTAGTGTACTGCAGTTACTTTAATTATGTCTGTTTATTTTTATTGTTATACAAACTAACATAACCCCTGAAACACATTTTAAATAGCCTTTCAGCCCTACTTTTATTTTGTTCAGCTAACTTCATGAAATATACTCCCCTCCTCCTCCTGTTACATAGTAGATGACGGCAGAAAAAAAGACCTGCATGGTCCATCCAGTCTGCCCAACAAGATAAACTCATATGTGCTACTTTTTGTGTATACCCTACTTTGATTTGTACCTGTCCTCTTCAGGGCACAGACCGTGTAAGTCTGCCCAGCACTATCCCCGCCTCCCAACCACCAGCCCCACCTCCCACCACTGGCTCTGGCACAGATCGTATAAGTCTGCCCAGCACTATCCCCGCCTCCCACCACCAGCTCTGGCACAGACCGTATAAGTCTGCCCAGCACTATCCCCGCCTCCCAACCACCAGCCCCGCCTCCCACCACCAGTTCTGGCACAGACCGTATAAGTCTGCCCAGCACTATCCCCGCCTCCCACCACCGGCTCTGGCACAGACCGTATAAGTCTGCCCAGCACTATCCCCGCCTCCCAACCACCAGCCCTGCCTCCCACCACCGGCTCTGGCACAGACCGTATAAGTCTGCCCAGCACTATTCCCCGCCTCCCAACCACCAGCCCCGGCTCCCACCACCGGCTCTGGCACAGACCGTATAAGTCTGCCCAGCACTATTCCCCGCCTCCCAACCACCAGCCCCGCCTCCCACCACCAGCTCTGGCACAGACTGTATAAGTCTGCCCAGCACTATCCCTGCCTCCCAACCACCAGCCCTGCCTCCCACCACCGGCTCTGGCACAGACCGTATAAGTCTGCCCAGCACTATTCCTCACCTCCCAACCACCAGCCCCGCCTCCCACCACCGGCTCTGGCACAGACCATATAAGTCTGCCCAGCACTATCCCCGCCTTTATCTTTCCCTTCCCTGTTTCTCTTTTTATGTCCTCCTTGCACCCTATTTTAACCAAACAATGTAATTCCTTTTCAATTCTATTTTTTTTTGTGTTAATTGTAAACCACCTATTGGCACTCTCTGTATTTAGGTGGTATATCGAGTCCTCTTAAATAAATAAATATTTTTCCATAGGCAGAGAATGGGAGAAAGTAAGTTATTGTTGAATAAGCTGTATATTAATTGTCAGTTAAACAATGACAAAAAGCAGAAAATGATACCAAACATCACAGGCATCACTAAACTTCAACAACAAACAATGCTGGGAGAAGAAAAGAGCCCTACCTTTCAAAAATTCTTTTTTGCATTATACCTTCCCTGAGGGTGTTCCTTTGCGATTCTGGCTGTATATATGAAAGTTCTGAAAAGAATTTTCCTTTTTTATAGCATGAATGGTTCCCAGCGTTTCAGGAATCCCACACACGGTGCAAAATAAACCCAACTGAGTGCAAAGCGCAAGTAAATTGGGTTGTAGTTGCTAGAGTTTTGCCGTAGGCGTAGAAAGTAAGGAGCCCCTTTTGAAAACGTGTTTCTGTACATGCGACTTCTTTGTCATGAAAGGTGCAAAAGCCGTGAAATTCAGCCTTCTGGACCCACTACCGAAGTTGTCTTTTTATCGTGAAATATCAGTGCAAGATATTTGCACGGTGTGATTATGAGTGAGCACTTTATTGTCCTCGCTAGTGGTTTCAGTGGTCTGCTATTGAACATGTACTTTCTAAGTCAGGGCCAGCCTTAGCAATTGTGGGGCCCTGTGCGGATCAGTTTGGTAGGGCCCCACCCCTACCTTACCTGGAACATAAGAATTCTAATGAGGCGTCAGGGATTTATTTATTTATTTGAACAAACATCATATTTTTAAAATCATCAACTACTCTTGTAACCATAGGTGGTATTTTACTAAGCCATGGTAGCATTTTTAGCTTGCGGTAGAAATCAGATGCTGGTAAATGCCAAGACACCCATATGAAAATAATGGGCATCTTGGAGTCTACCGCCACCTGATTTCTACCATGGCTTAGTAAAAGACCCCCTTAAAGGCCCTTTTACTAAAGCGTTGCTCTATAGCAACAAGTTTGCTTTGCAGCAACCCAGAACTACTGCCGGCCCATCATGGGTGCTGGCGGTTGTTCCGCCCCCACCTCATGTTGCAGAAAAAGTGGGAGAGCGACCAAGGATGCCAGAAACTGGAGGATGTTGAATAATAAACAGTTTTATTGATAAATTTGAAGACTCGACACAATGTCGTGTTTCGGCCGTCAGGCCTGCATCAGGAGTCTCTGGGACAAAATATTACAAAATAACGTTGAAGATAATCGTTCAGACGTAACGTTGTAGTCTTTAAAAAGACTGTATTTGGGAAAAAGTTGCCGTCAGATGCGCTGCGTGCGCTGTTCGTAATGCAGTTTGAAAAAAAAAAAAATTATTCTGTATTTTTTAATGCAGCAGTTACCTGGTGGTAATCAAGCAGCGGTTACCGCCGGGTTAGTGCAGGAGACCTTACTGCCAGCTCAATGGGTAGCAGTAAATGTGCTCCCCAAAATGGCTGTGCGGCAAGTGCAAACATCATACGGCCATGTTTTCCACCTTTTTACCCTCTGCGGTAAAAGGGGACTCTGCGTGCAGTGAAAACATGCACTGCCGCTAGTGCAGGGTCCCTTTTCCTGCAGCTTGATAAAAAAGGTCCCTTAGAGGCATATTTTCAAAGCACTTAGCCTCCCAAAGTTCCATAGAAACCTATGGAACTTAGCCTCCCAAAGTGCTTTGAAAATATGCCTCATAGAGGCATATTTTCAAAGCACTTAGCCTTCCAAAGTTCCATAGAAACCTATGGAACTTTGGAAGGCTAAGTGCTTTGAAAATGAGCCCCTTAGTGATTTACATGCTTGGGAGTGTTAGGAGGAGGTGTAAGAGCTGGCTGGTGGTGCACTAGGAGGAGTACAGAGCGCATGATTAGCAAGGGGGAGGGGAGGGAGAGACAAGGGAAAGAAGCTTTCACTTTTTGTCAGTCTCCAGCTGACTCAGGGCCAGATGCACTAAACCTAACGAGCCAATAACGAGTCAATAACAAGCCATTAACGAGGAAGTAGTAAATCCTGGCATGCACTAAAAGCCATTTTACCACGGCGGTAGCAGCTAACGAAAACGGAATGCTGATGAGCAAATTGTGTAGCAACCCTATTGTAATGAGATGCACTAAGCTTTTCCGATTGCCTTAACGCTGGAAACTGTAACGAGAGGTCTGTGCCTCTCGTTGGGGCTGCGCGGGATTGAAAACTGATTAAAAAATGCTATAAAAGTCATTTAACCCCCCCCCCCCCCGCCATACTAATAAAAACAAAAGTGCAGTTGAGGCTGGCCATCGAAAAAAGCAGTCCATTTTCGCCATCATTCACCTCCGCAATAATAAAAACAAAAGTGCAGTTGAGCCAATCACAGCGCTGTGATTGGCTCAGAGACTTCCAGGTCTCTCAGCTGAGTGAAGCATGGCCAAAAAAGACATTTTTTTATTAATGAGGTGAATGACGGCGAAAATGGATGGCTTTTTTCGATAGCCGGCCTCAACTGCACTTTTGTTTTTATTATTGCGGCGGGGGGGGGGGGGGGGTGTGTGAGCGGTGCGGCGTCTTCGGGCGACGCAGGGAGGCGTATTTGGCATGCGCAGAGCAGCCAGCATAACGCTTTGCTGCTCTGCGCATGCTTGACCGGCCGTTTCTCCGACTGTTTTAAGAAGGACTAGAGAATGCAAGTGAGCTACAACGAGTAGCTCATTTGCATTCCCTTTTCTTGATGCATAGCCGTTCCCTAGCGATTCGCTATGGAATTCGGTACGGAACGGCTCTAATGACGACTTTAGTGCGTCTTGGCCTCAGTTAAATGTGAGTCCCTAGGAGCACAGGGCTTAAGGCTGACCCTGTACTAAGTAAAATTATGCCACTCACGTATCAACTTTATAGATCACCTTCAGAATACTGCAGAACACAGACAAGTCAATGAATCTTCAGCAATGAAGCTGTAATAATAACAAAAGAAGTAGTTGATAAATTCTAGCTGCAATGAAAATCATGAAATTTGACATTTTTGGGGGAGTTGTAAGTATCTGATTGCTCCTTTTGAAATTGATATAAAGTTTGACTTCTCATTCTCAAAAGCACCATGTAGCGCACTCTTTATGTGTTAGCTGTCATGGCTGCATAAAGAGAGATATTGAGATCTTGTAGAGATGAAACAAGCACTATAAATCCCCAAGATTATGGCTATTACTGTATCCTGCTATACTTTTGAAAAACTGCTCTAAAAGTCATGTCCTGTCAGGTCATATCTCTGCAAATCAGAAGTTGTTTATTTTTTATGGATTTTCTCTTCTCTTTTTTTTCTTCTTTACTTTTTAAGAAAAAGAAACTGGCAAGAATTGTTTGGGAAGGATGCAGCTGGTCATAAAAACACATCTTTCTATTGTCTATGGTCTGACAGTTATCATGGTTTATTTCTCTCAGCTCAGGCAGCTCTTATTTTCCAAGTGCTTGGGTGCCACGAGCCCTTCTATACAGTTTCTAGAACTTTTCTCACTTTTGTTCCTTGTCTTCAACCTAGCAGGGACAGGTTTGAAGCCTGGTAGAAGCATATTTTATGGGTAACAAGTGCTTCTGAAATCATAGCAGCCAACTATAATTGGGGGTGCTAAACCCAATGGAAATTAGCCCTCCTCGCTCAAGGAGTTTGCTCGATATTGGGGATTCTCAAGCACCCACAGAGCTGGCTCCTATGGCTAAAACACAGTGACTGCAAGTCCCTCCCAGAGAGGCTGGGAAGGAGAAACTCACTCTTCCACGGAGAAAGGGAAAGAAGAGTTGAAGAAGTGCTCCAGGGTAGTAGTTCTCAACCCAGTGCTCAGGACCTATCCAGCTTGTTGGAGTTTTAGGATGTCCTCAATGAATATACATAACCACACATAACTCAGGATTAATTCTCAAAAACTAGTTGTATTAATATAATCTCTAAATCATTAACAACTGTATTAATATTACAAATTAATTCCCTTTATTAATAAAATTACAAAATACCTATAAATTTGCACCAAATGTATTACATTGTTATAAAATACAATCAGCTCTTCCCAAACAATCAACTCATCCCTAACATACCTTCACATCCATACCTGTAAACCACATAACTACACACAAAAGGGCTAATATCACTGTGAGCATCTAAAACATATAACCTAGACACTATTACAATAATCGTTTCAAGCCTACAAATATATCATCCTCATCACTTTATCAAATATATGTCCGTATATGGGTTACTATATTGTAGTTCCCATCAAACTTGAACTGTTCTTCAATGATGAAATAGAAGTTTCCGCATACAGTTCAAACTCCTCTTATTGACCTATAAGTGCATTCACTCTGCAGCTCCTCAGTACCTCTCCACTCTCATCTCTCCCTACATTCCTCCCAGGGAACTCCGTTCACTGGGTAAATCTCTCTTATCTGCACCCTTCTTCTCCACCGCTAACTCCAGACTCCGTTCCTTTTATCTTGCTGCACCATATGCCTGGAATAGACTTCCTGAGCCGGTACATCAAGCTCCATCTCTGGTCGTCTTCAAATCTAAGCTAAAAGCCCACCTTTTTGATGCTGCTTTTAACTCCTAACCCTTATTCACTTGTTCAGAACCCTTATTTTATCATCCTCACTTTAATATTCCCTTATCTCTTGTTTGTCCTGTTTGTCCTAATTAGATTGTAAGCTCTGTCGAGCAGGGACTGTCTCTTCATGTTCAAGTGTACAGCGCTGCGCACGTTTAGTAGCGCTATAGAAATGATAAGTAGTAGTAGTAGTAGTAGAGGCTTATTGAACGGCGTTCAAACAAAGTAATGTTGTGTCTGTTGTTGACCACCTTATCACTATCCAGAACTCCGCGTTCCAAAAGGTGTCCACATTCCAGATATTGTCCTTTTGTGATTTTAATCCTGAATTCCCCCAAACCAAGGGATATTCTATATTGAGCAGTCAAATAGCCAAAAAAGGACCCAAAATGATCATGTTTCGCTCTCACAGAGCGTCTTCAGGGGTCTTGCGTTCTACATAAAAAAACAATGCATACAAATTACATACCCTATATTCGTATACTAATCAATCTACATATACAAAAACCATCAAAAAACAAAACTGACCACTCATTTTTCAGCTCTTCCAGATGGTTGAATACTCAGCAACCTGCAGTCTGCCGGTGCACCCGCCCCAAAGGACTAGCACCATGACGCATGACTGTCTACGGAAGCCCAGCATTTATATCCACTCCTACATGTTCAACCACTCTATCTCCTTGTTTAACCCACGTGGGGCAACTGTATCCCAATCAAATATGAGGCCTTGTTCTGGATAGTGATGAGGTGGTCAACAAAAGACACAACATTACTTTGTTTGAACGCTGTTCAATAAGCCTCTACTTCTTGAACAACAGTTCAAGTTTGATGGTAACTACAATATAGTAACCCGTATACGGACATATCTATATATATATAAAACTCACCCTCAACGTTCTATTTGCACTGACATCACTGAAGCCAGGTTCGTAAGTTCGAAGCTCTGAAGCCACACAAAATCACAGTCTGTGGGCCCCGCCCTCACGTCAAACGTTATGACGTTGAGGGCGGAGCACATTCTCAGCTCCAACGTTGTACTGCACTGTAGCTCTCGCACGGAGGCTGCAGGAGGGCCGTCGACACACGGAGACACAAAGGGACGGAGGGGAGCCTTGCTAGCGCCCGTTTCATTGCGATTTGAAACGGGCCTTCGTTACTAGTATTTGATAAAGTGATGAGGATGATATATTTGTAGGCTTGAAACGATTATTGTAATAGTGTCTAGGTTATATGTTTTAGATGCTCACAGTGATATTAGCCCTTTTGTGTGTAGTTATGTGGTTTACAGGTATGGATGTGAAGGTATGTTAGGGATGAGTTGATTGTTTGGGAAGAGCTGATTGTATTTTATAACAATGTAATACATTTGGTGCAAATTTACAGGTATTTTTGACAATGAATATACATAAGTTAATTGGCATGCAGTGCTTCCATTATATGCAAATGCCTATTAATTGTGGATATTCTGAAAACCAGACTGGCCCAATGTGTCCCGAGTACTGGGGTGAGAACCATTGCTGTAAGGTAGCTTAAGGTAAATAACTATTGAGTCACTTAAATCAATGAGTTACTAGAGTTAAGGTTCCTTAACCTCTACTAGCACTTTAGAAACAAGTTAAAGTCATTCCTTTTGTGCCCAGTTTTGACCCAGGTCTAAGGAGGAGAGAAAGAGAACCTGTGAAGAAGGGCCCTGTGGTGTTCAGATGTCTCCCCCCCCCCCCCCCCCCACTATCAAGACAGAGTGGAGTTGAGACAGGTCTTACTTAAACTTGGATCAAGTAGGAAAGGAAAGGGATCCTGGGGGGGGGGGGGGGGGGGGAATGACAAAAATATTATAAAGTGTATATTCATGGGACAAAGTTCTCTGGATTTGTTTCTTCTCTTTATTTATTTATTGGGATTTATTAACCATCTTTATGAAGAGATTCACCTAAGGCGGTGTACAGTTTAACAATATTGAGCCCATTAAAATCTTGATAGTAGGGAACAAAGCAACCTTTTCCAAAAATGGAGAGATTATAGAACTAGGGGACAGGAAATGAGGCTGCAAGGAGGGAAACTTAAAGGCAACGTCAGGCAATACTTGGCATACTCATCCATGGGAAGGGGTGGGGTGGAAACAGTGACCAAATTCACAAAGGCATGGGATAAACACAGAGGCTCCACATATAGCGTGAAGATGGAATAAAAGTATACAGCATTTTCACTCACAGTAAAGCTTAACTAACTTTCCCACCTTGAAAAATAAATAAATAATTTAAAAAGTCATACAGGTGGGTAGACTTCAACTGGCATCAGTTACAACCCTAAAGGGCAAGGATTGGGGGGGGGGGGGGGCAGTGGCCTACACATTTTTCAGGTATAATATTGGCTGCCTTTCTGTTCAGACAGGATAGGCTATGTTAGTCTTTATCTGCCATCATTTACTATCTTACACTACTGCAGTTTACTTCTCCTTTTAACAGGCCTCTAAAAATCAGTTTTACATTTGGAAAATAAGAGTTGCATTGCCAAAGTCCATTGCCCCAATCAGGAACAAATAGATGACATTATTGAATCTCTGAAAAATACTGTAGGGAAAGCAGTTCAATCCAATATTTGACAGTTTAGCTTTAAAGCTTTTCACTTTCACCAGTTTTATTATATGTTCAAAGATCTTACTGTTCTTGTGTGGTTGAAGCTTAGAATTTATTACCATTAGACAATTGATTAACTTCCTCTTCTGCAGCTTTGGGGAAGAGTTAAGGCATGGATTTTTGAAACGTATTTGACATTAGAATAATGTATATTAGACATGGTGAGATGCATTATGTTATGTATGTATTATGAATTTACGTAACCCACTTTGAACCTGAATGATGGGATATAAATCCCATAGCATCTGCAGTTTGGTAGGTGATTTGTTTAAAGCAACGTGATCGTTACTAAGCATTCTACTCAGCTACCAGTGCAAAATTAAGTTTATTGCATTTCAGTATTATTGTTACAATATTTCATTCTTTGTGCCTTGGTGCCTACTGGTCAGACTTTAAGGCTGAGTAGAACCAATAATGCAAACTCAGAAATTATAGGTTATTACAACAGGGCCCATTTCAGACCCGGGTTAAGAACATAAACCTCCATCATTTTGTTGAAGAAACCAACTAAAGGAAATTACCAAGGACCTGAGGAGGGAAGATTGTGATATGACTTGATAATAACATTCAACCGAATATAGAGGAGTTATAGAGGGGACGGTAAGCAGTTATTTCCTAGTACTTCAGGGAACAGGACAAGCAGCAGGGGTATACACAGTGGTGTGCTGGTAAATGTTTAACAGGCTCTCTCCCCGGTCCACCTCTGCGTCCCCCCCCAAATTGCAGAGCTGGCTAGAGCCGGGGAGTGAGCCTGGGGGGGGGGGGGGGGCAATGCATTACTCCAAGAAAAAAAAAATAAATGATGCCAGGTTCCAATCTAATTCATGTATAAAGTGGTATAAAATGCCATAAATAAGAAAATAAATATAAACTTTTAATGTTGAGCACCTGATTCTCAAAGTGGACATATTCCAAACACTATAATGAAAATAAAATGATTTTTTTCTACCTTTGTCGTCTGGTGACTTTGTTTTTCTGATCATGCTGGCACAGTATCCGATTCTGCTGCTATTTGTCCTCTTAACACCGTTTCCAGGGCTTCCTTTCCATTTATTTCTTTACTTTCCGCCTTTCTTCTTCATTTCTTGCCCTATATCCGTATGTAAAAGCTGGGTACTCCGCAGACTTGACTGTCCAGTGGATCCAGCTTCTGCCTATTTTCTTCATCAATGTGCAGTTTTTCTCCTCTCTTCCTTTTCCCTCATCTCCTTCCTCCCCTCCATCCACGTCCAGCATTTCTTCTCTCTCCATTCCCTCTCCTCCATGTCCAGCAACCCTCCTCTCCCTTCCAACCACCCACCCATGTCCAGCAACCCTCCTCTCCCCCTGCTCTCCCCTCCATCCACCTACCCATGTCAAGCAACCCTCCTCTCCCCCTCCCCTCCATCCACCCACCCATGTCCAGCAACCCTCCTCTTCCCCATGCCCTCCCCTCCATCCACCCACGTCCAGCAACCCTCCTCTTCCCCTGCCCTCCCCTCCATCCACCCATGTCCAGCAACTCTCTTCTCCCCCTGCCCGCCCCTCCATCCACCCATGTTAACCATCTCCTTCCAGCAGCCCGTCAACCATCTCCCTTCTAGCCCCTCCCCTACTCAACGCCAGACATTTCCTGCCTTCTTCCAGCCCCCCCGATTCCAGATCCCCCGCTCGTCCATCAACTCCTGTCTGCCCTCAGCTCCCCGATAGCCCTCGTTTCCTTCCTGCTGCCGCCCTGCCTTTAAATATTGTATTTTACCTCGTCGCGGTGTCGGCATTGAAAGCAGCAAGCTCAGCTCGAGCCTTCCCTTGCATGGTTCCGCCCTCTTCTGATGTATTCCCTATTTCCGCGAGGGCGGAACCATGTGAGGGAAGGCTCGAGCTGAGCCTGCTGCTTTCAATGCCGGTGCCGCGACTTGAAAAATACAATATTTAAAGGCAGGGCGGTGGCAGGAAGGAAACGAAGGCTATCGGGGAGCTAAGGGCAGACAGATGATGGACGACCTGGGGCACGGGGGAGCCTGCAGCTCGCGGGGAGGAGAGGCAAGCCGGCTCACACTCGGTAAACAACCAGCTCTTGCGAGCCGGCTCCAGCACACCACTGGATATACAGTACAGTTGGGAGGATTTAGATTAAATATTAGGAAGAACTATGTTTAAAAGTAAAAGTTAAGCACTACAACAAGCTATACAGAGAGGTGATATCTGGCATTGGAGACTTTATAGAGATGAAGAAAATATTTTGAAGGTTAGGGCAGCAGCTGGGAACCAGAGAGACCAGGGTTTGAATCCCAACACTCCTTGTGGCTTTGGGCAAGTCACTTGACCCTCCATTGTCTCTGGTACAAATAGATTGTAAGCCCTCTGAGGACAGGGGAATATTTACTGTACCTGAATGTAACTCACTTTGAGCTACCATTGGAAAGGTGTGAGCTAAATAATAAAAATAAAAAATGGTTCAAGTAAAGAGAATCCTGGATTGACTGAATGACTTAAGCTCTACCAGTCTAATTTTCTCTGAGTTATCAAAAGCTTTCTCCTACATCATGCTTATGGGAAGAACATTTACAAATCAGATTGAAGGAATCCAATTAAGGTACCACTGCACAATTAATACGTAAAGTCTCATTTACAAGTAAAGGCAAAACTGACCAATTGGATTTCCCAAACAGCCTTTACCCCAAATCAAAGTTTGAACTGGGTGCTAAATGATCCACCATACTATCACTTTTAGCTCAATACTATAAACTGAAACATTACTCAGCTTCCCTCAACGGTTCATACATTTATACCATCATTGAAACAGTGGCTTTGGTGACTTCCACCCTTTTGGTTTGCTCTTGTAGTTTTTTGTGGAAGATTTTTTTGCTCCTTTTGTTTTTCTGTGATATTTCTGTCATCTTCAAAGTAAAAAGTTAAAATTAAAAACAGAAGAAATAATCATCTATGGCATAATTAATTTTACAGCCTTCAGAGAAAAAGGCAATGAACAAAAACAGTAAAGATAAGTTTAAAATATAGGTAATTTTATTAATGAAACTATATATTGCTGTGTAAGCATTGATGTTTTGCAAAACTGTTTTGACCTTGGATACATAAATAATAAGACAATGCTAGACCATGAAGCAATATTGCCCAATGTAATACAAAAATAGAGGCTAGAGTAAACCAAGAACAAAACCTACAATGTGCAGCATGGATTTCTCCACCAAACTGGACATTGCACACAACAGTGCTTGCTGAAGGTAAGGTATGAATCCCATCCCATACCTCTTGTAAATAATCTATAAAAATAAAGGTAACAAGATGAAGAATCTTTTTCACCACTGAAGATCACACTTAAAGGTAGGGGTTCCCAAACCTGTCCTGGGGGAACCCCAGCCAGTCAGGTTTATTGGATATCCACAATGAACATGCATTAAAGAAATTTGCATGCAAGGGAGGCCTGTGTGTGTGCAAATTAATGTCATGAATATTCGCATTCACCTTATTTAATATACCACCTATACAGTCTATAAGCTACAAATATTTAACGTACAAACAAAAAAACATAAGACGAGTATTGATACAAGGAAAGGCTATGTTTCAGGGAAATATTACAATTGCAACATATGGAAAAGACAGAGAAGGGAAGAACAAAAGGAAGGGGTAAACTAAGAGCCCCTAAAAAGAGAATGGTCTGAGGGTGTTACTCTGAGGAAAATAAATCTGAAGGGTGACTGTGGAAGGCAAGTGAAAAGTAAAATGCCTTAAAATGGGATTGGAATTTATCAAAGGATCTTTCTGACCATTGTGAATATCTTGAAAACCTGACTGCTGAAGGTCCCACAGGACAGGTTTGGGTATCATTAACTCATATTAATGTTTAACATGTGTTATTTAGTGAAGACGACCACCTCATGAGTTATTGTGAACAGATGTCTAATGCCTTGTGTATGCAAAATATCAAGTAACACCTATCTGGAGTGCATACACTCTCAATCCAGTCCTCGGGACATACTTAGCCTGTAAGGTATTCAGGATACTCACAATGAATATGCAATTTAGAGAAACACAGCTTGTGTTGGAGTTATGAATTCATTCACTTATTTGGGATAAGGAGGTCAACCATTTTCGCCTCCCATCGCATCAAATAGATCAGTAGAACTGGAAGAAAGTCTCTACAACAGTTAAGTTGTATTTACTTTATAGCTGCATATACTTGCATGGGCGTAGTTTGACTGTTCCATTTGGGGGGGGGCAAAGGATGGGGCGGAGCATATTAATTTGCATATATATATATATATATATGAATATGCTAATATGGAGGAAGGAAGGAAAAAAGAGCGAGTGGAGGTTGTAAAAGCAGCAAGCAGGCACGCTCGTCTCCGTCCGCTTCCCTGCCCTCTCTGCATCCCACCTTCCTCTGATGTCATTTCCTTTCGGGCAAGGAAGCGGAAGGAGACGAGCGTGCCTGTTTGTTGCTTTTACTACTGGCGCCCCGCCCGCCAATTCACCGAAGCAACTTCCAGTAAGTCGTCGTTTGGGGGGGCACTGCCCCCCCCAGTCTACGCCCATATATATTTGAGTGAAGGATTACAGCAACATTGGAGAATTGTTTGGGGCATTAGCATAATACTGTTAATCAGTGCTCTGCCGCAAGTACTCATAGGAGCCAGCTCTGTGGGTGCTTGAGCACCCCCAATATTAAACAAACTTCTTGACTGTGTCCAAGGAGAGCTAATTTTCATTGGGTTTAGCACCTCCAATAATGTTAAAAATTAGGACACTATTTCAACAAAACTTAGTAGGGACTATGAAGTGAAAAAGCTGACTATGTCCCAAGGACTGGGTTCAGAATCTCTGCTCTAGACATGCATACGCATTTTTTCTTAACATAGACTATAGCACATTCTACAGAAGCAATCGCAGGGTCAGCACATTAGGAGAGGATGCCTAGCTTTACAGTCTTGCTAACTCACAAACGGGCTGCACAGGCTCTGCTGTTGTCCTATTTGTTCAATTGGAGATCAGAGGTGTTAAATGTCTTCCTGCTGCTTAGCCTTCTTATCTCTGTTATCAGAGCAGTTATCTTTAAAGTCAATGCATAATGTAATATTCAGTCAGTGCTTGCATATACAGAAGACAATTTTGAAAAAGGCTGCCTAACTTCTGTGGCAAGTATGCACAGAAATTGCACCAGTCTTCAAGGAGAGAGTGCATACATGTTTGCTATGCACAAATTTTTTGAGAAGATGTTGTTTGCTTTTGAAAATCCAAAAGATATGCCTAGGTCCAAACTTTCCCAAGCTCTACCCCAGCACCGCTGCAGCTCACTGTGGATAAAATTATACATGAAATGGCATTATGCATATACTTTTACCTGCATATGGTTCAGGTAATTTTATAACCAGCCACTTCTGTGATAAACCTGTTTTATGCATGTCAATGGCATTTAAAATTACCTGAAGTCCCACCCTTCTGGCAAACATGAAGGTAAACATGCAAACTCCTCCCTACATCTCAGGTTAATTAGCCATATCCATTGTGTGTGTTTGTGGAGGCAGTATTATAACCAGAAGCCCATTTGGGGGGGGGGGGGGGGGGGCATGCATTTCCTCTCTGCCCCCCCCCCATTACAATGAATGCTTTGGCTGGTGGAGATGCCCTTCTGCCTGACCCTCTCATGCAATCTGAGCAGCAGGCAAGTTGGCAGTGTGCTTCTATCTAACAACCACCACCTTCCTGTGCATGCTCAGTGCATGTGCATGAAAGGAGCATGTGCAGGAAGGTGGTGGTGCAATGTCACGCCAACTTCCCCACTGCTCAGACCGTACAGGGTGCTGGGGGGGGTGCACTTAGGCAGAGGATCTCTTCCACTGGTGGGGCTTGGGCATTACAATGGGTGCTGCAATTGGCGGGGGTCCCGAGCCAAAGTAAGAGGGGGCAGGCTCCCCCCCTTTTGGCTAAGCCACAGGACGAGAATGTTGCTGGTTTTGGAAGGTGTGCAGGACTTCTAAATGTACTGCTCACATTCTAGTCAAGCCATGATCGGTGTCACACAGGGCTCCTGAACACACTGTTAAGACAGTAATTTTTTGCCTCATGTTTTTTGATATTTCAGGTCTTAAATATTTGCTAAGCACCAGGGGTGTAGCCAGACTTCAAGGTGGGAGGGGGCCAGAGCCCAAAGTAAGGGGGTACACTTTGTCCCCCCTCCCCAACACCCCCCACCGCTGCTGCTACATATACCTTGGCTGGCAGGGATCCCCAACCCCCACCAGTTGAAGCACCGCCGCTGCACACGTGGCTGGCGGGGATCCCCAACCCCTGCCAGCTGAAGTGTTATTTTCCAGCGCTAAGCAAAGGCAGAAATACTTATTTACTTGTCATAACCTGACATTCTTTAACAGTAATGCAATATATCACAAATTCATATTACCCAATCTTATCTCAACCTTATAAAAGCATTGAAGGCACAAATGCTTGCTTCAAGTATAGACCTCCACGTCTTGTGGTGATGTTCTCCAACAATGCTCATGCTGGACAGTCACTTTCCTATGCTTGAGCAGGTGTGTGTGTCTGCAGGGGGTGGAGATGCAGCCTCTTTTCAGATTAGAAGACTTTATCACCATAGCAGAGAGTGTCAAAGCTGCAGGGTAACTTGTAATCTTTCATGACAGACGGAAACGCTGGCCCATTGAAAATGCAGATGTTCAGTAGAGGCCTCATTAGTCATCTTGCTAGGAGAATTTAAATAGAGGCGGCTATGTGGCCTAGAACCTTGAAAAACTGTGGGTGGCAGTCACTGTAATCTGAAATTTCAGTCACATGAGTTGCAGTGAGACAATAGGACAATGCCTGGTTGGTTCAACATCTTTCCAGCACTAAAAACAGTCTGTCCTATGTCATACCAGTCTATGTCAAGATGAGCGCCTATGACGAGAGTGTTCTAAACTAGAGCAAGGGTACGTTTCTCTCACTTAATGAATCTTGCCCTATATATCCCACTGCTGCAGGTACCTCAGGAAGACCCACTAAGACACGGATGTGGAGGTTATAAGATCTGCTACTGCTTTCTGGACAAGGTGGATTTTTCTCTTTTTCCATTGTTAGGCCAATGTTTTTACTTTTGTTTTTTCTTTCTTCTGCATGAAAGACGCTGAGTACAAAAAACAAAACTGAAGAGAGAGGGGATGAGGCCAACAGTGCAGAAAACCCCATCTATCCTCAAGAATCTTCAATGATTTCCTGTGTGTAGAAGGGTGACTGTCCAGCATGTGTTCCATCAGATGACATCACAAGAAAGTGTGCAGCAGTTCTCTGTTAACAGAGAAGATACAATATCCAGCAACAAGAAAAAAAAGCCAAACGTCACAAAAGACAGGTTAACACATCAATACAAGGTAGTCAGAGATCAATAAAACCAACATGGAAGGGTCATATGAAGGAAATGCAGCCAACTCAAGGAAAGCTATGCAAACAAATGATGAGCTGAGCAAATTGAAAATCAATTTAAAAGTATATTTTGCAGTGACATCTGCTACAAGGTGATGTACACACAATATGACCAGACCAATGACATCACAGTTTCTTGAACTGGTTGTTGCTAGGATATAAACATGAATAATCTTATGTAGAGGGACTGATTCACATCTCTAGATTGACCTAATTTGACTTGTTCCAATGTATATTTCTCATTTACCTGGAAAATCTATGGTGGCCCCTGGAGTTTGACTACATCCCCAAAGTGAACTGATCAAAACAAAATGACAAACAGAATTAATAGCTGAATATATAGTTATGTTTAAGTTAACAGTAGTACTTAATTACTCCAAAAACCTATTGTGAGCTGCCAATGCTCCAAGATGATGATACCATAAGGCCCATTTTACACAGATCATAGAGACAGGAATGGGGACATACAGGTCGGGACGTAATCAATTCTGACCTTTTTTGGCAACATCCATGTGGCAATGACATTCACAACCCTACACTTATAAGTACTGCCAATTAAAATGGTGAGGTTGCAATTTTAATTTGGGTTTATTTTCAAAGTGGAAACAGATTAAGGAGAACGACTCCCTTAATTGTTATGAAAAGCTCTGCCAAAACGAGCATTTTAAAAAATCTGAGTGGCTGCTGTAAAAGCAGATGGGGAAATTTTTCCCCACCGATGCTTACTTCTTGTATTACAAAGAGAATGCACATGTAGATTACCACCTCTTAATCTTTATGTGGTGTAAGTCTCCACAATACACATGGAGATGCTTCTAAAAAAAGGGCTTATGATAATCCTTATTGAAATTAATACTATGCAAAATGCCACTGTCCCACTACATTAAAAAGGGGATTAAGGCAGATAATTAAAAGTATCAAAATGAAGATCAAGGATAAAAATCTGCTGTACATTATTTTCATTGTAAAAAAAAAATCTCTAATCACTTTTGAAATAGTCTTTGTCTGGTCACTGTTGCAGTGGGACATCACAACTCTTAGAAAAGTTTTTTTTTTTTTTTTAAGACAGATCATCTCCAGAATAGCTTTTATCCTTCTATATTATATGATGCATATAATCATTTTAATATTTTTCTTTCCGACTACATTCTTTAAAGGAAATATGACCCTTCCATGCTAACATGTCCAATTTCTGTGCAGTCTTATAGTAAATGATCATATACTGAATGTATCAATAGGATGTCCTTTTGAGAAGAGGCCATCTTCAGCATCTCATCTTCTGTCATACTTACGACAAAACTTGACCTAAATAATTATCAGCAGTGTATCTTCACTATGGTAGTTTCACAGAAGAGCTCAGTTTTTATTAAGATGAATGCATAGATTTTTGGCTCCGAGCTCTTCTGTAAATTATTTATACTGTATATAGTCACTAGAGAACAGATCACATATAAACTCTTGCAAACTTTCCCCCTATAATCCAACAGCATAGACTGAAGTGGATTCAGCCATAAGTTTCATCTAGTCCTCCTCGGATCTGTTGAAGGCTGGGTCTGAGGCAGAAGAAACAATGCCTTGCTGTGAGCAGTTTTCAGAATATTCTTGCTTCTTTTCTGGAGTGCTGGATGACAGAAGAAGCAATGATGTATTTAGATCACATAGGTTAAAACTCTGCCCTAATATTATACACATGGAGAACTTCATAATTAACAGAAAAATAGAATATGGCAGCGGATACCAACTACAACAACTTTCTCCTACAACACTGGAGCCTGTACCTGGCTTTGTCCTCACTTTTTTGTCACTGGGGATCTTGTGTTCTTATCTCATGCATTCTATAATTTATTTACTGTTATAGTTGAACCACCCTCATTGAGGGGCTGGTCTATACATCTATCATCTATCCATAAAGCTGTAAGTTTCTTCTGAGTTTGTTATGGTTAGTATTGGGGTGGCTTTGGGCCTGTAGGCTATATTGAAGTTAGTCAAATTAGGCTTGCTTCCTAGCTGTCCAGACCAGGCCTGAACTGTATTGTTAGGACAATTAAGCTGTTTTTAAATCAGTCTCTTTTGGAACAGTATAAGCCTGACAGCAGATAGCACAGTCTAAGTCCATTCAAGCAAACAGGGGGGTAAGCTAGTGTAAATATGGGGTACTGACTCTGTGTGGAAATATTAAAACATAACATCTTATTGAAACACAGAGATTGTAAGTTTCTACAAAATTTCTTTAATCAGACCTTAATTAAAATTGTTAATTAATCTGTGTACCTATTAAATCCTATTAATTTGAGTCAAATAAAAGCCATACTTTAATGCCCAGGCAAAGTTGTACTTACTGTGAGCACCTCTTGCATACATAAGGCACAGCATTAAGACAGCATTCAGGTAATGCCTAATAAGGTATAAACAGACCTAACAATTCTCCCTCTTCTGGCCACCTACCATGATTTTTCCACTTCAAAAAGCCCATTCAAGCTCAATTTAACATTTCCAAATAATTTTTGAGGACTCTTAAAACTCGGCTTAGCACTATCAATTTCAAGTCAAGGACAGTACCACCAAACAAAGGAATCTGATCAATAAAATTTATACAACATATAAAAATCACAAATATTGTATTTAATTACTCAATTTGTTCTACTTTTATTTTCTGGTTATTCTTGTGGGACCCTTCCTCTCCATTTCACATTCACCAAGGAAAGGGGCCACTATTTAAGTTTTTATATTTTTTTGATAAGTGTTAGCCTTTAAATGATTGAATGCTTTTCTGTACTAGAATATACCAGCAATTTCCAATCACAAACTCATGAGAACTCCATTTCCAACAACCTTCATGCTTATTAAGGCAAAGGAACAGATGACCCATGCAGAAACTGAAGCTTTTATTTCTTGTTTACAAATAACTTGACAAGAAAACGAAATGCTAGACAACATTGTAAGAAGAATCACTGTGTTGAGTTCAAACTCTCCTCCTCTCCTATGTGCTAATTTTGGACAAGTCAGTGTCTCCCTGTGCTTCTAAGACACAGAGGAATATGATATCAGCTCATTTTATCTGGTTTCCCCACAGAATAAATAAAAGAGAAAGTTTGGAGAACTGTCTGAAAATAAGGTTCTGAGCAAACTCACACACTGTGAACCGAAAGTGAAAGCAAAAAAGTAATTCTACTGCAATAGCCAATAAATACTGTATTTTAGTCATGAATGGAAGTGGGAAGATTTTCTACCGATATGCATGGTGGATTAGCAGACGCAGGGGTCCTTTTATTAAGGTGTGCTGACTACTGCTTGATCTCGTAGAAGCTTATAAGATTTTGTCCCATTTTCAGTCAAGCTTTAGGAAGTTTCATAACACTGAAACTGTTTTATTGGATAGAGTTCATAACTGCTGTAAATAAATATCTTGATACAGGAATGATGTCCTTTTGGTGTTGTTAGACTTGAGTGCGGCATTTGACACCTTGGACTATTCTATTACGTTAATGAGATTGTCAAGATTTTGGTGTTTGTGGTACAGCTTTACTTTGGTTTAAGTCTTTGTTAGAAGGTAGAACCCAGGAAGTTCTAGCTGGCTCGGACCTTTCTGATCGTAAACCATTATTATTTGGGGGTACCCAGGGTGCCCATCACCATTATTGTTTAATCTGCATATCAAACCAGTTGTTGATATTGTTTTGGATCATGATCTCCCATGTCCACACTTTTGCTGATGACGTTGCATGTCCCTTTGGACATGCAATGTCATAAAAAACAATATCAATATGCTTCTCAAGACAGTCAACTTGATAAGTTGTCATCTTTGTTTGACAGCTATAAAGCACTGGATAACTATGAATAAGATTCAATTAAATATAACTAAAACAGAATTTCTACGGGTTCATAAAGAATGTTGTTCTTTTCCCCGGCCTGTATTGATATGGGATGGCCACCTTTAAATCTAGACTGAAAGCCCACCTCTTTAACATTGCTTTTGACTCGTAACCACTTGTAACCACTTGCCTCCACCTACCCTCCTCTCTTCCTTCCCGTTCACATTAATTGATTTGATTACTTTATTTATTTTTTGTCTATTAGATTGTAAGCTCTTTGAGCAGGGACTGTCTTTCTTCTACGTTTGTGCAGCGCTGCGTATGCCTTGTAGCGCTATAGAAATGCTAAATAGTAGTAGTAGTAGTAGGTGGCCCTACCATAGGCTGCCCTAGGTGGGGGCCTCAGGTAGCACGCTTCATGTAGCGGCATCTCACTCCTTTGCACCCTCCCACAGTGGCCGTGGTCTGGCTTCTCCTCCTTCTGCTGTGTACACCTTTGTTTTTGGTTTTCCAAAAGTCGTCATCGGCAGCAATAACCACATGCTGTGCTGCCGCCAGCACCAGCTTCTTCTCTGTACTGCAGTCTGCCTCTGAGGAAACAGGACGTTACAGCAGAGAGGCAGGCTGCAGTACAGAGAAGAAGCCGGTGCTGGCAGCATGGCAGTATATGGGAATCATTGCCACCCCGACTTTTGGAAAACCAAAAAAAAAAAGAAGATATACAAGGGGAAGGGGAGAGATGCCAGACCGTGCCTGGGGGGGGGGGGGGGGGGGGTGGAAGAGAGAGAGATGCTGCTACATGAAGAGTGCTACCTGTGGCTATGAAGCTCTGACCCCTTACCAAGGACTGCTGCTGCAATGGCAAGATTATAGGGGGGGGTGGTGGAGAGAAGGGTTAGGGTCAAACTGAGGTTGGACCAGGTCCTGATTAGTGTGGATACTTAGATATGACAGAAGGTTATGCAGGTAAGAAATGTTATCAGAGCTGGCATTAAGGTGGAAGAGGTGTGAAATCCAAGATACAACTCATCCTCCGTATGAAAAGTTACACTGTTAAAGCAGTGGGGAAGGGAACAAATTTCAAAACAACCCTTTTGTCTCTTCACAGCAAATCATACAACTTTTACATTAACTGGGTGGACAGCTGGTTTTATGATTTTTATATGGGATATATATTGTCTAGTGGATGTGTATCTAAATGAGCATGGTAATCTAACTAGAACTCATCTTGCTCACTGTAAGCACTGTTTTATGATGTGATATTCCTAGTGAAGAAATGTGTGTATATAATACAGTAAAACTTACCTTGTCCAAATATACCAGTAGTTAATCAGACTTGAAAGAGCCATATAGCAAACACATAGTACTCCGGAAATTGCTATGGAAAGGGCAGCCAATCCACACAAGACGCACAGCAAGGCTACCCCACCTACTGATATTACAATGCCTGGTGATAAACAGAAGCAGTTATAAACTCCTTGAATAATACCAGATAACTTCAGAGACACATATTAAGCTTGAATTTCATTCACTGAGTATTCTTCACTTTGGTCATAAAGCTAAACAGGTCTATATACCCCATTAGAATGCCCAAGCCAAAAATAAGTCAAGCAAATATAAAGCGATGTAGAACTCAATCACATTTTTCCTCATGCAAGTCAAGACTTGTTTGCAACCACTTTCCTGCGCACACAGCATAGAAATGAATCTTGTTAACCAAAACTCAATTACTATAAACTTCCAGCAGAGCCATAAGAAAAGATCTGTATTTAGTAGGAACAAATCACAGTATATGTTCAGTATTAGAATTACTTCACATTATGACTGTGGCCTTTTCCCTTCTCATAACATGAAATTTATGATTAAAAAAAACCATGACAGAAAATTCAGAAACCTTATTACAACATAAAAAAACTCTGCTAGTCTAGTTTTCCTGTATATTCAATCTTGTACCAGGAAGGCAGCAGCATACAATTTAGAGTCATAAGTCAGAGGCTGATTTATAGTACAGCATCTGTAATATTTGCTTTTACAGTAAACCACAGACGAGAATAGCAGGTACATGATGAACCAATATGGAAAAGTTAAATAACTTTCTTCCTTTTAGTCCTATCAGATCAGATCAATGGGTTGTGACCCTCTACCAGTGGCTGGAGACAGAGGACGAAAATAGTTGTTGTGACTCACCTCTTAAGGGTATTATGCAGAATAGATGTTCAATATTTTGAATAGCCAAGCAATGGTGCTCAAAATTTGCCCGATGGCCAATATAGAAACTTCGAGACCAAGTAATTCAATCAGGTAACAACTTTACCAGCTAGTGGGACATACTTTACTGACATGCAGATATTTCACTGAGCCAGGGGATGTGTGGAATACAACAGGTTAGTGATGGGAACCGCAAACAAATCCAACTATGTGGAAGTTAGGCAATTGCCTAAGTAATACCAAATTACCTATTTTGACCTGCATATATATCATATCCTTTTTCCTGCTGGCCATTCCTTTTAAGATTAAATTTGTTAAACTAGCCATGAACTCTACCATGGGCAAAGCTTATAGCCAAAGGAACATATACTGAGAAGATGGTCATAAATCTTCTTGATCCTTCTATAGTACTTTATTTTATAGAATTTTTAAAACATTTTATAGAGGGGAACTGAATACCCCCCCTTCTCCAACACTATCCAGATAGTGCCGAGGAGAGCAAAGGAAATATTCAGTGTCATTTCTAGTTAGCATCGCTGAATATTCCATGGCTAGCACTTAAATGATTAGCAGTGCCTGCTAACTGAATCAGTGCCTGTGAATACTGACCCCCATTGTTTTTTGATTGTGTTATCTTTAGGTTAATGTATATTTATGATTGTTATTCTAAGCAGTTTACAGACAAAATAAAAATAACTGACAGGCAGCCTGTAAACTCTTTAAATAAAGGTGTTATGAATTTGGTGGCTAATTACAGGATTATGAACAGAAAACAAAATATATAATGAAGAACAATAGTCTACCTAAAGTTTGGGAGTTCTGTGGCTCTTCAGAGACTACACAGTATGGCTCTTGTGATAATATAAATATAAAAGAATTCCATGGTACTTGTAACACTCCCTTCTCCTCTGGGCAAAGCACCAAAAATAATTTTTCACTATTTTGTTAACAGGAACTAATCTATTATTAGAACACTAGTATAAAAGGCCCGTTTCGGTAGGCAATGAAACGGGCGCTAGCAAGGTAATCTCCCCCCTGCAGCATCCCTCCTGTCTCCCCTGCCCCCCCCCCCCCGCAGCCACCCATCTGGTCTCAGGGCCCCCTCCCCACCAACCCTCCTCTCCCCCTGCAGCCACGCATGTGCAGCGGCCCTCCTCTCTCCCCTGCCCCCCCCTGCAGCCACCCATGTCCAGCGACCCACCTCTCTCCCCTGCCCCCCTGCAGCCACCCATGTCCAGCGACCCTCCTCTCTCCCCTGCCCCCCTGCAGCCACCCATGTCCAGCGACCCTCCTCTCCCCCTGCAGCGTACCTTCTGTCTCTCCTGCCCTCCCCTGCAGCCACCCATCTGGTCTCAGGACCCCCTCCCCATCTCCCTCTTCCCTGCCCCCTGCAGCCATCCATGTCCAGCGACCTTCCTCTCCCCCTGCAGCCACCCATGTCCAGCGACCCTACTGCTACTACTTATCATTTCTATAGCGCTACCCCCTGCCCCCCTCCAGCCACCCATGTCCAGCGACCCTCCCCTCCCCCCTTGGTGCATCACCAAAGCCCCTCCGCCCTGGCGCATCACCCAAGCCCCTACCCCCCCCCTCGGGCACATCAACCCCCTCGCCACCCGCAGCCGCCAATACTAACGCTGTCCGGCTACTGCTGCGTCTCCTGTTGAGCAGCAGCGGCCGGTACAAAAAGAAAAAAGCCAAAAAACAGATTTTAAACCTGAAACACGGCTCCGTGGACAGCCATCTGGCATTGGCCATCGTCTCTGCAGCCGCTCCTCCGTTCCCCTCTGACATCGCTGCGCTTCTCCGGGGTCTTCCTGCAGGGGCAGTGACGTGGAGGGGAGAGGAGGAGCGTTCTAAGCTGCCTAGCAGACTCCTCCCCTTGCCTTGGAATCAGCTGTCAGTGACATCACTGCGTTCTAAGCTGCCTAGCAGACCACCTCCGAGGGAGCCACGGTCCCAGGCACATTAGAACGTTGGAGGTGAGAATTATTATATAAGAAGATATAAATTTACTAAACTTTATCCCCCCTGCATTCAAAATAGGACTGTATAAATAACTGTCGTATCTTTAACCGCTAAAAGGTTAACTGGTTAGCACTGAATATTGGCATAACTGGTTAACTTTTTAGTGGTAATATTTAATGTGGATTGCCAGAAAGTCTGGCATTGAACATCCGGTTTAACACTGGTGGCTGCTGCCAGCTGAATAATCGAGCCCTATGTTTTTAATTCTATCACCTCCAACCCAACAGAATAATGTTAAGAATAAGGACTTTAAATATTAGGAAGAGCATTTTAGCATGCCATAGTAAAAAATAAATACCTTCCATTATGATTACCCCAACACAGGCAGTGACTGCTGTTCCAATTATAAGAAGCAGAAACAAGCCGACAGGAATGGCTGACATTGCAAAAAATACTAATAGGGTTAAAGCAACACAAGGATGTTCGTTTAAGTATTGACCAACCGATGAATTCAAGAAAGCGACAACCTACAGAGATTGCAAAACAAAAACAGTATTAGAGCATCAGAATATATATTTAAATTAATTAGTAACAAATAGATTTTCTTTGTGGCATCATACAGTGGCTGTGGTAGAGATTGTTTCTTTGAAATATGGACAGTGTTGGGGATGCTCATTTTCATCTGTTATGTACTTCAAATATCTGGACACAGCCTCAGGAAGCTGATTTGTCTTTGACGTATTTACCAAGAGTGGACAGGAAAGTGCTCCTTTAAATTTTGTGTGTGTGGGGTAGAGACTAATGCTTTAAGATTTTGGATTATGAAGTTTGGATTTCTGTAATAATTAAAAGTTCAGACAAATTGACAGTTTGATGGGGAACCATAATTAAAACAAGCTTCTACAAATGTGTAAATAAATGAAATTCACACCATACGACAATATGAGGATAATTCTATAAAGTGCTAAAAGTTATGCGCCAAGTACATGTGTAATTTATTAGAATAATAGCACACACGCACAAAAATGCCAAAATCAATAGCATCTCTTGCATAACACATATTTTCCAAGTAGGTGTACATATAGGAAGAGTCTGGTGTAGTGTGAGTGAAATTCACCCTTTGTATATTAACTTATAGAATATTATATTACATGAATATCAGTGGAACTTAGGCCTATAACTAGCTTAAGTGCTTGCAACTCATTTATGGAGAAATTAGATCTTACCTGATCATTTTCTGATTAGTCCTTATCATTATTCCAAAACCTGTGGGATAGTTGTGTCCATTAACTAGAAAGGGAGATAGACTGAGAACGGAAAACTGAGCTCAGACATTTCTTGGCATCCAGGCCAGCTCCTCAGTATTTATGGAGTCTCCACCCAGGATGTCACTGTACGCCTCGCAGAATGAGCCTGCAAGGCCCGAGGAGCCTCCTTCCATGCCAGAAAATAAGGTGATGCAATGGCTGAAGGAGACTATCTAGCAATTGTGGGCTTGGAAGCTATGAGGTCAAGCCTTTGTTTACCAAAAAGCATAAAACAATTTGCAAAACTCATTTGTGACTTCCAGATACCTAATGAGGACTCTACATACATCGAGAAGCTTCAAGGAAGAATATTGAGATTCTTTATCCTCTAGGCAAAAGGAGTGAAGCTCTACAGATTGGTTGGTTGAGATGAAATGCTGATACCACTTTCCGAAGAAAAGAAGGAACTGCGCAAAGGAAGACCCCACCTCCAAAAAGGGGAGAAAGGGATCCCGAAAAGACAGCCTGAAGCTCAAACACTACGTGCTGATGCAACAGCCACCAAGAACGCTGTATTTAGCATAAGATCTTTCAAGGAGACCTTCCGTAGTGGCTCAAAAGGAGGCTTCTAAAGAACCAGGAGGACTAAATTAAAGGTTCCACTCTGGACATGGCATATGAAAGGAGGCTGCAAGAAGCTCAATCCCTGCGAGAAATCGAATGATATCCTGGTGAGGTACAAGAGACATCTTCTGTAGTCGACCCCTGAAACAGGCTAAAGCCACAACCTGAACTTTCAGGAGAATTCAATGCCAATCCTTTCTGAAGGCCTGCCTGGAGAAACACTAGGATGTGTGTGATCTGAACACAAAAGGGAGAAAGTCGGGGCTCAGAACATCAGCCCTCAAACGTCCTCCACACCCTCGTATATGCCATGAATATAGAGCATTTCTGAGCCTGAAGCAAGGTAGATGTGACCAAATTAGAATAACTTTTTTGTCTCAACTGAGCCCTTCCAATGGCCAAGGCATAAGACCATTAAGGGCACTATCCTCCATGATCACTGGACCTTGCTTCAATAGGCTGTGTACCTCCGGAAGATGGAGAGGATCTCTGTTCAGCAGTTGAATCAGGTCCATGTACCACAGCCTTTGCAGCCAATCCGGGGCTATGAAAACTTTTTGACCCCCCGGTGCAATGCAATTCCTTTCAACATGTGGTCTACCATGGGCCAAAGAGGGAAGACATAACTGTAGATGTGTCTCCAGCCAGGATATCAAGCTGACAGTTGAAGAACTTGGGCACGTTGGTATTCCTTTTCATTGCCATCAAGTCCAGAAGCAGAGAACCCCATCAGTCGACTATCAGCTGAAAATTCCCTGGCCTGGCACCCCAGAAGGAATCTGTGGTGGCATGAACCTCGACTGTCTTGGTTCCCTTTCGACAAGGAGACTGAAAGAAGAGGAGCAACTGTGTGGGAGAACTTCAACATATAACCTTCTGTAAGGATATCCAGAACTCACTGGTCTGAAGAAATTTTGGCTCACTCCTCCTGAAACTACTGAAAATGTCCTCCCATCAGAGGAAGAGAAGAGTGGACCAGCCTTGCATCATTGAAAAGCTCTGGAGGTGTTGGGTGCTGTAGATGACCGAGAGGAAGACTTCCTGTCCACACAAAACAAAGATGGCGTGCCTGAAAGTAGGACTTCTGACTATATTGCCGACTACCAGGACGGTACAGTCTGTCATCTCTAAATTGAGAGCTCCTTGAAGACGGATGACCAGAGGCTTTTGAATTATCCTCTGGCAACCACCGTCCCCAAATTCTTTCACCAAGTTACTGAGATCTTCTCCAAATAGTCACTTGCCCCAAAAGAGCAGTTTAACTACATGTGACTGATGCTGCATCTGCTGCCCAATGCCATATCCAGAGTTGCCCATGTGTGTGACAGCATAAGACATACTGCAGGCCATAATATGTCATGAATAGCATCTGCCAAGTAGGCCAACCCTGCTTCCAGCTAGGTGTTACAGCGCCCTTCTTGTTAGACTGCTGATGCCACTTCAGGCATGCTCTTGCCATGAAGGAGCTGCACACTGTCGCTTGAAGGCCCAAAGAGGCCACTTCAAAGGCTTGTTTCAGTGAGCCTTGTAGCTTCCTATCCTGTCTGTAGGTCTTTTAGGGAAATGCCCCCTTCCACCAGCATGGTGGTCTTCTTAGTCACCATTGTAAGAAGAGAGTCCACCCTGGGAAGCTGCAACTTATCTTTCTCCTCTGGAATTAATAGGTAGAGATGAGTTATGGCTCTTTCTACTCTCAGCCCTGCGTCTGGTGAGACCCATTCTGCTGTAATCAGGTCCTGAATGTATGGATGTATCAGGAAGGTTAGGACCTCTAAGCCCCCTCATGATCGATGAAGATGGAACTCCTGACTCCAAAGCAGAAGGCTCCTCATTGGAAAGCACTGCCAGTGCCCCATAAATAAGAGTGCTGAGCTCCTCTTTATGAAACCTCAGTACTTTTGATCATCCTCTCCCTCCTCTAACGGCTCCTTCAATGATGGCTCCTCTGAACAGAGGCCACATCTGATAAGGAGGGAGAAGCAGAGATAGCCTCATCTGCCTACTCCAGGAGGTCTAAACGAGATCTCTTAGGAGCCAGAGGAGCAGCGAGGCAAAAAAAAAAAGCACCTTGCAGCAACTCTGTCTAGTCCTGCTTCAGAAAATAGGCTTGGTGTAAAAGCAATATAAACTCCGGAGCAAACAATGATCTCAATGCAACTGAATACTCTGTCAGGCTCGGAGGCTGTAAAATGGCCATTGTGCTCAGCGCTTGATCTGACTGCACTCTCCTGTATCAAACTGTGCACCAGCCCTGCTGGAGAGCCCAAAATCCCCTGCATATTCGGATGCTGCACCAAATCTGAAGATGTGATGCTGCTACTGACCATTTCCCTCTGCATCCCGTGGGATTCTCAGATTGCATGAACTGCAATGCCTCAATGCCAGTTGTTGAGTTCCACAGTGGGAACACTGCTGAACTGCCTTCATGCAAGTCGCCATTCATTCCGACTGTCACAAGAGCAGCACAATGTGGTCCCAAGCAGAGAGTCCTCTGAAAGAAGTAGAACTTGCAGCCTTCCAAGCTGTTCTGGGTCAAACTTTAGTCAGACTTACCACAAACAGCTGCTTCCCCCCACCAGCTTACAGTCTCCACAAGTCTTATCCTAAGGATCAGGACTGATAATCTGTCCCACGCTCTCCAGTAAACCAGATTGTTGTGCTGGAAAAGGAGAGCTCCACAGGAAACAGGGGAGAGGTGAAGGGAGGGAAGAAGTAAGTTTGCGGGGCACCAGAGACAGGGATCTGAAGACCTCCAGATATGACTCTGTAGATTCAAGCCACCCACAAAGCTCAACTGGGGACTAGCTGACCAGGAGCAAAAAAAAAAAAAGTGTCCATCCACCTGCTGGAGTTAGAGAATACTGAGGAGCTGGACTGGATGCCAACAGAGATGTCTCAGCTCAGTTCTCCATTATGATTATTTATCATAAAACCCCTCTAAGACGTTTGAAAATATCTAACTTCTGTTTACGAGTGGTTTGACTAGGGATCTATTTAAAGACTCCAACACGGGAGTCACAGTGCTCAAAATTACTCAAATTGGAACCTCAACTCTCCAAATAGGGAAACAGTTAGAAGTCACATTCAATCCCTATACTTTATGGAGTCCATTATTATCATTGGTTCCAGTCAGGAGGAAAAGGAATGGCAGTCTTCCTTTACTCCTTCGCTCCAGTTTACCCTTCAACAAGTGCGCCTTGTTTCGCCAGTTCTTAAGCTGCTTCAGGAAGGACGCTTTTAAGTTTTTTAAATCTTCAACTATCCAGAAAGAGTATAATCACAGGAACTCGATCCAACCACGAATCCCACAAAGATTTAAAAGCGTCCTTCCTGAAGCAGCTTAAGAACTGGCGAAACAAGGCGCACTTGTTGAAGGGCAAAAGGCGTCATTTGGTAAACTGGAGCAAAGGAGGACTGCCATTCCCTATCTTGTGTATTTGGACGGACGAGAGTAGCAACCTGTGGAGAATATTTTTAAGTCGGTTTGGACTCAAGTTTTCAGCTAAGTACCTGTTGGATTTCCTTGCACTGCACAGTGGGGGGGGGGGGGGGGGGGTATATATACTCCGGTTGTTCTACACTTAGACATTAGGGAATTGTGACAGAGTTCTGGGTATTAACATGTGTGGTCATCCTTCAGTTTGGAGTGTGTGTTGGTGATTGGGGGATTATCAGGTGGAAAAGGGTTTTTCATATTCATCCAGTTTTCTCATCCTTGATGAGTTTTTACAGTGGATGTTTTTTTTCCCTTTTCCTCCTGACTGGAAACAATGATAATAATGGAGTCCATAAAGTATAGGGATTGAATGTGGCTTCTGTTTCCTTATTTGGAGAGTTGAGGTTCCAATTTGAGTAATTTTGAGCACTGTGACTCCCGTGTTGGGAGTCTTTAAATAGATCCCTAGACAAACCACTCGTAAACTGATGTTAGATATTTTCAAACTTCTTAGAGGGGTTTTATTATTATTTAGTAAGTTTGAATTTCCCTGAATCATTTAGAGATTATTTATCATAAACATAAGCAACAATGCTCAAGGAAAATACAAGGAATTCACCAGTCAGAGCTGTAGTGAACAATATTAAAAGTTATAATGAAACCATGATTTAGTACACCATTAAATTAAAATAGGAGAGCACCAAATGGTGAGTAATCAAACACAGGAAAAAGAATAAAGGCAAACATGGCAGACTGGCAGCACAGTAACAGACAGTCTCATTCTAACAAACTGGGTCTCTTGAGGTCTTATGTTTGTTGAGGTATAGTAGGCACAATCACTACCTTGTTGGAAACAAATATACAAATGGAAGTGTCCAAAAAACATAACTAGACCACTGATAAGTAACCACACACCTAAGGATAATAGAAAAATAAATGTGGTGCCTAACTGCAACAGTTTATGCCTTACCAATAAAAACTGGTTCTCTTTTCATTTGTGCACCATGAGCTACACTATGAAACATACATATTTTACAATCTCAAACCTTAATAATCAATTTCAATAGCCACTCTCTATCTCTAGAGCAACTGATCAAATAATGTGGAAGGTGTCAACCTATCTGGTTTCCTGAAGTCAAAGGATGAGGTCAGTCTGCCAAAGGACAGTGCAGAGAGACTGCTGACCCTCAGCAGCAGTCTGTCTTTTCTCTTACAGCAGGTAATACATGTTTGACAAAGGAGGGGAAAAGATTTCAGGCACCTTAACCACTTTTAGAAGGTCTCGCAAACATATTATACACAATTGAAAAAATTTTGGAAAAATTTATCAGATACAGATTACTGTGCCAGATTGAATTTTCCATCTTCTCAATATTCCCATGAAAGCTAAAAACGGTCCATCAGCATAGAATTACGTTCCATTTTTTCCATTCTGTCCCTATAGTCTTCCACCTTTCTCCACCTCCACCAAAGCAGTCTTTACTTCACCAAAGTTGTCAAATAACTAAGCAAACTGAGTTGACAATGTTTAATCTGTACAGATAGGAAGAGCTGCAACCCCTGAATTGCCCGACACCACCATTTCCAGAGTACTCACACTTGCAGCATCTGTCCCCTCTTCCAGCTCGTGACCACCTTCCCCAGTGCTCAGCTCACCCAAAGACTTCTTTCTGCAATAGCAGCCATCATGTACAGCTTTCTCTGTCAACACTGCTGAGTCCTCTCCAACTTCCTCCACTTGACTGGTGGGTGCTCGAGGTGAATCATGAACAGGCATTGGCAAACACACCAAAGCAGATCCTCTTGCTAATGGTGACTCTGGAGGCACCCGTTCTCCAGGGAACAATGAAAAGGCCTCTGAAACAGAAGAAGGGCTCTCCGATTCCATCCCAAATGAGGCAGTGCCTGGAGATCTGGAAATTGTACAGTTAGAGACAAAACCACTGATGGGGCCCCCAGCAACAGTAGGAGATGACGATGATGATCCAGGACCAGACGAAAAAGTTCGGACTTTCCCCTTCCTCTTGCCCATGGTAAGCCAAGTTGCTGGTAGCACACTGAACCAAGCTAGCAGTCTGCCATCTTGGGATGTGCCCCCATTAAGAATTTTTTTTTTAAGGTAAACAGGAGGGAAAAAAATCAATAGGATATATTGAGTTAAACAAGAACACTATTATTTTAAACAAACATGGTAAAAGATCATCTAGCTCCCAATAATAAAACTATTTCTAACCCACTGTATCTGAGACATTCTAAGTGGGGAACAAAAAATATATACAAAATAAAACAAACAAACAAACAACATAAAATACAATAAATAACTCAGAACTAATACACAGAGTCATCCACTACCAAAAATAAAACATCATTAATCTAATCTAATGACCCATATGCTTGAACACATGGGATTTTAATTGTCGTGAAATGAGCAATATTCTGCACAGAGCAAAGCTCAACAAGCAAAACGTTCCATCTTTTATACTAAAGGCCCTACGTTATGGAAGCTCTATAACCTAGATCTGGGAATAACATGTATAGAATGTTTGTATGTTTGGGAAGCTTGCCAGGTGCCCTTGGCCTGGATTGGCCGCTGTCGTGGACAGGATGCTGGGCTCGATGGACCCTTGGTCTTTTCCCAGTGTGGCACTACTTATGTACTTATATTCTTCCAAATGAACCTGGCTAAATAATGAAATCTCAAGGAACTGTTTTTGGGACGATCTCAAAGAGTGCAAAGGTTGATAACAGAGTGGAACAGTGTCCGGCAAATACAACCATTCAATATTTAAAAAAAACAAAATTATAATTTTAAACAATGCAGAACCTAATAGGAAGCCAATGCAGCGACTTCAAGATGGGAGTATTATGATCGTAATGTGACCTCACTGATAACTCTTGCTATAGAGCTCTGAGTAACTTGTAATGCGCTCAGTAAACTACTCATAATGCATATACAGATATACATGCATGGTGCACATTTTGAGGGTGAGGAATAGGTCAAAGTCAAGTTTATTTGATATACCGCCAATTGTACAGATAGCTAAGTGGTTTACAGAGTTATAGCGTATGTTTAGGATAATAATCTCATGATATCACAACATATTTTCCAAAAATCACTCAGAATCACATCACAGCATATTTTCCAAAAATCACTCAGAACCACAAGTAACTCTCTAGCTCTGTCTAATCACTGCCATCTACAAAAAAGCTTCTTCAGCCACAAAAGACGTCCCTTGCTATCATAATGGGCCACACTGCTGTACTGCATATAAACAACTTCAGGTCTAGTTGAAAATCAAGAACTGAACCCAGGGGATGTGATTGCCCTAACGGAATATTGTAAGCCACATTGAGCCTGCAAATAGGTGGGGAAATGTGGGATATAAATGCAACAAATAATAATAATAATAAAGAAACACAGCAAGATTTAACAGGCAGAAATGAGGGGTAGGGTAGCTGCTACTGACAACTTAGTCCAAGAAACTGTGGCTGAGGTGCTCCATAAATTGCTTGTAGAACATCCAAGACTAACAACAATCAAATGTATTAATAAATTCAGAGTCCCACTCACTCAGGCCATTTAAAGGAACAGAAAATAGTATTCAAGGACAGAGATGACCATCCTCAAATCTCTTTTCTACAGCATGAGAAGCAAATGACACAGATTGCATCTAAAAGATTGTTAATGCAATATTTGGTACTATCATAATTTGATTACTGCAATGCAGTCTATGCAGGCCTTAAGACCTCACTAATCTGAAAAAAATCATCCAGGGACTTTCTTGTAGTACACTTACCTCAATGTAATAAAATCAAATATAAAACTATCCACAATGCTGGATTTTCATAACGAAGAACCAGATGGAACTCTTTGCCCAAACAACTCCATCAAACTGAAGACTATCTTATATTTTGTAAACTATTGAAAACTCACTTAATAAGATCGACCTCTAACAATAGAAATAACTAACCCCTCTAACTAAACGGCAATGACAACTCCGTCCATATTCACATTCTATCCTATGTATTACAAACATGTTATATAATCAGGATTTCATGTTAAGCTGTTATTTGTTATGTTGTGTATATCTATAAAATTTATTATCTCTCTACTTTGTTCTATGTAATCAGAATGCCTTGTCAGTTCTACTTTTGTTATATTGAGAGCCAAATTGAACTTGAATCCTATTTGAGATAATGTGGGATATAAATGTTATAAATAAATGATTGTTAAACACAGAAAATGATGGTAGATAAAAACTATACTGAGTATCTATCCATTCATATCAACTAGTAAGCTCTCTCCCAATCTCTTCTTCTCCCTTAAAGATCCTATGTGCTCTAACAACACTCAGTATTTTGCAGGACAAAGGCCTATAAGTTTGTGTTTGGGCAAAGATTTATCATAGTAAAGAAAAAGTATATTTAATATAGATAGACCAGGGGTTCTTCATCAGTGGTATCTAAAGAAGAGGTCAAATGTGGGGCGGAGAAGGATTTTGAAATCTAAGGCAATTAATTGAAAGTTTCTAGATGGAGTGAAGGCAGTTATTAGTATAAATGTACTACAATAATTTTAACATGTAAGCAGTTAGCACTATTAACAGCGACATATGTAGCAGTCAGCAGTCACTAGTGAACATGTGGTTTAGGAATGGGATGTGGGAACCAAAAAAGGTTAAGAACCCTTGTGAAAAAAAGGAAAACCTTCAGACTGATGAGAAACATTTTATTTTACAGCTATAAATTTAAAGCAATGCACTAAAATGCTAACCTTTGTGTTGCTGTTGATGGCTTGCTTCATGGAGTTCAATTGTTTCTGTATGTCCTGCATTTTCTCTTGATACATACTTTCCGTATTTGCCATTTTAATTCTGTTGTTGATCAATAAATATTTTTTAATAATCCACTGCGGAACCTGGGTGGAAGTTGAGAACACAGAAATCATGCTGAAAAATGAACACTTTTAGTGGCACAACGTGTTTTCCTTTTTTGTTAGTAGACTCAGGCATGTCTGTGTGTGTGTGTGTACGGTGGCGGCGGTGGAGAGTTAGGTATGTGTGGTACAGAGTGGGTATGTTCAAGTCTATGTGGAAGGTGTAGGTGTATGAGGGTACGTGCAGGAGCTCCGAAGAGACCAATGGAGTGTGTTTGGGGTGAAAATGTGTGTATGAGGAAGGTAAATGTTGCAGATGCAATGCTGAACTGCTCCTCCTCTCCACACCACAATACGACTTCTGCATTCTTTGCAACCCTCCATAATAAGTAGACAAATTACACCTATATCACCAAACCAAGTAATTGGGGGGGGGGGGGGGGGGGTTAAGACCATGAATGGAGTTCCACAAGGGTGGTGGATGTGGCCTAAAAGCTGAATATGGGTGCACATGTTTTCCTAGGGCCTTCTATTGTGGTAATCTCCCCTGACTGCTAAAAATAGTCCTGTTACCAACACAGAGATAAATAGAAACGAAAATAAAACTGAACATACAAACACTTGACACTTTACAGCTCTTTGGATACTTCGGATTTAAATTTTTTTTTTTTACTGTAGTTCACATGATTTATATTTATGTAGTTTTACTGTTCAGGTTGAATTGTATGGGATGAGAAAGTCATATAATGAAAAGAAGTTAAACAAATGTGGCCATCTCTGAGAAAAGGTGACAAATGAGGTTTTAATGTATTCTGTTTGAGCAATTTGTAAATACAACAGTCCAAACCCCATCCTTTTATGTGAAAAACAAAGTTACAAAAAAGTTAAAACATGTAACTTTTGCAGACTGTCTATGGACTCGTGACACGAAAAATTGGCCACGCTCAACGGTTGAGCCTCAACCTTTTGGATCTGTTACTTTAGTCACCTTTTCCCCAGAGACGGTAACAGATATGAGGAAATAAATCAAAACAAAGTTATGACGGTATCTGTGGGAGGCCGAGGGGTCGGGGTCCGGGTCCGGGTCGGGATCTTCAGAGGCCCGTCCTGCTATCACAGCCACAAGCCCTCAATTTTAGTCTTAAAAGGCCAGTCGTGTTCCATCCATCTAGAACGATGCTCCGTCCAATCCCAGACCCTATTCCCATTCCTATAATAATAAAGCCTGCCTTTATTTCTGGGGCTAGGCGCGGGGTGACTTTAATCCCAGCCCGACAGGGATGACTTTCTTTCCCCATATCCCTGACCCCGCTCGGTTCCGGTTAAGAAAGTGGGGGGGGGGGGGGGCTTCATTCTCCCTCCTCGCGCCAATAGCATCACTAGTGTGGCCTGTGCCACTTCACGCACGTGACAACTCCCCCGTTTGAAAGGCGGTAGAGCTAAGAGGATGGGGAAGGCCTCTTCCCGTGATGCCACAGCCAACCGTGACGTCAAAGATGTCAGTGTGAGCGGGAAAGCAAGCACCCACCTACCTACCTGCTTCCTTTCCTCCTTCTCACCTGCCCGTCCGGGGTGGGCGCCGAGACAGACCGCTGGCTGGCCGAGGGCGCGAGGAGGTAGTGATGAAGCGCGAGCGCGCGGCACGCATGAGCGAAATACGTTCCACGCGAGGCTAGTCACTCACCTCACCCACTTACTTACAGGTCATCAGGACAGGCTCAGCCAGTTCTGGTACTGTCGCGCGGTGCACGCCTCTGTTTACACGGCCCCGAGTTCTTAGCGAACCGCGGCGCATCGAATCCGGGTACGTAATGGGGAAGGAAAACCAGGCTTGGATTTCTGTGGTTCATTGACTTGGGGTGAAGTCGCAAACTTATGAATAAGGCTGCACAGTATATAGATCCAAGTGGCGCACACGCGGAAGGGTGTTATATAGTACTGCATAATACAACCGAAACCAACACACAGACTTGTGTAAAGTGCAACTCAGTTTAACGTGGGGAACTGAGTAATAATACTGCACTGCTTTATAACCACAAAACACAATGAAGCAGTAGGTAGAGCACTCCATATTAGTTTAGCACGTTATACTACTACTACTACTACTTAACATTTCTAGAGCGCTACTAGGGTTACGCAGCGCTGTACAAAATAAACAAAGAAGGACGGTCCCTGCGCAAAGGAGCTTACAATCTAAGGAACGAAATGTCAAGTTGGGCAGTCTAGGTTTCCTGGGCAGAGGTGTAGAGGTTAGGTGCCGAAGGCGACATTGAAGAGGTGGGGTTTAAGCAGAGATTTGAAGATGGGCAGGGAGGGGGCAGTTATACAACCCAAGCAACACTGATTAGTTCTGCATTAGAACTTAAGGTGTGCCATGCTGGGTCAGACTAAGTGGAACTCATGCTGTCTGACAGTGGCTAAAGTTCAATCTTTTTCATCTCGGGGCACACTTACATGGTGCAAAAATTTTCAAGGCACACCCTCACACATAGTCCAGCATTTTACCTTCTTTCCACCTCATCCTCTCACCCTGTCCCCCACCCCCATATGACCCAGCATTTTACCTTTTCCCCCTCCTCCAAAAATAGTCCAGCATTTACCTTCTCTTCCCACACAAATAGTCCAGTATCTTTCCCTCCTGTCCCTTCTCCAGCTGGTGACCAGACATCACTTGTCTGTCTTCTTGACCAGCCCCTTACCTTTTAAAATGTTTTCTTGTCTCTAGTGGTCTGCAGCAATTCATACAGCCTGCTTGCACCAGCCCTGGATCCTTCTCTCTGATACTTCCTGCCTATGCAGAAGCAGGAATTTACATCGGAGAGAAGGCTCTGGGGTTGGCATGTGAAGGCAGGCTGTATGCATAGGAGGCAACTTTTCAAAATGATTGGGGATGCTAGCAGAAATGACCTCTCCCTGAACACAGTCAAAGAGTTTGCTTAATATTGAGGTGCTCCAGCACCCACACAGCTGGCTCCTATGGCTGAATGAATTGCTGCCGCCGACTGCTAGAGACAAGAAAATGTTGACCCTCAACTCCCACGGCACACTTGTGAACCCGCCATGGCACTCTGGTTGAAAAATGCTGCCCTGACTGCATAATATCCAGACTGGAGAGAGGACAAATTGATACCAAAACTGCAAAACATGGCACTTCACATTACCCTCTCATGATATTACTACATAGGACAGTGCAGCAACAATCCACAGCGTTCACTCTTCACAGATTGCATAGGGTAGCACATCACCTCCCAAAATAGCAGCTCAGCGTAACAATGTGTTGGTTTAATATAGTATCCACCCAGTGCTGCCTCATAGTTATCATTTGGTCCACAAGTTGCAAGCCTTGCTAGATCCTGCTTCATCACTCCGAGAAAATTCCATGCTATCTCAGACCAAGAAAATGTTGCAGAAGGATGCAGACATATTTTTCCATTATTTTGGGTGCCATAGACCTAATGAAAAATAATTTCCAAGCACACTTGGATAAATTGCCTCTTATGAACTCCAGAATGAAGCTCTCTTTGGCACAATGCAAGTATTGTGGCGAGTGTTAGCAGTAAATTTGAGACACTGAGATCATACTGAAAATACCCTTGCTTAGGAATGAGGTTCATTACTGTCAAGGTATATGCAAAAATAACTGATTTGGAGACAGTGCCCCTGAGAATAAAGGAGGGTGTATTAAGAGAAATAGAGGAGCAACAGAAGATCCAGCCCTGAGAAGCAGGAGGGGGCAAGGGATCTCTGGGATCCATAGAGATAAAGAAACTTACAGAGAAGCTCCCTTCTCAGCCCAGAAAAGGGTACAGTAGTAGTAGATTTTCTTAGGAGTTTCCAAAGCATATAGAGCCCTGAAGAAGCAGATCAGAAACTATAAGTGATTGAAGATTATTTTTACATTATGCCTCTGCCTATAGCATTATTATTAAGATTTTTTTTTTTTGCTCTTTTATTTGGAGATTATACTTTTAAGTAAACCCTATCAGTTCAGAACCCATCTTCTGGACTGGACTGGTTTACTGCATGCCAGAGGAACATGGAGTATGTAGAATGGATAAAGCCAACAGTCCCCCAGCATATACTGGTCCAGACCTTGACCCACTCATAACATTTTTCTAAAGTAACCTGCCTAAGACTTACCTGGGTGAAACATGGTTTCATATGTTCAGTTATGTTATTCTTTATAATATGTAGTTCCTACCATCGTAGGTAAAAGATTGGGATGCTAAATATTCTCCGAGGACAAGCAGGCTGCTTGTTCTCACTGATGGGTGACGTCCACGGCAGCCCCTCCAATCGGAATCTTCACTAGCAAAGTCCTTTGCTAGTCCTCGCGCGCCCGCGCGCACCGCGCATGCGCGGCCGTCTTCCCGCCCGAAACCGGCTCGAGCCGGCCAGTCTTCTTTTGTCCGCAATCGGTACGGTCGTGTTTTCGCCGTGTCGAGCCCCGGAAAGTCGACCTCGCGCGTCCTTTTTTCGTTGACGTGTGTTTTCTTCGGAAAATCTTTAAAAAATTGTTGGAAAGTGCTCCGGAAGCCCCCCGGGCTTCGTTTGTCCCTTCCCGTATTTTTCAGTCTTTGCCCCGGTAAGTTTTCTTTCGTCGTCGGGGTAGGCCTCTTTTCGGCCTCGGTTGAGATTTTTTCCCTAAAACTTTTTGGTGCTCAAATTCGTCATTTCGGATTTTGATTTCGCCGGCGTGATTTTTCCGCCCATGACATCGAAGCCTTCCAGCGGCTTCAAGAAGTGCACCCAGTGCGCCCGGGTAATCTCGCTCACTGATAGGCACTCGTCGTGTCTTCAGTGTCTGGGGGCCGAGCACCGTCCTCAGAACTGTAGTCTGTGTTCCCTGTTACAAAGGCGGACTCAGGTAGCGAGATTGGCCCAGTGGAACGTTTTGTTCTCGGGCTCTTCGTCGGCATCGACACCAAGGTCATCGAGTGCATCGACGTCGTCAGCGTCCAGACCTTCATCCTCGGCCGCGAGTGCATCGAGGCATCGGCCCTCTGCATCGGCGCCGAGACATCGGATAGCTGCATCGACGTCGGTGGTACCGGGACCTCGTCTGCTGATGTCGTCGGACGGTGGTGCATCGTCAGGAGTGTAGGTGAGGGCTGTCCATTCCCCTGCTGGTGGCGGTGAGCCTTCGGGTGGGTCTCCCCCTACCCTGAGGGCTCCTGCGGTACAGCCCCCCCGAGATCGACCTCCTTCGACCTCGGCCCCGAGGAAGCGACGGCTGGATTCTACGTCCTCCTCGTCGGTGCCGGGGAGCTCCGGTGACATGCTTCGGAAGAAGTCGAAGAAGCATCGACACCGGTCTCCTCCCCGCGTCGGCACCGAGAGCTCTGGGTCGCCGAGGGAGTCGGCACCCAGCAGGCATCGGCACCGAGAGGACCGCTCACCCTCTGTTCAGGAGGTGTCGATGCGCTCCACTCTGGACAGCCCGGAACAGCCTCCACGCCCGGAACAGGTTCTGACGTCGACGCCTGCATCGACCTCCATGCCTTTCTCTGCAGCCGCTCTGAACGAGAGCCTCCGGGCCGTTCTCCCAGAGATTCTGGGAGAGCTGTTGCGCCCTACCCCTCCGGTACCGGCGGTGCTTGCGCCTCCGGTACCGTCGAGCGTGGCGCCAGCTGGCCCATCGCCCGGGGTGAGGTCCCCGACGTCAGTACCGCGTGCGGTGCCGACTGCGGCCACCTCCCAGGAAGGCTCCCCGACTACGTCGGCGGAGGGAGCTTCGCCGATGCGGGCGAGGGAGTCTACCTCTCGACGCCCCCATCGTGGACGTGGCTCCACTGAGTCGAGCCGGGCGAGGTTGCAGACACAGGTTCGTGAACTTGTGTCTGACACCGAAGGTGAGGCCTCGTGGGAAGAAGAGGAAGACCCCAGATATTTCTCTGACGAGGAGTCTGAGGGTCTTCCTTCTGATCCCACTCCCTCCCCTGAAAGACAGCTTTCTCCTCCTGAGAGTCTGTCTTTCGCTTCCTTTGTCCGGGAGATGTCTACGGCCATCCCCTTCCCGGTGGTTGTGGAGGACGAGCCCAGGGCTGAAATGTTTGAGCTCCTGGACTATCCTTCTCCACCTAAGGAAGCGTCCACTGTTCCCTTGCACCATGTCCTGAAAAAGACATTGCTTGCGAACTGGACCAAGCCATTAAGTAATCCCCACATTCCCAAGAAGATCGAGTCCCAGTACCGGATCCATGGGGACCCAGAGCTGATGCGCACTCAGTTGCCTCACGACTCTGGAGTTGTGGATCTGGCCCTAAAGAAGGCTAAGAGTTCTAGGGAGCATGCTTCGGCGCCCCCGGGCAAAGACTCTAGAACCTTAGACTCCTTTGGGAGGAAGGCCTACCATTCCTCTATGCTCGTGGCCAAAATCCAGTCTTACCAGCTCTACACGAGCATACACATGCGGAACAATGTGCGGCAGTTGGCGGGCTTGGTTGATGCGCTCCCCCCTGAGCAAGCCAAGCCTTTTCAGGAGGTGGTCAGGCAGCTGAAGGCGTGCAGGAAATTCCTGGCCAGAGGGGTGTATGACACCTTTGATGTTGCGTCCAGGGCCGCTGCTCAAGGTGTGGTGATGCGCAGGCTCTCATGGCTGCGTGCCTCCGACCTGGAGAATAGACTCCAGCAGCGGATTGCGGACTCGCCTTGCCGTGCGGACAATATTTTTGGAGAGAAGGTCGAGCAGGTGGTAGAGCATCTCCACCAGCGGAACACCGCATTCGACAAGTTCTCCCGCCGGCAGCCTTCAGCCTCTACCTCTACAGGTAGAAGATTTTTTTGGGGAAGGAGGACTGTTCCCTACTCTTCTGGCAAGCGTAGGTACAATCCCCCTTCTCGACAGCCTGCGGCCCAGGCTAAGCCCCAGCGCGCTCGCTCTCGTCAGCAGCGTGCGCCTCAGCAAGGCCTCGCGGCTCCCCAGCAAAAGCAAGGGGCGAGCTTTTGACTGGCTCCAGCAGAGCATAGCCGACATCCAAGTATCAGTGCCGGGCGACCTGCCGGTCAGGGGGAGGTTGAAAGCTTTTCACCAAAGGTGGCCTCTCATAACCTCCGATCAGTGGGTTCTGCAAATAGTCCGGCAAGGATACACCCTCAATTTGGCCTCAAAACCTCCAAATTGTCCACCGGGAGCTCAGTCTTACAGCTTCCAGCACAAGCAGGTACTTGCAGAGGAACTCTCCGCCCTTCTCAGCGCCAATGCGGTCGAGCCCGTGCCATCCGGGCAAGAAGGGCTGGGATTCTATTCCAGGTACTTCCTTGTGGAAAAGAAAACAGGGGGGATGCGTCCCATCCTAGACCTAAGGACCCTGAACAAATATCTCGTAAAAGAAAAGTTCAGGATGCTTTCCCTGGGCACCCTCCTCCCCATGATTCAGGAAAACGATTGGCTATGCTCTCTGGACTTGAAGGATGCCTACACACACATCCCGATACTGCCAGCTCACAGACAGTATCTGCGATTTCAGCTGGGCACACGTCACTTCCAGTACTGTGTGCTACCCTTTGGGCTCGCCTCTGCGCCCAGGGTGTTCACAAAGTGCCTGGCTGTAGTAGCAGCGGCACTTCGCAGGCTGGGGGTGCACGTGTTCCCATATCTCGACGATTGGCTGGTGAAGAACACGTCCGAGGCAGGAGCCCTGCAGTCCATGCAGATGACTATTCGCCTCCTGGAGCTACTGGGGTTTGTGATAAATTACCCAAAGTCCCATCTTCTCCCAGCACAGAGACTCGAATTCATAGGAGCTCTGTTGGATTCTCGGACGGCTCGCACCTATCTCCCAGAGACGAGAGCCAACAACTTGTTGTCCCTTGTCTCGCGGGTGCGAGCGTCCCAGCAGATCACAGCTCGGCAGATGTTGAGATTGCTAGGCCACATGGCCTCCACAGTTCATGTGACTCCCATGGCCCGCCTTCACATGAGATCTGCTCAATGGACCCTAGCTTCTCAGTGGTTTCAGGCTGCTGGGGATCTAGAAGACGTGATCCACCTGTCCACGAGTTTTCTCGAATCCCTGTATTGGTGGACGATTTGGTCCAATTTGACTCTGGGACGCCCTTTCCAAATTCCTCAACCACAAAAAGTGCTGACCACGGATGCGTCTCTCCTGGGATGGGGAGCTCATGTCGATGGGCTTCACACCCAAGGAAGCTGGTCCCTCCAGGAACGCGATCTACAGATCAATCTCCTGGAGTTGCGAGCGATCTGGAACGCTCTGAAGGCTTTCAGAGATCGGCTGTCCCACCAAATTATCCAAATTCAGACACACAACCAGGTTGCCATGTACTATGTCAACAAGCAGGGGGGCACCGGATCTCGCCCCCTGTGTCAGGAAGCCGTCAGCATGTGGCTCTGGGCTCGCCGTCACGGCATGGTGCTCCAAGCCACATATCTGGCAGGCGTAAACAACAGTCTGGCCGACAGACTGAGCAGGATTATGCAACCTCACGAATGGTCGCTCAACTCCCGAGTGGTGCACCAGATCTTCCAAGCGTGGGGCACCCCCTTGGTGGATCTCTTCGCATCTCGAGCGAACCACAAAGTCCCTCAGTTCTGTTCCAGGCTTCAGGCCCCCGGCAGACTGGCATCGGATGCCTTCCTCCTGGATTGGGGGGAGGGCCTGCTGTATGCTTATCCTCCCACTCCTCTGGTGGGGAAGACTTTGTTGAAACTCAAGCAAGACCGAGGCACCATGATTCTGATTGCTCCTTTTTGGCCGCGTCAGATCTGGTTCCTTCTTCTTCTGGAGTTATCCTCCGAAGAACCGTGGAGATTGGAGTGTTTTCCGACCCTCATCACGCAGGACGAAGGGGCTCTTCTGCATCCCAGCCTCCGGTCCCTGGCTCTCACGGCCTGGATGTTGAGAGCGTAGACTTTGCCTCTTTGGGTCTGTCAGAGGGTGTCTCCCGCATCTTGCTTGCTTCCAGGAAAGATTCCACTAAGAGGAGTTACTTCTTTCTGTGGAGGAGGTTTGCCGTCTGGTGTGACAGCAAGGCCCTAGCTCCTCGCTCTTGTCCTACACAGACCCTGCTTGAATACCTTCTACACTTGTCTGAGTCTGGTCTCAAGACCAACTCTGTAAGAGTTCACCTTAGCGCAATCAGTGCATACCATTACCATGTGGAAGGTAAGCCAATCTCAGGACAGCCTTTAGTTGTTCGCTTCATGAGAGGTTTGCTTTTGTCAAAGCCCCCTGTCAAGCCTCCTACAGTGTCATGGGATCTCAATGTCGTTCTCACCCAGCTGATGAAACCTCCTTTTGAGCCACTGAATTCCTGCCATCTGAAGTACTTGACCTGGAAGGTCATTTTCTTGGTGGCAGTTACTTCAGCTCGTAGAGTCAGCGAGCTTCAGGCCCTGGTAGCCCAGGCCCCTTACACCAAATTTCATCATAACAGAGTAGTCCTCCGCACTCACCCTAAGTTCTTGCCAAAGGTCGTGTCGGAGTTCCATCTTAACCAGTCAATTGTCTTGCCAACATTCTTTCCCCGTCCTCATTCCTGCCCTGCTGAACGTCAGCTGCACACATTGGACTGCAAGAGAGCATTGGCCTTCTACCTGGAGCGGACACAGCCCCACAGACAGTCCGCCCAATTGTTTGTTTCTTTTGATCCCAATAGGAGGGGAGTGGCTGTAGGGAAACGCACCATATCCAATTGGCTAGCAGATTGCATTTCCTTCACTTACGCCCAGGCGGGGCTGGCTCTTGAGGGTCATGTCACGGCTCATAATGTTAGAGCCATGGCTGCGTCGGTAGCCCACTTGAAGTCAGCCTCCATTGAAGAAATTTGCAAAGCTGCGACGTGGTCATCTGTCCACACATTCACATCTCATTACTGCCTGCAGCAGGATACCCGACGCGACAGTCGGTTCGGGCAGTCAGTTCTTCAGAACCTGTTTGGGCTTTAGGATCCAACTCCACCCCCCGAGGGCCCTGTTTTGTTCTGTTCCAGGCTACACTCTCAGTTAGTTGGTAAAATTTTTTAGGTCAATCTCAGTATGTCCTCGCCGTTGCGAGGCCCAATTGACCATGGTTGTTGTTTTGAGTGAGCCTGGGGGCTAGGGATACCCCATCAGTGAGAACAAGCAGCCTGCTTGTCCTCGGAGAAAGCGAATGCTACATACCTGTAGAAGGTATTCTCCGAGGACAGCAGGCTGATTGTTCTCACAAACCCGCCCGCCTCCCCTTTGGAGTTGTGTCTTCCCTTGTATTGTCTTGCTACATACTGGACTGGCCGGCTCGAGCTGGTTTCGGGCGGGAAGACGGCCGCGCGAGGACTAGCAAAGGACTTTGCTAGTGAAGATTCCGATTGGAGGGGCTGCCGTGGACGTCACCCATCAGTGAGAACAATCAGCCTGCTGTCCTCGGAGAATACCTTCTACAGGTATGTAGCATTTGCTTTTATACACTTCCTTGGACACAATGAGGAGCTTGCTCAATATTGGGGGTGCTCAGCACCCACAGATCTGGCTCCTGTGCCTATTATTTTGTCTGGCACTGATGCCAGGCTGGTCTGTAGCTTCCTACATTATCCATGGTATAAAATGGGCTTCTTAGCATTTAGCACTCTGCTGCCCGTCTCATCTTCCGCCAGGGTCGCTTTACTCATACTACCCCTCTCCTCAAGACCCTTCACTGGCTCCCTATCCGTTTTCGCATCCTGTTCAAACTTCTTCTGCTAACCTATAAATGTACTCACTCTGCTGCTCCCCAGTATCTCTCCACACTCGTCCTTCTCTACACCCCTTCCCGTGCACTCCGCTCCATGGATAAATCCTTCTTATCTGTTCCCTTCTCCACTACTGCCAACTCCAGATTTTGCGCCTTCTGTCTCGCTGCACCTAAACTTCCTGAGCCCCTACGTCTTGCCCCATCCTTGGCCACCTTTAAATCTAGACTGAAAGCCCACCTCTTTAACATTGCTTTTGACTCGTAACCACTCACCTCCACCTACCCTCCTCTCTTCCTTCTCATTCACATTAATTGATTTGATTTGCTTACTTTATTTATTTTTTGTCTATTAGATTGTAAGCTCTTTGAGCAGGGACTGTCTTTCTTCTATGTTTGTGCAGCGCTGCGTATGCCTTGTAGCGCTATAGAAGTGATAAATAGTAATAGTCTCTTGTAACCAGAGCTAATATTGTGATGTCATAATGCCTCAGGCCACCAATAAGAGCCAACCTCATCAGTGATGTCACAATGGCTTGATTGTCCTATACTTGGCTTACTTTTATTACATAGCTCTTTGAGCAGGGACTGTCTTTCTTCTATGTTTGTGCAGCGCTGCGTACGCCTTGCAGCGCTATAGAAATGCTAAATAGTAGTAGTAGTAGTAAATTCATTAGCTAACCTTAGTAAACGGACTCTAGCAGTAGAGTTATTAAAAAAAAAAGTAACATCATTAGATTAATGCAGAATTCTTCCACCGTCCTTTATTTAGTTATTTATTTATTTATTCTTTCAGACAATTAGTTACAGTACAGCAGATCAAGAAAATTGATCTGGAACAAAGAAAAGAATTTAACCCCTAAGTAATAAATTGAACATTTGCATAGGTACCGGAGAAAAAAATGTAGCCCCTAAGGACAAAGTCTCTTGTCTTATAGAAAAAAAAACTATTTATGACGCACCTGCATAGTAAGGGAGACAAGGTAAATCCATATTTTCTGTTCCAAAAAAAGAGTATTGGATTTCTTGACGTGAAGGTGGATAAGCAGGTTAAAATCTTGTTCAAACACACAGCAAACCAATACTGTTGATCTCTCCTGAACCCCTCCTCATTAGATGACTCTAAAATTGCTGACATAGCCAAAGCCTCATTACTTTGCAGCTCTGGGTTACTTCTTTTTGGAAGAAAAAAGGTGGCATATTGGAAGTGGATCTATTTATCATTTACAAAAGCTATTTCTTCCATGTTTCTATAGGGGGTTGACCTAAAACCTTAGGAAAGTTTAACACTCTCATGTTCAAATGCTGGAATAACTTTCCATCTGATCTATGTATGATGACCTTACCTTGGATAAGAGCATTTATAGCTAACTTGGGGGCTCATTTTCAAAAGAGAAAAATCTCTCAAAAATAGCATAAAGTGGCATTTTGTGATTTTCAAATCTCGGATTTGAGACCTTTTTTCTCTGCAGTGTGTGCAAATCACAAGGGAGCGGGATTTGGTCGTTCACAAAACTTGGTGGATGTTTTTCTGCCATAATGGACCAAAATGAAAACATCCAGGGTTAAAAGTTAGACATTTTGGTCTAGATTTGTTTCAGCCATGACTAAGTCACAAAAAGGTGCCCTAAATGGCCACTGGAGAGATTAAGGCATAAACTCCCTTTTACTTCCCCCAGTGGTCACTGACCCTCTCCCACCTCTCAAAGATGTGAAAGAAATGGTACATCCTAGCCTCTATGACAGCTTCAGATTTTTATTTTATTTAAAAACATTTATATTCTTCATAGTCCACAGTTCCCAGCAGATTACAGTATTACATAGATAATAAAATTACGTAATACAACATAACAAAACGACTAAGACACATATACCACATATAATAAGACAATAACACCTGAGAACTAGTCCTCTTTGTACATCTTAGTACAGTTACCACAAACCAAGATCTTATGTATCCAAGTGCCTCATGAAATAGAAAAGCCTTAAACTGTTTTCTAAAAATAAGGTAAGAATCCATTTTACATACTACTACTACTACTACTATTTAGCATTTCTATAGCGCTACAAGGCGTACGCAGCGCTGCACAAACATAGAAGAAAGACAGTCCCTGCTCAAAGAGCTTACAATCTAATAGACAAAAAATAAAGTAAGCAAAGTCAAATCAATTAATGTGTACAGGAAGGAGGAGAGGAGGGTAGGTGGAGGCGAGTGGTTACGAGTCAAAAGCAATGTTAAAGAGGTGGGCTTTCAGTCTAGATTTAAAGGTGGCCAAGGATGGGGCAAGACGTAGGGGCTCAGGAAGTTTATTCCAGGTGTAGGGTGCAGCGAGACAGAAGGCGCGAAGTCTGGAGTTGGCAGTAGTGGAGAAGGGAACAGATAAGAAGGATTTATCCATGGAGCGGAGTGCACGGGAAAGACGAGTGTGGAGAGATATTGGGGAGCAGCGGAGTGAGTACATTTATAGGTTAGTAGAAGAAGTTTGAACAGGATGCAAAAACGGATAGGGAGCCAGTGAAGCGACTTGAGGAGAGGGGTAGTATGAGTAAAGCGACCCTGGCGGAAGACGAGACGGGCAGCAGAGTTTTGAACCGATTGGAGAGGGGAGAGGTGACTAAGTGGGAGGCCAGCAAAAAGCAGATTGCAGTAGTCTAAACGAGAGGTGACAAGGGTGTGGATGAGGGTTTTGGTAGCGTGCTCAGAAAGAAAGGGGCGGATTTTACGGATGTTGTAAAGAAAGAAACGACAGGTCTTGGCGATCTGCTGGATATGAGCAGAGAAGGATCAACAGGCAAAGAATTCCATAAAGTAGGTCCTATTACCTGGAAAGTAGAAGATCGAAGACCTAGCAGACTCATAGTCCTATTAGAGCAGCAAGCAGGTCCCTGGAGTAGCCTAGTGGTTGGTGCAGTACATTGTAGAGAAGGCAACCCAGGCCCATAAACCACTCCAACTGGTACACGTGTTTAAAAGTGTGAGCCCTCCAAACCGCATCAAAACCCTCTAGTACCTACATAGAGGTGACATCTACTGGCATAAAGGCTATTGTAGTGGTGTACAGGTGGGTACACTAGGTTTTTGGGTTTTGGTAGGCTCCCCATACAATATGAGGGGGTAATGGTGAGATGTATACCTGGGTGTACATGAAAGTAAGAAACAAGTGTGCATGGTGCAATATTTCTAAAATAAATGAAGAAACAAAGCTGTCGGAACAAAGTTCTGTCACAATAAAAGCTGTTTTTAAACAATGCCCATGACTGCTGTAAAGTCTTAACCTTTGCAGCTGTTCCTTCTAGTTGTTGTAACCATTTTCCTCATTTTATCATAGTCTTTTGAATGTTAAGTGCTAGTTCAGTAGATTCTTTATGGGTCATTTTACTAAGGTGTGCTAATGGATATGCATATTTTCAAAGCACTTAGCCTTCCAAAGTTCCATAGAAATCTATGGAACTTTGGAAGGCTAAGTGCTTTGAAAATATGCCTCTAATTATTAGTGTGCTATGCTAACAAATTAGTGTGAGTTAAGTGCCATGCAGTTCATAGGTATACAGTGGGCTGTGCAGCATTTAGCGCATACTAATCAGTACATGCTAAATCTGTTAACGCACCTTAGTAAACAGACCCATTAGTATCCTATCTCCAGTTTAGAGAGCTGTATAGGAATGGGGATTGCAGGAATCCTGTGGAACTCAATGGGATTCCCACGAGGATGGAAGAAGTTACCCTGGGATTCCTGTGGGAGTGTAGTCAAAATCTCTGTTGACTCCCAGAATGAAGCTTGAAACGCACTGAGAGGCAATTGGAGCACCAGAATGTGGCTTGGAACGTATGGAGAGAGGCAGTCGGAGTGCTAGAATGAGGCTTGGAATGTCCAGAGAGGCAGCTGGAACACCAGAATGAGGCTTGGAACACTCCAGTTGAATAGTGAATACCATCCAAAAAAAACACGGGAGGCTGTTGGGGTTGGGAAGAAGCAGAGGGCTGCGAGCAAGTAAATAATAGCTTTAACTCCTGCAGGAACAGTTGGGGGGATGGAGGAGATTAATGTTGGGGATGGAATAGAACTTGGTGGGTATGGATTAGATTCCATTGGGGATGGGCAGGAATGGGTGAAATTTCTATCCCCATGAAATTCTCTACTCCAGTTCTTGTCAAAATTGATAATAGTTGATAACTATTGCTAGGTGGACCCAACACTGTTACTGTACCTGTCATACCAAATTTTGTTTTTCTATGAAGGAGTAGGTCTAAAATAGCCCTTCCTCTTGTTGGTTTTTGAATGAGCTGCATTTATTTTACCTAGAAACTTTACCTCCCTAGCATATCCTTATGTGACATTTACTCAGTCCATACTGGGGGAATTGAAATTACCTATTATTATTGTGTTGCCAAATTTGTTAGCTGTTCTATGTCAACAAATAAAGATTTTTTTTTTTAAATTGTTAGCGTCCTTAATTTCTGTTAGCATTTCATTGTTTGTTCATTCTGGCTAGGAGGATGGTAGTATATCCCCACAGTTATTCTAGTATGGAGGAGTCGCCTAATGGTTACAGCAGTGTGCTAAGAACCATAGAAGCCAGTGCTCAAATTCCACAGTGGCTCCTTGGACATGTCACAAACCCTCCATTGTCTCAGATACAACCTTAGGAGTCTTTTTTTACTAAGGTGTGTTAATGGCTTTAGCACACGCTAATCATTAGCACACGCTAAATAAGATACCTATTATATTCCTACATTCCTAAATCTGTTAACACACCCTAGTAAAAGGACCCCTTGGATTGGAAGTCTCCTGGGGTCAGCAATGTTGGAATGTAATTGTATTTTACATGCATTGCCTGTCACCTATTATTTCTCTGTGATTACTCTGTGACCTCTGATGTGAATTACTTAGAGAGGTCACACAGCTATGCAACTTCCTGTGGGGGTTAGATGCAGCAGATGCAGCACATGGAGCACATGGAGCTCATGATCTCTCCTAACCTGAGAGGATCTATGGTGGTGTGAGCATCCATTACCATCTAAGCACATGGAAGGAGCTGATAATACAAATGTATAGTAAAATGTATATATAAGCCTGTCTGATTATAATCTAACTACAAACTGTGAGTAAACAGATGTTTTGTTACTTCAACTTTAAAGTGACTCAGCAGTGAATTATTCAGGGGTGAATGAGAGAGAGATGAAGAAAGAAATTAACATTTCTAAAGCTGAAGCTGTGTGTACTAAAATCTGCTAATTATTTACTACAAATAATCCAACAAAAGGGTTATGGGCCCAGGGTCCAGGAATTGAAAAAGAAGAGAAATATTACCAGGCAGAAAAAAAGGCCACATTTTTCTCTTAAGTTTTAAAGGAAAGATTCAGTCTGTCTCTCTCTCCCCCCACACAGCAGACAGAAGGCTAAGAAAATGGCTGAGGGAAGAAATTCACCATTGTTCTATTCTCTCAAGGTGCCTAGATTAACTGAGTTTAATTATCAGCAGTGGGAATTAAGATTCATATGTTTCCTTCGAGCAAAAAGATTAGATATATGCTTAGACCAAGACAGAACAGCTGAAAATATGGCTGAATGGGACAATGCAAACTATTATGTGAAGTGCATGCTTTTGGAAGCTCTCTCAGAGAAACAAGCCATATTAGTGGAGGGAAAAGATACACCAAAGGACATTTTATATAAGCTGAGAACTATGTATGCAACTACATATGCAAAGCAGCAACCAATTTGGTTGGCAGAGTTGAATGAAACCAAATTAAGGGATAAAAGTAAATGTAATGATCACATTATGCATCTTATGTCTTCATTTCAAAAGCTAGAACTTTCTGGAATTCCCATGTGTGATGCATTGAAAAGAGCATTTCTTTTTACCTCACTATCAAAGAAGTTTGATGTTTTTAGGTCTGTAAATGAGGCCATTGAAGGGCAATCTTTTGAACAGGCAACATCAAAACTAAGGCAGGAATGCATAATAAATGATTCTGAGGAGATGTGTTCTCAAAGCAAGTCAGAGAGAAATGAAACAAATTTCTTGGCAAAGAACAGAGGAAGGCGGAGCTATGGGAAAACTCCACCCAAGGGCAAGCTGATTTGCTACTCATGTGGAAAGGAGGGACATGTATCTAAATGGTGTAAGGAAACACAAAACACTCCCTCTAGCTCACCTAAGCCAATGGAACTAAAGAATTTTCAAACCAGGAAATGTATGAAGGACAAAGATAAACACAAGGGTTTTCTAATGGCAGAAAAATCTTTGACTATGGTAAATAATAATTCAAATGAAAGTACTTGGATTTTGGATTCGGGGAGCACATGCCATTTAACCAATTGTAAGGATTTCTTTCAGGAAATGTGTCCAGAGGAAGGTATTCTTAAAACTGCAAACGCAGGGACTGCTAAGATCCAAGCAAAAGGTATTGGATTCTTAAAATGCAAAGTGTCTAATGAAGTTAAAGAAATTCCTGTAAGTGATGTCTTGTATATTCCCCAAGCAGTTTGTAATATGCTTAGTGTATCTACATTAGATAAGAAGGGATTTGTGATTCATTTTGAAAACAGTAAGTGCACAATCTCTAAAAATGATGAAGTGTATGCTGAAGCTTTTATGCATAATGATGTTTATAAACTGAGCATTTCAGGTGAAGCCTCACATATGGCGCAAGTAAGGAAGAATGCTGGTAAAATGGAGAAATGCATAGACTGTGTTACTCAAAAAGGTGTAAGACCCTCATTTCCTGCATACACAGGAAATAGGAGTAATAAAGTGCTGGACTTAATACACAGTGACTTATGTGGACCGTTTAATATCCCATCATTGGGAAATAACAGATTTGTGCTAATATTCTTGGATGATTTCTCTAGATATTGTGTGGCCTATTTGCTGAAAGAAAAAAGTCAAGTCACAGACATGCTGAAGAAATACGTAGCCATGGTGAGCAATAAATTTGAAAGAAAACCAAAGGTTCTTCAGACCGACAATGGTGGTGAGTTCACTTCACAAAGCATGCGCACATTTCTAGAACAAGAAGGCATTCAGCATATCACAACAGTAGCTTATACACCAGAGCAAAATTCTGTTGCAGAGAGAAAATTTAGGTCACTTGTGGAAATGACCAGATGTATGCTGTCAGATAGCAATCTCCCTAAAAGACTATGGGGGGAAGCCATTCTCACAGCAGTGTACCTACAAAACAGAATGCCAACTAAAGGCGCTGAGCGCACACCACATGAGACATGGCATGGTAGGAAGCCAAACCTGTCACACATAAGAACATTTGGAAGTACAGCATATGCTCATGTACCAAAGCAAAGAAGGCATAAGCTGGATTCCACAACAGAAAGGGGCATTTTAGTTGGCTATGCTCCAGGACACAAAGGATATAGAATTTTGAATCTGAAAACTGGCATTGTTGGCATAAGACATGTTACATATTTTGATGAAAACAAAAGGGTTGATAAAGGCTGGATTATCCCAGATGAGCCTTATCATCCAGAATATGAAACTAGAACCATAATAGACATGCCAGTGTATATAAATGCCATACCAAGGCAGATGTCTGAAAGCAACTCACCTGTATCTAACGAGGAACAGGCAGAGGAAACAGACACAGAAAGGATCATTGAAGAAGACAGTACAGTTGGAGAAGGGGAATCAATTGGAGAAGAACTCTCAGATTTTGAGGATGCGGAAAGGTCAGACCAACCTGTTGTCAGACGCTCATCCAGGGAAAACAAAGGTGTTCCACCCCCAAGACTGTCTTACCTAACAAAGTCAGCAGAAGCTCAAGAGCCCTTAACATGGGATGAGATTGAGAAAATGCCAGCAGAAGAAGCTGCTGAATGGCATAAAGCTGCACAAGAAGAAATTGATGCATTGGATAAAAATAATACTTGGATTCTTACAAAATTACCTCCTGGCAAGAAAGCTATAGGATGCAAATGGGTATTCAAGTTAAAAAGGAATGCACAAGGAAAAGTGGAAAGGTATAAAGCCAGATTAGTGGCAAAGGGATATCTTCAAAAATATGGAGAAGATTTTGATGAAGTGTTTGCACCTGTAGTGAAACACACGACAATCAGAACACTTCTGAGCATTGCAGTCTCAAAAGGCATGCAAGTCAAACACATTGATGTGAAAACAGCATTTCTTCACGGAGATATAACTGAAGACTTGTACATGGAACAACCAACAGGTTTCATAAATACAAAACAAAGACAGCTAGTGTGTAAATTAAACAAAGGTCTTTATGGATTAAAGCAAAGTGCAAAATGTTGGAATGAAAAATTGCATGAAATATTGACAAATTTAGGATTTAAGCAAGGTGAAGCAGATAAATGTTTGTACACTAGGTGCACAAATGGACAATATGCATACATTTTAGCTTTTGTTGATGATCTGCTCATTGCAAGCAAAAGTGAGCAAGAGTACAAGGACATTGTAAAGTGTTTAAACCAGAATGTTGAGATAAAAGAACTTGGTAATGTGTCATACTATCTTGGTATAGAAATTGAGAAACAAAATGATGGTTCTTATCTTCTAAGCCAGAAGCAGAAAATAAATGAGCTTATTGAAAGTTTAGGTATGCAAGATGCCCAAGTTGTAAGCACTCCCATGATCACTGATTTTCTGAAGGATGAAACAGTAAGAGAACCTTTACCAGATAACATCCAATATAGATCAGCCATAGGTAAGCTTTTATATCTAGCTACCACATACAGGGCTGATATAGCAAATGCAGTAGGAATTTTGAGCAGAAGGGTCAGCTCACCTACCAAATCAGATTGGACTGCAGTTAAAAGGATGGTAAGGTATTTAAAGGGTACCATTGATTGTAAATTAAAGATTTCAGCCAATAGTAATCCAAAACTAATATGTTACTGTGATTCAGATTGGGCAGGGGATCATTCTGATTATAAATCCACAAGTGGATATGTGTTTATGTATGGAAATGTACAAATTTCATGGGCCAGTCATAAACAAAGTATTGTGAGTTTGTCTTCTACAGAAGCTGAATATGTGGCCGTATCGGAAGCGTGCAGAGAACTGATGTGGATTGAAAAACTTTTGCTGGATTCGGAATAGCTGAAAAGAGACCAATCCAGATAATGGAAGATAATCAGAGCTGCATCCGACTGTCACAGAATGACAAGGTTCAGTCACGCACCAAGCACATCGCAACGAAATACCACAACGTGCGAGAGTTGGCGAAAGAAGGGGTCATCAGTCTACACTATTGTCACACAAGTGATATGACAGCTGACATCATGACCAAACCGTTACCCAGAGAACATTTTGTGAATCTGCGTATAAAGCTTGGACTTTGTATGAATAAATAATTGCATGACAGTTATGCATGAGAAGGGGTTTGTTGGAATGTAATTGTATTTTACATGCATTGCCTGTCACCTATTATTTCTCTGTGATTACTCTGTGACCTCTGATGTGAATTACTTAGAGAGGTCACACAGCTATGCAACTTCCTGTGGGGGTTAGATGCAGCAGATGCAGCACATGGAGCACATGGAGCTCATGATCTCTCCTAACCTGAGAGGATCTATGGTGGTGTGAGCATCCATTACCATCTAAGCACATGGAAGGAGCTGATAATACAAATGTATAGTAAAATGTATATATAAGCCTGTCTGATTATAATCTAACTACAAACTGTGAGTAAACAGATGTTTTGTTACTTCAACTTTAAAGTGACTCAGCAGTGAATTATTCAGGGGTGAATGAGAGAGAGATGAAGAAAGAAATTAACATTTCTAAAGCTGAAGCTGTGTGTACTAAAATCTGCTAATTATTTACTACAAATAATCCAACAAGCAAAACATCCACTGTGCCTGAATATAATTTGCCTTGAGCTACAACCGAAAAAGGCATGAGCAAAATCTCCCTTTGCATATGGAATTTCTGTGCATAAATATTTCACAGTGCATTTTGTTTCCTGCAGAAATTTTTATTCTGTTTGATTCAATGCTTTAATATATAGTGCCACCCCTTCAGCAGTTTGATCCAACCTATAATTGCGATGTAATGTGTATCCTGGTGTTACTGTATCCCATTGGTTATTCTCCTTTCACCAGGTCTCTGAGATTCCTATTATATCTACCTCTTCATTTCAGTGCTATACCTTCTAACACTCCATTATTATTATTATTTTACGTCTAGCATTTGTATATAGACAATTCAAAATATATATATTTTTAAATTTGTATTTACAACCTGCTTATCAGTTGACAGTAGCAATTTGGAATCTTTCTACTCTGCTCTTGACTTAAAGGCAGCTATATTGATTTTGCCTTTAAGACAACCTCTCAAGATGCCCTAACTTCCCTGTTTTGTTATATCCTTTAAAGGTACATCATTCCTTATCATTCCTGAGTGACTGTCTGATTTCTGCCTTGATCTGTTTTACAGGCTGTTGAAAAGATTAGCACCAGCAGCAGTCTGACTCTGTCCTGGTTAGGTAGAACTCATCTTTTTGGAAAAGGTTCCCAAAATGTTGCCCAGTTTCTGACAAACCTAAAGCTCTCTTCCTTGCACCTTCATCTAACCCACACATTGAGACTGAAGCTGTGGTTGCTTCTGTGGTCCTGTGTATGGTATGGGGAGCATTTCTGAGAATGCTACCCTGGCCTGGAAGATCTGGGTTTCAGTGTTCTACCTAAAATCCTAAGGGGCCCCTTTTACTAAATGTCGTTAAAGTATTTTGTGGTATTTTGCCTGTTTCTGCATTTTTGAAAAATAATTTTTTAGAGGTAGTATATCATGGGCTTGGAAGCAGTGGTGTGCTGGAGCCGACTCGCACCGGCTCGCAAGAGCCAGTTAATTTTTTTGAAATTTTGTCAGCCGGTTGTTGAGTCAGGTCTACTGGGGCAGGAACGATCCTCCTACGCTTCTGCCTATGCCATCTCCACTCATTGTCTCTCCATTCTGAAAGTGACTGCTGCAATTTTTGAAAGGCTCATATTTAAGAGCAGAAGAACAGTGCTGATGTGTACATGTGTTTCCAGTTTTGTCTGGACATTAGCACAAGAGCTGCACATGCCACAAAACCTTTGTGTTCATGTGCCAGGCACATTCCTCCCCTTGCTTTTGGTTTGTTAGTGCAAATGAGCCACTCATATTATTTGCATATCATTTCCTTGAGCATTGCTTAGCAATTTTTCTGCACTGTTGTTGCACTATGGGGTTTTGCATTGTGAGCTTTGAACATCAGCCCACTGGTTACTTAAGGTGATTGTTGAGAACGATCATAGGATTTGGCTTAGGTAGTGTTTGTTCAATAAAGCTGCGGCTGCCTTTTTTTTCTGCCAGGTACTTGTAACCTGGCTTGGCCACTGTTTGAAAAACAGGATACTGGGCTAGATGGACTATTAGTATGACATAGTATGGCTACTCTTATGCTCTCCACAAATAATAGGGTCTATTTTCAGATCCAGGAGTCAGTGTATTTTTTTGAACATCTGCTGCAGCTTTTAAGAAAACTAACTTATATTCAGTAATACATAGATCGCTGAACATAGTGGCAATATTCAACAGCATAGGCTGGAGGAGTGGCCTAATGGTTAGTGCAGTAGGCTTTGATCATGGCAACCTGGGTTTAATTCCCACTGCAGCTCCTTGTGATCTTGGGCAAGTCACTTAGCCCTCCATTGCCCCAGGTACAAAAACTTAGATTGTGAGCCCCTCTAGGGACAGACAAAGTATCTGTATATAATGTGTATAGCACTGCGGTACTGTAATGAGGTTGGAGGGTCTAAGCAGGTCAGAAGGAGGTATGGGGCCAGACTACATTCCCCACAAGGCCATGAGAGAAGGGATCGGGGGGGGGGGGGAGGTCCCAAAACCCGGTATGGCTCCCACGTGGAAGGGAGGGGGAAAAGGACTGGAAAGAGCAGCTGCTATGGCAGATGAGGGCCAGAAGGGGGAGCAGGGATGACAAAGCTCAATTCCCTTGGGTTAGAAATCAGTACAAGATTCCTTCCACCTGGGAGGGGAGGAGGTCTCCAACCAATAGCCTAGCAGAGAAGCAGAGTTAATGGAGTGCTTGGAGGAAGGAGAGTCTGGAGGGACCAGCCAGTTGACATGGACTGTAATTGTACTTTGGGGCAGAGTTGCAGGGACTGAAGGCAGTGGGTGGTCACAGGAGTCAATTAGCTGTGTTGTAGGCGGTGTACTGCCATTCTGCAACCACCCAAGCGGAAAGACTTTTAAAACTGAAACCCAGGCTGTTGAACTGGGGGAGAACTTGGATTTAAAGGGAAGTTTTTTCTTGTTGCATTGTTTTGGAAACTGAATGGGACTTTAACCCCCTTGAACTGAGATTTTGTGGAGGAGGGGAAATAAACTGTTTGGAACTAAAAGCTGTGTTGTCTGGAAGGACTTTGTTTGTGGACTGCTGAAGGGAGCCTACCACCCCCTGAAGGTTTGCTACCGGGATTACAGTTATTACAGTACGTGTAGTAGCACTATAGAAATGATTAGTAGTAGTATAGGTTATATGTAGAGCAGCTCATTATCACTCCTGGTGTATATATAGTTTTCTGTTTCTACCCTCACTCTGCCCAGGCATTGCACGGATAGTACTGGAGCACTTAAGAGCAATTTTTCACCTGTCACTATCCATATAGGGGTAATTCTATGAGGAGCTATTTAGTGTTAAGCAGCAAGATTGTATGTAAGTGCTGGTATTCTGGTCATTTATGCACATATGTGAACTCTCTTTGGTCCATCTCCCCTTATCTGTCTTTCCCTTTTCTGGTACGCTATTCTTCTTCTTTAGGTTCTATCTAACTGGTACAAATAAGTTGCATTCTTTCCTGTCAAGTTTTTGTAGTTTGTTTTCCAAAATGTTTCTTTATATTTTTAAGCTGTAGACTGCTTTGATCTGTTAGCAAAGCTGTTATAGCAAATGTTAATAAACTATACACACACAAATGAGTAGTTTCCAGCTGAGTGACATTCCATAAATGCCTAGTTGTGATGGCATGTACTTTGCAGGTTGGGTTCACATGGGTGTAATGGGCAAGGCACATAATTAACACATAGATGATAAAATCTTATAAAATCTATGCACATTCTTTTGCAATCTAGATGCAAGCATTTATTCCACCTCTATGGCTGGCTGGTGTAAGTGTTCATGCTTAAACATAGGCACATTTCCAGCCATTTATGCTAGTATTCAATAAAGAAAATGTAGGTATTTACTTTTCTGTATAACAGGCTTTAAATAGGCACTTTCCTAGTGTCTAAATCTAGGTGCCCCTCATAATGCTTTGACTATAGGTGGTCAGAGAAGTTAAATATTTATTATCCACAAGTATGTCTTTCTTGTGTTATGCTACACTTATGGAGGAGGAGAGGAAGAAACAGGAATAGTTGTGATTGCCTGTGTTAATGGAATCAAATTTTTAACACCTTAGTATTATAGGATGGTAGATTTTGGATTTATCTCATAACCTTTTCAGTTGTAGCCCCAGCCAAGTTACATTCAAGAATTTAGAGTCTTAAGCAGTACATTTTTTCTAGCAAAAAGGTGCCGGTACTCAAATGCCAGGCCTCCCTTCAGGGGTGGGGTGATCATTGAGGACCCACCCCACAATAGCCAGGCCCCCTGCAACCAGTCACAGAATCTATGACAAGGCAGAAAGGGTATGATACATACCTGTAGCAGTTGTTCTCCGAGGACAGCAGGCTGATTGTTCTCACGACTGGGTTGACGTCCGCGGCAGCCCCCACCAACCGGAAGAAGCTTCGCGGGACGGTCGGCACGCAGGGCACGCCCACCGCGCATGCGCGGCCGTCTTCCCGCCCGTGCGCGACCGCTCCCGCCAGTTGAATGACTAGCAAAAGATGAAACACACAACTCCAAAGGGGAGGAGGGAGGGTAGGTGAGAACAATCAGCCTGCTGTCCTCGGAGAACAACTGCTATAGGTATGTATCATACCCTTTCTCCGAGGACAAGCAGGCTGCTTGTTCTCACGACTGGGGTATCCCTAGCTCTCAGGCTCACTCAAAACAAGAACCCAGGTCAATTGAACCTCGCAACGGCGAGGGTACAACAGAAATTGACCTACGAAGAACAACTAACTGAGAGTGCAGCCTGACCAGAATAAATTCGGGTCCTGGAGGGTGGAGTTGGATTTACACCCCAAACAGATTCTGCAGCACCGACTGCCCGAACCGACTGTCGCGTCGGGTATCCTGCTGGAGGCAGTAATGAGATGTGAATGTGTGGACAGATGACCACGTCGCAGCCTTGCAGATCTCTTCAATAGTGGCTGACTTCAAGTGGGCCACCGACGCTGCCATGGCTCTGACACTATGAGCCGTGACATGACCCTCAAGAGTCAGCCCAGCCTGGGCGTAAGTGAAGGAAATGCAGTCTGCTAGCCAATTGGAGATGGTGCGTTTCCCGACAGCGACCCCTAGCCTGTTAGGGTCGAAAGAAATAAACAATTGGGCGGACTGTCTGTTGGGCTGTGTCCGCTCCAAGTAGAAGGCCAATGCTCTCTTGCAGTCCAATGTGTGCAACTGACGTTCAGCAGGGCGGGTATGCGGCCTGGGGAAGAATGTTGGCAAGACAATTGACTGGTTAAGATGGAACTCCGACACCACCTTCGGCAGGAACTTTGGGTGGGTGCGGAGCACTACTCTGTTGTGATGAAATTTGGTATATGGAGCATGAGCTACCAGGGCTTGAAGCTCACTGACCCTACGAGCTGAAGTAACTGCCACCAAGAAAATGACCTTCCAGGTCAAGTACTTCAGATGGCAGGTATTCAGTGGCTCAAAAGGAGGTTTCATCAGCTGGGTGAGGACGACGTTGAGATCCCATGACACAGTAGGAGGCTTGATAGGGGGCTTTGACAAAAGCAAACCTCTCATGAATCGAACGACTAAAGGCTCTCCAGAGATGGCTTTACCTTCCACACGATAATGGTAAGCACTAATCGCACTAAGGTGATTCCTTACTGAGTTGGAAAAACAATTAGAACAATTAAAGGAAATAATAGGAAAATAAAAATAAAATCTTTTCAATATCTAGACAGGATTGCTGCTAAACTGAAAATAAAACATAATATGAATCTATAATGTCCATAAACAGCAACAGTAGTTCTCAAATTAAGTATCAGTTCAAAAGTTTCTTTCATCGAACATGGTCGAGGCGGTGGAAGCGTTGAAGAATCTGGACGGAGTTCTGGAAGATCCAACAGGGCTGGGTTTTCAGGCTGGCTTGCTGAAGGAAGTGGCTGGTCTTGAGATGGTTAGGCTGGTAACATCTGGTTCTGCGGCTGAGTAAACACGTATATCTTTCACATGGACCCAAGACTTGTGGTCCAGTAGTTTGCAAGGTGTAAAGGTCATTGCCACAACCTTGGGGGATCTAACATCATTTGGGCCAGGATAGATTTTGAAGACGTACTTGTGGTGTACAAAGTGGGATCTTTTCATGTCTTTATTCTAGGCATACACCATCATAATCAGTCCATCAAGAGCCAGAGGCTGGCAAAGGAATAAGCAAAATAACTGTATGCTTGAATGATACATTGCTATATCTTAGTGGGCATAATCAGTGTGAATTGAATAGACATGAAAGACAATGTCAACATGGAGAAAACAGTGTTAATTAGGTGCAAAAGCAAAAGGGAACCCAGAAGGGTTCAATAATGAAAAGCCAATTTACATAAATGCAAGACAGATTGGTAATTATTACAAAGGCATGATCAAATAACAATGGTAAAGTATATGGAACAAAAGAGAAGATTAAAAAAACAATTAGAATTTAGAGATGATGGTAAATGTTCAACTATTGATGTATGGAGGGCAATGCATCGCAATCTATCGCCAATAGATATGGAATCTTCACCTACGATGACTACCATTCACCAAGGGTTGAGCCCTCAGCTGCAGGAGGCCAGCAGGACTTACGAGTTAGATGATTCAGAAAGAAGGGTAGAGGCCAAAGCTTTGTGTAACTCCAGCAAGTGGAGAAGGTATTCAAGCAGGTTCTGTGCAGGGCAAGAACGAGGTTCTAGGGCCTTGCTCTCACACCAAACGACAAACCTCCTCCACTTGAAAAAGTAACTCTTTTTAGTGGAATCCTTCCTAGAGGCAAGCAAGACCCGGGAGACACCCTCAGACAGACCCAACGCAGCGAAGTCTACGCCCTCAACATCCAGGCCGTGAGAGCCAGGGATTGAAGGTTGGGGTGCAGCAACGCTCCGTCGTTCTGCGAAATGAGAGTCGGAAAACACTCCAATCTCCACGGTTCTTCGGAGGACAACTCCAGAAGAAGAGGGAACCAGATCTGACGGGGCCAAAAGGGCGCTATCAGAATCATGGTGCCGCGGTCTTGCTTGAGCTTCAGTAAGGTCTTCCCCACCAAAGGTATGGGAGGATAAGCATACAGGAGGCCGGTCCCCCAATGAAGGAGAAAGGCATCTGACGCTAGCCTGCCGTGTGTCTGAAGCCTGGAACAGAACAGAGGCAGCTTGTGGTTGGTCTGAGAGGCGAAAAGATCCACCGAGGGGGTGCCCCACTCTCGGAAGATCTTGCGTACCACTCTGGAATGGAGCGACCACTCGTGCGGTTGCATGACTCTGCTCAGTCTGTCGGCCAGACTGTTGTTTACGCCTGCCAGGTACGTGGCTTGGAGAAGCATGCCGAAGCGACACGCCCAACGCCACATACCGACGGCTTCCTGACACAGGGGGCGAGATCCGGTGCCCCCCTGCTTGTTGACGTAATACATTGCAACCTGATTGTCTGTCCGAATTTGGATAATTTGGCAGGACAGCCGATCTCTGAAAGCCTTCAGTGCGTTCCAGATCGCTCGGAGCTCCAGGAGGTTGATCTGCAGATCCTTTTCCTGGAGGGACCACAGACCCTGGGTGTGAAGCCCATCGACATGGGCTCCCCACCCCAGGCGGGATGCATCCGTCGTCAGCACTTTCGTGGGCTGCGGAATTTGGAATGGATGTCCCAGGGTCAAATTGGTCCGTATGGTCCACCAGAGCAGTGAAGTGCGGCAACTGGTGGAGAGGCGGATGACATCCTCTAGATTCCCGGTGGCTTGGAACCACTGGGAAGCTAGGGTCCATTGAGCAGATCTCATGTGAAGACGAGCCATGGGAGTCACATGAACTGTGGAGGCCATATGACCCAGAAGTCTCAACATCTGCCGAGCTGTGATCTGCTGAGACGCTCTGGTCTGCGAAGCCAGGGCCAAGAGATTGGTGGCCCTCGCTTCGGGAAGGTAGGCCTGAACCGTCTGGGAATTCAGCAGCGCTCCTATGAATTCCAGAGACTGAGTTGGCTGGAGATGGGACTTTGGGTAATTTATCACAAACCCCAGCAGCTCCAGAAGTTGAATAGTGCACTGCATGGACCGGAGGGCTCCTGCCTTCGAGGTGTTCTTGACCAGCCAATCGTCGAGATATGGGAACACGTGCACTCCCAGCTTGCGTAGGTAGGCCGCTACCACCACGAGGCACTTTGTAAACACTCGTGGGGCAGAGGCGAGCCCAAAGGGCAGCACACAATACTGAAAGTGCCGTGCGCCCAGGCGGAATCTGAGATACTGTCTGTGAGCTGGCAGTATCGGGATGTGAGTGTATGCGTCCTTTAAATCCAGGGAACATAGCCAATCGTTTTTCTGAATCATTGGCAGAAGGGTGCCCAAGGAAAGCATCCTGAACTTTTCTTTGACCAGGAATTTGTTCAGGCCTCTCAGGTCTAGGATGGGACGCATCCCCCCTGTTTTCTTTTCCACAAGGAAGTACCTGGAATAGAATCCCTGCCCTTCCTGCCCGGGTGGTACGGGCTCGACCGCATTGGCGCTGAGAAGGGCGGAGAGTTCCTCTGCAAGTACCTGCTTGTGATGGGAGCTGAAAGACTGAGCTCCCGGAGGACAATTTGGAGGCAGGGAGGTCAAATTCAGGGCGTATCCGCATCCAATCTTACCTGCTCTATATGAGCATCCGCATGTGGATGCTCATATAGAGCAGGTAAGATTGGATGCGGGTCACGAGCATGGAGGATTGGTAGGCCTTCCTCCCAAATGAGTCCAGAGTGCGAGACTCCCGCCCCGGGGGCGCCGAGGCGGTATCCCTCGAACTCCGTGCCCTCTTGAGAGCAGAATCCACGACCGCTGAGTCATGGGGCAACTGGGGCCGCATGAGCTCTGGGTCAGAGTGGATCCTGTACTGGGACTCTGCTTTCTTGGGAATGGTGGGGTTAGTTAGTGGTCGCACCCAGTTCCGAAGCAGCGTCTCCTTCAGGACATTGTGCAGCGGTACCGTGGAGGACTCTCTAGGTGGTGATGGATAGTCGAGGACCTCGAGCATCTCGGCCCTCGGCTCTTCCACAGAGACCACGGGAAAGGGAATGCTTATAGACATATCCCGCACAAAGGAGGCAAAGGAGAGACTCTCAGGAGGTGAGAGCTTCCTCTCCGGTGACGGCGTGGGGTCCGAGGGAAGGCCCGTAGACTCCTCTGAGGAGAAATATCTCGGGTCTTCCTCTTCCCCCCACGAGTCCTCATCCTCGGTATCGGACATTAGCTCATGTAGCTGAGTCCGGTACCGGGCCCGGCTCGACGTCGAGGCACCGAGGTCTCGGTGTCGTCGAGCGGTGGACTCCCGCGCCGGCGGGGACGGAGCTCCCTCCATCGACGTCGACGGGGACTCCACCTGCGTGGCGGTCGAGACCGGCACCGCAAGCGGCGGCGGTGTCGACAGCCCCGGCGCCGGGCTAGAGCTCGCCGGCGCCACAGTCATCGGCGCCGGGGGCGCAAGCACCCCCGACGCCGGCACAGCCTGGCGCATCAGCCCTTCCAGGATCCCCGGAAGGATGGCTCTGAGGCACTCGTCCAGGCCCGCTGCCGGGAAAGGCGGTGGGGCCGGTAAGGGTGTCGGTGCCAGAAGCTGCTGGGGGCCAGGAGACGGCACCGAGGTGCCGGAACCCCGACGCGTCGGTACCTCCACCACCGACGGAGATCTCTCCTCTCTGCGATGACGCTTCGGCGTCGACTCCCCCTCAGGGTGCACCGAGGGCTCCCGGTGACGGCGCTTCTTATCTTTTTTCCGGTGCACGTCACCGGCGCCGGAGGGCATGGAGGAGGAGGAGGTCGATCCCCCTCGGTCTCGAGGTACCGGGTCCGACAGGGTTCGGTCCCGTGGCTCACGAGCTGAGGGAGTGACCGGGGCCGACAGCCCACGCGGCCTCTCAACCCCACTCTCACCGGCGGACCGGCGGGCCGACGGGACCTGTTCTCCTGGGGTCGCTGCCATCGGTGCCGATGTCTCGGGCATCGATACCGGTACCGAAGATCCGGCCTTCGATACCGATGCCGTCGAGGTCGACGTCGAGGGGCCGGCGCAAGTTCCAAAAAGACGGTCCCGCAGAACTTGCCTCGCAACCTGAGTCCGTTTCCGGAGACCGAGACACAGCGCGCACGACTTGAGATTGTGCTCCGGCCCGAGGCACTGGAGGCACCAAGCGTGGGTGTCGGTCTGCGAGATCGGCCGGCCGCAGCGACCACACTTTTTAAATCCACTCGGGACCTTCGAGGACATCGACGGAAAAATCGCGTCGGCGAAGTCAAAGTCGGCAATGGTGGCTAAAATCACACCACGAAAAAACTAGCCGACCGAGCGGCCACTAGGCCGCAACGAGGCGTCCCCGCTGGAAGCGAGGGAAAAGGGGAGCGCGTGCTCCACACGCGCGAAAATCTTTTTTTTTTTTTTTTTTTTTTTTTAACAATACGAAGAAAGAAAGAAAGAGGAACCGAACGGGTCAAAGCAACGATCCGCGTAAACGCGGTCGAAAAATCCGGCGGCTGAACGGAGAGAGAGGCAATTGCACAACTCTCTCCAGTCGCGGAAAAAAAGTAACTGGCGGGAGCGGTCGCGCACGGGCGGGAAGACGGCCGCGCATGCGCGGTGGGCGTGCCCTGCGTGCCGACCGTCCCGCGAAGCTTCTTCCGGTTGGTGGGGGCTGCCGCGGACGTCAACCCAGTCGTGAGAACAAGCAGCCTGCTTGTCCTCGGAGAATTGGTGTGTACAGCCTGAGCTCTTTCATTAAAACTTGGGGTCCATGGGACAATTTTAGCAGACAATGGAAAAGGTGCCGTTCTCAGTACCCCCTCAAAAAAAGCCCTGGTCTTAAGTTTATATCTAAAGCAATGGAGAGTTGAGTGACTTGCCCAAGATCACAAGGAGCCTTGGTGGGATTCAACCCAGGTTTTCCTAGTTCTCAACTCACTGCTCTAACCATTAAGTCACTCCTCCACTCCAGGAGTAGTTTACCAGCTCCGCCCTTTCTGCCTCACCTCACCCTATGCTTGGAATAAACTTCCTGAGCCCTTACGCCAAGCCCCCTCCCTACCCATCTTCAAATCTTTGCTCAAAGCCCACCTCTTCAATGTTGCTTTCGGCACCTAACCTTTATACCTATTCAGGAAATCTAGAGTGCCCCAATTTGACCGCCCCTATTTGATTGTCTGTACATTTGTCCTTTAGATTGTAAGCTCCTTGAGCAGGGACTGTCCTTCTATGTTAAACTGTACAGCGCTGCGTAACCCTAGTAGCGCTTTAGAAATGTTTAGTAGTATATTGGCATGCAACGGGGGGGGGGGGGGGGGGCAATTTAGTATTTGCACTCGCAATAGTTGGCGGTAGGGCATCCTCCCCATGCTCACCCCAAACTACACCTACGCTTAATGTTCTTATTATTTTAATGTATAGGGTTATTAGCTTTGAATATCAATTATATGCTTTGATGACCCCATGCATACCTCCTACCCACCCCCATCCTCCCACCCTGTCAGACTGCCATAGTAATGCTTCAATGTTTTCACTTATATACACTGTCAGCTAGCACATTTGCTTATTTCCGATCTGACGAAGAAGGGCAACCTTCGAAAGCTAATCAAGAAATGTATTAAGTTATGTCCAATAAAATAGGTATCATCTTATTTTCTTTTCCATGTTTTATTTTGTTTGATTTCTATTGATAGCTTTGAAGGTAAATTGAGTGATACCCTAGTCCCAAACGTTTATTTATTTTTTTTTAATTGGTCTCTGTTCAAGACTCGGACCCATCAATAAGAGTAGAGGGTAAGCTAGAAATCACAGGACCCTGCAGCCAGCATCGATCAACATGTTTGACCAAGACAGCAGAAACGGAAACAGTCCAACAAAAGTCTCTGAGATGATGAGCCAACCAACCCAGCAGCCCCGGCAGTCTTGGAGCAAGAGGAAGGAATCATGGGAAGTCAGCCCCCCCTTTGTATCCTGGCAACAAGAATGCGGTAATCATGGTAACCAGGCCGGACATTCGACACCCGGAACACAGACGGGGAAGAGCGAGTGAAACTACAAACGAGACAGCTGATTTAAGTTTTGTTTTATTTTATGCTAAAGTTCGTTCACCTGTTAGTTCATTCATTTCAGGAACGTGCAGAAACTTGGTTGCAAACCTTTAAACTTTTAGACGAGGAGTAAAGAGAAAGTGACAGATTCCAGTGGGTGGGGTGGGAGCTAAAACTGTACCGCTGTTTTGATTTCACGACTCAGCAGAGGATTTTAAGTTTGTTCTGACCTCAAAACGAGTTTTAGTTAATAGGTATGAATGCTAAATAATATTAGAAGCGTAACAAAATGTAAAGACGGTGTGATTGATACAAGTTGTTTTAAAGACATAACACCAGACTACACACAAACTATTTGAAAGCAAGACAAGGATAATTTTACAATGAAGAAGTCCTTGGATCCAAAACTTCTGAAGGTAATTTATTTTTCCATTCTACTTGGTTGTTTTTAGACAAACGTTTTTATGTCTAGGACCTAAAGTTACTAAACTGCCAATATTCAAAGTGATTTAAGCAGACAGGAGAGGCTCCTGCCTTTTTTAAATTGCCTGGGGCTGCCCAACTGCTGATATTCAGGGATATTTAGTGGGTTTTTTTTATCTGGTAGTGCCACTGAATATCATCCCCTCTGACTGGCCCAAAAAATGTGGGTAGGTGAGGGGCGGTACAAGGGGTTGTGTTGGGGAAGAGCCAGCAGTTTTTTGTCTATTAGATTGTAAGCTCTTTGAGCAGGGACTGTCTTCTAGGTTTGTGCAGCGCTGCGTATGCTTTGTAGCGCTATAAAATGCTAAATAGTAGTAGTAGTTTTGCAGGTGCTGGCAGTATTCAATGCTGGGATCTGCATAGCTAAGCGATCAAAATTAGGATAGCTCAAATTTTGACTGCTTAGCAATATGGCCCCAGCACTGAATATCGGCCAGGTCCTGCATAACTCCTGGCCCCCAAAAGTTACCTCCTTTCCTTCCCCCTTCCCCAGCCCGCACCATTCAGAACCCCCCTCCCCTGGAACATCCCCCCACCCCCTAGTCTAGGTAGGCCCCTCTGGGCCTACCTTTGCTCCCTGGTGACCCAGTGGTGGCGATACGGCCAAGACCGAAGGCTACTCGCTCCTGCTCCTTGTGGCTATCCAAAGAAAATAGCTGTCACTACCTCTCGTGTAGTCTTACCTCTTATGAAATGCAAGCAGATATTTTCTGTTGATCTAACTTTGATCATCACTAAAGGCAGTGATCTCTGTCCGGGACTTCATTGACATTTAACTATATTTCGTCGATCTTTGTATTTTTCCTGTCTCTATGTTGGTGACAGCAGTGATCATTTACCTGGGTTGTCTGCATAGCTGGAATATTTTGGGCTTTGCTTACCCTGAAAATAATTTTCCTTTCCTTTCTTTATTTGATATACCACTTTTATCAAGCAAGACAATAAGGAGACAATATTCACCTTGTAGCAGCCAGCGTTTCTTTTGATGTTGGCCCACTGCCAACTAAAGCAGACCTGGATATTCGGTGTCAGCTCCTATCTGGGTACTGTCACTGAATATCCGGGTCTGGGGAGTTACCTTGTTGCAGCCGATACTCAGTGGCAGTACCTGGCTAGCTACTCAGTTAACTTAAGGCAGCCATTTTGTTTCCTAAGTTAACCAGATAATCATCTGGACACTGTTGCTGAATACGGATAGTGTCCCCAGTCCATTCCAATTGGATAGTGCCATGGTGGACAGAGAAGATATTCAGTAGCACTGTGTGGGTTCCTGGTCAGCATTAGCATACCCAGTTCAATAGTGCTAAATTGCCCCCTAAGTAGTTTACAATTCCTAATAGAAAGTACAGCCAAATAACATCCCCATTACCTAATCCTCCCTCCCATCCTAAATATGAGGAAAGTGGGAGGAGGAATTTCACTCTGCATTTAATATTACACCTAGTAGGGCCAACAATTGTGAGGTATGATTCAGAGCCTCACCGAAAGGGAAAAGAGCTCAATGGAATCTATGCGGGATGCAAATAACAAATCGTAAAGAAACTTCAAACTGCTCAAAACATGGCAGCTAGGCTTATAGTTGGAAAAACATGATTCGAAAGCGCCAAACTCCTCCGAGAAAAACTGCACTGGCTCCCAATCAAAGAAAGAATCGCGTTCAAAATCTGCACCATGGTTCACAAAATTATCTACGGCGAAGCCCCGAGATATATGACAGACCTCATAGACCTACCAAACAGAAATACAACAAGATCAACACGAACATACCTAAATATCCACTACCCAAGCTGCAAAGGACTCAAATACAAATCAACGTATGCATCCAGCTTCTCCTACATAAGCACACAACTATGGAATGTACTACAAAATGCCGTGAAAACAACGTATGACCACTTAAACTTCCGGAAATCAATAAAAACTAACCTATTCAAAAAGGCATACCCTACTGATCCAACTTAAATGCCCGAACACTGCAACACAACGAAACCAAAGCTCGTACTGGACATAACCTAATCTATTCCCCCCTACGATTCCCTAATGTGTCTGTTACAATGATCTTTATTCTACCACTAAATCACTTTGTATTTGTTCATACCAGAATTGGCGATCGCCTTTACGGTACTATGTAAGCCACATTGAGCCTACAATTAGGTGGGAAAATGTGGGATACAAATGTAACAAATAAAATCACCCAAAATCTGTATTTCTGGCTGGTCAACTTACCTTCAATGTATCTAATTGATAGCACTTGTCTTCAGATAAGTAATATTGATGGATACCTCACAGTTTTTTTGCATGATCGTGTATATAAGAAACCTAAAATCCACTTCATCCTACTCTCTTGCCTGGTTGTTATCTGCTGCAGTTCTGGGGTAGGGTTGGCATTATCTCCAGGAAAGGACTTGCAAATTATTCCTTAGAGGCGCATACTTGAAAAAACACTGGTCTAAGGCAGGGGCATATTTGCTGGCATGCATTAAATTCTCCTATGCATTTGATCTGGCAGACCACTGTATTCTTTTGGATAGTTGTGGTGCCCTGGGACGGCAAGGTACAGTATTTTTGACCGATTCATCTGTTGTGATGGCCCTATAAGACGGTGCTTATCAATCTTTTTGTGGCCATGACCCCCATGGTGATGGCCAAATAAAACTGTGTGACTTCCCCCAGAGGTGCAGAATAATGATGCACCTATGGAGAGCCCACCCAGGTTGCGACCCTGGGGTCCGGACTCACAGTTTGAGAGCCCCTCAAGGTTCACCAGTATACTCTTATTTAACATTTATATGCAGCCTTTAGTGGGGGTTGATGCTTTCTTTAGGTTTTAAGAGTTTTATGCTGATAACATCCAGATTCTCTTCCTAGTGGGAGGAGAGATGGAAGCTCCCGATCTTCATGCCATCTAAATCATGGATGTAGTATCATTTTGGATGGCTTTCTGCCAAATAGCCTTCTGTTTAATCCTGATGAAACAGAGGTGCTTAGGTCTGATTAGGCTAGTCTTTTAGCTAACCAGAAATCTGTTAATTGGGATGTGCATGTTATTGTCATTCATTTACCCTCTCATTGTAAAACAGGTCACCTAAAGTTAGGCACCAACTGTGCATGTAAGTTTTATAGATTAACACTTTTGTGTTATGTGCTCAAGTGCTAGTTTCTTAACTATTCTATAACTTATAAGTACAACTGCCTTAGCGCATAAATACAAGGTAGTGTTCGTGAGGAGGAAACGTGGGATTGTTCAACATTTATGCATATATCTTATGGAATACTGTAAATTATCCACTACAGTGCTGCATTTAGGTGTCTGCATTTATGCCTGCTGTTGATGTGGCATAAGAGGGCATGTCTAAATGTATAGATGCCGACTGTCACTAGTATTCTATAAGAATACTTATGCGTTTAAGTGTCCTTATAGAGCAGGCTCACATTCTATGTAATTTGAGCACCTAATTTGTAGCACCCGGTCATAGAAATGGCCCCTAAGAGGATAACTATAAAAGGCATTTTTTTTGGTGGGGGGGGATAAATCAGTTTTTTATGTGGAAAATAGACTTTTATTTGCCCTCCCAATATGCATGTAAACTTATTTACATAAAAATAAGTTTACCTGGACTGAGCGAGGGAGTTTCTGGAAGCACGGTTATGGAGAGTTTATCATTTACATATGTATTTTAAATAGATGAATAGGCACCTAAAATTTGTGTGTGACAAAGAACAGGAGTAAATGTCAACTCATAAATCCCTATAGAATTGCTCTTTAAGTGTGCCCTCCACTAACCCCCTCATTGTAGAAATTGTGCACCCAAATTTCCAGCTAGCACATACGTTTGTGTATGTGCTTTGACCTTGTTTGACATTAACAGCGGTGTATCAAATCTGAATAAACATAAACATGCAACTTATAGAATAAGGTCAGTTGCATGTGTAACTTAATTAGCTGCTAATTGGCCTTATCAAAATTAGCACTAATTAATTGGCTTTAACATTAATTAGCACTAGTTGGTTTTAATAAAATTAGCACTAATTGGCAGTTACACACAAAACTGTCCTTAGTATTCTATAAGTTGCATGCTCAAACTCCAGAGTCCTGGGAGGGGCATGGGCATGTCAGGGGCGTGTCAAGCAGTTAAGTGCGCTGGTCATAGAATGCTACCATTTACGTGCTTATCTGCTTACAGTTAGGCGTGAGCATTTTGCCAGCCAATGAGCTTGCAACTAAAATTAGGCACATAAATGTGGACTTGCGCTAGTATTCTCTAACGGCATTTGCATGTACCATTGCTGTTATAGAGTTTGCACTAAGGTGCTGATGATCAAAAGTAAAGGCGGGCACTAGAGGCCATTAGTGCTGTACTAGCGCCTGCATTTACCAGCGCAGAATGATCAGAGGGGTCTAGCGCATCAAACAATGAGCATACCAGGCCTTAGTATAGACAACATGCAAATGTAGTCAAGGTCATTTTGTATTCCTCCCCAAAGATCAGAAAAGAGTGCCTGAAGCAAAGGTGCCTTACCATTGTAAAAAAACATCGCCAGGTCGGAGCAGGTGTTAGGGTGTTGGAAGACAGGATTTCCCATGATTCTTATGCTTCTTTCTGCAAAATCTATCGGTTTTGATTGCTTTTGGAAGCAGAAGGAAGCCTGTTTAAGCCCTTGAGCACTGGTTGTAAGAAACATCATCAGCCCTTTAGTGTGCATCATCCTGGTACCCAGCTGTAGGTGATCTAATTACGCTCTAAAGCAGAGATTTTCAACCTTTTTTGTCTCATGGCACACTTACACTGTGCTAAAACGGTCAAGGCACACCCCCACACATGGTCCAGCATTTGACCTCCCACCCACCCCCACACACAGTCCAGCATTTTACCTTCTCTTCCCCCCCACCCTCACAAGAGTCCTGCATTTATCTTCTCTTCCCCTCCTTCCCACCCTCACAAATAGTCCAGCATTTACCTTCTCTTTCCCCCATGCCCACAAAAATATTCCAGCATGACTCCCTCCTGTCTCCTCTCAAGCCGGTGACCCTTGTCTCTCTTAACCTCCCTCCACCACCCCCACCCCCACCCCCCCCCGCCACATACCTTAAAAAAGTTTTCTTGTCTCTAGTGGTCAGCGGCAGGAGTTCATACAGCCTGCTTGCACCAACCCCGGCACCTTCTCTCTGATGCTTCCCGCCTATGTGGAATGAGGAAGTTACGTCAGAGAGAAGGCTCCATGGTTGGTGCAAGCAGACTGTATGAATCACTGCTCCCTGCCACCGACCACTAGAGACAAGAAAACTTACTCCATTGTGGCACAAATTAAACTGGCCCAACTCCAGTGGCACATCTGGGGAGCAGCGGTGGCACACCAATGGACCACGGCACACTGGTTGAAAAACGCTGCCCCAAAAGCCTTTGTCCTTTCACACAAAATCTTTACACCTCTAGAAGTGTAATTAAAGAATTTTGTTAATGTGATCATTAGTACAAGTATTTCCAGTAACCTGATCTGTGTTAAATTTAAATCTGCTCATTTATGTTTTTTAACACAAAAATCCAGGTTACCATTAATGTGAACTTCGTAGAGCTATGTTAACATGCATTAAGCAGTAATGCAGGAGTTTTAATGCACATGTGTGCTTGCATTAGTGTTTACTGCACTTTAGTAAATCCATTCCTTATTACTGGTCATATCTTTCAAGTTCTCTTTTCAGTGAGAATTTGGTCCTGGGTCCTGCTCAGTTTATTGTTCGAAATAATATGTTTACTTACTTTGTTCCTGCATTGTGAAAACAGGTGCAAAGCTAACCTAAATGGAATTGGCATTAAATTATTTACATCTAATGGCTATGGGGCATAATTATTCTTCATTTTATTGAGACTGGCAGAGACACCGAAAAAGCCTTTTAATTCCCAATTTATATGCTCTTACGTATTGTTAACTTGTACTTTACTGAAAGGCTATTTTTTTCTAGCCATACTTAATTGACAATGGGATATAAAACTGTGTGTGCCTGTCCTCTGGTCAAATTTTTGGACATAAATTTCAAATATGGAGATTACCATTTTTTGGTTTTCTTCAGTAACAATAAGTCCTAGCACAGCAAATTTCCTTTCAAGGATTAGCACAGATCTTCTTTTTAAGTATGTTATTGTAAATGAACATGGCTATTACCGTAGGAGGTTATTTTGGAAATTGCAGCTGTTTAAAAAATTGTTCCTTCTTTTATTATATTTTATGATGTGATCACCACAGGACTTGCTTTCAGTCAGTACTATCAGAAATCAGTTTACCAGTATGCAAGACCACCGAAAGCTTTCGAGAAGAAGGAATGATATTTAAAACAGTTGTAATTTCTGAAATTACAGCCTCCTATGGATAATGAAAACAGCATTCAAATATGCTTAGCTGGCATTTGGTCTGCCTGTTGGTACATTGCTGTGGCAATGCTCTCTGAGCTGCATGGATCAGTGGAACTTCATGGGCAGTGCAGGTAGGTGGAGTGCAGATGTGCACATCTGTACTCTTCTGTGGAAATCTGTCTTTTGGACAAGGCTGCTGGGATCTGGCTTAGGGGAAAAGGAACTAAAGAACCTCTGAGGCAGGGCCGTGCCAACACGGTAAGCGAGGTAAGCATGGCAGGAGGGCGCCGTCCTCTGGGGGGCGCCCTGCCGTGCCATGCTTACCTTGCCCTCTCCCATGTCCCAACTGCCCGCCCTCTTCTCCCTCCCCAACAAGATCCCTTTTAAATTTACCTCCGGCAGCGAACGAAGGCGCAGCGTCAGTGAAGGAGGCGGCGCTCCCGACGTCTCTACTAGTCTTCCCTTTGCTCAGTGTTCCACCTTCTTCTGATGTCAAGGAAATGACGTCAGAAGAAGGCGGGACATAGAGCGAAGGGAAGACTAGAGACTGGAGCGCCGCCTCCTTCACTGACGCTACGCTGCGCTTTTGTTCGCTGCCAGATGTAAATTTAAAAGGGATCTTGGGAGGGGAGAAGAGGGCGGGCAGTTGGGACATGGCCCAGGGAGCGGGAGGGCAGCGATCACCTTCACGGTAGGGGGGGGGGTGCAACTGTTCGTCTGCGGGGGGGGGGGGGGGGGGGCGCCAACTGATCATCTGCAGGGGGGCGCCACAGACCCTTGGCACGGCCCTGCTCTGAGGAATGTGCATGGGTTTTATCAGTTGGTTTACAGTAGTATGCTGAAAATAATCTGTAGTAACATTGTAAATGGTCCATCCAGTCTGCCCAACAGTCACGTTCATAATTATCAAGGCATTACTGAACCAGTAGTATTGTTACAACATTTTACTGGCCATGTTCCACTATACAATGTTTTCCTCTTCCCCATGGAGATACACAAGACCCACACTCATACAGTATGAATGTGGTATAAAATACACATACTTGCTCCTGATCCATCCTTGCCATTTTCAGGGTTCAGACTGTAAAACATCTGCCAAGCACTGGCTCTGCTTCCCAGCTACTGGAGTTGCTGTGGAAACGCCCTCTGGCCCATCCTGATCTGTCTTGCCATATATGGGACACAGATCATAGAAGTCTGTCCGGCATTGGCTTCAGTTCCCCACTGCTGGAGTTGCCATCAAAGCCCACTCCAGCCCATCCTGGTCTTGCCATATACAGGTCACAGACTGTAGAAGTCCATCAGACATTGGCTTTTCTTTTCCACTGCTGGAATTGCCATCAAAGCCCACTCCAGCCCATCCTGGTCTTGCCATATACAGGTCACAGACTGTAGAAGTCCATCAGACATTGGCTTTTCTTTTCCACTGCTGGAATTGCCATCAAAGCCCACTCCAGCCCATCCTGGTCTTGCCATATACAGGTCACAGACTGTAGAAGTCCATCAGACATTGGCTTTTCTTTTCCACTGCTGGAATTGCCATCAAAGCCCACTCCAGCCCATCCTGGTCTTGCCATATAAAGGACACAGACTGTAGAAGTCCATCTGACATTGGCTTCTCATTTCCACTGCTGGAATTGCCATCAAAGCCCACTCCAGCCCATCCTGGTCTTGCCATATACAGGACACAGACTGTAGAAGTCAATCTGACATTGGCTTCTCATTTCCACTGCTGGAATTGCCATCAAAGCCCACTCCAGCCCATCCTGGTCTTGCCATATACAGGACACAGACTGTAGAAGTCAATCTGACATTGGCTTCTCATTTCCACTGCTGGAATTGCCATCAAAGTCCACTCCAGCCCATCCTGGTCTTGCCATATACAGGACACAGACTGTAGAAGTCAATCTGACATTGGCTTCTCTTTTCCACTGCTGGAATTGCCATCAAAGCCCACTCCAGCCCATCCTGGTCTTGCCATATACAGGACACAGACCGTAGAAGTCTGTCCAGCATTGGCTTCATTTCCCCAGTGCTGGAGCTGCCATCTTACCACTCCTGTGTATCATAAATGAACTTATAGCTGTTGATGTGTTAAGTTTTGATTTAATACTATCCTCTTTCTATTTAGGGATCCTTTGTGTCTATCCCACGCATTTTTGAATTCCGTCACTGTTTTTGTTTGCACCACCTCTGGGAGGTCATTCCAGGCATCCACCACCCTACCCTCTCTGTGAGATGGGCAGCATCAGTCCTCAAGGGGCTACAAGCCAGTCAGGTTTTCAGGATTTCACTGATGAATATGCATGAGATTTGTTCGCATACAAGTGTATGCAAATAGATCTCATGCATATTCTTTGGGGAAATTTTGAAAACCCATCTGGGTTGTGGTCCTCGAGGGTTGGCCACCTCTGCATAAATTATATTAAAGTACAAAATGCCTGTATCAATGCTAAGGAGCTTGTCTTAATCACATCACTTGAAATATCTGTCCCTTAAAAGACTGCTTTTGCCTCTAATGGATTTGCTCAAATGAAGTTTGTGCATTCATAAGACAAAAAGTGCTCTTTTGGTTCAGATCAGTGGGAAGAGAAGCCAATAACAGAGGACATGGTGATCCCAAAGGAAGAGAACTGGCAGTCCATCTGCTGGGAAAAGAGAAGAGAGGAGGTCGAAACTCTTGAGTTGTGAGAGGGACCTTCTTTACATGTGAAAGGACTCGGTACTTTATTCAAAGGGACCTGTCTCCCCGGTACATATTTTATCTCCCAGCCAAAAAGTTTGTTTTAAATCTGTCATTTTTTTCTTCCTTGTACTCCTAGGGAGGAGGGCGGGTGAATCAGAAGCAGTCTGGCTTGCTCATTTTCGGCAGTTCTTATTTCCTTCAGGTACCCCATGTGTATTAGGGGTAGTCTTTGATTCATCTCTTTTCTTTAGACAACTGATTTGGCAGTCATGAACAACCTCTTGTACTTCCTTCACTGCCTTGTGAAACCCTACTTAGAAACCTCTAATGTGCAGACCCTCTTCCATGCTTTGATCATCTGTAACATAGAATATTGCAGTGCTTTGTACAATGGTCTAGCTCTTACATCTCCTTAAATGCTTGCAGCTTTAATAACATATGCCAATGAAAATGCATTTTGACCTAGCCACCTCTCTTCTTATATCCATATCACTGGCAATCTGTTAGCTCCTGAATCAAATATAAAATTAGTAACGAGTAAAATTTGAAGCTCTTCATACTGATCAGCTATCATACTGGGTGATCCCATTCATCCTTGGTATTGGTTACTTCATATACCAAATCCAAAAAGACAGGAGGAGCCTCCACGGAAAATCAAAACAAAACAGTAAAAGTAGAGGCTGACAAATGTACAAACCAATAGGGAGATAATATCAAAGAGCAGTTTATTCAGAATATTCATATCAAGGACCCGACATGGTCCGTGTTTCGGCGCCAAAGTGCCTGCCTCAGGGGTCACAAACAACTTTCTCTGAAAAGAAGCTGATTGGCTTGGATAAATCATTTTGTATGCACGTGACAAGTTGTTATTTGCTGTTTTTTTGTTCTCTCTGTGGTTTTAACAGTTGTATAACCATGTGCATACAAAAAGGATTTATCCAAGCCAATCAGCTTCTTTTCAGAGAAAGTTGTTTGTGACCCCTGAGGCAGGCACTTTGGCACCGAAACACGGACCGTGTTGGGTCCTTGATATGAATATTCTGAATAAACTGCTCTTTGATATTATCTCCCTATTGGTTTGTACATTTGTCAGCCTCTACGTTTGCTGTTTTACTTCATATACCACCACCATCTAATCTAGAATGCTTTCATTGGGGGTCTTTTACTCAGTGGCGTAGCCAAGGGTGGGCTTGGGTGGACAAATTAGTACAGTATATACAAAAGGATAAACTTGCATTTCCTTCAGTAAACATGTAATCTGATTTAAAAAAAAAAAATCTTGATGGTGCGCCCGGTCCCGGCAGGCTTTAAGGGCTTCACACACACAGCTATAATGGCTGCTAAAAAGTTAATACTCACTGAGTGGATTACAAATAAAGCACTAAGTCTACAGCAGTAGCGTGGTTTGATGATGGACTATATGAGATTTGAAAAGAGAATGGCAGATTATAAGGGAGATCGGAGATTTACAGAAAAGGACTTTTATCGTATTTGGACCCCATTTTGGCAGACCATACCCTCAGGGGGTAGAGGGCGCATCCTGAATATGTGATTAGACGAATGGACATTACAACATGAGAACTGAATGGTCATTATTTACAGGGAGGGTGGGCAGGGGTAGGGGTAGGGATGGTGGGGGGGGGGGAGGGGAAGGGGAATAGGGGAGGGAGCTTTCCAATAGGCATGTTAGGGGGTGTTACAAGATTAGCACACATCACGCCCATAAGCAGTTCGGAGATTACAAAGGCCTCGATATATTGAAGATAAGTGATGTATGTAACATCCGCAGATTTAGCGTTCAGTTATGACTGTAGATCATTACACCCATAGGATTGTTGATGTATAGGGGTAAATGTATACCATGTTTTGTTAAGCGGAAAATCAATAAACAAATTTGAAAATAAATAAAAAAAATCTTGATAGACCCTACCACACTGAGACATAACCAATTTGTATAATTTTTGTCCTATCCACAACTCCAGGAAGCTGATGCTTCTATCAGAGCCTACAGAGGATATTAACAGGAGGCCACATAGACCCAAACTCTCCCTTTACAGAGGGAATTCAGGGTTGAGAAGGAGGGTCATACATGCCTGCTCATACTGTGCACAGAAAAAAAAAGCAAGAAACTGGCTACGTCTGGTGGTAGAATCCCATAACTAGCTGTACTCCCCCTTACCAAACCACCAATGCATTCAGAAAACTGGATTGACAGCCAGGACAAGGCTACCACCAAGCAATGCCAGAAAATCCTAGTGAGCGCCGCTGACAAATTCCCTCTGCTCACCCAAAAGCTACCATCACCACAGGCCTCTGTACACCTTCTCATAGTTTCACAGGTCCATGTTCAGAATAGGAAAGATGGCATATTATATCTTGTGACCCAATGAGTCCCCTCAGATATACGCCATCATGCCGAATGAAACACTAATGATCATTTTGGTGGATGAATACTAAAGAAGAAGAAAATCTTTTGTTGACTTATGAATACAGCGATTATTACATGTTGCATTTTATTTCATATCAGTAATGTTTAAGTAATAGTTAAAAAAAACTCAGGGCTTTCCTTCATTTCAGCGAAATCTGGATTCTGTGCATAACATGAGTCATTCTAAATGTTTGGAAGGATTACCAGCTCTTCCTACTGAAGAAATAAATGAGCCATCGGAACTATACCAGGTATGCAAGTCTTCTATCACTGGGCGCGATATGAAATTATATATCTACAAAGTAGATGGTAGGATTAAAAGCATTAAGACCTAGTTGCTTAGACAGTCTACAGATATTATTAGCTTCTTTTCTGGATCTTAGTTGCCCGTTCTTTAGATTGTGGTTTTGTTTTATATCAGAACTAGTAAAAAAGGCCAGTTTCTGATAGAAATGAAACGGGCGCTAGCAAGGTTTTCCTCACAGTTGCAACTTGGCCTCTTGCCTCCCTTCCTGTCCTCAGAGTTCCATGCTCCCCTCTCCTCGGAGTTCCAGCTCTCCCTCCCTCGGTCTCTGTCTTTGGAGTTCCACACCCCCGCGTGTCCATCCCTCTCCTCGGAGTTTCAGGCCCCTTCCCCTCCGAGTTCCATGGTCCCTACCTCCCTCCCTCCCTGTCCTCCGCGTTCCAGGACCCCCCTCCCCTTCAAGTTCCAGGGACCGGCCCTCCCGGTCGAGTTCCAGGACCCCCTCCCCCCTCCAGTTCCAGGACCCCCTCCCATTCCAGTTCCAGGACCCCCTCCCTCTCCTCCCCTGCCCTCCGAGTTCCATGCACCCCCTGTCATCCGAGTTCCACACCCCCATGCCTCCCTCCCTCTCTGTGCCCTCCGAGTGGAAGCAGGACGTATTCGGCTGCCCCTCCCCTTCGGAAGTGCCGGCTGTCTCTCCTCCGAGTTCCACTGCCCCACAGCTGCCCCTCCCCTTCGGAAGTTATTTAAAACTTCTTACCTCGTGGTCCGCCCCGCGCTTCCCTCCCTCTCTCTCTGTGAGAGGAAGCAGGACGTGTGCGGCTGCCCCTCCCCTTTGGAAGTGCCGGCTGTTGTTTAAAACTTCTTACCTCATGGTCTGCCGGCAACAGTGAAGTCAAGCAAGCATGGTACGGCGCTTCAGACTGCCTTCACTTCTGTTTCAGCTCCGCCTCTGGTCCTGCCCTTCCGCAGACAGGAAATGAGGGTGGGACCAGAGGCAGAGCTGAAACAGAAGCGAAGGCAGTGTGAAGCGCCGTGCCATGTCTGCTTGACTTCACTGTTGCCGGCGGACCATGAGGTAAGAAGTTTTAAATAACAGCCGGCACTTCCAAAGGGGAGGGGCAGTCGCACACGTCCTGCTTCCTCTCAGAGGGCACAGAGAGAGAGGGAGGGAAGCGCGGGGCGGTGGAACTCGAAGGAGAGACAGCCGGCACTTCCGAAGGGGAGGGGCAGCCGCACACGTCCTGCTTCCACTCGGAGGGCACAGAGAGAGAGGGAGGGAGACACAGGGCGGTGGAACTCGGAGGAGAGGGGGGGGCGTGGAACTTGGACGGTAGTGGAAGGAAGGAGAGAGGGAGGGAGGTAGGGGGCCTTGGAACTCGTAGGGGAGGGGGCTGGAATTTGGGGGGGGGGGGGATTCTGTACTGACCTCTGGTGGCTGGTGCTGGCTTCCCTTCCCAGGTCATCGTTGCACTCCGAGGGGATAGAGATAGAGACCTCCGGTGGCTGGTGCTGGCTTCCCTTCCCTCTCACTTCCCATTGGTCCGCTCTGTGATGTCATCCCCAGGGCGGACCAATGGGAAGTGTGTTACGAACCCAGGCATCCAGATGGAGGTGCAAATTATTATATAGGGTAGATACTGGATCCCAACGTGTCACTTGGTTTCATCTTAATTGAAAGACTATGCAGTAAATAAACATGCATAGGGATGTGCAATTACACAGAGTTGTAAGAATGATAATTTATTAATTTCTTCCTGGCTTCACAACATATATGAAGTATATGGAGCCTTCTTTCTGGGACAAGCATGTACATGCATTCATGGTCTGCACTTATGTGAAGAGCCAAAAACCTAAAAATCCTGTCAGAATGCTCATGCCCCCTTGACATGCCCTGAAAATTTGATGTGGATAGGACATCAATCGACAAGTCAGTAGGGACACAGACACAGATGTAGGGCTGCTTTTACTAAGCTGTGGTTAGCACACACTAGTTGCAGTGCTGTCCCCTTATTTCCAAGGACCACCTGCATCCCTCCCCCCCACAGGCAGCACCCGAAAATCCCCTCAATCAGATTGCTCTCCAATCAGACCCCCATTCTCTGATCACAGCTCTCTCCCAATCACAATCCCCCTGATCATAGAGATCCCCAAAGGATCCCCCCTCCCCCTATGGGAGCCAACTTTTCAAAATTATTGGGGGTGCTAAGCCCAGTGGAAATAATCCCTCCCTGGACATATACAAGGAATTTTCTCAACTCTGGGGGTGTTCAAGCACCAACAGCGCCAGCTCCTATGCCCCCCCCCCCCCCCCCAATTCCTGTGGGCCAAGAGTAATCCCCGGTCCCGGAGATGAAACCAGTAAAATAAAAATAAATCAAATGACCAGACAACAAAGGTAGAAAAATAATTTTATTTCCTATTTAGTGATTAGAAAATGTCAGTTTTTGAAATTTACATCTTTCGGAGCTGGTATCAGACATGGCTGAGGTCCATGGCAGAAATTTGGGAGGGGGCCCCAAAGCTCGATACCAGGCTATGCCTTTTTCAGGTTCAGGCAGGCTTGGGGACCCCTTTGTCCAAAGAGTCATGGACAATTGCCCTTTTGCACCCTGCTCCCAACAGTAGATATCTGACATCCGGTATCTTTCTATTTTGCACAGCACAGCGTTAAATGCATCTCTTTCTATTTCTTTGGTGTTGCTCTACATGCAAGGTCTGACTTCTTGAGATTTCAGTTTAATTTATGTCTACATATTTGTATTTATAGTTTGCAATCACTTATCCTATATTTGGTATTTGTGTGCTGTGTGTGACCAAGGCTAGGTATTTGTGAGCATGAATTTTATAGCTAACATTAGTAAGAATTTAGGGACACAAGTCAAATGAAAGATCATGGTTCCTTCTGCTCTGCAAGGTTGTGGTATCTTTTATTCTATGTGCTAGTTTAGGATGACAGCTAGCTGGGTTTTGGTTTTTTTTTTTTCTGCTGTACGCAGGGGCGTAGCCAGAAAACAAATTTTGGGTGGGCCTAGGCAAGAAGTGGGTGGGCACCAAGTGTTCTCCCCCCCTCCCAACCACCACCAAAAAAAATATTTCAGCTGGCGGGAAAATGCTTCTTTCCACCTTGGCAGTATGCAGCAGGCATGCGCTGAAAACTGAGCGTGTGCAGGTGCCAGCATTGTGGAGAGTAGCATTTTTGTTACCATCAGGGGGATGTCTTCAGCTGGCCGAGCTTGAGATCCCCATCAGCTACCACTAAATGTGTGCTACTGTTGGGTGGGCCTGAGCACTAAATGGGTGGGCTCCGGCCCACCCAGGCCCACCTGTGGCTACACCACTGGCTGTACATTAGTAGCAGGCCCAGATGCCAACCTGGCACCTTCAACATTTGGCACTGTAGAAAGCTGCATATATTGACTCCTGCCAAAATACAGGTCAAGGTAAAATTAATGTTATTTCAAGTTTAGATAAATTCAATGACAGACCTTTGGTGTTCTTGGAATCTAAAGACTTTTCTAGCTCCTAATCTTTGAAATAGCAGCAGATGAGTAGTTAGAAAGCGCAGGATAAGTCTAAAAGGCATGAATGAAGTCCCATTTCTTATCATTACATCTCCAACAATACCGAAAGATTCCAGTGAATATGTGGAAGAGATGGTATGGGGTATAATATGCCTGAATCATATCTATATGGTGTTCATATTCTTATTCAGTCCTGTGCCAGTTACAGGAAATTGCCTCTTGAACAGTACATTCATTTAATAGAAGTTTTCTTTCTATTTCAGACTGTTGTTAAGCACAGCCATTACCCACCTTTGATGCAAAATGCACCATGGACTTTGGCAGTTCCTTTTAAAGAACAACGCTATTGCCGAAGTCCAAGTAATTCTATAGCTAATAACTACACTCTCACAGCACGCAACCTAAAACTGGGAGAGCTACCAGAGATTGCACCAGTTAAACCAAGCACAGCATTGGGATCACCAAGGCAACGAAAACAGTATTGTATCCTATTTATTTCAATTATACAAATATGAATCATAAGAATAAGTAGGAACCTCTTACGGCATATTAGAGCTGTGAATCTGTTTATTTAGGGGTCCTTTTACTAAGGTGCACTAATGAATTAGGGTACGTTACGTGCCATGCAACCCATAGGAATATAGTGGTTTATGGTTTATTCAGATTTGTTAAATTGCCTTTTTTTTACAAAATAATTCAAGGTGAAATCAAATCTTAGAAAGGAACGCCATAAATAATAGAAAAGCAAACCATTCATACAAGAAAACGTTCATATATCTTGGCAGTGAACAGCAGCACCTCACATTTACATCCAGAAGGATTTGTCATCTATTGCTAAAGGCATCCATGCAAAAATGCAGCATTTAGCGTTCGCTAAATCTGTTCGTGCACCTTAGTTAAAGGACCCCTTAATTTCAAACTTGATGCACCATCTAATAACAAATCTCTAAGAGGCCCAATTACTAAAGCTTAGCATGCACTAGCATTTTCATGTGTTAAATGCTGCATGTCCTTGTGGTGAAACGGGGTTTTCAAGCCTGTGAACTATATTAATTTTTTCATGCAGTGTATTTCTTTGTTTGGCCAGCAGGTGGTGTTTTCTGTTTTAAAGCTGTTTCAGAAAATACTGTTTTCCTTTTCAGTTTAAGCCCTGTGGGAAGGCAACCTGCAGTGCCATTGGACAGATATTTTCAAAGTTGGTGCTCTGGGCTCTGATTGGCCCTGGAGTTCAAATCCAGCTAGGAGATACTGGATTTTCCCCATTCTCAAGCTAGGGAGTGCAGATGAACATCTATGCCCTGAAACACTGTTCAGACCTATGAGCAGTTATTTTCCTGAAACTTCCCAGGTGCTACCCAGGTAGTGAGAAAGTGTTTAGATAGCTTTAATATTGATCCTTATTCCGTCACCTGTTAATGGTTGCTGATTTCACCTTTATTTTTTCTTTGTTCACTGTTCCTCTTTGATAATAAACCATTTAGTGTCTTAACTCTGTTGTCCTGGACTAACTAAGAATCCTGGTGATTTGTATTTTAGTTCTGTGGGTGCTTTCTAGGAACTGTGGGACCCCTTGGGGTGTGGCCCCAGTGTCCTAGAAATCACCAGGAAATAACTTGGGAGTGGGAGACTTGCCCAGAGGCAAGAGGGACCCAGTCAGTGGGAGAAGGGTGCTAGTGTAGAGCCCCCCAGGTGCAGGTGGGCCCTGAGCAGTTCTGGGGACAGACCCTCCAGGTAGCTGCAGGGTTAACCCCAGGTGGGTGCTAGGTATTTCGTGACAATCCCATTTCATACCTATGGGCCATGTGACACTTACCACACACTAATGTTTGTTAGCACATGCTAAGCTTTAGTAAAAGGGACCATAAGACAGTGATGACTTTCTGCCAGGTCACTGATTTTGAACCTTTTGTCACTGACCTGGAATTTTTTTGAACTTGCTTCTTTTTCCCCTTTGCAACTGGAGTGGAAGGTGGAGTCTGCCATTGGCTTTGACCCTGTACCTTTTGTGGTTTTCTTTAAAAAAAAAAGGGTCATGCCTTTGTTTGAAATAGAATAGGAAATCTTTATGAAATTTCCTATTCCATTTCAATGTTGGAGATGAAATGAATGAAAAATAAATAAAAATGTAGTCATTTTGGAGTCCTTTTTACTAAACTGCAGCAAAAAGTGGCTTTAGTATGCTCTTACACCAGTCTTTCCTGTGCGCTAATTCCATTTTTATCACGGCTGTAAAATGGCCAATTTTCAAATTTTTTTTGTTGCCATTAGCACGTGGCCATTTAAAAAAACTTACTGTGTGAGCACTTACCGCCACCCATTTTATAGGCAGTAAGGGTTCACATGGAGGCGTATTTTCAAAGCACTTAGCCTTCCAAAGTTCCATAGTAACCTATGGAACTTTGTAAGTCTAAGTGCTTTGAAAATATGCCTCTTGGTATTCTTGCCCAAACCAGTTAGCTCATGGTAATGTATACCCATTCTGTGCTCATGACACACCCCTCCCAAAACATTTCTTCAAAATATTGTTTTGGTGTGGTTAGTGCACACACATTTCAGAACTACTGCAGGATGCCTGAGTGTGTCCCGTGGTTCTCTATTTTTAGCTGTGTTAGTCACACATTAGCACCTAATGCAGTTTATTAATAGGGTCCCTTTATGTTTTATTTTCAAAACAAAAAATCATTAGAGGGCACAGCCAAAACCCCCTACACATATTCAGCAGACTGCTAAAACCTTTCGTTTCTTTCTCTATAATATCACCAAAAATTTGCCCTTTCTGAGCACACTACCAGACAGTGGCGTAACCAGAAGGCAACTTTTGGGTGGGCCAACGGGTTGGATGAGTGGGCACTACAACCCCACCCCCACACGTATCTGTCCAGCACATTTAAAGTTATTGGGCGCTGCCTCCACTCACCTTCTCCCACCCCCGCCGTAGCGCTGCCTCCTCTCCTGCGTATCATGATCTCTGTCTCCCACTCTCGCGGCAGCGCTTGCAATTTGCTATCGGTGCTGCCTGCCTGACAGCTGACAGACGCGACGTGATGAAGTCCTGCTCCGGGACCTTCCCTCTGCCACGTGCATTCCGCCCTGTGTAAACAGGAAGTTGAATCAAAGCGGCAGAGGGAAGGCCCCGGAGCAGGAGGACGTTGCGCCGCGTCTGTCAGCAGTCAGGCAGGCAGCGCCGATAGCAAATTGCAAGCGCTGCCACGAGAGTGGGAGACAGAGGCTGTGAAGTGCAGGAGAAGAGGCAGCGCTACGGCGGGGGTGGGAGAAGGTGAGGGTGGGCCTGAGATAAAACTGGGTGGGCCTGGGCCCATTTAGGCCCACCCGTAGCTACGCCCCTGCTACCAGAACCCTTATCCACACTCTTATCACCTTTCGCTTAGACTATTGCAACTTGCTTCTCACAGGTCTCCCACTTAGCCATCTCTCTCCTCTTCAATCTGTTCAAAATTCTGCTGCACGACTTATATTTCGCCAGTGTCGCTATGCTCATACTAGCCCTCTCCTCAAGTCACTTCACTGGCTCCCTATCCATTTCCGCATACAGTTCAAACTCCTCTTATTGACTTATAAGTACATTCACTTTGCAGCTCCTCAGTACCTCTCCACTCTCATCTCTCCCTATACTCCTCCCCGGGAACTCTGTTCACTGGGTAAATCTCTCTTATCGGCACCCTTCTCCTCTACTGCAAACTCCAGACATCGTTCCTTTTATCTTGCTGTATCATATGCCTGGAATAAACTTCCTGAGCTGGTCCGTCAAGCTGCATCTCTGGCCGTCTTCAAACCTAAGCTAACAGCCCACCTTTTTGATGCTGCTTTTAACTCCTAACCAGGGCTTTTTTTGAGGGGGTACTTGGGGGTACTGAGTATCGGCACCTTTTCCATTGTCTGCTAAAACTGACCCATGGTCCCCAAGTTTTAATGAAAGAACTCAGGCCCTACACACCAATTCTGCCTTGTCATAGATTCTGTAACTGGCTGCAGGGGGCCTGGCTATTGTGGGGTGGGTCCCTCAGTGATCACCCCACCCCTGAAGGGTGGCCTGGCATTTGAGTACCGGCACCTTTTTCACTAGAAATAATGCACTGCTCCTAACCCTTACTCGCTTGTTCAGTACCATTATTTTATTATCCCCACATTAGTAATTCCCTATCTCTTATTTGTCCTGTTTGTCCTAATTAGATTGTAAGCTCTGTTGAGCAGGGACTGTCTCTTCATGTCCAAGTGTACAGTGCTGCGTACGTCTAGTAGCGCTATAGAAATGATAAGTAGTAGTAGTAGTCTTTGGGATTCCGGAATCTTGCTACGCTCTGAGATTCTGCACGGAATCTTGCTACTCTTTGAATTCTACACAGAATCTTGCTACTCTTTGGGATTCCGGAATCTTGCTACTCTGTGTCCTTGTCCCTTACTTGTCCTGTTTGTCTGTCCTAATTAGATTGTAAGCTCTGTTGAGCAGGGACTGTCTCTTCATGTCCAAGTGTACAGCACTGCGTACATCTAGTAGTGCTATAGAAATAAGTAGTAGTAGTAGTAAAAGCCCCAACAACATTCCTTCAGCTACTCCAGATCCCCACCTCAGGTCAGCTTGTGCCATTTTGAAAGAGAGAACTGACTGGACAGGAACAACTGGAGATTGCTGCTGCCCTGTGAAAGCCCCATGAATGGCACCAGGGGATGGGGGCAGGGTCCAAGGAAGATGCATGCTCCCAAAAAATGCACTGATTACAGTTATACAATATCTGATATTATTCAGTCATCAAATATAACAAAAACAGTACACAGATGCTTCTATAGAACAGATTTACAGTATTATTATAGTAATATGCTTATTCAAGATGTTTATTGTATTTTCTGAGATTTCTATCCAGTGGAAGTTACCTTAATTTCCTTGATAATGACTTTCAGCAGCAAAAGATTTTCCACCTGCCCAGAAGAAGCAAAAGCTTTCTCCTAGAAGTAAATATGATGTTGACAGGTAATCCAACTTTCCAGGTATTAAAAGTACTCTAATAAGACAGTGTCAGAGTCTGATCTGTTGGATACAATCATATGTCTGTCTGAGTATTTGTAAGTTGATCATTTTTTTTCTTGATATTCATAATGAATATACATGAGATACATTCTGAAAGATTTGATTGTCATATGTATTTGTTAGCCTGAAATCATGAACAGTATTTAGGACTGCGAGACAGCTATCTAAAGCTGCATTTCTACCCTGTGTCTTTCTCATCTACTGTAATCTACTTTAAGGGGTCCTTTTACTAAGGTGCGCTGAAAAATGGCCTGCGGTAGTGTAGGCGCATGTTTTGGGCGCGTGCAGAATCATTTTTCAGCACATGTGTAAAAAATGCCTTTTTAAAATTTTTTCCAAAAATGGACATGCGGAAAAATGAAAATCGTCGCCTGTCCATTTTGAGTCTGAGACCTTACCACTAGCCATTGATCTAGTGATAAAGTCTCACGCAGTAACTGGGCGGTAGTGACCTACGCATATCACATGCCACTTGGCCGTGCACCCAGTACACACCTGAAAATAAAAATTATTTTTTGGACGCGTGTATTGGACACGCACCAACAATGAAATTACCGCAAGAGCCACACGGTAGCTGGGCGGTAACTCCATTTTGGTGCGTGTAGGCGCTTACATGGCTTAGTAAAAGGGCCCCTAAGTGGATATGAGAAGCTGAGAAAACATGTTTGATTTATCTGTCTGCTGCCACTGTAGCCTAGTAGGACCAAAGACTGAACACACATAAGTTAATTAGACTTATGATCAGGGCTAGTGCAAGAATATTTGGTGCTCTAGGCAAACTTTTATACTTGCGCCCCCGGCTCCAGTCTCTCTTGCATCCTCCCTGCTCGACCCAGCTCCCCCAGAGGCCCTAATCCAGCTGCTTAGCTCCTGTGGCTGGCAGGAGGATGGGCACTTAATAATGCTCAAGCTTCGTCTGCAGCCAGTTGTGTGGTATGAACTGCAAGATTATGAGATCTGTTGGCTCATATTTTGAGAATGACCCTGAGCAAAAGAGAAAACAGCATGAAGAAACAGCACTATTAAGTGCTCTCCTTCCTGGTGACTGGGATAGCACTCTGGGAGGGTAGGAACTAGGAGGGAGGGAATTTATTTATTTATTGCATTTGTATCCCACGTTTCCCCACCTCTTTGCAGGCTCAATGTGGCTTACAATACATCATGGATACTGGAAATGAGAGGAGAATATACATTTGGTTTTACAGAAGGATTTTGGGTTACATGGTCATGAAATATTAGATAGTGGTATTGCAGAACACATTAACAAACATTAGGAATACAGATAGTGGTATAGCAGAAGACATTATAAGACTTTAGACGCGTTAGGAAGTTTCTGGGTATGTTTGGAGATTTTTACATGTTTTGATCTTTGTGGTATATCTTTTCAAAGAGATGAGTCTTCAGTAATTTACGGAAGTTGGCCAGTTCGTTGGTCGCTTTCAAATTGGGTGGTGACGCGTTCCAGAGTTGCGTGCTCAAATAGGAGAAGGTAGAGGCGTGCATTCATTTGTATTTCAGACCTTTGCAGTTGGGAAAATGAAGATTAAGGAATGTTCGAGAAGATTTTTTTGCATTCCTAGGTGGCAGGTCTATTAGGTCTGACATGTAGGCTGGGGCATCTCCATGGATAATTTTATGAACTAGGGTGCATACTTTGAACGTGATTCGTTCTCTGAGTGGGAGCCTGTGCAGTTTCTCTTGTAGGGGTGTCGCACTTTCATATTTTGGTCTTCCGAATATTAGTCTGGCTGCTGTGTTCTGGGCTGTTTGGAGTTTTTTTGAGTATTTGTTCTTTACAGCCGGCGTAGAGTGAGTTGCAGTAGTCCAAATGACTGAGTACCAGTGATTGTACCAAGTTGCGGAAGACTTTTCCACTTTTTTTTTGCTGCCCCCAGAATCTGATTGCTCTAGGTGACTGACTAGTTTGCTAAATGAAGCACTGGCCCTGCCTATGGCCTAACCACTAGAAGTGAAACGTAAACATAAATAGAAAACAAAACAAAAAATGGACTGTTATAACACTTGAAGCCATTTGACTCCTCAACTATCTGAAAACTGATGGTAAAACAGCGTAGCTGTTGTAAAAATCGAATAAAATTATCAATAAACTGAACCATATATATGTTGTGATAAATTATTTAAAAATTGATTTTGGAAGTAATTTGAAGGCAGTTATGTCAATTTCACATATTATCATCATTAGCCATCAGATTTAAAAATTCCTTTTAAAAATATGATACATAAAAGTGTTGATGTGCAGAGGAAACCTCTTAAAAGACATTTTATATTATTTGATTGGTTTAGCTATGATGATGTAGAGCCATAATTCTAAGTCTTTGTATAACATAGATGCTATATATGTGTTTACTGCAGAGTCACTGAAACCCAGCGTTATACTTTGGGTCAGTCATCAACATGTGAGCATGACTTACCATTGGAGGTTAAATATCCAGAAAGCAGACCAATGTCTCCAGAAGAACAATTAAATATTATGCTTCAGCAAGAGGAGGAGATGAATAAGGAAGAAAATATACCTTCAGAAAGAGATCTAGAGGTCTGTGTCATTAAAATATAATCTGATGATTAGGAGGGTATGGGGAGGGGGGTGGTTGGGTGTGGAGGGATTTGGGAGGGGGGGTTGGATAAAGGATCTAACAAAGTAAGTTGAAAGTAGAAGGTTCAAATTGTTTGTTGTTTGAATATGATGGGACTTAATGATTGGCTGTACTGATTACATTATATACTATTGATAAAAGTGTATACCGTTTTTCATAAAACTGATGAAACATAAGTATGTTGGGTAGGGGGGGGTATTGTATTGGGAAACAAAAATTAACAATTTGTACAAGATTATGGTTGTATTATTTTATTGATGTTTAATAAAAATTGTTTAAACATAAAATATAATCTGATGTATTTTCCAAACTGTCTCAATTTTCATCATATAATCAGCACTATGGGCCTTTGGATAACATTTCTGATAATTGCATCGAGTTCTCTATTTATTGCCTTGTACAATTTAACCTGTTGCTTTCAGCTGTAGAGTTTTAATATTCTCTGTTTTGCATACCCGTTCTTCTGTTAATATACTGTGCTTAAATCAATACTTGCACTGATCCATTTGTTCTTCTGATTGATTGTCCTTCATTTACATTTCACATTTCTGATACTTACCCCTTTATTTCTTTGTTCTGTCTTCTTTCTGATTCTCCTGATTGATTTTTCAATAAGTTTACTTCATGTTGTTGTCTCTCGTTGATTTAAACGGCCAGTTATGGTTCTAGCTGGTTTTGGCCTTTATTCAGATACTGGCCTTGTTATGTTCTCTAACTGATGGAGAGATGCACAGAGCTCCGGCGCTGTAGGGAACAGCGAATCAAAATTACCAACCAATGCTCAACACTCACAGCATGCATGTTATAGGCATGCTGTTAGGGTTGGACGTTAAAGGAGGAGGAACATGCCTGGTGCATGCCCACAAGAGCTGGGCAGTAGACGAAGATCTTGCACGCTTGCCTAGTAGAGGGTCTGGCTGTGGTCGCTGGACAACAAGGCAGATTTTAGTACTTTAAATTTCACTCACCAAAAAACTGGCAGCCAGTGCAGAGAACTTGAAATAGGTATTATAGGGGTAATTCTCATAAGGTCGCCTAAAGCTGGGTGCCTAAAGTGTATGTATTAAGCTTGAATTCTATAATGGTAATTACATATGTAATTGCCAGTGCAGAATACTAGGTAAGTCTGCATTCTCCAAGGACAATGGGCCTATTTATTCTCACAAGTGGGTAATGTGGCGCTGCATTGTCCGGTTCGGAGCTTATAACCAGGGCCATGCCAACACGGTAAGCGAGGTAAGCATGGCAAGAGGGCGCCGTCCTCTGGGGGGGGCGCCCCGCCGCACCATGCTTACCTCGCCCTCCCGCTCCCATGTCCCAACTGCCCGCCCTCTTCTCCCCCCCAACAAGATCCCTTTTAAATTTACCTCCGTCCGGCGCAGCGTCAGTGAAGGAGGCGGTGCTCCTGACGTCTCTACTAGTCTTCCCTTCGCTCAGTGTTCCGCCTTCTTCTGACGTCAAGGAAATGACTAATAGAGACGTCAGGAGCGCCGTCTCCTTCACTGACGCTGCGCCTTCGCTGCCGGATGGAGGTAAATTTAAAAGGGCTCTTGGGGGGGAGAAGAGGGCGGGCAGTTGGGACATGGAAGCGGGAGGGCAGGGTAGAGAGGAGCGTGGATGGGAGGGCAGCGATCATTTTCACGGGGGTGGAGGGGGTGCACGCGTGCCAACTGTTCATCTGCGGGGGGGGCGCCAACTGATGCTTCTGCAGGGGGGCGCCACAGACCCTTGGCATGGCCCTGCTTATAACAAACTTTAGAGAGCTTTGTGGAGCACAAGTGCCTTCCTGTCCGTTGCGAGGGTGCAGTTACCGCAGTTGTTTTTCTACCGTGGTGAGGAGAGGACTGCATCTGTAGTTTCTCTTCATACCCGGTTCGGAAGAGCTTGTTTTTGTGCCTTTTCAGGTCTTTTTTTAGTGATTTTTCACTGTGCTTTTTGTCCCTTCTCTTCCTGTTTTTTCTTAGTTTCTTTTTCCCCAATTTTTAAGTTTCTTTTCTTTTTCTGTGACTTAGGCTGCTTTTAGGCCTAGTCTCCAGTCAAGTCTTTCCCGTGATTTTTTCGTGGTGCTTTGCCCCTTTTTTCAGGCACCATTGCGTTCTTTGGTTTGGCTTCAGAAGTTTTTCCTTCCATGTCCTTTATAGTAGTGGCTTTAAGTGCTGTTCCCGATGCAATCGGACGATCTCTGACAAAGACACCCATTCTTGGTGTCTTCATTGTTTAGGGCCTGACCATTGTCCTTTGTCTTTGGATGAAGAAGAGGACTTAGGTTGCCAGAGAGATTCAATATGAGAGTATTTTTGGAGCCAGGTCCGAGTCCTCGACGTCGATGGAATGGTTAGGAAACATATGGTAGACAATGCAGGGTACCATTGTTTCCACTCTCAGTGGCCTAGGCTGTGAATATAAGATGAAATAGTATTTTGGAAACACATTTCCCCAAAACTCTTGCCTTTTATTCAGGCTGACATGGTAGTAACTATGATTGCCTTCATATTCATAGCTTCATTTTTCCAATGGTTCTATTTTCAGAGATATTTTTACTACTTATACCATGGAATCTTTCAAGAAATGCTTGCACCTCAAGATAATGAACAAATGGCCAGAATTTCAAAGTATATACCGGTCCATCTTATGAAGAACCCTAAACATAAGAAATTGATTCTTAATCTAACTGAGGAGATTGATAATTATTACAACTTCAGTATCAGGAAATGTATTGGTAAGACCCATAGTAATTTTTTTTTACCATAGCTGTTCTGACATGGTGATTCTGCTATATATATTTTATTTCAAAGCTGGGCGAGTTATAACTCTTCTTTTCTCCAAGGACAACAGGATTATTCCAGCCACACAAGTGGTGATGGCATTGTACAGTGCCAAAGTGAGTCTTCTCTCTCAGAACTCAGAAACTTCTGGAAGAGTTTGGGAGCACATGTAAACACTTCCATTCTACCCCTCAGCTTACTACATTCTTTTTTCTACAGAAACTGCAATCAGATGGGTTTGGCTCTCCTAAAAAAAATGGGAAGGGGGAGAGGGAATAATTTTCTGAAAAAAGACAATAAAACCAGATTTAAAACCAGGAGGCAACACTCTTGGGAGAACGCTAGTGTTTCATCTTAAGCCTACCAAAATTGGGTTGAACTTGGCTGAAGTACTATTTTACATGGCTAAGAGAAAACCTGGGTTCAAATGTTGCTTCTGTGTGCTGCATAGGCCCTTGTACTCCAGTCTGAAATATGTCATCCAGGGTGAATAAAATAAGAAGCCACACACTACTGTACACCGCCTTGAATGAATTCCTTCAAAAAGGCGGTAAATAAATCCTAATAAAATAAATTAATAAAGGCATTCCTAAAATCCCTTGATGTAATACCTGAGCTGAGTCACAAGTGGAAGAGAGCTAGAACACTCTCGAGGACTTTCTCTTCTGGATCAAGTAATGATAGGTCCATTAAAAGGTAAAAGGACTCTCACCCCAATGGATCCCTCGATTCTGTCGGTGCAGGACTCCCATTATAAAGTCATAACCACATTCTCTTCATCTAGTTGTAGTGAGACTAAGAAAACACAGTGAGCTAATAACTCTACCCTTCCAGCACTTAAGCAACACAAGACAGACAAGATTTCTCTTATCAGGAATCATTGCATGGGCAACTCTATCCCAGACGTCCATATGAGTAATAGTGCTAACGTGCTTTCCCCAGTTTTGATATATCCTCAAGGGTCCTCCAACTGCTCATTGATGCATCACAAAGCAGAAGGGGAATGCCTTGCAGCCCTGATGCTGACAGGATAGATCAACACTGGTCCTCCTGAACCTCTAAGCACAATGCTAATAGTGGAGTAAATCACTGCACTGATAGGAATAGGCATGGACATTGGTCCTCTAGGCATGGACCTCACAGACCCAACTCAGAGAAAAAGTTGAGTGACTACAAGTAGAGCATGCCTGTTACTCTCTCTACTCCCAACCAGAGAGGCAGTGACCCGCAGATCACTGAAACCAGTTGATAAATTCAACAGGCAATCATAAGTATTGTGAATTCCTAATACTTCAGCTTTTTGCCTCTTCCGTCACTGCCACCATAGTTGCAGGATGGCTAACACATGAAAGGAGAAGACAGATTCACAAATTTTCTGTATCCACAGCTTTTAGCTCAAAAATCCATCTAGAGAGTTCTAAGCTCTGGGAGAGCAGATCCAGTATGGCATATATAGAGTACAATCCTATAAAAAGTGCCTATAATTAGGCACCTGGAGAACATCTACTAGGAGCCTATTATACAAAGAAACATAGGTGCCTACTCTCCGTATAGAATACTAACCTAACTATATAGCCTAATTATGTATATACATGCTTAAAAGTTGGGTATGAGTACTTAACCAAGCCATAGAGCTGGTGTGTTAGCACCTAATTGTTGCAGATACATATGTCATTTAGAGTATTCTATAAGTTACATGCATAAACGTGTGTCCTGCCGATATGTATATCCTCCTTGCTAATACACACTATGTTGGTTAACTGTGTTATTGAGATAGACATGGGAAAGCCACTGCTTGCCTAAGATTGATAGCGTGGAATCTTGCTATTCTTTGGGATTCCAGAGTCTCGCTACTCTTTGGGGCTCTGGAATGTTACTGCTAATTGGATTTCTGCCAGGTACTTGTGACTTGGATTGGCCACTGTTGGAAGTAGGATACTGGGCTAGATGGGCAGTTGGTCTGACCCAGTTTGGCTATTCTTATGTTCTTAAAATGCTTGGGCATAAATTTCAGTTACATAGAAACACAGAATTTGATGGTGGATAAGGAACAGATCCATCAGGTCTGCTCAATTTGATTCCTGGTGCAATAGCTTAGACACCAGTTGATGTGTGGCTTTCACCTTACTTCATTTCTCTACATAAATTATGTTTCAGAAAGCTTTGTTAGTTAAAATGTTCTTTTATTTTATGTTAAGCTATAGTGATATTGGTATGTGGTACAATAATTAATTGCATATTCTGTTTCTGTGTACCTATCAGCCTGTACGTGCCGTGCACTATGGAGATAAATTATTACTTGATGTGCCATCCTTCCATCACATTAGACTAAATGAGTATCACTCCTCTATATTTTATGTTGAAGGTGCTTTGTTATGGAATGCACTACTGACTGAATTACACAAAATTGTTTCAGTGGTTAAAAAAGCATATTAATTTATGCAAGCCTTTGCTTTCTATTAAGCGATTATTGAAGCTTCCCCATATTGCCATCAAATTGATATGTTGACAAGTTATTTTATTGATTCTTTGGTTGTTTTAGTTTTTTGTTTTATTGTGAGATATATTATGGTATTTTATATTTTATTGTATATGTTTTTATTCTAAATTGCCTAGAATGTAAGATAGTGCTGGTTAAACGTTTTTAAATAAATAAAACTCAGTTAAACTAAGTTTGATAGCACATTTCTCCTGTTTTGAGTGAATTTACAGCAAAGGTTGATATGGCCAATTGATTTAGTTAATTTAGGGGCTCATTTTCAAAACAGAGAAACTTCCAAAAAGTGGCACAGAGCAACAATACCTATCAGTTTCTATGACAGCTTCAGATGTTATAGCCAATCCTATTAGAGCAGCAAGCAGGTCCCTGGAGTAGCCTAGTGATCAGTGCAGTGCATTGTAAAGAAGGGGACCTAGGTCCATATCCCACTCTACCTGTTACACTTGTGGAAAATGTGAGCCCTCCAAAGCCCACCAAAAACCTACTGTAGCCACATATAGGTGACACCTGCAGACATAAGGGCTATTTAGTGGTGTACAATAGGTTTGTGATGGGTTTTGGAGGGCTCCCCATACAATATAAGGGGTAATGGTGAGATTTGTACCTGGGACCTTTTATGTGAAGTCCACTGTAGTGCCCCTAGGATGCCCCACTTCTCTGCTGCGGTGTCTATGTGTCAGGTCTAAGTGGGAACCAGCTGGGTCGCTGCTGCTTCTCCTGGTGATCCTGTGTGGAAGCTTAAACTTATAAACAAAATTTCATTTAATGGACTGAAAATGCTGTAAGTTTATGAGGAAATTGTCTGAACTTCTTCGGAAGCAGGAAAGAACACCCCAAGCTTTTCTTCCCTGCTGCCACCGCTCTCTTGCTGGTGCTGTGCTTTTTCAAAATGACCGCTGAGACTTCAAGAGGTAGTCTCATGAGATTACCGCTTGAAGTCTTGGCGGCCATTTTGAAAAAGCACGGCACTGGAAAGAGAGCGGTGGCAGTGGGGCAGGAAAGAGTGGAGTTCTTTCCTGCCCCTGGCCACTAGACTACCGGGGAGTGTACAGGTTGTCTGGTTGGCAGAGAGTCAAGGGGCGGTGGGCAAGTGGGCGGGGGGGGGGGTTAGATGAGCGGGTGGAGAGTTGGGCAAGCAGGCGGGGGAGGGGGTTGTCATCTGAGCAGGTGGAGAATTGGGTGAGTGGGCAGAGAGTTGGGAAATATTAAATTCTGTGTGACTGTGGAATTCTTCACAAATTCTGCACTCCGCAGTCGCACAGAATTCTGGCAGGAGTATAATGCAAAACACCGCTGTGAAATTGCTTTTTGGGGTGAGAAAATATGATTGTTACTCCCCCCATTGCAGGCTGAGCATTGGCTGCCAGTCACTTCGCATAAAATTTAAAATACTGATTTTGGTGTACAAAATTCTTCATGTTGACTTTCCTTTGTTTCTGTCCCAGCATTTGATTCCCCACCCCTTTGTGGACTCTGATTTGCTCAGCAAAGTCAGCTGATGGTTTCATCCTTCTGCCAAGTTTCTTTGGTTATTTTTCAAAATTCCATGTCACGAAATGCCTAGCCACCTGCCTGGGGCTACCCCACAGCCACTTAAAGAGTCTATCGCAAGCACAGCTCAGGTCCGCCTGCTGCTTATGCTCTACACTAGCACCCTCCTCCCATTGACTGGGTCCCAACGCCTCTGGGCGAGTCTCCCACTCTCAAATTATCACCAGTGATTTCTAGGTTACTGGAGGCCACACTCCCAGTGGTGCTACAGTTCCTAAGAAGAACTCACAGACCCAACACACAAACCACCAGGATTCTTAGTCAGTCCAGACAAGCAGAGGCAATAAACTAAAAATGTTTATTGTCATGAAAAATTAGAACAATGAACAGAAAAGGTGCAATCTAAATAATACCCGGGGAGATCAGGACATATAGTTGCTCACAGGTTATCAAATATAACTGTTCACAGGGCCTCAGCAAAGAGATCCTTCTCTCTTTTCTCCCTGGCTAAGACTGGAGAAAAGCCAGTACATCCTAGCTGAATTTTGAGTTCTGGGCCAGAAATCCAAACTGTGGCAACATTCTATGCTACAAATCCTAGGGCAAGCAGTTGCTTCTCCATGTCTGTCTCAATAGCAGACTATGGACTTTTCCTGCAGGAACTTGTCAAAACCTTTTTTAATCCCTGATAGGCTAACCACTGTTACCACATCCTCTGGCAAAGAGTTCCAGAGCTTAACTATTCATTGACTGAAAAAATATTTCCTCCTATTTGTCTTAAAAGTATTTCCATGTAACTTCCTTGAGTGTCCCCTAGCCTATAATTACTACTAGTCTATAATCCATCTTTTAAAATAAGATAATGTACCTGAGGATTTAAGGATGGCCAATGTAATGCCAGTCTTTTAAAAGAACTCCAGGATGATCCAGGAAGCTACAAACTGGTGAGCCTCATTCTGGTGCCAGGCAAAATGGTGTAAGCTATTCTAAAAAAAACAACATTGCTGGTCAGTTAGATAAATATGGTTTAATGGGTCAAAACCAATGTGGGTTTAGCAAGAAAATCTGTTAGAGTTTTTGAAGATGTTAGGAAATATATGGGTATGGGTGTATTGGATTTTGCATTCCTCATGACAGACATTTATGGAAATTTAAATGTCATGGGATAAAAGGTAATGCCCTATTATGGAACAGGACCTAACTAAAATATAGGAAACAGAGAGTAAACTAAATGGTCAGTTTTCTCATTAGAGTGTAAGTAGTGGAGTGCCCAGGAATCTATACTAGTACCAGTGCTTTTTAACATAGCTAATAAATGATCTAGAGAATGGAGCAATAAGTAAGGTGATTGATTGAATTTGCAGACGACACCAAATTATTCAATGTTCTTGCATCATGATTGGATTACGAGGAGTTGCAGGTAGATCTTGTGAAATTGAGGGGCTGTACATCTAAATGGAGTGGAAGAGTGGCCTAGTGGTTAGAGCACCGGTCTTGAAATCCAGAGGTGGCCGGTTCAAATCCCACTGCTGCTCCTTGTGATCTTGGGCAAGTCACTTAACCCTCTATTGCCTCAGGTACAAAATTAGATTTTGAGCCTCCTGGGACAGAGAAATATCCAGTGTACCTGAATGTAACTCACCTTGAGCTACTACTGAAAAAGGTGTGAGCAAAATCTAAATAAATAAATAAATGACAGATTAAATTTAATGTGGATGCATGACAAGGGATGCGTATCATGAAAAATAACTCTTAACTACTGTAAATGTGCATGATGCTGGGATCCATATAAGGAAAATCGTGGACCTGTGGACAATACATTGAAAACCTCAGCTCAAAGTATGGTGGTGTTCAAGAAGGCAAAGCAAATGTTATTAGGAAAGGGACATTATAATGCCTCACTGTATCAGTCCATGGTGCAACTACATCTTGAGAACTGTGTGCAGTTCTGATTGCCTCATCTCAAAAAAGATGTAACAGAACTAGAAAAATGCAGAGAGGGGCAACCAAGATGGTAATGGGGATGGAATGGTTGCCCTATGAAGAAAGTCTAAACTGTTAAGGTCTTCAGTTTGAAGAAGAGATGGCTGAGAAGACATATGATAGAAGTGTATAAAATCATGAATGGGGTGAAATGAGTAAATAAGGAATAGTTGTTTACCCATGTAGATAAAGGTGAGTCAGTTGATGTATCGAGATTTTCAGAAAGCATTTCACGAAGTTCTTCTTGGGACACTCCTGAAGAAATTAAAAAGCCATAGGATAGGAGGCAATGTTTTGATGTGGATTAGGAACTGATTAAAAGATAGAAAAGAGAGATTAGGTGTCATAAAACGCCTAGCACCCACCTGGGCTAACCCTGCAGCCACCTAGAGCATCTGTCCCCAGCACTGCTCAGGTCCACCTGTACCTGCCGCTTGTGCTCTATAGCACCTTCTTCCCCACAGACTGGGTCTCACTTGCCTCTGGGTGAGTCTCCCACTCTCAAGTTATTCCCTGGTGATTTCTAGGGTACTGGGGCCACACTCTCAGGGGTCCCACAGACCTAAACCACAAACCACCAGGACAAGAGAACTAATAAGCTAATAAGGTTTATCAAACATATAAACGGCGAGTGACCGTACTCACTCGCAAATGCGCAGTAGAGACCTCTGCCCCACCCCCGCGTCAATACGTGATGACGGGGAGCGGAACACAGAGGGTCTGTACTGTGCATTTCTGAGGGAGGGACACTGCCGTCTAACGCTCCCCCCACCCGAGTCGCCGCTTCCGCCACCCACCTTCTACCCGGTCGGGCCCTCGCTCCACTATTGAAACAGCGAGGGTCCGGGAACGCAGCACTGAGCTCTGCTGAGCTGCCGACATCGCTCTTCCTTCTTCTCTGCCTCTGTCCCGCCCTCGATGACGTTACGTCACATGAGGGCGGGACAGGCAGAGAAGAAGAACGAAGGCCGACGTCGGCAGCTCAGCAGAGCTCAGTGCTGCATTCCCGGACCCTCGCTGTTTCAATAGCGGAGTGAGGGCCCGGCCGGGTGGAAGGTGGGTGGTGACGGCTCGGTGGGGGGGGGGGGGGGGTGCGAATTCGGAGGGGGAGGGGCAGCGGCGAACTCGGCGGCGGGGGCGAGCCTTTCAACCCCCTTCCTATAATAGCCCGTTTTTACGGGCTCAAAGGCTAGTTGTCACAGAATTAGAACAGTGAACCATATAAAACAGATGGAAAAGTAACAGGCGATAACAAATAACTGAATAGGGATCAATATTAAAAGTGTCTAACCAGTTGGTCATTACCTGGGTAGCGCCTGGGAAGCTTCAGGAAATTAACTGCTCACAAGCCTGAACAGGGTTTCAGGACAGAGATCTTTACCTCTGTGCTCCCATACTGAGATTAAAGATTACCTCACAGGTTAGGTGCAGTGTTGCCAGGTGGAAAATTTTTTTCCCACCCAATCCAGCGTAAAAACAGCCCAAAACCCGCCCAAACTCAAACCCCGCCCCTGACACCCCCACCCCCGCGTCATCACCCCGCCCCCACCGTCATCAACCCCGCCCCCGTCGTCACCGGCCCCGCCTCCCCCGTCATCGGCCACGCCCAGAACGTCAGTAACCCCGCCCAAAACGTCACTAACCCCGCCCCCTGCGGCCGGAAAAACCGCCGGAAAACCGCCCAAAAAAAAAAAAAAGCCCAAAAAACCGCAACCCGCCGCGGGCAAAAATTTCCCGCGGCGGGTCGCGGAAAACCGCCCAATTGGGCGGTAAAACCGCCCACCTGGCAACACTGGTTAGGTGGGAACAAACTGTAACTTCTGTTACAAAAAAAAAAAAGACAGTCACCATCTGCTGGCCAAACAAGGGAAATGCACTAGGGAGAAAATATCTATATATATAAAAGGCAAGACCTGTTGGATTATTTGTAGTAAATAATTAGCAGATTTTAGTACACACAGCTTCAGCTTTAGAAATGTTAATTTCTTTCTTCATCTCTCTCTCATTCACCCCTGAATAATTCACTGCTGAGTCACTTTAAAGTTGAAGTAACAAAACATCTGTTTACTCACAGTTTGTAGTTAGATTATAATCAGACAGGCTTATATATACATATTACTATACATTTGTATTATCAGCTCCTTCCATGTGCTTAGATGGTAATGGATGCTCACACCACCATAGATCCTCTCAGGTTAGGAGAGATCATGAGCTCCATGTGCTCCATGTGCTGCATGTGCTGTATCTAACCCCCACAGGAAGTTGCATAGCTGTGTGACCTCTCTAAGTAATTCACATCAGAGGTCACAGAGTAATCACAGAGAAATAATAGGTGACAGGCAATGCATGTAAAATACAATTACATTCCAACAAACCCCTTCTCATGCATAACTGTCATGCAATTACTTATTCATACAAAGTCCAAGCTTTATACGCAGATTCACAAAATGTTCTCTGGGTAACGGTTTGGTCATGATGTCAGCTGTCATCTCACTGGTGTGACAATAGTGTAGACTGATGACCCCTTCTTTTGCCAACTCTCGCACGTTGTGGTATTTCGTTGCGATGTGCTTGGTGCGTGACTGAACCTTGTCATTCTGTGACATTCGGATGCAGCTCTGATTATCTTCCATTATCTGGATTGGTCTCTTTTCAGCTATTCCAAAATCCAGCAAAAGTTTTTCAATCCACATCAGTTCTCTGCACGCTTCCGATACGGCCACGTATTCAGCTTCTGTAGAAGACAAACTCACAATACTTTGTTTATGACTGGCCCATGAAATTTGTACATTTCCATACATAAACACATATCCACTTGTGGATTTATAATTAGAATGATCCCCTGCCCAATCTGAATCACAGTAACATATTAGTTTTGGATTACTATTGGCTGAAATCTTTAATTTACAATCAATGGTACCCTTTAAATACCTTACCATCCTTTTAACTGCAGTCCAATCTGATTTGGTAGGTGAGCTGACCCTTCTGCTCAAAATTCCTACTGCATTTGCTATATCAGCCCTGTATGTGGTAGCTAGATATAAAAGCTTACCTATGGCTGATCTATATTGGATGTTATCTGGTAAAGGTTCTCTTACTGTTTCATCCTTCAGAAAATCAGTGATCATGGGAGTGCTTACAACTTGGGCATCTTGCATACCTAAACTTTCAATAAGCTCATTTATTTTCTGCTTCTGGCTTAGAAGATAAGAACCATCATTTTGTTTCTCAATTTCTATACCAAGATAGTATGACACATTTCCAAGTTCTTTTATCTCAACATTGAGGTTTAAATATTTTACAATGTCCTTGTACTCTTGCTCACTTTTGCTTGCAATGAGCAGATCATCAACAAAAGCTAAAATGTATGCATATTGTCCATTTCTGCACCTAGTGTACAAGCATTTATCTGCTTCACCTTGCTTAAATCCTAAATTTGTCAATATTTCATGCAATTTATCATTCCAACATTCTGCACTTTGCTTTAATCCATAAAGACCTTTGTTTAATTTACACACTAGCTGTCTTTGTTTTGTATTTATGAAACCTGTTGGTTGTTCCATGTACAAGTCTTCAGTTATATCTCCGTGAAGAAACGCTGTTTTCACATCAATGTGGTTGACTTGCATGCCTTTTGAGACTGCAATGCTCAGAAGTGTTCTGATTGTCGTGTGTTTCACTACAGGTGCAAACACTTCATCAAAATCTTCTCCATATTTTTGAAGATATCCCTTTGCCACTAGTCTGGCTTTATACCTTTCCACTTTTCCTTGTGCATTCCTTTTTAACTTGAATACCCATTTGCATCCTATAGCTTTCTTGCCAGGAGGTAATTTTGTAAGAATCCAAGTATTATTTTTATCCAATGCATCAATTTCTTCTTGTGCAGCTTTATGCCATTCAGCAGCTTCTTCTGCTGGCATTTTCTCAATCTCATCCCATGTTAAGGGCTCTTGAGCTTCTGCTGACTTTGTTAGGTAAGACAGTCTTGGGGGTGGAACACCTTTGTTTTCCCTGGATGAGCGTCTGACTACAGGTTGGTCTGACCTTTCCGCATCCTCTAAATCTGAGAGTCCTTCTCCAATTGATTCCCCTTCTCCAACTGTACTGTCTTCTTCAATGATCCTTTCTGTGTCTGCTTCCTCTGCCTGTTCCTCGTTAGATACAGGTGAGTTGCTTTCAGACATCTGCCTTGGTATGGCATTTATATACACTGGCATGTCTATTATGGTTCTAGTTTCATATTCTGGATGATAAGGCTCATCTGGGATAATCCAGCCTTTATCAACCCTTTTGTTTTCATCAAAATATGTAACATGTCTTATGCCAACAATGCCAGTTTTCAGATTCAAAATTCTATATCCTTTGTGTCCTGGAGTATAGCCAACTAAAATGCCCCTTTCTGTTGTGGAATCCAGCTTATGCCTTCTTTGCTTTGGTACATGAGCATATGCTGTACTTCCAAATGTTCTTATGTGTGACAGGTTTGGCTTCCTACCATGCCATGTCTCATGTGGTGTGCGCTCAGCGCCTTTAGTTGGCATTCTGTTTTGTAGGTACACTGCTGTGAGAATGGCTTCCCCCCATAGTCTTTTAGGGAGATTGCTATCTGACAGCATACATCTGGTCATTTCCACAAGTGACCTAAATTTTCTCTCTGCAACAGAATTTTGCTCTGGTGTATAAGCTACTGTTGTGATATGCTGAATGCCTTCTTGTTCTAGAAATGTGCGCATGCTTTGTGAAGTGAACTCACCACCATTGTCGGTCTGAAGAACCTTTGGTTTTCTTTCAAATTTATTGCTCACCATGGCTACGTATTTCTTCAGCATGTCTGTGACTTGACTTTTTTCTTTCAGCAAATAGGCCACACAATATCTAGAGAAATCATCCAAGAATATTAGCACAAATCTGTTATTTCCCAATGATGGGATATTAAACGGTCCACATAAGTCACTGTGTATTAAGTCCAGTACTTTATTACTCCTATTTCCTGTGTATGCAGGAAATGAGGGTCTCACACCTTTTTGAGTAACACAGTCTATGCATTTCTCCATTTTACCAGCATCTGCACTTATCTGAATGCCAGTGGCCAGTTGCTTACTGTAAAGATCCTGGATCACCTTAGAATCACGATGTCCCAGGCGGCGGTGCCAGATTTCCAGACTACATTTACCATCATTCTTCCTTACTTGCGCCATATGTGAGGCTTCACCTGAAATGTTCAGCTTATAAACATCATTATGCATAAAAGCTTCAGCATACACTTCATCATTTTTAGAGATTGTGCACTTACTGTTTTCAAAATGAATCACAAATCCCTTCTTATCTAATGTAGATACACTAAGCATATTGCAAACTGCTTGGGGAATATACAAGACATCACTTACAGGAATTTCTTTAACTTCATTAGACACTTTGCATTTTAAGAATCCAATACCTTTTGCTTGGATCTTAGCAGTCCCTGCGTTTGCAGTTTTAAGAATACCTTCCTCTGGACACATTTCCTGAAAGAAATCTTTACAATTGGTTAAATGGCATGTGCTCCCCGAATCCAAAATCCAAGTACTTTCATTTGAATTATTATTTACCATAGTCAAAGATTTTTCTGCCATTAGAAAAGCCCTTGTGTTTATCTTTGTCCTTCATACATTTCCTGGTTTGAAAATTCTTTAGTTCCATTGGCTTAGGTGAGCTAGAGGGAGTGTTTTGTGTTTCCTTACACCATTTAGATACATGTCCCTCCTTTCCACATGAGTAGCAAATCAGCTTGCCCTTGGGTGGAGTTTTCCCATAGCTCCGCCTTCCTCTGTTCTTTGCCAAGAAATTTGTTTCATTTCTCTCTGACTTGCTTTGAGAACACATCTCCTCAGAATCATTTATTATGCATTCCTGCCTTAGTTTTGATGTTGTCTGTTCAAAAGATTGCCCTTCAATGGCCTCATTTACAGACCTAAAAACATCAAACTTCTTTGATAGTGAGGTAAAAAGAAATGCTCTTTTCAATGCATCACACATGGGAATTCCAGAAAGTTCTAGCTTTTGAAATGAAGACATAAGATGCATAATGTGATCATTACATTTACTTTTATCCCTTAATTTGGTTTCATTCAACTCTGCCAACCAAATTGGTTGCTGCTTTGCATATGTAGTTGCATACATAGTTCTCAGCTTATATAAAATGTCCTTTGGTGTATCTTTTCCCTCCACTAATATGGCTTGTTTCTCTGAGAGAGCTTCCAAAAGCATGCACTTCACATAATAGTTTGCATTGTCCCATTCAGCCATATTTTCAGCTGTTCTGTCTTGGTCTAAGCATATATCTAATCTTTTTGCTCGAAGGAAACATATGAATCTTAATTCCCACTGCCGATAATTAAACTCAGTTAATCTAGGCACCTTGAGAGAGTAGAACAATGGTGAATTTCTTCCCTCAGCCATTTTGTTAGCCTTCTGTCTGCTGTGTGGGGGGGGGGGGGGGGGGAGAGAGACAGACTGAATCTTTCCTTTAAAACTTAAGAGAAAAATGTGGCCTTTTTTTCTGCCTGGTAATATTTCTCTTCTTTTTCAATTCCTGGACCCTGGGCCCATAACCCTTTTGTTGGATTATTTGTAGTAAATAATTAGCAGATTTTAGTACACACAGCTTCAGCTTTAGAAATGTTAATTTCTTTCTTCATCTCTCTCTCATTCACCCCTGAATAATTCACTGCTGAGTCACTTTAAAGTTGAAGTAACAAAACATCTGTTTACTCACAGTTTGTAGTTAGATTATAATCAGACAGGCTTATATATACATATTACTATACATTTGTATTATCAGCTCCTTCCATGTGCTTAGATGGTAATGGATGCTCACACCACCATAGATCCTCTCAGGTTAGGAGAGATCATGAGCTCCATGTGCTCCATGTGCTGCATGTGCTGTATCTAACCCCCACAGGAAGTTGCATAGCTGTGTGACCTCTCTAAGTAATTCACATCAGAGGTCACAGAGTAATCACAGAGAAATAATAGGTGACAGGCAATGCATGTAAAATACAATTACATTCCAACAAGACCAACGTTCTATGAAGCCTCCAGCCGGAAGTGTGAAGCGCCAGAGATATCCGGTTTCCCCATGAGTTTAGGAAAACAGCACAGCACGAAATCCCTCTCTCTAACAGTGAAGGACTCAGAGGGGGGAGGGGAGAGAGACGCCCTCACTCTCTCTGTAACACAAACACAGCACAGCAGGAAACTTAACACTGAAGGACTGGACTCGGAGGGGGGAGGGAGAGAGGGCAGAGGGCAGGGACACACACTCCCACATGCACACTCTGAAGAAAACCTTGCTAGCCCCCGTTTCATTTGCATCAAAAACGGGGCTTTTTTACTAGTATCATATATTCACTTGAGAAGTTACAGTCATAAATCCCATGTTTCGTTTTTCCTTAATTTTTTGGGAGGGGGTGTGTCAGGGGTAGAGAATGGGCGTGGATGCACAAATCAGCTAGCGCATAGTCATTTACCGCTACACAAACTGGTTAGTGAGTCCATAATGTGGGAGCCCTTAGCACCTCCTAAATAGGAGGCTGTAAGTGCTCCCGTGGTAATTTTTTAAAACGGCCACACACTACTGCTAACATTAGCATACTTGGCCATACATAAAAGAAACAGAAAAAAAATCTCTTTGTAGCGGCTGTGCTAGAAATGGACTTAGCATGTGGGAAAGGCCTAAGCCCGTGTCTTAGCACAGCTTAGTAAAACAGCTCTTGACTCTGCTTTTGCCCTTAATTTTCTGCAGTCGTTACCGTTCATAGTTGGCATTCTTTAAGTTACATTTATTTATTTATGAAACTATAGTTCTGATTATACTGTATGAATTCTAACATTTAAGGAATACGATTTGTTGCAGTTGATTATATCTTGAAAGACCCAGAAGAGAAGGAGCGACTTTTTATTGATAACGTTCCTAGATCATTTCCTCTAAGAATAATCCGTGCGCCAGTACCATGGCATGGCACATACCTAGAAGTGAAGATATGGAATGAAACTCATCTGTTTACTGTGAATCCCATGATGCTTCACTTGCAACATCTCTGGTTTACAAAGTAAGACGCCAGTCTGCTTAAATGTAATATCTGTTTTGTAGTTGCCTTCATTGGGTGCATACGGTTATGGGGTATAATAAATAATAATCAGCATCTTGTTTTACCCCCCCTCCCCTTTTACAAAGCCGCAAGGTAATGCCGACACAGCCCATTCACAATGGCAGCCACTAGCGCAGCTTTGTTAAAAAAAAAAAAAAAGGGGGGGGGGTTAAATTTTAAAATAATAAAATTATTTATTTATTTATTTATTGTATTTGTACCCCACATTTTCCCACCTTTTTGCAGGCTCAATGTGGCTTACAGAGTATAGATATGATAACGTCGTTACATGATTTAAAAAACACACTCGATCATAAGCAAAGGTGAAAGAGGATTTAGATGGAAAGGTGTTAGATAAGATCGTGTGAGAGGTGTTTTTTGGTGTACTTGGGTGGTTTAAGGAATGATTTGTTTCACTGAGGGTGACTTTTGTAGGCTTTGTTGAAGAGATGTGTTTTCAAAGCTTTGCGAAAGTTGGTTAGATTGGTTATGGTTTTCAGGGCCATGGGTAGTGCGTTCCAAGATTGTGTGCTTTTGTACGCAAAGGTAGTAGCATAAGCTTGTTTGTATTAACAGCTGCTGATGTCAATATGTTTTACTCTTTCATAGATTGGTGCTGCAGCTATAAACTAATCATATAATCTAAGGTGGAAAACATTTTTTAAACCCTGAGTAAAAATCATTTTTATAGAATTCACATTTCTCAACAAATAAAACATTCATGAACCACACTTGGATATAAAGGTATTGCCTGACTTGATATACAGTTTAACACCTGGGAAGAATGTACTTATTTTGATAGCCTATATCTCTTCACAGGAGATAATGATAGTACAACTTTTATCTGCCTGGTTAGTGCTACTATTATGTACTCTCTAAACACGTACCGTGCTTGTAGCATAGAATCTGCCAAGCATCCCTGGTATGATGAGCTTCACCATTCCAAGTGAATATAAATTATTGTCTCACCTGTGTGGGGAATATTGAACAATGGCCTGTATTAGCTCTTTTTTTCCATGACAGTTGTATCAAGATCTCATTGTGTTTCTGGATAAATAAGGAAAGTATCACATATCAAAGAAATTTGTTAAAAGGAACAATTCATGTATCTATGTACTTTTCCTAGGCTTTTTTCCATTCGATTAAATGTATTGAGTTTTTTCATAATCTACACAATATATAATGGAAAAACAACAACACTGAGGCGCTGAACTGTGTTAGCTGTTTAATGCACTCTCACAGTGCACAGTCATTGATATGTTAAGCAGCTGATGTGGAAATCAACATTTTGGAGTTTGGAATGGGTTGGGGTTGCACCTTGTGGTTAATGTGGAAATTTTTACCATGTGTTAATTGCTAATGTGGCAGGTAATGCAGTGCAGTTAAGTAAACCTACAGAGATGTAGCCAACCACATTCCACTTTATCACATTCCCTCTCCTTCTCTGCACATATTCAGCAGACTGCTAAAACCTGTCATTTCTTTCTCTATAATATCAGCAAAATTTGCCCTTTCCTTTCTGAGCACACTACCAGAACCCTCATCCACATTCTCATCACCTCTCGCTTAGACTATTGCAACTTGCTTCTTACAGGTCTCCCACTTAGCCATCTCTCTCCTCTTCAATCTGTTCAAAATTCTGCTGCACGACTAATATTCCGCCAGTGTCGTTATGCTCATATTAGCCCTCTCCTCAAGTCACTTCACTGGCTTCCTATCCGTTTCCGCATACAGTTCAAACTCCTCTTATTGACCTGTAAGTGCATTCACTCTGCAGCTCCTCAGTACCTCTCCACTCTCATCTCTCCCTACATTCCTCCCAGGGAACTCCGTTCACTGGGTAAATCTCTCTTATCTGCACCCTTCTCCTCCACCGCTAACTCCAGACTCCGTTCCTTTTATCTTGCTGCACCATATGCCTGGAATAGACTTCCTGAGCCGGTATGTCAAGCTCCATCTCTGGCAGTCTTCAAATCTAAGCTAAAAGCCCACCTTTTTGATGCTGCTTTTAACTCCTAACCCTTATTCACTTGTTCAGAACCCTTATTTTATCATCCTCACTTTAATATTCCCTTATCTCTTGTTTGTCCTGTTTGTCTGTCCTAATTAGATTGTAAACTCTGTCTCTTCATGTTCAAGTGTACAGCGCTGCGTACGTCTAGTAGTGCTTTAGAAATTATAAGTAGTAGTAAGTAGTAGTTTATCTGCCCAGCAGATAATGTCTTAGCTGTATGGCAGCCCTCCCAAAACTGCTAGGAATGCCCCAACAGTTACTTCATAGATTTTGTACCTAATGTGTCTTTACTTTTGTAGTTGAGTGTTAGGTGCAAAACTTTAATGTACTTTAGTAAATAGGGGATGGGATTTATTATTTATTTGGATTTGGATTTTGCTCACACCTTTTTCAGTAGTAGCTCAAGATGAATTACATTCAGGTACACTAGGTCCCTGGAGGGCTCACAATCTAATTTTATACCTGAGGAAATGGAGGGTTAGTGACTTGCCCAAGATCACAAGAAACAGCAGTGGGATTTGAACCCTGGCTTCCCTGGTTTGTCAGCCCCCTGCTCTAACCTCTAGGTTACTCTTCCACTCTAGTGAAATGTAGAAACAAAATATCCCCACAGTATAAATCTTTTATAAAGAAATATGCAACAATGTATTATTGTATTAGAAAGGTTTTGTGTGGTCATAAAAGTTGAGAGACTTGCCACCAATCACAATGATCAAAGACTTCAACTGAATATACTCAATGCACTGAAAAACTGGTGTTGTGGAAAACAACGAATTATCCAAAATAATACAAAAATGTGCATTTATCTCAAAAATGTTCAGATCTCCTTATGAAAGGTCATGCCGGAGCTAAAGCCCTGCACGGACCTTAAAGCTAGCTGAAGTCCATACTTTCAGTCTAGATAATGCTGACTTAGTTCTTCTGTTGCTGTGATCATGATGTGGCTCTGAGAAGGAGCTTGCTGTATGGTCTGAGACTGGTGAATGTTTGAGGTGATTCACACTGTCTCTGGAGCTAAGTTCTCAGCTCCTGAAAGCTAATTGTGCATTAAGTGCAGATTTTTACAGCAATGTCTTAAAAATGCCCCAACACTGTTTTGGATGATTGCAGATGAGACAAGTGAAAATTAGTTATCCCTCTTATTTTATTGCCGTTTATACCTGTAAATACTGGCATTTACATTTTAGAAAGCCAGTTTTTATATGAGTATAACTGTAGTATGGCAAGGGGACTTGGTTTGGGCCAGCGCCGTACCGAGGGTGGGGCGTTGGGGGCAGTCCACCCCGGGTACACGTTGCAGGAGGGAGCAGCTGTAGCTGTTGCTCCACCAGTTCCGTGCTTCCTCTGATGTTACTTCCTGTTCCGGGGCAGAGGGAGCAGGAAACCGACAGCTGCACGGCTTCTCCCAGCATCCCAGGAGGTAAGAACAATGCACCCGGGGGGTGCTTGGAGGTGATGCGTCGGGGGACGATGGCACTGCACCCGGGGGGGGGGGGGGGGTGCACAGCAAAATCCACCCCTGATGGCAACTGACTAAGGAACACTACTGGTTTGGGCAGAACCAAAATCTACACGTGGATTCCCCATTTCAGAAAAGGAATGCACATGTATGTCCCAATATATCAATATTGAGATTTACAGCTGCTCCCTTATACAAATAGATAGGTAATAGGTGCTTGAGGCCAGCCCTTTATAAGAGTGATTAAAGGAGTTCTCCCCCTTAATCCCCCGTTGCTTATTTCCCTCTCCAAAATTAAACTAAAAAAAGAATTGGAGCCTCTTTTGTTAAGTAGCAGCATGCACATGTGTAGATTTGTAAAATGGTAGGTATACATGTGCAACTTTAAATACCTCCGTGGCATTAAGGTACAGGAGGTGAGCAAATGAAGGAAAACTCTGGAATGAGAGGGCATAGGATGAAGTTAAGAGGAAATAGGCTTAGGAGGAATCTAAGAAAATACTCTTTCATGGAAAGGGTGGTGGATGAGTGGAATGGCCTCCCGTGTCAGAATTTAAGAACGCGTGGGACAGGCACGTGGGATCTCTTAGGAAAAGGAGGAGTTAGTGGTTACTGAGGATGGGCAGACTGGATGGGCTGGCTATATTTGGCCCTTATCTGCTGTCATGTTTCTGTGTTTCTAACTTACACATGTAAGGTGTGACACACCAACTTGCATGTGTAAGTTACAAATGCAAGTTGTGGCATGCCAACATACATATGCAGGTTGCGTTTTATAACCTAACAGTGGAAATTACACATATACTGCCATTCTGCAAACCTATACATGTGTGTATGTACTTGCATGTGTAACTTATAAATGTAAGTTACCAAGTTCCTCCATTCAGTTTTTCAACGTGTGTCTTTGTGAAATGTCAGCTCCTATTACTCGTGCAAGCAAACACGCGTGCACTCCTGAGTGGGTTTCAGAAAAGGATCTACTTTGGCAGATTTTTTTTTTAATACCGGATTTGTACACATCCTGACCTGGACATATCGATTTTGCTTTGTACATTCTGTCTAAAATGAGCTGTGTAGCAGGTCATTCTTCCAAGTGGGAAAATTCTTTTACTTTTTTTCAAAAGCTGTTTTAAGTGTTACCCATTGATTTTTTTTTTCAAGGTAGGTAAAAACACTTTTTTTTTTAAGTTTCAGTAAAGATTCCATTCCTTCTATCATCCAGATACTTTCCAGTCACCAAATTTCAACCAATTGCATTTCCAATTATTAGCAATTTTAGTATAATTTGACAATGCCGTTCTAAGGGAGTTATTCTATTTATTCTTCATGTGCTGACTGTATTCAGAAATGCTTTTAAGGTGGATCCTGTGATACGGTGATTTGACGTATATATTTATGATTTTATTCCTGGTTGTTAATGTAAATCCAGTGATTTCCCAAGGGCTCTTGCTTTAGCAAGCTATTATGGAGGTTCTCCTTCATCCGAATCTAGAAATAGCTGTCCACTTTGGTTCAAAGTGTAAGCTATGTAATATTCATAAAAGCATGGAAAGGTTCTCCTCCCCTTTGTTTATCTGCAGTTTTAATTTTTGTAATGCAATAAATGTTATATCTTTTAACTTTCTATAAAACTTTGGGTATTAAAGAACCTATAAGGGGTCCTTTTACAAAGGCAAGCTAGCGTTTTTAGTGTTCTCTAAAAACAAGCACTCGCTAAACGTTGGCGATGCCCATATATTTCTGTGGGCATCTTTAATGTTTAGTGCACACTAAAAACACTAGCGTGCCTTTGTAAAAGGAGCCCCAAGTTAATAGAATTGGTTTGGATATAATATAGGTGACGTACCGTATTTTTCGGACTATAAGACGCACTTTTTTCCCCCAAAATTTGGGAGGAAAATGGGGGGTGCGTCTTATAGTCCGAAGGTAGCAATTCCGGATCGCCCTCCCCCCAAGTTCGGGATCGCCCTCCCCTACTCACGTCAGCGATGTTCCCTGGTGGTCTAGTGACGTCGGGGCAGGAAAGAGCCCCCTCTTTCCTGCCCAGCGCGCTGCTCTCCGTCCTCCTCCGTCCTCCTGTATGCTGCCTGACGGTCTCGGCGATATTCAAAATGGCTGCCGAGAGTCTTGGCGGCCATTTTGAATCTCGCCGAGACCGTCAGGCAGCATACAGGAGGACGGAGGAGGACGGAGAGCAGCGCGCTGGGCAGGAAAGAGGGGGCTCTTTCCTGCCCCAACGTCACTAGACCACCAGGGAACATCGCTGACGTGAGTAGGGGAGGGCGATCCCGAATTCGGACAAGACGCACCGGAGCACCTAGGTTTTAGAGGAGGGAAAAAGGAAAAAATTTTTTTTTCCTATTTCCCTCCTCTAAAACCTAGGTGCGTCTTATGGTCCGGTGTGTCTTATAGTCCGAAAAATACGGTAGGTAATACAGGAATAATATATGATTTGATAGTAATCACTCTAAGATAAATTTAAAGGAGACCATTTCTTGACCAATCTTTGTGTTCTAACCATCTCTTGTTGATTAATATTGAGGGGAATAATCAAATGGCGCCGGCGATCTATTTTGGCGGCGCCGCAAACAGCTGGCTGGAACCATATTATCGAAAAAGATGGCCGGCTATCTTTTCTTTTGATAATACGGTTTGGACCGGCCAAATGCCAGAGTTCGCCGGGTTTGAGATGGCCGCTTTTGTTTGTCAGTGATAATGGAAACTAAAAGTGGCCATCTCATCCCCGGCTAAATCCAAGGCATTTGGTCGTGGGAGGAGCCAGTATTTGTAGTGCACTGGTCCCCTGACATGCCAGGACACCAACCAGGCACCCTAGGGGGCACTTCTAAAAATTAAACAAAAATATACAAATAGCTCCCAGGTGCATAGCTCCCTTACCTTGGGTGCTGAGCTCCCCCAAATCCCCCCAAAACCCACTCCCCACACATCTACACCACTACCATAGCCCTTATGGGTGAAGGGGGACACCTCAATGTGAGTAGAGTGGGTTTTGGGGGGGGGGGGGTTGGAGGGCTCAACACTTACCACCACAAGTGTAACAGGTGGGGGGGGGGGGGATGGGTCTGGGTCCGCCTGCCTGAAGTCCACTGCAACCAACAAAAACTGTTCCAGGGACCTGCATACTGCTGTCAGGGAGCTTGGTATGACATTTGAGGCTGGCATACAGGCTGGCAAAAAAGGTTTTTGTTTTTATTTTTTTAGTGTGGGAGGGGGTTGGTGACCACTGGGGGAGTATGGGGAGGTCATCCCCCATTCCCTCCAGTGGTCATCTGGCCAGTTGGGGCACCTTTTTGATGCTTGGTCGTGAAATTAAAAGGACCAAGTAAAACCGGCAAAATACTCATTAACGCCGCTTTTGTTTTTTCCATTATGCGCTGAAGCCGGCCATCTGGTAGCCACGCCCATGCCCACCCATGTCCCGCCTTTTGCTACGCCACTGACACGCCCCCTTGAACGTTCGCCGGCTCGGCGACGGGAAAGCGGCGATGGCGTCAAAAAAACCAGCTTTCGATTATACCGATTTGGCCGCTTTTGAGAGATCGCCGGCCATCTCCCGATTTATGTCGGAAGATGGCCGGCAATTACTTTCGAAAATAAGCCTGCTTGTCTCTTAAGTATTTTTACAGAATTGAACCCTTAAATATTTGTTTACTTTTCCCCAGATTTAGTGACTTAAGATTTGTTAGAACAAAAGATATGCTGCTGGGAAATCTGCCACTTCTTCCTACAGAGTTTGAAGATCTCATTCGAAGGCATTGCCTGGAAGCTCAGACTATTCTGCGGAAAAAGTTAGTACATAACAACAGAGCCTTAATGTGCTACTTGTTAAAGAATATGACAAATTTTAGATGTTAGACTGTGTGATATGCTGGGCAGCATGTCACTGGTTATCCGTAGTTTAAGTCTAGGGGAAGTCAAGAGAGTATATGAGAGCTCTGAACGGAGCTGAGCTCATTGTTATACTGGGGTGTGCAAGCAAATAATTACATGTGATGACAAAAACAACACGTACTTATACGTGACATGTATGCAGACGTATTCTGGGGCAGAGTTGCAAAGTACGTGTGTTCTTTATAAAAAGGTTACATTGACACAGATTGTATGCCCCTTGTGGAACGCCGCTGCGATTTCCCACACCTTTCTGACCCTACACCACCACCATCACAAAGGAATACGATACAAATCAACCTAAGCCACAAGTTTCTCCTTCCTATCTACCAAAACCTGGAACTCCCTTGCGCAAACTACTTACAACATATCTGTTCACTAAACTCATCAAGCATGCGTTAGTACTTACTACTGTTTAGAAAAAGGACCCCTGTATTTCCCATTTCCCTTCCCCCTTCCCTTTTTTTATTTAAACATATCAATAAAGAGACATCAGAAAAAAAAATATATAAAACTTTTATTTACAACTGCATTCCCTGTATTTAAAATATAAACATATAAAATCATCCAGGAAAATGGGTAAAAATATAACATGATGTTTAGCTTCCTGTTAACTGTAGTCTAAAACTTTCCGATTTTCCTTCATTGTTTTATGTGATCACAGATGGATTCCAGCTTGTGCCTCCCTTTTTTTCACTCATAAGGATAAATGGATTCATTTTGCACCCCAAAATGATGATGATTCCACTGAGCAAGTTCAACAGTTATTTGCAAGTGCAGCATCTCTTATGTCTTTACATCTACGTGAAATGGTTCTAAACTCTCTGCAGGATTTCTTTTCAGTTTTTAATGTGCACAAGGTACATAGAATACTGTGGAACAATAAAGATAACTTCATAACTTCTTGCCTCTATGCTTCCTTACTCTGTCTGGCAATACCTGCCGGTATCTATTACTCATACCCTGTCTGATCTGAGAATAGATATGGATATTTATCATCCGTATCCCTCCTTACTCCATCTGGCAAGATCTGTGAGTATCTATTGCCCATACTCCATCTGATATGTCATATCATTTTTATGTTTTAAATATTTTAGTGATTGTACACCATCTTGATTGGTTTTTAGTGACAGTACATACATTTTTATTAACTAACTAACATGAGGAATAAAAGCTTTGCTTTGTGGGCACTCTTCCATAGGAATAATTTCAGCTTTAATGAACATCCCTGATAGATACACATCTTTGTACTTTGGTCAGATCTTTAAAATTGCAGAAATGTTTCAATGAGGGTCATTGAGGAGGATGGGGAAATGCTCATCTTAAACTTATTTTGTCTGAAATAAATCCTATAGATTATTATTAATCAATTTATTTAGCTGACTTAAGGGGTCATTTTAGAAGCATATAGCATGTAATTGTCAGCATTTACACATCTAGATTATATACACATGCAAATGATTTTGCAGGCTGCTATTTGAATGTGTTGAACCCCAGGATACAGAAATCTCAAGGGGGTGAGGTGGAGCATGGATAGGTGTAGTTTGGGCAAATATGTAGATGTGTGTTCCCTGTTTTACAAGGGGTAAACGTGTGGTAGCCAAAAATTGTGGATGTTGGTTTTTATACCTGCCCTGGGTTATGCACAAGTGCCTGCTTGAAGCGGCATATGCAAAGGCCAATGCTACTATCCATCCAACCCCACTTTAATGTCCCTTAACAACAACATGTGTTCCCCAGACATCCATCCAACAGCAAGACCCCCCCTTAGTACATCCCAGCAGACAACTCCTCACAGCCCCACTTGGGATCAGATGACATCATTTCAAACTCAGACCCAAAGAGAGCAGGAGGAACTGGAAATCACTCTTGCTCCCATTAGATGACCAGGGACTCCCACCAAAAGCCATGGATAGGATTGGGGTATGGGGAGGGGCTTTTCTATCAGGGCAATCAGGGGGATCTTGCTGGTGGGTGGGTGTGATCAGGAGGGTCTTGATGCCAGGGGGTGATTGGGGAATCTTGCTGTCAAAGAAGTGATTGTGGAGTCTTACAGTTAGGGTGGTGTGATGGAGGGATCTTCTGGCTATTTGGGTGGATGTTGGAATATTATTACCCTTATTGTACCTTATACCCTAACCTTACCTGACCCCTATTTCATTCTATATTTGTTTACCCCTACCGGACTTGGCGTTCGCCTTTACGGTATTTTGTAAGCCACATTGAGCCTGCTATAATGGGTGGGAAAATGTGGGATACAAATGTTACAAATAAATAAATAAATTACTGTCGGAGGGGGTGTTGGGGGGGGGGGGTAGATGGGCAGTATACCTGGAGGGGATTTGAGGTTTGGGAAATGCATGAATGTCAGGAACAGTAATTTCAAAAACCTGCTCCAAGACACAATTTTAATTCATTTATATATTGGGATTTATTAACTGCCTTTAAGAAGGCGGTTAATAAATCCCAAGGCAATGTACAGTACATACAATTTAACATAAAACTTACAATTATTTAAACAGAATAACAATATAAGCATAAGTATAATCAATGAAGTAAACTTGGAGATGGCAAATTGAAACCTAGTAAATGGACTAACATGATCTAGTATCAGAAATATACGTATTTAGCAGCACTGTAAAACAAAACAATTGGGGACAGCAATACACTCTTTTTCTCCTTGCAGAGCTATTTTGAATATCTACTCATGCTTGACATGCTGGCAGATACACTTGCATTCCTGCACATCATCAAAGTATTTTATAAAAAGCTCTGTGTTAAGAGTAGTGCTTCTCAGTGCTATCTTAGAGATACACCTAAACAGTTGAGATTTCAGGATTACTACAATGAATATGCATGAATGGAAGAGTAGCCTAATGGTTAGTGCAGTGGGCTTTGATCCTGGTGACCTGGGTTCAATTCCCATGACAGCTACTCGTGACCTTGGGCAAATCACTTAACCCTCCATTACCCCAGGCACAAAGATTGTGAGCCCTCTAGGGACAGAAAAAGTACATGCATATAATGTGTACAGCGCTGCATATGTCTGGCAGCACTATAGAAATGATTAGTAGTAGTATATATAGGAGACTCATTGTACGTATATCTAATCCTGAAAACATGACTGGCTGGGTGTGCCTCCAGGAGAGGGTCAAGATTAGTGGCATAGTGACATCCCCGCCAGCCAAGGTATTTATGCCCACCCAGTCTACCCCTCCCCCCAGGTCCACCCAAAAGTCGAGGTCTGGTTATGCTACTGGTTGAGATGCACCGTTTTAGAGGAGACTCACAACATTTTAAGAATGGATTAACTAAAGTAATTCCTTTCTATAGGGGAGTTAAGAAGTGAGGCTTGAATCATATACTGTAGCACAGATCATAATGGAAATATACAATGCTTACTGACAGTGTTTTCATGTCTTTTCTTTGAGGATGGGAATGATTTTGGAGAACTGTATCATGATATGAATTTTTTCGTACCTCAAATGATAATTGTGAAACTCAAAGTTGAAGATCCCAAAATTATATTTGAGCCATGCTTTGAAGAATGCTGGGATTTAGTCTATAGTTGCTTTAACGAGATTGTCAACAGTGCTGAAGGAATACCAAAGGTATGTTTTAACTAAAAAGAAATGTGCAGACCAGGGTGTACTAAATAAGAATTTATATTGTGACAGGGAAGCCCTGTATGTAGGGCTGCCTAGAGGGGAGGGGGATGGGGGGGGGCAACATTCCCTGGGTCCAGCTGGTGGGAGCAGTGTATATCAGTTGCAGGCTGCTGGAAGAACTGCTCTTTAAAAAGGTATGAGGGGAGCCTATATTATTACAAAAATGAGGGTGGGCCCCTTGTTTGCCTCGGGCCTAGCTTTGTCTCTCAGTGGCCCTGAAGCCCTGTCATGGAAAGAGAAGTGGGCAAAATGAGAGGGGAGAAAGCACAAAAGGAGTTTTCCCTATCCACCATGAAAACAAAAAGAAACTGTGGAAAACTGTCCTTACCGAGGAATTCCTTCTGTTAGAGTTCTAGCAAATACATGGAGCTGGAACAAGCAGAAGCCCTAGGGGGAGTTGCAGGCAGGAGACAAAACCCAGGAAGCTGGACAGGCATACAGCTTGGGGAAGACAGATGAGGATCCTGGGAACTGTAGTAGCAGGGACATTCTCTCACAGGTCAGGGCCGACGGAACACGGTAAGTAGGGGGGGGGGGGGCGCCAACATTCAAGGGGCACCAGAAACCACCATGCATACCCGTGCACTACGCACCACTGGCCACTGCCGCTGCACACTACAAGATCTATCTTGATCCTTGAAGGCCGCCCTGGTGGTGTAGTGGCCTCTGCGGCTACAGGAGCAGGAAAGAATACCACTCTTTCCTTCCCTCTGATGCTACTCCAGCTCTGCTTTGCTTTCTGTGCTGGGGGCGGCACCGCCATATTTTAAAAATGGCTGAGAAGGCTTCTAGAGGGGAGGGGAGGTGAATGGAGTCATGTGGGTGGAGGGAGGGAGCTGTAAAAAAAAAGATGGGTGGAAGGAGCCTGGAAAAAAGATTGGGGTGGGGGCATACATGGGGTAGAGGGAGGGAATCTGGCTTTCTTGGGGGGGGGGGTCAAGGTGGCAGTGCAGGGGTGTGATGGGGGCAGGGCGGGAGTGTGACTGTGGTGGGGCTGAATTATATTTTGTGTCCTTTTTTTTTTTTATCATGGCAAATACGGTAACCCTACTCATGCCAGCCACAAATTTTAAAGATAACATTATAAAAATACGGTGAAAATTAGTAAAAATTGAGTAATTACTTTTGTAAAATCTGTGTCTGTCAATATTCAGCCAGCAGTGGTATTTTTCTAAACTACTACTACTACAAATCATTTCTATAGCGCTACCAGTCGTACGCAGCGCTTCACAATTGAACATGAAGAAAAAGACAGCTCCTGCTCAAAAGAGCTTACAATCTAAATCAGTCATCGTACTCGGCTTAAATAGACCTGGATATTCAGTGCTGGGCCCAGACACCAGCATTGAATATCGGGGTCTCTGGCAATACCTGGAAGTCATGAGGGTTTGTCTGATATTTAGTGCTGTACCTGCAATACCTAACCAGCAAAGTGAGGCCTATTATTGATGTGGTCCAACCTGACTGGTTAGGTATATGGGCATGAGCAACTGAATATCATCAGTGCCTGCAAAACTTCCGGTACTGCCTTGACTCTACCCTGGACTGCCCCAGCGCTGCCCAGACAGATGCTCGGAGGCACTGCCCGGTTAAGCACCCTGAATATCAATGGCCGGTCAGATCAGCATTGTTTTTAAATTGATTTTCTACTAAACATAGGTTGAAACTAAATATTAAAAGGCCTAAATACCTGGAGACATTGCACTTGTGCTGCACAAGAATAATTTAGGTTACTCTGGGGTCAATTTGATTCTTTTCCTGCAGAGATTTATTTGTATCCAAAACATGTTTACACATTTCTGAACATTGTACAGTTTAATATGCAGAAAAAGTTAATATGGTTTGGTGATCATAAGAAGGTCTCTTTAGAAACAATAAATCTTTCATGTGGTACTTTTTTGAAGATTGATAATAAATCAAAAGTATTTGGGCATAATTCTTGACTCATGGCTTTCTTATGAATATCAGATCAATGCTTTGGTAAAAAAAAACTCTTTTTTTCACCTATTCAGAATCCATTAGAGCGTCTGTGAGCTCTAATGGATTCTGAACAATAGGATAGGCAATTTTATGTACATTATTAAAACATATGCGATTTGTAGTCTCTGGGAATACTCTTTTTTGCATTCCAAATATTACCTTATAGGTTTTTAAGTCTTACCAGTTTTCTTCTTAATATGTTAGATTAATTATAAATTGTAAGTGTATATTCTATCCAGTTGGGATACATTTTTGCTTTGTGATCCTCTTTGAATTGTGAGTTAAATGGCGGAATAGAATAGAACAGTCCTCTTGATTGTAATCCGTGCTGAGCTGTTTTTCAGTTTGCAGCAGAATATAAGTGTGTAGGACCATATTCAGTAAATGGTGCTCAAAGTTGGGCGCCAAAAATAATTGGCACTAAGCCCTTTATAGAATCCTATGCCTAAGTTTAGGCGCCAGACTTACACCTGCTGAAACCTGGTGTAAATGCTGGAGCCCGAGTTAGGCGTTCTGAGGTCGTATTCTGTAATTGCACGCACAACTTTTTGGAATGCTCCCGACATGCCCACGGTCATGCTCCCTTTGGAGTTATGCATTAGTAGAGTTAGGTGCCATGCCTTATGGAATACTCATATCTTCATTGATCCAACATTTGAATTTTTGATTTTTAATTTTTTTTCAAACTCTCCATCTTGCCCATTTTCCTAAAAACTTTTTATCTTATTTAAAAAAAAAAAAATGTATTTATTAAATCAAAAATGTAATGATCATAATACTTACCTTTAAAATAATGTTCAGCCCGCGGGGGTTTGACTCGGGAGAAAAATCGCTGCTGAACGTTATTTAAAATTAAAAATCAAAAATTCCATTGTTGGATCAATGAAGATATGATTAACAAACACCAAAAATGTAGGAACAAGTGTCCTAGAAGGTGTATGCTGTCAATTAGATTCTGAAGATCCACATTTATCACATAGTGTTGTGTTATGAATATATTTTGGAGATAAAAGAGAGATGCCACTGATGTTACTGATGAATTGCGAATATTCTAAGATATAGTGTTTGAGATATTTTTGAATAGAGTTGATGTATAATCTCCACACTTGTGAATAGAGGTCTTTTGAATTGGATAGATGCCTTATGGAATAGCATGCAACTAGATGCCCGTGCAAATATTAAGGAGTGCCAATTAACTTCAATAATTGATTGTTAGCACCCAATTATTGATAGTTAAAGGCACGTTACTCAATTTGTGCGTGCATCTTGGGGGGCACGCACATCTGGGTGCCATATATAGAATCCAGGAGGTATTGTATTGTACTGTAGGCAATAGACTAGTGTTTATAATTCTAAAATGTTCAGCATGTAACATCTCAATACATAATGCAATATCTGTATTTTTTAGGTAGAAACTGAAATTTTTCCTGATATTAAAGGGGAAAATCTTATTCTTCATACAGTGAAGCAAGATGAATATTTGGTCTCAGAGTATGTGAATAAAACAAAGGAAGTTTTCACTAATAATACAGTTGGTCCACATAAGTAAGTTTTGCCTGAAGTAGTTTTTGAGAAAGTAGCTTAAATGATTATTGCCAAAGATCCAAAAAAATCATAGAGCTTGTCCATGGATCTTTCAAAGCCAGTGTTAGAGACGTGTTAAAACAAGTGCTCAACTGTAGACATCCTTAAGCATATTTAATATTCATTTGCCTGTTAAGGATTCTTTTGCCAACTTTCATTTGATAAACACTTACTGGACCGGATATTTCAAAACCCCCTACTTAGCCAGTATCTACCTTTTCCTTGACACTCTTCACATATTCCTTCTTTTCTTTTCTTAGTCCACATATGATATGCACATGTGGTGCTAAGAACCATAAATTTTACCATGATCAAACACTTTATTCTGTGTTTTATAAGCACATTGGATGGCCAAGTATAAAAGCTACAAATGTTTGAATTGTCTTTGAAGTGCTTTGACCCAGATTCTGAGAAGCAAATTGCGGGCACTAGGGGCCATTAGTGCCGGACTAGCACTCACATTTGCTACTGCAAAATGTTCAGAGCCGGTGAGCATGTGACATAATGGGGCTCATTTTTAAAAACACTTAGACTTACAAAGTTCCATAGTAACCTATGGAACTTTGTAAGGCTAAGTGCTTTGAAAATACACCTCATAATGAGCTTGCTGGCTCTGAATGCTAATAGCATGCAAATGCATACTAAACAGGGCCATTAATATTTCTCCCCAATGCTGAGTGGGCAGCATGCCAATCAAGGGCACTGCTCCCGTGGCAAACCCTGCACCAGTTTGGAGCTGATGTTAGGGTTTGCCAGAGCACTGGGAAGGAATAGGGAGATCATGTTCAGTATGCATTTGCATGCTTCCATGCCCCTCCCCCTGGATATAAGGACCTAGTGGTCCGGTGGACCTCAGGCCCCTGCCTGCCCCCTGAAATAACATTTAAACCTGATGGCCCAGTGGGACCCTGGCCATGCCCATCCTCCCATCCTCCCACCAGGCCCTCACATCTTTGGAGGGGGGTCTCCAAGGTTTGAATGTTATTTCAGGAGACGAGAGAGGGGTCTGGGGGAGCCTGGGATCCACCGGACCACCAGGCCTTAAGCCCTGATCTGTCAAACCAGGTTTGATAAGTCAGGGCTTTTCTCCTATGCTTTCTGGGCATGCGCTCAAGAGCAGTGTCTAAATCACAGCTTTTGAGCACGTGCCTAGGTTCAATCTGCCTGCAGCTGTCCCTCATGCTCAATGCTATGACCACGATTAAATTTGCATTTAATTAGCCTTGAGCATGAGGGAGTTGATTGGGTGTAAAACTCCGGAGTTTTAAGCATCTGCACCCGAATAGAGTTGGAGATGTTACGTATTTTCAGACAAAACACTGATTGCTGTGGCTAATCATATGCAGATAAAACAATGTAATTTGTGACAGTATAACTAATCCTATTGTGAATGTATTATTTCTTTCCCTTTTATCTTAAAGATACTTAATTTCATACAGAAAATACAGTGATCTTTTGAACAATAAGGCAGAACAAGATATTACTGCATTTTTGACGGAAGAGCATTCACTTCAGGCCTTTATTAAGGTAATATACAATATTTTTTATTTTAAGATGTTTATATGGTGCTTTAAACTAGGGTACCATACAAAAATCACATGCAGGTACAATGAATCAGTCTTTTAAGGGGTCAGTGTTCAAAGTGATTTACCTGGACAGGAGAGCCTCCTGCCCAGTTAAATTGCTTATACCTGTCTACTTGCTGATGTTCAGAATGGCACTTAACTTGACAGTGCCTCTGAATATCGGTCTGTGGGCGGAGCTTGAGTCCATAAGCGGGCATGGTCATGGGTGGATTGGGGCGTTCCTTTAATTTACATATGTTGTTATAGAATAAAGGGGATCTGCGCCTAATTTAGGCATGGGGATTTACACCAATTTTTCGTTGGTGTAAATGGTTGTGCCTAAACGTAGTTGTGGTTCCTGGTGCTAAGCACTATTCTATAAACAGCGCCTAATTTAACAATGGTTTTTTCAGCACTGATTTTTTTTTTTAGGTGCCATTTATAGAATTCAGTCCACTGTGTTCCGTATAATGCAAGACAGATCAGGATGGGCTGGAGTGGGCTTTGACAGCAACCCCAGCAGTGGGAAAGTAAGGCCAACACCGGCCAGCCGGACTTCTATGGTCTGTGTCCCATATATTTATTTTTATTTATTTTTGTTACATTTGTACCCCGCGCTTTCCCACTCATGGCAGGCTCAATGCGGCTTACATGGGGCAATGGAGGGTTAAGTGACTTGCCCAGAGTCACAAGGAGCTGCCTGTGCCTGAAGTGGGAATCGAACTCAGTTCCCCAGGACCAAAGTCCACCACCCTAACCACTAGGCAACTCCTCCACTGACAAGACAGGTCAGGATGGGCCAAAGTGGGGTTTTGATGGCAACTCCAGTAGTTGGAAAGTAGGGCCAGTACATGGAAGACTTATTTTAAATGGTCTGAGTCCTAAAAATGGCAAAGATGGAACAGGAGTAGTATGCATTTTATGCCGCATTTATATCGTATGAGCGCAGGTCCTGTATATCTCGATGGGGGAGGGGAAAACATCATATAGTGGAACTTGCTGAGTAAAATGTTGCAATAATACAATTGGATTGTTGGTTCAATAACAATTTGATAATGAATGTGACCATTGGGCAGACTAGATGGACCATTCAGTTCTTTATCTGCCATCATTTATTATGTTACTGTGAGGCTAATTTTCAAAGCACTTAAGTTCCATGCAACTTTGTAAGTCTAACCCTCCTGTTTACAAAGCCGCGCTAGTGGCTGGCGGTGTGCTAATGCTGACGCTGCCCATTCACTTTGAATGGTGTGTGTCAGCATTGCCACACGGCTTTGTAAACAGGGGCTTAAGTGTTTTGAAAATACGCCTCTTAAGTGGCTTTATAAAATAATGGCACAGATCCTGTAGAAATTGCACCTACTTTGAAGGCTTGGGCATTTATACCTGCTTAGGAGCAAGTGTAATATTAGTCTGTATACATATGTAAGTAAATTGCAACTCTGCCTATTCTTTGCCCAAACAATTATTGTACATGTCTACTTGCACTGTGTATACTTTTAGGTACAAGTAGACATGACGTCGGTGCTGGGCAAAATGGTAGAGACTATTATAAAGAACAAAATTACAGAGCTTATGCATAAGCATGGATTAATGAGACCAAACCAATGTGGATTTAGTCAAGTGAAATCTTGCCTCACCAATCTACTACATTTCTTTGAAGGGGTGAATAGGCATGTAGATAAAGGTGAGCCGGTCGATATTGTGTATCTGGATATCTGGATTTTCAAAAGGTATTTGACAAAGTACCTTATGAAAGACTCCAGAGGAAACTGGAAAGTCATGGGATAGGAGGCAATGTCCTATTGTGGATTAAAAACTGGTTAAAAAACAGAGAGTAGAGTTAAATGGCCAGTATTCTCAATGGAGAAGGGTAGACAGCTGGAACCGCTGCTTTTTAACATATTTATAAATGGTCTAGAGAAGGGAATAACTAGTGAGGTAATTAAATTTGCTGATGACACAAAGTTATTAAATTGCAAGAGGATTGTGAAAAATTGCAAGAGGACCTTACGAGTCTGGGAGACTGGGTATCCAGATGGCAGATTACTTTTAATGTGAGCAAGTGCAAAGTGATGCATGTGGGAAAGAGGAACCCAAACCATAGTTACGTGATGCAAGTTCCACATTAGGAGTCACTGCGCAGGAAAAAGATTGAGGTATCATCGTTGGTATGTTGAAACCATCTGCTCAATGTGCAGCGGCGGCTAAGCAAGCAAATAGAATGTTAGGAAATATTAGGAAAGGAATGGAAAACAAAAATAAGAATGTTATAATGCCTTTGTATCTGTCCATGGTACGACTGCACCTAATACTGTGTATAGTTCTGATCACCACATCTCAAAAAAGATATAGTAGAATTAGAAAAGTTAGAGAGGGGCGACAAAAATGATAAAGGGGATGGGATGACTTCCCTGTGAGGAAAGGCTAAAGTGGCTAGGGCTCTTCAGCTTGGAGAAGAGATGGCTGAAGGGAGATATGATAGAGGTTCATAAAATACTGAGTGGAATGAAATAGGTAAATGTGAACCCCTTGTTTACTCTTTCCAAAAATACTAGGATTAGGGAGAATGCAAAGAAGCTACTAAGCAGTAAATTTAAAACAAATCAGAGAAAATATTTCTTCACTCAATGAGTAATTAAACTCTGGAATTTGTTGCCAGAGAATGTGATAAAAGCAGTTAGCTTAGCAGGGTTTAAAAAAGGTTTGGATAATTTCCTAAAAAAAAAGTCCATAAGCCATTATTAAGATGGATTTGGGAAAATCCACTGCATATTGTAGGATAAGCAGCATAAAATCTGATTTGTGTTCTGGGATCTTGCTAGGTACTTATGACCTGTTGGAAACAAGATACTGGGCTTGATGGACCTTCAGTTTGTTCCAGTATGGCAATGCTTATGTTCTTATGTGACCTAATTTTATAAGAGCCTTTTTACATGAGTAAATCATTATTTTACATGTGAAAAATGTTTATAAAGTTAACCCCTCTAAAAATAAATAAAATGCATGTAGTTTATAATTGCTCAAATATATCTATATTTATACCTCTATATACATATACTTTTTAAAAGTTGTTACTAATTTTATGTTGATGTTTGGACCCACATTGTGAAGCAATTTTAATAAGAAACCAATCTATAAAAGGGGTATTTTTCTTTCCATTCATGCAGAAAATTGATGATTTGTCAGCTCTGAAAACAGAAATTGCTTCCATGCACATCACTGTTCCACTAGCTCTCTTTTGCCTTGATGCTTTAAGTTTGAACGACGAACTCTGTGCTCGAGTCCAAAAACTAAAGGAGAGATTGATTGTTTTTCAACTGGATACAAACAGGGCGCTCAATTCGAGGTACACATCTGTTATAGTAAGTTTTAAACTTATTAATAGTCTGGACTGGTCCTGTGACTCAGACCTTAATACTGTATTGCGCTGTGGGAGATTCATGTTTGGATTCCTCGTCCTTCATGCTGGTTAGGCCAGAGTACACTGCTTAGGTGGTATGCTTAGGCCTGGGAATGAGGATGCAGGGGAGCCTGTCAAAAGAGTGGTGTTGAAGGTTCATGTTGTCAGAACTATTACTACTACTACTACTATTTATCATTTCTATAGCGCTACTAGACGTACGCAGCGCTGTACACTTAACATAGTAACATAGTAGATGACGGCAGAAAAAGACCTGCACGGTCCATCCAGTCTGCCCAAGAAGATAAGTTCATATGTGCTACTTTTTTTATTTGTACTGTCCTCTTCAGTGCACAGACCGTATAAGTCTGGCCAGCCCTATCCCCGCCTCCCAACCACCAGCTCTGGCACAGACCGTATAAGTCTGCCCAGCACTATCCCCGCCGCCCAACCACCAACCCCGGCACAGACCGTATATGTCTGCCCACACTAGCCCCGCCTCCCAACCACCAGCTCTGCCACCCATTCTAGGCTAAGCTCCTGAGGATCCCTTCCTTCTGCACAGGATTCCTTTATGTTTATCCCACGCATGTTTGAATTCCGTTACCGTTTTCATCTCCACCACCTCCCGCGGGAGGGCATTCCAAGCATCCACCACCCTCTCCGTGTCTCTTCACTTGAACATGAAGAGACAGTCCCTGCTCAACAGAGCTTACAATCTAATTAGGACAAACAGGACAAACAAGAGATAAGGGAATATTAAAGTGAGGATGAAAATATAAGGGTTCTGAATAAGTGAATAAGGGTTAGGAGTTAAAAGCAGGAACAAAAACTCCTCCAGTGCTTAGGTTGGTGAAAGTTTCTTAGAAATGCTGTGTGGGCAGGAGGAGTTTAAAGCTGGAGGGAAACGAGACAAAAACATTCAGCACACCAATGAAAATGTCGATTATCGCAACAAATTTTCAGAATGGATTTCTACCATTATGCTTTGCCCTATTGAAGTGTATATATTACTTTAAAGTTTTGCAGTGGGTTATGCTACTATCAGGCTCGTTTTCAAAAGAGAAAAATGTCCAAAAAGTGACATAAGTCTGCATTTGGACGTTTATCTCACAAAGACGTCCAAATCAGTATTTTTGAAACCTATTTTTAGATGTCTTTCTCTGAAAACCATCAGAAGGACATCTAAATCTCAAGGGGGCATGCCAGGGGTGTGTTCAAGGCGGGACTCGGGCGTTCCTAAGACTTAGATGTCTTTCAGCCATAATGGAACAAAACAAAAATGTTTTGAGCTACACCGCTAGACCTGTTTTTATAATGAATAGCTGCAGTAGGAATTGAACCCCCTTCCCCAGGATCGAGGTCTGCTACACTGACCACTAGACTACTCCACACGAGAGGTGCTCCAAATGACCAGATGACCACTGGAGGGAATCGGGGATCATCTCCCCTTACTCCCCCAAATCACAAAACATTTTTCCAAATATCATTTTCAAAAGGAAAAGATAGACTTTTTTTTGTAGAAAATGGTCTTTCCTGTTCTGATTCTGGATGTTTTACAAAAAAACTTCCAAATTCATACTTAGATGTCATATGCAAAAATGCCTCTTGTGCATTTAACTTGCCCAGAGTCACAAGGAGCAGCAGTGAGAATTGAACCAATGTTGCCAGGATCAAAGCCCGCTGCACTAACCATTAAGCCACTCCTCCTCTGTTTTGGACGTCTTTTGTTCGAAAAAGGATGTCCAAATCACAAGACATCCATAGCATTTTCGAACACAAAAGACAGACGTCTATTTTTTTCAAAAATGACCTTCTTTCCTGTTCAGAATTTGGATGTTTTTGTAAAACGTCTAAATTCTGATTTAGACGTTCTATTGAAAATGCGCCTCTTAATCTACCATTGTAAGTGACACACTAATTCAATATGAATTCATCCAAGGGCATAAAATGTAAAAATGTCCTTTTGAAATAAAGTTCATAGTTTCTATATTTAATCAACGAAAAATATAAGCACTTATATTAGTTACATAGTAGCATATACACCAAGGGGTTGAATTTGTGAGCTGATGTGCCAATTAGGCTGCAACCAGTGGTGTGCTGGAGCGGGCTCTCACGGGCTCGCGAGAGCCGTTTGTTAAGTTTTTAAGAATTTTGGGAGCCGGTTGTTAAAGTAGGCCTCCCCATGGCTACTTTAACAACTGACTCCCAAAATGTGGCCTTGGGCCCCCTCCTGAATTCTCTTTTACTTTGCTGGCAGTGATGCTGGCCCCACCAGCCAAGTAAATAGACTGCTGCTGCTCCCTGCTCCTTGTTACTGACTCTGAGCATCAGGCTGGGACTTTTCATGCGAGCGCAAAAAGGTTCCATCATGCTGCTCAGAGCCAGAAGCAAGCAGCAGAGAATGGTGGCAGTCCATTTATTGGCTGGTGGGGCTCGGCAAAGGTATGCCTAGCGTGCCTGCACAAGGGAGGGGAGAGAGAGGCATGTATTCCCCCCCTCCCCCAAATTTCAGGGCCGGCTATGCCCGGAGAGAGAGCCCGTTGTTAAAATTTTACCAGCACACCCCTGGCTGCAACCCTAATTATTGTCCATTTGTGAATCTTTTAGGGACATTATGAATTGATAATTACTGCTGCTCACAGGCTAGCAGTAGAACAGTGTGCTAAAGCTGTTATGTTATTGGTAAATAGATCCCATTACATAAAATGGGACCTATGGTAAATAATGTTTATTAATACATATTTGCATGTGGTAATGTTGTAGCATTTTTTTTTTTTGCAAATCTAGGTCTAATCAGGCATTCTAAAATAGGGGTACAGTGGCCTAGTTTGAACGGCACATTATTTTTTATTTGTAGAATTAAGTAGTCTGCACAACATTCAGAGCACCGGGTTCGATTTCTGCTGCTGTCTGACAGTTAGTAGTCAGTTGAGATCCTGGGAAATCAGGTTCATTTCCCTTTGCAGCTCCATGTGACCCTGGGCAAATCACTTAGCCCTCCATTGCCCCAGGTACAATATATAACTTAGATTGTTAGCCCACGAGAGACCGTGCAAAGTATCTGTAATAGAAATTGTAAACCGAATAGTCGCCTCAAGGATCACTTATGCAGTGGCGTTCCTAGGGGTGCTGACACCCGGGGCGGATCGCCAGATGCACCCCGCCCCCCGGGTGCAGCGCCCCCCCCCCCCCCCGGAACAGAGCGACACCCCCCCACCGGTGAACCCCCCTGATCCCCTGGCTAAAGAACCCCCCGGGGTGCACGTCGCTGGGGGGGGGTGCTGCGCGCCTGCCAGCTCTTCGTTTTCATGCTCCCTCTGCCCCGGAACAAGAAGTAACCTGTTCCGGGGCAAAGGGAGCATGAAAACGAAGAGCCGACAGGCGCGCGGCACTCCCCCCAGCGGCGTGCACCCGGGGCGGACCACCCCCCCTTGGTACGCCACTGCACTTACGATATGTCAAGTGCTGTAAATAAATAAAAACAAAGTGCGGGATAGAAAAATTAAAACGACAGAATATATCCACATACCATCACTGCAGGCTAAACTATAAAAGGCCAAGCTAAGGCCACAAAATCACAAGACAGACAACGGAACAATCAACCCGAGGGGAATGCAAAGCACAGCATCAGTAATCCAGAAAACAAAATAAGCAGAACACACAAGGATAAATGGTAACACAGAATTATAAAAAACAGTAGTACAGTCAAAAATCAGGGTAAGCACAGCGTAAAGCAGTCACTCAAAGTTAGGATAAGTACAGTGAAAAGCTAGATTGTAAGCGATGACTTAAACTTACATTTTTCTCTTGAAGAAATTTTACTAAGATTCTGTTAGAAAACATGCTACTTTTTTTTCTATCAGTTCATCCAACAGACTATTCCATATCATCAAGCTGATCAATCCATAGACTGGTGGGTTGTGTCCATCTACCAGCAGGTGGAGATAGAGAGCAATCCTTTTGCCTCCCTATATGTGGTCATTTGCTGCCGGAAACTCCCCAGTATGTTCTCTATCTCAGCAGGTGGTGGTCACGCACAGCAGCAGCTCTGGCTAGGCCTCCAAGCCTAATTTGTAGGTTTTGTTGAGTGCCTGGGGTTGAGGGCTCTTCTTGAGCAAGTGCAAACCTGGTGGCGCCAGGTCCCTCCTTTTCTCCCCCCTCCCGCTGGCTCCGTTAAAAAAAAAAAATTTTGAACGTCCTTAAAGGCGTTTATTTCGACGTTTATTTAAACGTTTATTGCAGCTACTCACTGGGACACCAGGTCGTTACAGCTCGGAGCGGAAAGCAGGTAATTTTTACCTTTTTATAGCGGGCAGGGGGTTCCCCGATTGATCTCCACGTGGCATATGGCGTCGGAGGGCGAGGGCGCAAAGAGTCGCTCCCCGGATCGCTTAGGCGCTTCTAGAGGGGATGCGGGGGTCTTAAAGTCTGATTCGCCCGGTCCTTCCTCCGGCGTGGCAGTTTTTCCCGCCATAAACGCCCATCCCCCGCTGCTCACCTCCGCCATCTTGGCCGGCCACGCGGCTCGGACGGCTTCTTCGTGGACCGCCCTTGAGGGAGACATTAATGCCATGGACGCCCTTAATTTGGGCGACGGCACCAAAGCGGCTAAAGTTAAGCGCCGGTTTTCCCGCGCGGCTCCTTCGCGGAGTGTCGCGCCGGACGCCATTTTGGATGCGCAGCATGTCTCTCCCCCGCTCTTGCGAGCGCCGGTTGAGGGTGCGTCTAGGGCTGTAGCCCAGGCTGCGGAAGTGCACAGTCTGGGGGGTTTCTCCCCCAAGTTTGTTTTGCTGCTGCATCAGGCCTTCCTTATGCAAAACGCAGCCCCTGCTCCCTCGTTTGGTAAAGAGATTGAGGTCCCCGGAGGTAAACGCCCTCGGGTTGATTCCCAGGCCTTGGAGGACCTTGTCTCCTCCGATGTAGATGAGGGCAGCGTATCTGAGTTCTCCCAACGGTCCTTTGCGGATTCCTTGGAGGAGACGGATCCCCGCTCGGTTGGAGCGGATGACCCCTCTGCAGCGCGGCTTTTTAGCTCAGAGGATTTGCCCAACCTGTTAGTGCAGGCCATGGGCATTTTGAAGATTTCCTCTCCGGAGGACGTCTCTCCCTCAGCCCCTGTTGGCTCTGCCATTATGCTGGGGACGAAACGCCCGCCTAGAACCTTCCACGTGCATGATGCCATGCACACCTTAATTTCGGCTCAATGGGATGTCCTGGAAGCGAGCCTCAAAGTGGCTAGGGCTATGTCCCGCCTCTATCCTTTGCCTGAAAGTGAACGTGAGGCCTATCTGTGGCCTACCGTGGATTCTTTAATCACTGCGGTGACTAAGAAAACTGCTTTGCCGGTGGAAGGTGGCACGGCCCTAAAGGACGCCCAAGACAGAAGATTGGAGGCGGCCTTAAGGTCGTCCTTTGAGGCGACTGCTTTAAGTTTGCAGGCCTCGGTTTGCGGTTCCTATGTGGCCAGGGCGTGCCTGACTATGGTGCAGCGGGCTTCCCCCTCGGATCATTCCTTGAGGGCTGATTGGCCGGCCCTGGAATCGGGCCTAGCCTATTTGGCAGACTTGCTGTATGATGTCTTGAGAGCCTCAGCTAAAGGCATGGCTCAGACAGTCTCTGCGCGGCGGTGGCTTTGGCTGACACATTGGTCTGCTGACCACGCCTCTAAATCCCGCCTGGCTAGATTGCCTTTTAAAGGCAAGCTGCTCTTTGGGGTCGAGCTGGACAAAATCGTGACCGATCTCGGCACGTCTAAGGGCAAGAAGTTACCAGAGGTCAGGGCTCGGGCTAGTACTCGTTCCGGTACCTCCAGAGGACGGTTTCAGGAAGCCCGTCGGTACCGCCCGGGCAGGTCGGGCTCCTCTGCCCCCTCTTCCTTCAAGAGGACTTTCTCCCCCAAGCAGCATTCCTTTCGCAGAGACCGCCGTCCCGGAGGTGCTCCCTCCGGTCCTCCCCCAGGGTCTCGTACCCAATGACGGGGCCTTGGTCCACGCCCCAGTGCAGATTGGAGGACGCCTGTCCTCGTTTCTGGGCGAGTGGACCACAATAACTTCAGACGCTTGGGTGCTGGAAGTCATCAGAGACGGCTACAAGCTAGAGTTCTGCCGACCCTTAAGAGACGGGTTTGTACTCTCTCCCTGCAAGTCTCTGGTCAAAGCTGTGGCAGTGCAGCAGAGCCTGGACAACCTGATCCGCCTGGGTGCGGTCGTTCCGGTGCCAGAAAATCAGATTGGCAAGGGACGTTACTCCATTTACTTTGTGGTACCAAAGAAAGGAGGTTCTGTCCGGCCTATCCTCGACCTCAAAGGGGTCAATCGGGCCTTGAAAGTGCGGCACTTTCGCATGGAGACTCTCCGCTCTGTTATAGCGGCAGTGAAGGCAGGAGAGTTCTTGGCTTCCTTGGACATCAAGGAAGCGTACCTGCATATTCCCATCTGGCCTCCTCATCAACGCTTCCTGCGTTTTGCAGTCCTGGGACGACACTTCCAGTTCAGAGCCCTCCCTTTTGGGTTGGCTACTGCTCCGCGGACCTTTTCCAAAGTAATGGTGGTCATCGCGGCCTTCCTGCGAAAGGAAGGAGTCCAAGTCCATCCTTATCTGGACGACTGGTTGATCCGAGCCCCCTCTTATGCAGAGTGCGGCAAAGCTGTGAACCGGGTGGTTGCTCTTTTGAGCTCCCTGGGGTGGATCATCAACTGGGAGAAGAGCCAGCTGCGCCCGACTCAGTCCCTGGAGTATCTGGGAGTTCGATTCGACACCCAAGTGGGCAGAGTGTTCCTGCCAGACAATCGGATTGTCAAACTTCAGGCTCAGGTGGACCAGTTCCTAGTAGCCTCTCCTCTTCGGGCTTGGGACTATGTGCAGCTGTTGGGCTCTATGACGGCCACGATGGAAGTAGTGCCCTGGGCCAGGGCTCATATGAGACCACTACAACACTCTCTGTTGCAGCGCTGGACTCCGTTGTCGGAGGATTATGCTGTGCGCCTTCCCTTGGACCCAGCAGTGCGCAAGGCGCTGAGCTGGTGGCTGCAGACAGACAAGTTGTCTGCAGGAATGCCTCTGGTGACCCCAGAGTGGATTGTCGTCACGACGGACGCCTCTTTGACGGGCTGGGGAGCCCACTGCTTGGGAAGGACAGCGCAGGGGCTCTGGTCTCCTGCAGAGGCAAAGTGGTCTATCAACCTCCTGGAACTCAGAGCCATTCGGTTGGCGCTTTTGGAGTTCATCCCGGTACTGGCGTTGAAGCCAGTACGGGTCCTGTCGGACAATGCCACTGCTGTGGCCTATGTCAACCGCCAGGGAGGTACCAAGAGCGCCCCTCTAGCCAAGGAGGCCATGAAGCTATGCCAGTGGGCGGAAGCGAACCTGGAACAGCTGTCAGCGGCCCACATTGCAGGAGTCATGAATGTCAAGGTGGACTTTCTCAGTCGCCATACCTTGGAGCCCGGAGAGTGGCAGCTATCTGCTCAGGCGTTCTTGGACATCACGAAGCGCTGGGGCCAGCCGAGCCTAGATCTGATGGCGTCATCGGCCAATTGCCAAGTGCCGCGCTTTTTCAGCAGAGGACGGGACCCTCGATCCCTGGGAGTAGATGCTCTTCTCCAACAGTGGCCGACACAAGAGCTTCTCTATGTGTTCCCGCCCTGGCCCATGTTGGGCAGGGTGCTAGACCGGGTGGCAAAGCATCCGGGCCGGATAATCCTGGTGGGTCCGGACTGGCCCAGACGTCCCTGGTGTGCGGACTTGATCAGGCTCTCAGTCGACGATCCTCTGCGACTGCCTGTGGAGCAGGGCCTGTTACATCAGGGCCCCGTGGTGATGGAGGATCCCTCCCCCTTTGGTCTTACGGCCTGGCTATTGAGCGGCAGCGTCTGAGAAAGAAGGGCTTCTCAGAGAAGGTCATCGCCACTATGCTGAGAGCGAGGAAGCGCTCTACTTCTACTGCTTACGCCAGGGTTTGGCGTACCTTTGCAGCGTGGTGTGAAGCAGGCTCACTTTCTCCCTTCACTGCCCCAATTTCTTCAGTGTTGGCGTTCCTGCAAGACGGTCTGGAGAAAGGCCTGTCGCTCAGTTCCCTTAAAGTCCAGGTAGCGGCTCTGACTTGCTTCAGAGGCCGCCTGAAGGGTGTTTCCCTGGCTTCACAGACAGATGTGGTGCGCTTTCTCAAAGGAGTTAATCACCTGCGCCCTCCTCTGCACTCTGTGGTGCCTGCGTGGAATCTCAACCTGGTGCTAAGAGCGTTGCAGAAGCCGCCTTTTGAACCCTTGTCGAGGGCATCTCTGAAAGACCTGACATTGAAAGCAGTCTTTTTGGTGGCTATCACTTCAGCCAGAAGAGTTTCCGAGCTCCAGGCACTCTCATGTCGAGAGCCTTTTCTGCAGTTCACTGAGGCAGGAGTGACTATTCGCACAGTGCCTTCCTTCCTGCCCAAGATTGTTTCTCGCTTCCATGTGAATCAGCAGCTCTGTCTCCCTTCCTTTCGTAGGGAGGACTACCCAGAGGAATACTCTGCTCTCATATATCTGGATGTGAGACGTGTCATCATCAGATACTTGGAAGTGACCAATGATTTCCGGAAATCGGATCATCTGTTTGTCCTGTTTGCAGGTCCTCGTAAGGGTCTGCAGGCTGCTAAGCCTACAGTGGCAAGATGGGTCAAGGAAGCCATTGCAGCGGCTTATGTGGCCGCGGGGAAGGTGCCGCCTATCCAGCTGAAGGCTCACTCCACAAGAGCTCAGGCGGCCTCGATGGCAGAGGCCGGGGCCGTCTCCTTGGAAGAGATATGCAAGGCGGCAACTTGGGCTTCGGCCCATACATTCTCCAAGCATTACCGCTTGACTGTGGCTGCTCGGGCGGAGGCCCGGTTTGGAGCTTCAGTGTTGCGGTCAGGGATTTCTATGTCCCGCCCTGGGTGAGTACTGCTTCGGTACATCCCACCAGTCTATGGATTGATCAGCTTGATGATATGGAAGGTAAAATTATGTATCATACCTGATAATTTTCTTTCCATTAATCATAGCTGATCAATCCATAGTCCCTCCCAGATATCTGTACTGTTTATATTCTGGTTGCATTTCAGATTCAAGTTTAGTCTTCAGTTCCTGTTCAGGAAGACTTCGTGTTCAAGTTATTTTTTCACTTGGATTCTTCAAGAGTTGAGACGAGTTTGTGTTACAGTGAGCTGCTGCATTCCTCTCCCCTCCGTTTTACGGGGCTAGATTGAGATTTAAATTCTGCCGGCACTCCCTCCCGCTTCGTGCGGCTGTAGGGCAGCTTTGTACCCCTCCCGCTTCGGCGGTGTTAGGGTCAGTCAGCTCCTCCCGCGGTTGCGGTTGCAGGATAAGCCAGATCCCCCCGCATCGGCGGGTGTGGTGTCCCTCCCCCGCTCCGCGGGGATGAGCTGGACGGATTCCCCTCCCCCACTTGTGTGGGGATGAGCTGGGTTAATTCCCCTCCCCCGTTTCGGCGGTGGTGAGCTGGGCAGAGTGTCCCTTTGTGGGTGTAATTCTCTAAGTGCTGAGTCCTGCAGATGGAGCTTTGATATCGACATACTGAGGAGTTTCCGGCAGCACATGACCACATATAGGGAGGCAAAAGGATTGCTCTCTATCTCCACCTGCTGGTAGATGGACACAACCCACCAGTCTATGGATTGATCAGCTATGATTAATGGAAAGAAAATTATCAGGTATGATACATAATTTTACCTTTCATTGCCTTACTATTAAAGAAGCCTTCCCTATTCCCTCTTTCAAATTCAGTGCATGCCTTTAAGTTCTGCCAGATCTCTCCTGATTTGTTTACTGTGTTGATTAAACAACTAACTCAAATGTATTCTTTTTGGTCTTTTTTTTTTTAATATATTATAGCATTTGCAGTCAATATAATAATATTGTAGACAAAGCTGGTGAAGATCCTGCAAACACTGAAGAATTGGTTGCTCTTATTGACTATCTGAAGAAATGTAGAGATGTCATTACGTATAAGCTGCTGGATGACATTGCTGAAGCAACCAATAGATTGAAATTTCTACTAAGCTATGCTAGCCTTCCTTGTAAGTTAAAAAGTATTAAACATAGAAATAGTTCCATGGATGAAAACATTATAATTTGGATTTTTATAATATATTACATTCAGGGGTGTGCTGGTAAAATTTTAACAACGAGCTCTTTCTCCGGGCATAGCCGGCCCTGAAATTTGGGGGGGGGGGGGGGGGGAATACATGGCTCTCTCTCCCCTCCCTTATGCAGGCACGCTAGGCATACCTTTGCTGAGCCCCACCAGCCAAAAAATGGACTGCCACAATTCTTTGCTGCTTGTTTCTGGCTCTGAGCAGCATGATAGAACCTTCATGCGCTTGCATGAAAAGTCCCAGCCTGATGCTCAGAGTCAGAAACAAGGAGCAGCAGCAGTCTATTTACTTGGCTGGTGGGGCCAGCATCACTGCCAGCAAAGTAAAAGAGAATTCAGGAGGGGGCCCAAGCCCTCATTTTGGGAGTCAGTTGTTAAAGTAGCCATGGGGAGGCCTACTTTAACAACCGGCTCCCAAAATTCTTAAAAACTTAACAATCGGCTCTCACGAGCCCGTGAGAGCCCGCTCCAGCACACCACTGATTACATGTAACATTATTTCTGCTAGGAAATCTTCAGTATGAGCTTAGATATTACCTTGGATGTAGCTTGTTCTTGTTACTGTTCTAGATGAAGATATACAGTTGAATAGTATTGTCTTCCAATGGCCTGAGCAAATTCAGATGGTCCTTGACGTCCACATAGCTCGCCTGTCAAACAAGAAAGATCATGCAGAGGAAAAACTGAGAAGAAGGTACATCTTTATTATTAGAAGTTCTCCAGGGTTGGGAAACAAAACATTCTTAGGATGAAGTAAAACAGTAGTTGAGGAGTATAATATGCAGGCTTTTGGTAAGGTTTACTGAGAACTGCTTGGTGCTTTTATCATGCTGAAGAACAAGATGCATCAGGAAAGTGAAATGGGACTATTTACTAATCCCCCTGTTTACTAAGCTGCGCAGCAATGCCGACACAGCTCTTCAAAGTGAATGGGTTGTGTCAGCATTACTGCCCTGGTAGCTGCTAGTGCAGCTTAATAAACAGAGGGATAAATATGTTTTTTATTCTTGTTATAGCTTGAAAAAGGATGCGAGTTGCATTTCCACAGTCAAAGATAAATGAGAACAGGAATTGAACAAAGAGTAACTGATACAAAATACTTGAACCCCCTAAGATTTAACAGTGTAATCTGGTGGCAGTCGTATAGATTGCAGTTTTATAGGCTTATGGTTATTTATCTTAACAATGCAATTGAATTTTCTTATTACAATTTCCTCCAAACTTTCTTGATTCTATTTTGTCTCTGTAGATTCACTCTAACAAATTTTATTGGTTATATGTGCTTGGATTTGCTGTCTTTCTAAAATTGTGTTATTGTATTTTGCTGTGTGCTGGTTATCAATTTTGTTTGGATGTAGCTCAGAGGAAGCACTCGCTGCTGTGTTATTATTCAGGTCTTGTACCCAAAAAATGTGGTCTTAAATCACTCTATACTAGAGGACTCTAAATATATAAATATCTTCAAAAAAGGAGAGTACCTCTTATCATTAAATAATACAATTTTTTAAAGGACCATCAGAAGGTAGATAGAGTCCAATAAGTTGTATCTAGACTCTAACAGTCACACCTATTATCGTCATCAGTTTTTTATATAAAAATGTTTTCAGTGTCTTCCGCTAAGGGCCCTGTTTACTAAGCAGCGTTTTAGGAGCATTAACTTTTTTAACACACATTAACCATTAACGCACCTTAGTAAACAGGGCCCTACGTATATTTCTTCAAATTGTACAGTTTTACTTCATTTCACTTAAGAAGTTTCTTCTTCAATCCAGATTTCTCGTGCTATCTTCACAAAAGCCCACTTCACTAATCATAATGACCCCATCCGACATAATGCTACATTTCGCTAGTCCAGCTGCATCAGGGATTCCGAGTCTATAGAAAAATAAAGAAGTTAGCAAACCACCTCTTAATTCAAAGTCCATATTTTCTAACACAAACTTACTAAATTACGTATTTATTATTATTAATATTTGTATAGCGCTACCAGACGCATGCAGTGCTGAACATCCAACATAGAGAGAGACAGTCCCTGCTCAAAAGAGCTTACACTTATTTCTTCCAGCATAGCATTCTTATCTTGCCCTTGCTCTGTTCAACAAAAATGGTGATGGTATTTTTTCAAGTCTATTAATTCTAACCACTTGATGATGTGTATCAATCAAATTATAGCCCACTGTACTAACTATTAGGCCACTCCTCAACTGTGAATGGAGATTTATTAACAGGATGGGAATTAATATACTGCCTTCTTGTGGTTATAATCAAAGTGGTTTACATATTATATACAGGCATTTATTTTGTACCTCTGGCAGTGGAGGGTTAAGTGACTTGCCCAAAGTCACAAGGAGCTACAGTGGGAATCAAACTCAGTTCCCCTGGTTCTCAGGCCACTGCACTAACCGTCAGGCTACCATGAATGTCTGTAATTCCTGAAACTGTCATAGAGCCCGGTGTGCCTTGCTAGTTTCCCATTCAGGGGAGGGAGGGGAGCAACAACCACTGGGGGATTAAGAAGGTGATTTGCCTTAATCCCTCCAGCGGAGAGCTGCTCATTCAGAGCACCTTTCTGTAACCTGGACGTGCAGACCTTAGATGTCCCTTTCCCTTATGAAATTGGAATTGGACATCCATACTTTGGCCCCTCCCTAGTCCTACTGAAAACACGCTCAGACCATACCCCCTTGCCATATGGGCATACTGTACTTTTAGACTCCATATCCTGGCTTTATAAAATCAGGATTTGGACATCCGTGCAATATGAATGTCTAAATGCCAGTTTTCAGAGGTCCAGAAACATGAGTAGAGCTTCTAAAGTAAGATCCGTAGTGTAAGAGTCCAAGTTGACTAATTACAAATTTTATTATGAATCTGAATATAATTTCAGGCGTTCCACGTTTGAGAAAGACCTTGAGGTCTATAGCAAAGAAGTGGAAAACCTAAGAAAATGTGATGTTGTTTCCATGGAGGAGATGAAAAGTAATGCTGAAAAAATTCAAGATCTTGAAGCAAATTTGAACCAGGCACTGACCACATTTGAGGTCTGTATTGTTGAATTTGCCTCTTTTAGTTTAAATTCCTAAGAGATCAATGATTCATGTGAAACAATTTATGAATTCAAAGCCCTGTTTGTTAAATTGTAGCAGGGGCGTAGCCAGACACCCAATTTTGGGTGGGCCTGGGCCCAAGATGGGTGGGCAGAAGAACCTCGCCCCATCCCACACGTGATTTCGTCTCTCCTTCTCTCGCCTGCATGCCATATGGTCTCTCAAACATCCCCCCTCTCCCATATACCTTTTAAATAGCAGAATTTCACCAGCAGCGAGCAGCAACTAATACACACTGCTCATGTTGGCCACACACCCTTCCCTCTGATGCAACTTCCTGTTTCTGCCTAGGCAGATATACATCAGAGAGAAGGCTGTGGGGCTGGTGTGAGCAGTATGTATGTCACTGCTCACTGCAGGCGAAGATCTGCGACTTACAAGGTATGCAGGAGGGACACTTGTTGGGAGTTTTCGGCTGGTGGAGCTCGGGGATCCCTGCCAGCCACATCATAGGTATGCTGCTACTGGGTGGGCCTGAACACAAAGTGGGTGGGCATGGGCCCACCCAAGCCCACCCTTGACTACGCCACTGAATTGTAGTTGGTAGATCAATAATAGCATTATCTCCATGCTTTACCTTATGATTTTACATTTAAATACTAGCCATCTAAGTGTCTCAAGGATGATAAAAAGAGGCATTTGATATGCCTACGTATTATTATGCTTTGATTCCAGGAATATATAAACTTAGGTATATGACTGTAGCCAAACATGAATCGAAAACTGGCAGCAACATACAGTAATAGAGAGAGATTAAGAAGCTATACGCCAGCTTAAAATCTGCAACTCTATTTGCTTATCCATAATAGTCTATAAACAGTCTATTAACGAACCATTTAAATACTAATATGAACTCCAGGATATACATGAATTAGATATTAATTAACACTGCTTCCAAGATTCGGCAGTCCCAAAGGGGTCACAAAGTCAGTGGATGGGATCACAGAAACAGGGCTACTACTACTTCTTTCTCTGGATCTCCAATCAAAGGTAGCCAGGTGGGATGGTGGTTTTCTGTTGAGCATCGACCGCCAAACTGGCTGAGATACCCCCTCCCTTTCCCTTGCTCATCTTTCTCATCATGGGCTGCCTGAAATCCCATCCTTGTCATGCATTGGAATTTTACCCATTGGTGATTGGCAGAATGAACCCTTCCCTGCACAGCCTGGGAGTATTTTTAAAACTCACCTGATCTTAAAGAATCAGCAGCCAGAAAATGCAGATGAATGAGTTTTACAAACACTGACATGTCTTAAAATTTGACGTAGGTCAAAATTGTTCCAGGTTGGTAACCTGGTTTTCCCTTACAGAATATCATCACTGTGGAGGAAGAGGATGGAATAAAATGGGGTAGGGAATGTGGAAGCTTTTTTAAAAATCAAATTTGTCAATCTTATTCTAGCTTGGGCTTGGCAGTAGCAGAGGCGGACTGACCATTCGGGCAACTGGGCAGTGCCCGAGGGCCCAGAGGCTCTAGGGGACCCAGAGGCTCTGCCTGGTTTCCTGTTGCCACACACTACAACCCTAACCCCGGTTCTACCTTGAAGGGCCATGGTGGTCTAGTGATCTGGGGAGGGGGGCAGGAAAGAACGCCACCACAGGAAGTCTTGGCTTCCATTTTGAAAACACAGCAGTGCCAGACAGAATAGTGGTAGTGGGCAGGAAAGAGTGGGGTTCTTTCCTGCCCCCCAAAGAAGCCACTAGACCACCAGGGCCCTTCAAGGTAGCACTGGGAAGGGCCCACTGAAGCTCGGGGGACTGTGGTGTATGGGAGAGGGTGGCAGCTATGGTGATAGGGGGGCGGCGGGCAGCAGCCAGGGGGCCCAGATTACCCTTAGTGCCCAGATCACTGTTGGTCTGCCCCTGGATAGTAGCAAACAGTGCTGTGCTTGGGAGCCAGTATGTATTCACATGCCATTACCTCCTACCATGCAGGCTTCCCATTAGACAGGAAACAAGGGATGGGTAGCCCACGCATTTTTGTTTTGTTTCTTCTTCTGTGTTGTTTGCAGCATTGTTTGATTAGTTTTCATTTTCATTTCAGAGGCAATCTCATTAACAGTGTGCCCTCTTTGCAAATAGCACAAACTCTTTCAGAAAGAGTGTGCAATCTTTTCTGATAGTGCACACATTCATGCACTAATGCACTCATTTGCAATGGTTCACACATGCACATACTATTTGCAGAGGGTCACTCTGTTCAGAAGAATGCACCCTCTTTGCAGACAGTGTGCAAAAGGAAAACATAAAGTGGTTGATATTTGAAGCAGTTTAAGCAGGCGGGAGAGGCTATCGATTGCGACAGCCTTTTTAAGGAAGCAGCCGCACCGGGCAGGGGCGAGTGGGCATCACTCCTGCCTGTTGCCCTACTAGGCCACCAGGAATTGGGCAGACAAGCCCACCACGATTCGGGGGGGGGGGGGGAGCTCAGTATTGTCTGAGGTTGTCTGTATTTTCAAGTGTTGAAGTCATATTGGATAAAGTTTGGGAAACATTGCTATAGTCTAACTGGCTAGTTAATCCAGTTGAATCAATGAGGTTACTTTAGTAAACATAGCCTGGTGGTTTAGCTCTCTTATCATAATAGGTGCTATCCTTCTATTCACTTGATCCACCGTGGTCAAAACCGATACTTTTGTGAGAGAATATCAGGCTTATTTTTGAAAGAGAAGGGCGTCCATCTTTCGACATAAATCGGGAGATGGGCGTCCTCCCAGGGTCGCCCAAATCGGCATAATTGAAAAAGCCGATTTTGGGTGTCCTCAACTGCTTTCCGTCACGGGGACAACCAAAGTTCACAGGGGTGTCTCGGAAGCATAGTGAACTGGGGTGTGCTTAACACATGGGCGTCCTCGGCCGATAATGGAAAAAAGAAGGGCGTCCCTGACGAACACTTGGCCAACTTTACTTGGTCCTTTTTTTTACGACCAAGCCACAAAAATGTGCCCTAAATAACCAGATGACCACCAGAGGGACTTGGGGATGACCTCCCCCTACACTCCCAGTGGTCACTAACCCCCTCCCACCCTAAAAAATAAAAAAATGTAATATTTTTCCAGCTTCTATGCCGGACTCAAATATCATACCCAGCTCAATGACAGCAGTATGCAGGTCCCTGGAGCAGTTTTAATGGGTACTGCAATGCACTTCAGCCAGGCGGACCCAGGCCCACCCCCCCCCCCCCCCCCTGTTAAACTTGTGGTGGTAAATGTGAGCCCTCCAAAACCCACCACAAATCCACTGTACCCACATCTAGGTGCCCCCCTTCATCCCTAAGGGCTAAGGTAATGGTGTACAGTTGTGGGGAGTGGGTTTTGGGGGGCTCAGCACACAAGGTAAGGGAGTTATGCACCTGGGAGCTTTATCTGAAGTCCACTGCAGTGCCCCCTAGGGTGCCCGGTTGGTGTCCTGGCATGTCAGGGGGACCAGTGCACTACGAATGCTGGCTCCTCCCATGACCAAATGGCTTGGATTTGATCGTTTCTGAGATGGGCATCCTTGGTTTCCATTATCGCCGAAAATCGGGGACGACCATCTCTAGGGACGACCATCTCTAAGGTCGACCTAAATGTTGAGATTTGGGCATCCCCGACCGTATTATTGAAACGAAAGATGTCTGCCCATCTTGTTTTGATAATACAGGTTTCCCTGCCCCTTTGCGGGGACGTCCTGCGAGGACGTCCTCAGGAAAACTTGGGCGCCCCATTCGATTATGCCCCTCCACATGTCACCACAACCAAAGAAAGCTCATCTATCTAAACATTTTTTCTTTTAATATATATGTGGAGCATCAGGAGGTGAATTAGTTTGGATTGTAAACTTCATCTACTATAAGCACCGTTTTCTTTTTATAAATATCTATCATTTATTTTAAAAGTAATGAAACTATTATCTTGATATATGAGATTTCTTCTTCTCAAGAACATAGAGAGTAAACTTCCGAAACAGTGTTATGCTTTGCCATCATTTGAATCATGGAAGAGATTCCTGTGAAAACAATGACTTGCTGTCAACATTTCTTGCTCTTAAAAGTTCTCTTAATTTAAATAGAGGTCCACAAAAAAAATTACAAATCTTAGTTTCCTTAGGGCATTCATGTATAGAACGTTACTCATAAAGTCTTCAAGATGGCAGCATTTTCTGATGACAGATTTATAACAATCAGCTGACATGTACTAACCAATGGCTTCACATGAGGGTCATCCAATCCAGGTCTTCATTTAACCCATTAGGCATAACTGTATGTAGCTTGAATATGCCCCAGTACAGATTGCTGTAAATAGCAAAAGCCTCTACTTCATGTGCTATATCATTTGTGTTATATGTTATAGGATATCCCTGCAATAAAGTCTATATTGGTAGAACTACTAGAGCTATAAACTATGCTTAAATGAGCACAAATCTAGTATTAAAACAGAAACAGTACAGCTCCCTTAGTATTGCACTGGCTTCAGTTTAAACATTCGATTACAGATATTAGCAAATTATTGATGTGGGAAGGAGGGAACTATAAAAGAGTATTGAACTATAAGGAACAACGGTGGATATTCGAGTTAGACACAGTTATGCCTAATGGGTTAAATGAAGAGCTGGATTTGATGACCTTCGTGTGAAGCCATTGGTTAGTACATGTCAGCTGATTGTTATAAATTGTAACGTTTTATACATGAGTGTCCTAAGGAAACTAAGGGCCCTGTTTACTAAGTCGCGTTATAGGCGCGTTAGTGTCTTTAACGCGTGTTAACCATGTACGCACGTTAACCATTTACGTGCCTACAATATTTATTTATTTGTTGCATTTGTATCCCACATTTTCCCACCTATTTGCAGGCTCAATGTGGCCTATAGGCGCCTGCACAGTTAACGCGTGTGCTAATTGTAGGTGTGTTAAAAACGCTAACGCGCCTTAGTGAACAGGGCCCGTAGATTTGTAAGTTTTTTGTGGACCTCTATTTAAATTACGTGAACTTTTAAGAGCAAGAAATGTTGACAGCAAGTCATTGTTTTCACAGGAATCTCTTCCATGATTCAAATGATGGCAAAGCATAACACTGTTTCGGAAGTTTACTCTCTATGTTCTTGAGAAGAAGAAATCTCATATATCAAGATAATAGTTTCATTACTTTTAAAATAAATGATAGATATTTATAAAAAGAAAAAGTCGTCGTTTTCACAGGAATCTCTTTCTTGACACAGCTGATGGCAAAACGGAGTTATGTTGGAAATTTATTCTCTATGTTCTTGAGAAGAAATCTCATATATCAAGATAAATGTTCTATTACTATTGGTATAAATGATAGACATTTACAAAAAGAAAAAGGACCAATTAAGAATTAGGTGCTGATACCAGATGAAGTTTGCAATCCAAAGTAACTCACCTCCTGATGATCCATATCCTATATAATAAAAAGCACCTCCAACATTCTGAAGCTGACTTTGTGGCACTGTGGCAGTGTAGGGTTCGTAAGTCTGTAGTTCAGCGTTTCATTGGCTCTCACTGTCCCCGCCCTCACCAATCAGACAGAACGGAACTTGGAGGAGGGAAGTGGAATCTCTAACAAACAATCATATACAGGGAGGTACGAACATTAGTGGAGGCAAGTGCACAGAACAGAAGGGAAGACAAACATTTAATCACTTTGTCACTCACACACATCACACACACACACACACACAGTGTATCTCTCTCTCTCTCTTTCACTGTCTGTAAAACACACTGTCACTCTCAGTCTCTCACATGGGCAACTGTATGTTGCATTCTCACGAGTAAGGAGCTCTTCTGATGTGATTGTTAAACTGACTGAAGGGCCTGAACAAGGAAAACTTTTACCACGTTGTAACACAGTTTACACAAAAAATATTGTATATAAACAAGTCTTACACATGTAAACAACAATTATATTCAGAATACAACCGTGGAAACATTAATGGCAGGAACTCATTACATTGCTAGCGCCCGTTTCATTGCGTTAAGAAACAGGCCTTTTTTACTAGTATGTATATATACAAATGTTTAGATAGATGAGTTTTCTTGGATGTGATGACGTATATCATTCTAGTCATGGCAACTTTGAAGTTTGCCATAGAAAGGGAGGCACAACAGCTTAACATTTCAACAGTTGCTATAGAACATCACGTGAAAGTATAATTTCACCAGTGAATCTGTGTAATTGTTATCTTTCAAAGGAAATTAATAAAGAAGAGGAGCTGCTGGAGATGGAGAAGAGTCAGTTCCCGATACTTCAAACTACAATTGCAAGCAAGGCTCCCTTTGAACAACTTTGGGTGACAGCTTATAATTTCTATAAAAAATCAGAGGAATGGATGTCTGGTAAGATTATTATTTTCAGGCTTATTCTTGATGGGAGAAGTAATCACAGATGTATGTTTGAGAAAGATACTATAGTAATATTGACTACATAAATGAGTACTGGATTACAAGATAGCTACATAAAACAGGAACTTCAGAAGCAGGAGCGTAGCCAGACAACAGATTTTGGGTGGGCCTAGGCAAGAAGTGGGTGGGCACCAAGTGTTCTCTCCCCAACCACCACCAAAAATATATCTCAGCTGGCAGGAAAACGCTTATTTCCACCTTGGCAGTCTGCAGCACGCATGCGCTGAAAACTGAGCATACACAGGTGCCGGTATCATGGCGAGTAGCATTTTCATTACCATCGGGGAGAAGTCTTCAGCTGGTGGAGCTTGAGATCCCCACCAGCTACTGCTAAACGTGTGCTACTGTTGGGTGGGCCTGAGCTGTGGGTGGGCCCCAGCCCACCCAGGCCCACCTGCGGCTACGCCACTGTTCAGAAGTATAATACCAAGTAGACTAATTGTATTTATGAATGCAATGTAATTTGTTCTATTTTTATGTAAGTTAAAGGACAAGTATATACTATACTTGTTAGATAATCTATGCAATGTCATTTTGCCAGTGAGTAACCAGAGGGAGAGGCGGGAAGGAAGGGAAAGGCAGTGAAACACATGATCCTGAGACTTAGTAATAGGAGTGGATCTAATTTAATCCAATTCCTCCTATGTTGAATTTACTTTATCCGTTAACCCCATTAATATTGCATTTACTACAAACTGTATATTCTTTTTTACGACTTTGTAATTCTTCATATTGGTACTATGTAAGCCGCATTGAGCCTGCCATGTGTGGGAAAGCGCGGGGTACAAATGTAATAAATAAATATTTTTCTGTTCCTCTAGTGAGGTATGCAACCATAGTTAACATAATAATCAAATATAGAAATATTCAAATAATAACTAAAGATTATTTACCTCTGTTATTCAGTGCCTCTGCACAGATATAACTCCATTCTTACTCTGTTATTTCTGCTCTGCACTTTTCTTCCTTTTCTCTTGCCATTTTTTTAAGTGCTCCTCCTTGGCAGTATTGAATGCCTAAAAAAATGGTATAGGTTGAGGTGAAGAGCAGCCTCCATCTTCTGCTCGGACTGCAGCAAGGAAGAGGAAGCAATTAGCTGCAGTTCAAAAAGGTTCCAGGCCAGCTACATGATGTGACCTGACAGAAAATTAGCACTGCTTCCTGGTAGCAGAGCTTGATGATGCCAAAATATTCAGAAGTAAACCAACTTCACACAGAACACTTCCTAAACAAGAAAAATATTACAATTTGAGCAGCTCATGATGCTATTTTAACAACCTTGCTGGCTATACAAAAGACTATTAAAATCTTTTTTATTGTACTGTGACAGTTAAAATTCTCCATGGTCTTTTCCCATTATACACTCAGGTCCTTTCCAAGACTTAAATGCAGAAGAAATTAATGAAGAGATAGGAAATATGTGGAGAACAATGTACAAACTGGCAAAAACATTTGTTGATACTCCTGGACCTAAACGTGTAGCTGAAAATGTCAAAATTAAAATAGACAAGTTTAAAATGCACCTTCCCGTCATCTCTGTTATCTGCAATCGTGGACTGAAGGATAGACATTGGGATCAGGTGCGCTATCTATTATTTAAATTTCAAGAAAAAGCCCTGTATAAATGTGTTATACCATAAGAAATCACAGATTTAAGCCCCCTGTTTCGCCACACAGGGTATGTGGAATATAATCTCATTCTCTCAAATTTACTGCTAAGGTTTGCTACAGTACTTGCATCATGCCAAAGACAGTTTCCTTCTGGAGTTCATAGGATTGTAATATACCTGTATTCCCGGTAGCAAACCTTCAGGGGTGGTAGACTCCCTTTAGCAGTCCACAAACAAAGTCCTTCCACACAACACAGCTTTTAGTTCCCAAACAGTTTATTTCCCCTCCTCCACAAAATCTCAGTTCAAGGGGTTAAAGTCCCATTCAGTTTCCCAAAATAAAGCAACAAGAAAAAAAACTTCCCTTTAAATCCAAGTTCTCCCCCAGTTCAACAGCCTGGGTTTCAGTTTTAAAAGTCTTTCCGCTTGGGTGGTTGCAGAATGGCAGTACACCGCCTACAACACAGCTAATTGACTCCTGTGACCACCCACTGCCTTCAGTCCCTGCAACTCTGCCCCAAAGTACAATTACAGTCCATGTCAACTGGCTCCTCCAAACCTGGGGTGCTGCTCCCTCCAGCCTCTCCTTCCTCCAAGCACTCCATTAACTCTGTCTCTCTGCTAGGCTGTTGGTTGGAGACCTCCTCCCCCTCCCAGGTGGAAGGAATCTTGTACTGATTTCTAACCCAAGGGTATTGAGCTTTGTCATCCCTGCTCCCCCTTCTGGCCCTCGCCTGCCATCACAGCTGCTCTCTCCAGTCCTTTTCCCCCTCCCTTTCACATGGGGGCCATACCGGGTTTTGGGACCTACCACCCCGCTCCCTTCTCTCAGGGCCTTGTGGGGAATGTAGTCTGGCCCCATACCGCCTCCTGAGCTGCTTAGACCCTCCAACCTCCTTACAGGATATAATATGTTTATATATTATATACAAAACTTCCTATGAACTCCAGAAGGAATTTGGCTCGCTACGGCTCTGACTCTCCCAACAGTTGTATAATTGTGAACAAGTGTTAACTATTTTGCATTATTTTCCAGATCAGTAGTATTGTTGGGTTTGAGGTGAAACCCGATGAAGATACTTCTCTTTATAAAATGTTGGAATTTGGACTATCAAAGTATCTGGACAAGTAAGAAATCTATCCTAATATTGTGTTGTATGGAAGAAAGCATTATTTATTTTTAAATATTTTATAAGCAATCACAAAAATAGATATACAAATATAACATAACAAAAATACAGCAGCAACAGCAGGAGGACAGGGAAGGTAGGAAACCTGAGTGGGAAATAAACTCTTAAAGGAGCCATGCCAGCTGCTCAGGAAGCAAAGCAAAGCCTCTGGTCACAGTCTGTAGTCTAATCAGTTATCTGTTACAGAGGGCACCTCCGACATGACCTGTCATGCTAATGACGTTTATTTGAATGCAAATCTTTGAAGAAGAGCTCACATCTTGAAGGCAGGATGCCTATTCAGTACCATTAATTCACACACATATATATGCGCGCTCAATCTGTCCAACCATATCCTAAGCGCTAGTAGGTTCTAGTAGGCGGTTGCAAAGCTGTCATGGGCTTGTTCTTCAAAGTCTGTGGAGAGGTTACAGGTGACAAAGCGGGGCATAATCGAAAGGGGCACCCAAGTTTTCCTGAGGATGCCCTCTAAGGACGTCCTCGAAAAGGGGCAGGGAAACCCGTATTATCAAAACAAGATGGGTGTCCTTTCGTTTTGATAATACAGTCGGGGACGCCCAAATCCTGACATTTAGGTCGTCCCTAGAGATGGTCGTCCTTAGACTTGATCGTTTCTGATTTTCGGCGATAAAGGAAACTAAGGACACCCATCTCAGAAACGACCAACTGCAAGCCCTTTGGTCATGGGAGGAGCCAGCATTCGTAGTGCACTGGTCCCCCTGACATGCCAGGACACCAACCGGGCACCCTAGGGGGCACTGCAGTGGACTTCAGAAAAAGCTCCCAGGTACATAGCTGCCTTACCTTGTGTGCTGAGCCCCCCAAAACCCACTCCCCACAACTGTACACCACTATCAAAGCTCTTATGGGTGAAGGGGGCATCTAGATGTGGGTACAGTGGGTTTGTGGTGGGTTTTGGAGGGCTCACATTTACCATCACAAGTGTAACATAGGGGGGGGATGGGCCTGGGTCTGCCTGCATGAAGTGCACTGCACCCACTAAAATGCTCCAGGGACCTGCATACTGCTGTCATGGAGCTGGGTATGATATTTGAGGTTGGCATAGAGGCTGGCAAAAAATATTTAAAAACATTTTTTTGAGGGTGGGAGGGGGTTAGTGACCACTGGGGGAGTAAGAGGAGGTCATCTCTGATTGCCTCCGGTGGTCATCTGATCATTTCGGGCACCTTTTTGTGGCTTGGCCGAAAGAAAAAAAGGACCAAGTAAAGTCGTCCAAGTGTTCATCAGGGACACCCTTTTTTTCCATTATGGGTAGAGGACACCCATGTGTTAGGCACACCCAAGTCCTGCCTTCGCTGTGCCTCCAACACGCCCCCGGGAACTTTGGTCATCCCCGCGATGGAAAGCAGTTGGGGACGCCCAAAATCGGCTTTCCATTATACCGATTTGGGCGACCCTGTGAGAAGGATGCCCATCTTCCGATTTCTGTCGAAAGATGGGCATCCTTCTCTTTTGAAAATAAGCTTGAAAAAAGACTTAAGAAACCACTTTTTTTCTTTTTGTTTGTTTGTTTTTTCCTACCTAGTCTCAAATATTTGTTTGAGAGCTAGAGAGACTTTTGCCATCATCATAGTTGCAACAGCACCAATATAGTAAAGCAGGAAAAAAAGCCTGGCATGGAGTCTCTAAACTCTGTGTTCCACATTCTGGAAGTCCAGCCAGTCCAGCCTCCATGCAAACAGGAAGTCTACATCAGAGGGGGTGTGGCTAGCATGCAGGGTTTCAGAGGCTCCACACTCTACTTTATCTTGCTGCTGCTGCCAGTCCCAGAGAGATGTAGCAGCAATACAGCAGGGTAATGGCAAGGATGGGAGATCAGAGGTCATCACCACAAGAGCTTTTTCAGGAGCCCTTTCTGCCATCCTCCAAAGTTTGGTGCTCTTAGCAACCTCCCAGTTTTCCTAATGGTAGTGCCAACTCTATACTTCTAGACTGTAGCTATATAAAATATTGGTAGCTATCTCCTGTATAGTATGGAAAAGAGTTAACACATGTTCTGGTACTGTAAGATTATATGTAGTGATCGTCAGTTTTGTTTTTAATGAAGTTTTCTTCAGCTTTTGTAGAAGCTGAATTCATTAAAATTTAGTAAAACCGAGTTCTTTTTTGTTATCTAGGCTGGAGCAGATTGGAGCCACCGCAAGTAAAGAGTATTCCTTAGAGAAAACAATGGATAAAATGAAATCTGAATGGCTTAATATGAACTTCACTTTTGTTAAATACAGGGACACTGTGAGTTAACATCATTAATTTAACAAACAAATATATTGGTCGTAAGATTGTTTTTCAAATGATGTTTATAGGAAAAAAATGTATATACTGATACTTTTAATAGGTACTTCAATTTGTTTCATTCCTGAATTCATTATGTTATTTTTTTTCTTTATAAATCTCATTTATGGTGATATGGTGGATGACTTCAAATGCCACAAATGCTCTGGGTAACCTGTCAAATTTAATGCCCATTAAACTCCCTATTAAAATATGTATCACCATGTACTTAATAACAAGAAGGACATAGCAATGCAGTTGTGCTCTGTATGTCAGTTGCAGATATGATCTGTCTGTGCTAGTCCATTTAAAGTTAAAGGGACAGTTAGAGCAGGGATCCCCACAGAAGTCAATCATTGAATGCTCCCAATCCTCCCCCCCCCTCCAATGCCTGCTGTTCTAGTTCCTTCTCCATCCTTACTGGTAGCATTCATGTCCTCCAATATCCCAGCTTTAGATCCCCCTACAGGAGTCCTCAAATCCAGTCCTCAAGGACCACAACCCAGCCTGGTTTTCAGCATTTCCGCCAAGGAAGCAGTGAATGCAAACAGATCTCATACATATTGTGTAGTCATTGCAAGTAGTATACCATGCCATACTTTGTATTGTTGTTCGAATATTTTTACTGCTCTAATTGCCTATTGCTCATGTTTGATCTATTCTTACTGTACACTGCCTTGAGTGAATTCCTTCAAAAAGGTGGTAAATAAATCCTAATAAATAAAAATAAATATTCATTGTAGAAATCCTGAAAACCAGGCTGGGTTGTGGACCTCAAGAACTGAATTTGAGGACCCCCTGCCCTAGAGCAACACATACATCCTTCCTGCCCTTCTATTCTGACCATCGCCTTTCTGATACCAATCATGCACACCCAACCAGGCCTCTCACCTCCTCTTTAACCCCTCTGTCTCCCCCATATCCTCCTGGATCCCATCACCAGGCCAGTTGGCTGGAAGTGAGCAGTTTATCTCCTGCTGTATTGGCTTTCTTCTTTGTAATGCCACAGTTCAGCAGTATGCTACACTTTGAACTGCATTTGTAATGTCTACATCTTTTGTATATGTCACCCTGCTGAAAGTAACAGCCATACTTGTTAAAGCACAGTGTTATTTCTAGCAAAGCTTAGTACGTAGCCCTTATGTGGTAATTTTATTAAGCATTTTTGCATGCAAAGCATGGTTTGCAAGAAGAAAATGGCGATTATAAAATTGCAAAGGAGTATACATATGCCAAAGAAAGCACATGTACTTTTACGTGATCCTGGAGATGGAACTGGGATGGAGTTGCAATGTATGCATGTATGTTTATAAACAGATAACCACTGATAAATCTAAACTACTGCTCTCTTGTTTGTTGAAAAGGAAAAGCCTCAGAATCAATTTCGGCACTAAAAAGTGTTCACTCAGTGCGCTATCATTGGGGAAAAACCTTTTGGTTATAATAAAAATGCAACTTTTGCTATTTCCTATGAATAGGTCAAATTCAAGAGTTATACATGGGTTGAATTTAGATTTTCCATCAGTGAAGAAGGTACTTTTAAAGTCTATCTAGGAACAAATTTTTTTTACTTACCAAAGCGCAAAAATTTGGAATAATATTCCATATCAAATCCGTCAAATTTCATCTTTATCGAAAGGCACTAAAAACGTATTTATTTTAGATCAACAATTGTAAATTTATTTAGTTTCAAGATAATCAAGGAAACGGTTGTTAATTCCCTTTTATGTGAATGTTTCTTTGAGAAGCAAGTCTTGTCATGGTGGTTCACACCATTATAACATTTGTATAGCATGTATATATGTAAACCGCTTTGAATGTAGTTGCAAAATACCACAGCAAGGCAGTATATCAAGTCCCATTTCCCTTTCCTGTAAATTCTGTAATACATTGTACACTGGTCTGCACCAGCTCCAGTTGAGTCAGAATTCTGCAGCAAGATTGATAGAAGGTTGTAAGAGACATGACAACGTCACATCACTTACAATACAGGATAAATTTAAAATGCTATGTTTGATCTTCAAGGCGTCCTCAGTTTCCATTATCGCCGAAAATCAGTAACGACCAAGTCTAAGGACGACCATCTCTAAGATCAACCTAAATTTCCAGATTTGGGCGTCCCCGACCGTATTATCGAAACGAAAGATGGACGTCCATCTTGTTTCGATAATATGGGTTTCCCCGCCCCTTCACGGGACGTCCTGCGAGGATGTCCTCAGAAAAACTTGGGCGTCCCTTTCGATTATGCCCCGCTATGTATGCATGTTTAGCTGCAGATAGGGCAGACAGTTTGTAAAGTCCCACTTCCATCAGTAAAGCAGAGTGAGATGAGGACATTACAGATTAGGTATTTAGGGGAGAAGTTATCAATGTAGGCTATCGTTAAGACATGTCATTTTACTGTTAACCCAAGTTATTAGTAAGTAGGTCTTATTGCATAAAATGGGACCTGTACTAAAATATCATGAGCTAGTGATCAAATAACATGTCTTAATGGTAGCCCACTTTGATAATTATACCCTTAAAAAGGGGAGAATAAATAAAAAATTAAAAAAATGAATGTTACCTCAAAGGCAAAGCTAACTGTACTAAGGAGCAGGAACTATCAGGCTCAGTTTCTCAAAATCAGTCCTACTTTATGTATTTGGATTTGCTCATACCTTTTTCAGTAGGAACTCAAGGTGAGTTACATTCAGGAACACTGGGTATTTCCTTGTCCCTGGAGGGCTCACAATCTAATATTGTACCTGAGGCAATGGAGGGTTAAGTGACTTGTCCAAGATCACAAGGAGCAGCAGTGGGATTTGAACCAGGCTCCTCTGGATATCAAGGATGGTGCTCTAACCACTAAGCTACTCCAGTTTGTTTAATGTGATTGATATGGCACATATCTTTTATCCCAATAGTAGAGGAGGTCTTTCACAAAATCCTAAGAGGCTTTTGACAAACTACCTGCTCCCTCGACCCTAGCCCATTAAAGATAGTGCAGCAGGCAAGCACAGGCCTCATAAAAGGGGCCACAAAAATTGTGAATGCTTCTCTTTCTAATTTTCAACTAACAGCAGCATTAAAAAGGACAGTGGTGAAGAACAACCTTGACCCGGACAAATGTGAAAGTTACCAGCCAGTATCTAACATCCTATTTCTTAGAAAACTTACAGAACAAAATGTCTGTGTTAAATTTATTGATTGGCTTGAAGAGAGAAGCTGGCTAGATTCATGTCACTCTGGATTCAGACCCAGTTATGGAAAGTAAATGGTCCTTGTATCCCTACTAGATGATCTACATAGAAACCGAGATGAGAGATTTGCATCAGTGTTAGTACTGCTAGATTTCTAAGCAATTTTTGACACTGTGTACCATGATATCGTGCTAGAATGACTGTTAGAAACAGGTATCAGTGGCATAGTGCTTGCTTGGTTCAGATCATGTTTATCAGATAGGCAACAGTCCATACTGTCCAGTGGCACCTCATTGCCTCCATGGGCGCTAACCTGAGGGATACCACAAGTATTGATACTGTCATCTATTCTGTTCAGTATCCATCACAAGTCACTAGCTGAGCTGATTTGGTCAATGGACACTCAGTTCTACATCTATGCTGATGATTTGCAGCTATTCATACCAACTGAACCAGACTTTACAGTCCTGAATAAACTGACTTATCTGTTAAACAGCAATTCAAGAATGGGCTAAAGACAACAAACTTTGCTTGAACCCTAGTAAAGCTGAGCTCTTGTGAGTCCTTAACATATACGGGACATATACATGACTTCAAAATCTCTTTTGGGAGAAATGAAATCCCCCTTAAATCACAAATCAGGAACCTTGGGATACAGTTAGACAACACTTAGACTGATCCCCCAAATCCAAGAAACGTTCAAGAGCTGCTCTGTTATTTGTGACAGCGATGCTGCCTCTCTCCATGCATTGAGAAGCAAGTCTTGTCATGGTGCTTCACGCCATTATAACATTTACTGTAAATTCTGTAATACATTGTACACTGATCTGCACCAGCTCCAGTTGAGTCAGAATGCTGTGGCAAGACTGATAGAAGGTTGTAAGAGACATGACAACGTCACATCATTTACAATACAGGATAAATTTAAAATGCTATGTTTAATCTTCAAGGCCTTTAAATATAGTGACCCAGAGTACTTGAAGAACAGCTCTACATATCTTCAAGGTCACTTAGGTCCTCTCAAGGAGTATGCCTAACCACACACTCTCCTTTGGGATATGGACAAGGTGACTTTCAGCACTTACCCACCTAAGTGGAGGAGTGGCCTAGTGGTTAGGGTGGTGGACTTTGGTCCTGGGGAACTGAGGAACTGAGTTCGATTCCCGGCACAGGCAGCTCCTTGTGACTCTGGGCAAGTCACTTAACCCTCCATTGCCTGCCGCATTGAGCCTGCCATGAGTGGGAAAGCGCGGGGTACATATGTAACAAACAAAAAGTTAAGCAGCCAAATTAGACCTAACTGAGGGGCCAAGTGCAGATATATAGAGGGGGACAAGATGGGTAGTACAGAGTCAATTGGGATAAATAGATGGGTGGCTGAACTCAGGGCCAACATCTTTGTAGAGTTAGACTAGTTCCTCATATCTTGTTTAAGTTACAGGGTGTGCAACAAGCTAGTCCAGGTGCGAAATGAGTGTAGTCAGTCACCACATATATTAAAGGCTTGTGAGAAGAACCAGGCTTTCACCTGCTTCCTGAAGTAGAGACAGTCTCTAGTTAGACATAGTCCCTCTGGGAATAAGTTCCAGAGTGTGGGGGCGACTCCTGAAAAGGCTCACTGGCTGGTATCACATTGCACAATTTCTTTTGATGAGGGGACAGATAGTGATGCTCTTTGAGAGAAACTTAGAGGTCTCAAAGGTGTGTAAAGTATTCTAGTCCATTTTGTCTGAGGACCTTGAGAATCAAACACAAGAGTTTTAAATTTAGCCATGTAATGTATTGGTAGCCAGTATAGTTTTTTCAGGAAAGGTGCGATGTGGTCACGTCGTTTGCAGGCATATATCAGTTGGACTGCAGCATTCTGAAACTGATGCAAACTCTTTTTGGTTTGACTAGTGTACAGGGCATTACAGTAGTCATGATGTTATCATGGCATGGATCACAGTGGTCAGACTTGTCTTTTCAATATATGGAGAGAGATTTTGTAGTTGCCGCAGGTGTATTTTGAAGTCAGGTACTTGGGCACTTGTGTTAGGTACCCAAGGAATCTCTGTTTTGCTTGGATTCAGTTTATGAAAGCCTCTTCTGGCAATTCCATATCCTTACTGTGTTAAGGATTTTCTACCTTTGTATAGCAGCGTTTACTGTTTCCAAACCAGTTGTCATTGTTTTCAATTAAAACCTCCTTCTGATTTAGATCTTTACTTATTATTCAGAAGCAAAATCTCTTATAGAATAATTGAATAGATTAATTGAACCAGCCAATTGTAGATTGCATTAAAAAGTGTGATTGTATTTACAGAATACACAAATTCTGTCAGCTGTTGATGACATCCAACTACTTCTTGATGATCACGTTATTAAAACACAGACAATGTGTGGTTCCCCGTTCATCAAACCAATAGAAGCTCAAGCTAAGGTAAGAGATAACAAATGCAACTGAATTCATATGTGTGTGATATTTTTATTTTTTGTTTCAATAAATTTTATTGAGAAGTCTGTTATCACAAGGGAGGTATGGGTATGGATGTTCTGCTTTTTTTTTTTACCTCTTCTCCTATATTACCCGCCTAATCACTTCCTTCTTTCTTCCCTTACTCAATCTCTGCACATTACTAATTTTATCTGATATTCCAGAATGATATTGTCATAACAAAACTATGTAAGCCATTAAAAAACTATGTAAGCCACATTGAGCCTGCAAATAGGTGGGAAAATGTGGGATACAAATGCAATAAATAAATAAATATTAAATTTTGTGAATAAACGATAAGATCTGAGTGATATTCTTTTACTGAGGTATTGTTTGCTTTCACTGAATAATACATCTTGCAAAGAGAAAGCTCCCTTATTTGCCAGCCTGATCCTCTAGCAGAAGTAGAAGCAAGCCAAGGGGTGGGAATGACCAAGGTGATGGATCAAGAAGGGATTGTTGATAAGCCTTTATTGTATGTACACTTGGAGTCAGCACAATCAGAAAAACAGGCAAACACTAATTGTGGCGTGGACTGTACACGGGCCATGTTTTGGCCTAAGCTTTCCTCAGGAGTACAGGTAAACAGCCAAAATTAGGAAGAAGCAGCAACAGCGAATCTTAGCACAGAGCCAATATAAGTGTAGTGCAATCTAGAGTGTAAAAGCGTGTATTGTTCTGATTGTGCTATTTCATAAAGGGATCGGGGTGGTAGGCGGGCCTAATTTTTTTTTTTAACCAGACAGCCCAAACCATTAAAATACCATGGTCCTAACTTTGGGGGCCACTAGTTTATGATCAACTCCTATCTCATGCAGAGTCAGCCTCTATTTTTCATCTCCTCCAATCAGGCTTTTGAATTGGTCATAGTACAGAGACTTTAGGTTTTATAGCCTTGATGGTGTCACTTGATCTCTCTATGGCTTTTGACTTGATTTACCACTCTCTTCTCCTTCACAGACTTTTCTCCATTGGTATTTCTGGACATGTACTTTGTTGGCTCTCTTCTTTCTTGGATAAGCATTCCTATACTGTGTTTACTTTAACAACCTCATCTTCTCCATCTTATCCTCTCATATGTGGCGCCCCCTCCCCCGGAAGGATCTATTCTTTCACCCATTCTTTTCAACATTTTTTGTAGCCTTGCTTGCTGCAATGATTCAATCATTAGGCATTAGTACCTATCTTTATGCCAGCGACATCCTGTACTTGTAATCCATTATGTTGATGACACCATCAATCTTACTCCACTATAAATCTGTCTTGACCAAGTACCTACTTGGCTTGCTGAACATCATCTTGTTCTCAACCCAGACAAAACAATTGCATGCTGGAATACTGACCATAATCCCCCTCCGATAGTTGTTCCTATCCTTTTTGGATCCCCAGTGCTCACAGTTGATTCCGGTGTTTAAGAGTTTATCTGGATTCTCATCTTTCCTTTTCTAAACATATTTAAGTAGTCTTAAAAGCAGATTTTTGTGCTCTTCATTGACTAAGATCCATCAGAAATCTTCTGGACCCGAATTCCCTACATACTCTCTATCATCATTCATTAGCTCTAAATTAGATTTTTGTAATGTAATGTACACAGGCATTACTCAAGCAGAACAAAGGCATCTACAGTCTCTACAAAATACAGCTGCCCATTTCTTATGTCATGTCAAAAGATGTGATCAAACAACTCCGCTCTTTTGTCAATTGAAACATGCTCCCTATCTACTACAGGATACAGTTTAAAATTCTGTCATTGACTTTTAAGAATCTTCGCTCTAGTACACTAGATTACTTTTCTTTTTTTATAATCACCTATACTCCCTCTTGATTGTTACATTTTTTTTCAATGACCACAGATTAATCTTACCAGGCCCTTCCCGGGCAAATACGAATTGACAAGGAATAGGGCTTTCTACTTTCTTGCTCCTAGATTATGGAACAATTTACCTTTACCCCTCTGCTCGGAACAAAATTATAAGGCATTCAAAATTTCCTTGAAAACTCATTTCTTCATGGCTGCTTTTGAATAATTTGGTAGGAGAACCATTTTAGCTGGTTCAATTGCTATGTTGCTGTGTATTTTTATTTTATGTACTTGTGTTTTTTTCTGTTGTAATTTATCAGATTTTAGATTTGATTGATTGGATTTCTTTGGATATGTAAAAGTATTTCCAATGTCATTTAGAATTCCTCTTCTTTTCTTTACCATTAGTACTGTACCCTGCCTCAACATTCCTTGGTAACAGAAGTGGTATATTTAATCTGTAAATAACCATAAACCATATTTTACCATTGCTATGGCAAGGAAGATGCTATATTTCTGGATGCAGGAAAACAAAAATGAATTGAACCCAGGATTCACTATCACTCTATTTATTTATTTAAACTGTGGTAAATTTATGCACAGTGAATTAGCACACAAATGTGTTATTTTAGAACAATTTCCAAAAGGATTTCTGGAGATAAAGGGGTTTATAATAGAAAATCCCATACTGGAAACTGCCCTCTCCCCAGCTGGTACAATTATGCATATTCCCCGGATTCTATATTTGTTGTCTAAAGTTTTGTGCATACATCAGTGTGCATAGCCAATTTACGCATAAAGCTTAATTGATTAATGAGCCAATCAGTGCATAATTTCAAGGGGGCGTGTTTAGGGGGTGTTCCTACAAGTTACGCACATTTTTCTAGAATACACCCTATCTGTGCCTAATTTAGTCACCAGCATTTTCCTCTACTCAAAGATTACATCCCTCATGATGCAAAACACTGAAAACAGGTCCCCTCCTGTCAGCCTCCATCTCCCAAATCTCATTCCCTACTCTTGATACCCCTTTGGGTCAAAATGGCTGCCAAGGCCTCTAATGGTAATATTGCATTATTAGTACTGGGAGTCAGGCCTCTGTATTCTGTGGAGGTCTTGTCTTGGTAGCCATTTTAACTCAGAGGGGCATCGCAGTGGGAGCAGCTGGTCATTGCACCTGCTCCACTAAGCACTAGGAAGTTTGTTATGGCTGGAGATGGTGTTGGAGGATGAGTAGGCTGCTGTGATGGGACCTGTTTTCCGTGTTTTATGCCATGGGGGGGGGGGGGGCTGTAAGACTTGGGGGAGGGCACCATGTGTTGGACCTTGCCCAAGGAGGAGGGATGGTGCTGGGGGGAGGCTTGTTGGGGGGGGGGGGGGAAGCAAAGGATGGAGGTAATGGGGGGAGGTAATACCATCTGGGGGATGCCATGAGGAGGGGCCAGCAATGGGAGAGGAAAGTTGGTCATTAGGGGGGAATATGCATGGGGGGGCCATGATTGGGGATGAGAGGTTGGTACCTTGGGGGATGGGGGATGGGGCTGTGGGAATGATGCCATAGGGTAGCTATCCATGACTGTGATCCTTTCCAGAGGGAGCAGCAATTTTGGAAACTCTCCCACATCTATGTGAGGGGGAATCAACAGTTTTCCTCCATATGCAGCTTTCTAAAATCGCAGCTCCCTCTGTATGTGGAGGGGCTTTGGTGTTACAGCCCTTCACATTTTCACAGTGCAGATGGTGCATATGATATCCATTCCAAATCCTGTTCTTTTAAATGTTACAAGACCTAGTTTGACCAAAAATATGACAAAGAAATGATACATTGAAACAAAAGCTAGAGGGCAGCAGTTAAGCAATATCTTATGTCAATGAATACACAATGTTGTTTTATACACAAATGCTTTATTTTCAGACATGGGAACGGAAACTCTGCCAAATGCAAGATATTTTAGATGCATGGCTGAAATGTCAAGCAACCTGGCTTTACCTGGAGCCCATCTTTAGTTCTGAAGACATCATAGCTCAGATGCCAGAAGAAGGCAGGAAATTTGGGATAGTTGATAAATACTGGAAAGACATCATGACAGAAGCGGTAAACTATTCAGCAGTTTTCTCTGAATGTCTCTGGACTTTCAGCTCAGTCAGAACTGGCAGTGATTCCTGTTTTCTGAAGGCACTCCTAAGCGGTTTGGTTTACAGGACAGTTACAATCCTGTAATATTCAACCCACAGTGGACAGCCTGAATATCTGGGACTCCATGGCTTCCGGAAGTTACCCAGGTGCTGGCAGATAATTTCCAGGATCACCCCAGCACTAACCAGATAGTGCCATAGTGATCACAGCTGATATTCTGGGTAAATGCTGCTGAATATCAGTGGGGGAGCCAGCCAGTGTGATTTCACTAGGCAGGTTTGTGGCTCTCCAAATTTGCAGTTTGACACCTCTGTATTAGAGGTCCTTTTTTACTCAGCTCACATTAGTAATAGAAGCTGTGGCGTAGGAAGGGGGGCGGTGGGGCGATCCGCCCCGGGTGCACGCCGCTGGGGGGGTGTCGGCGCCTCGCTGGTTCCTTGCTCTCTCTGCCCCGGAACAGGTTACTTCCTGTTCCGGGGCAGAGAGAGCAGGGAACCAGCGAGGCGCCGACACCCCCCAGCGGTGTGCACTCGGCGGATTGGCTCTCCCACCCGCCCCTCACCGCCTTCCAGGTATGTTCTCGGGGTGGGGGTGGGGGGGTACGCTCCGGAGGGGGGAGGGTGCACTTCCCCCGGGGGGGGGGGTGGTGCACAGCAGTGACCCACCCCAGGTGTCAGCTGCCCTCGCGACGCCACTGAATAGAAGCCTCAATATGGTGCATTTTCTGATATCTAATGAGGATCCAGTATGTTATGAATAAATATACATCAGTTATTTTATTCTTACATTTATAAAGAATGGTCTAATATCTTCCCATACTAACAAGATGCTCCTTTTTCCCACTAAAAATGTTGAAAGCAAACGTAAAAGCACGTATGATCCAGAAATTTCAGTTTTAGTACAGATGGAAGAATGCATTCACAAGCCTTAGATTAAAGATTACTGTATAATGATAACCATTTATTTATTTGCTATGAAATCTTGAGAATTATTAGCTGTTGTAGTGACTTTTATAATTTTACTAGTAAAAAAGGCCCGTTTCGAAACGCTTTGAAACGGGCGCTAGCAAGGTAAATTCCCACCCATCCTCCCTTCCTTCCCTCCCGAGTTCCATACCCCTCTCCCTCCCTTCCTTCCTTCCTTGCTGAGTTGCAGAACTCCCTCCCTCCCGAGTTGCAGACCCCCCTCCCTCCCAGTTCAAAGGCCCCACCCGAAGCACATCCACACACCCACCCACACATATGTCCCTCCCTCCCAGTTCAAGGGCCGTCAAGCCCCTCCCACCGCGTTCCAGACTACCCCCTCCCTCACATTCAAACCCCCCCCCTCTGCTTTAATGTCCCCTGCAGCCCCTACCGCAACCCTTTGTACACCACCCTTTCCTCCGCAATACCTCCCCTGAAGCCGTCGCGTACCTCTGCTGAGCTGACGGATCAAGTTCTGTTCTTTCTCGGCTGCGGGGCGTGGCTTCATGATTGAGCATCTGTTGAAGTCTATGTGCGTGCGTCTGACATCAGACGCACGCACAGAAAACTTCCACTGATGCTCAATCATGAAGCCACGCCCCGCAGCCGAGAACAGAACTTCGGATCCGTCAGCTCAGCAGAGGTACGCAACGGCTTTGTTGATGCGCCGAGCAGGGGAGGGGGGAGGTTGTTGCGCCACTCCCTGCCACTTTCTCAAAGTGGCAGGGAGCGGGGCAGTGACACTGTTTCCCAGGCAGGGGGAGGAGTACCTACTCCTCCCCTTGCCTTGGAATCAGCTGAGAATGTGGGCGGAGCTATTATGATGCCTACGAACACCTCAGGCTTCAGGCTTCACTGCAAGGCTGCTGGCTACAGAATGTTGGAGGTGCTTTTTATGATATAGGATGTGTCTTCTCTCTGCTAGGTGAAAGATACCAAAGTAGTTGTAGCAACTGAACAACCAAACATGCTAGAAAGACTTCAAGAATCAAATGTTCTGTTAGAAGAGATCCAAAAGGGCTTGAATAATTATTTGGAGAAGAAAAGATTATTCTTTCCCAGGTAAACTACTTTTCAAACGTTGGGCCTTGTGTACTAAAGTGTGAAAGAAAGTTGATTTAAATTTGGCCTTAATGGGCTGCTGTTATCTAAATTAATTACAAAGCAGCTCATTAATGCGAAACCAGTGAAAACGAGGAAAGAGAAAAGGCTTCATTGGTCCCTTTTGGTAAACAACAACAAAACTACAACTCTAGATATGTAGCTTAATTTATGGTAATGCTGAAAAAAGCAGGTAATGCTATGAAGTGGCACCTATTTTAAGATACCTGTTTAGAGCCTCATCTATAAAGGAAAGTAGGTGCCTACATTTTTTTATTGGATACTGGTATACCAGTGCAAAAATGCATGTATAGTTTTAGGCACGACTTCTACACCAACCATATAACTGGAGCTGGAGTAAATGCTCACGCCTAGATTGCTAAAAAAAAAAAAACCTCCCACGCATATAGTATTCGATAATACATACACCACCTTCAATCTACATGTTACTGCATTTAGTGACATTCAAAGGCGTAGCCAGACAACAGATTTTGAGCAAGAAGTGGGTGGGCACCAAGTGTTCTCCCTCCCCCCCCCCCCCACCACGAAAATATATCTCAGCTGGTGGGAAAACACTTCTTTCCACCTTGGCCATCTGCAGCAGGCATTCGCTGAAAACTGAGCATGTGTAGGTGCCAGTATCATGGAGAGCAGCGTTTTCATTACCATCAGGGGGAAGTCTTCAGCTGGCGGAGCTTGGGATCCCCACCAGCTACTGCTAAACATGTGCTACTGATGGGTGGGCCTGAGCCCTAAATGCGTGGGCCCCGGCCCACCCAGGCCCACCTGTGGCTATGCCACTGGTGACATTTTATAAAGTAGCACATAGCTGGAATTTGGGGGATAAGGGGGGAATTTAATAGAAAAGAAAAATACTATGGACTGGGCTGGTGGGGGAGTATTATTAATATGGGCTTTATACCGTTAAGGGGTAGATGTTTAACCTGGCAGGTCCGCTGAGTGTTAGCTCTGACTGCCCAGGCACAATCCAGGTAGGGCTAGGGTGGTCCGGGGGCAGAGTCGGGGGTTAAGTGGGTACCAGTGATATTCAGTGCCGATGCCTGCATATCTAACTGGGCAAATTGGACTGCAGAAAAGGCAGTACTAACTTTGCTTGGTTCAGTAGGTGGGTACAGCACTGAATATCGGCCATACCCGCATGACTTCCAGGTGCCACCACTGATCTGCCTATTCAATTCCAATGCCTGGATATTGCCTAACATTGACTATCTGGATCAATCTTAGCTGACATTTAGAAAAACACTCACCACCACTGGCTGAATATTGGCTGGTAAATGACTATTGTTTCAACCTACAACCTCCACCTGGTTCACTGCATGAGTAGCAGAAGGTAAGGTGGGGGGAGCTAGGATACATGCGGCCCTCAGTTTGGGAGCCTCCAAGTTTGTGGCTGAAGTGATCCTGCTTGTCTAAGGTGAAATCATAGCTGCATACTTGTAACGGGTATTCTCTGTGGACAGCAGTATCCTCTAGCCACACAGTCCCACTGTCCTTCCCAAGGTTGAAGCTTGTCAGAAGACTGAGGAGATTGTGCCACTTGTCAGCATGACAATAGCTGTGCAGGTTCAGAAAGCTTTTCTAGAGTCTTCTGAGCTCCTTCCCAGTGATGTCAACCATTTCTGTGGCTGTAAGATCCTGCTGTTCTTGGAGAACACTATTCAATTATGTTTTCTTTGCCGTGGCTACAAAGGATCCCATCCAAGTGTTGAAGAAATAAGCTCTTAATATTTTTATTTCTCTGCATTTTGTTTTCTAACAGATTCTTTTTCCTGTCTAATGATGAGCTGCTTGAGATTTTGTCAGAAACCAAAGATCCGCTAAGAGTCCAGCCACATTTGAAGAAATGTTTTGAGGGAATAGCTAAGCTAGAGTTCACAGAAGACCTGGAAATCACTGGCATGATCAGTTCAGAGAAGGAAACCGTTTCTTTCATCCAAAAAATCTACCCTGCTAAAGCAAAAGTAATTTTTATTATGTTTGTTAAATAATGAGGGTGTATTTAAAGACTTTGAGGTCAATATTGAAAAGCCTGCTGAATCGGTAAAATAACCTAGTAAATTTAAGGGCCCTTTTACTAAGGCGTGCCGAAAAATGGCCTGCGCTGGTGTAGGCGCATGCATTTGACACGCGCAGATCCATTTTTCAGCGTGCCATTTTGGCTAAAAATGGATGTGTGGCAAAATAAAAATCAATGTGCATCCATTTTGGGCCTGAGACCTTACCGCCACCCATTGACTTAGTGGTAAGGTTTCACACGTTAACTGGGCGGTAATTGTCAGCGCATATACACTGCTGATTACTGCCCGGTTAGTGCCATGTGGTAGAAAATAGAAATTATTTTCTGCTGCGCGTTTTGCACATGCGTTAGAATTACTACCCAGGGCATTTGGTAGCTGGGCGGTAGTTCTAATTTGACGTACGTTGTATGCACATAGGCACCTACGTGTCTTAGTAAAAGGGCCCCTTAGTCAGTTATCTTTATGCAGATATTCAGTGGCAAATATTGGATTGCACAATTTTAGCCTGATTACTGTGTTCAAATCTGGTCACCGCATCTCAAAAAAGATATATTGGAATTAGAAAAGGTACAGAGAAATGCGATGAAAATGATAAAGGGGAGGGGCCAACTACCTTGTGAGGAAAGGCTAAAGCGATTAGGGCTCCTTGGAGAAGAGATGGCTGAGGGGAGATATGATAGAGGTTTATAAAAGAATGACTGGAGTGAATTGCTTGTTCACTCTTTCCAAAAATATTAGGGCTAGGGGACACTGAATGAAGCTACAAAGTATTAAATTTAAAACAAATCGGAAAAAATATTTCTTCACTTGATGTGTAATTAAGCTCTGGAATTTGTTGCCAGAGAATGTGGTAAAAGCTGTTAGCGGGGTTTTAAAAAGGTTTGGATATCTTCCTAAAGGGAAAGGGAAATGGGACTTGATAATACCGCCTTTTTTGCAACTACATTCAAAGCGGTTTATATATATTCAGGTACTTATTTTGTACCAGGGGCAATGGGGGGTTAAGTGACTTGCCCAGCGTCACAAGGAGCTGCAGTGGGAATCGAACTCAGTTCCCCAGGATCAAAGTCCACTGCACTAACCACTAAGCCATTATTAAGATGGACTTGGGAAAATCCACTGCTTATTTCTAGGATAAGCAGCATAAATTGTTAATGTTTGGGATCTTGCCAGGTACTTGTGACCTGGATTGGCCATTGTTGGAAACAGGATATTGGGCTTGATGGACCTTCTGTTAAGGCCTGGTTCATCAAGGTCTTTCTCATCTGACAGGGCACTTGACCAGTGCAGCAATACAGATGCTGCCACTGCCTGACCTTCCAAAGTCGTGCTACTTTTCCCTCCCCAGCTCTGTGTATCTCTGCCATTTGCCACACCCACACAGGGTGCCACTGGGGCTAAGGCTAGGCCTGCAGATACATACAGAAAGAGAGAAATTCCTTAATGAATCGAGCCTTTTTCTTAAAGAGCATAATGGAACCTACTTTAGCCACATATCACTCATAGTTACATTTAACATGTGTGCAGAAAGGGGTCATGTTTCCATTCACAACCTGTCCTTTCCATGGAGTTATGAGTTCAGTTTATAAAGCTAATACTGGGCAGCTAACAGATTTTTAGGTGGAGGAGTGGCCTAGTGGTTAGGGTGGTGGACTTTGGTCCTGAGGAACTGAGTTCAATTCCCACTTCAGGCACAGGCAGCTCCTTGTGACTCTGGGCAAGTCACTTAACCCTCCATTGCCCCATGTAAGCCGCAATGAGCCTGCCATGAGTGGGAAAGCGCGGGGTACAAATGTAAATAAAATAAATTTTTACTCAGAATCCAGAAAATATGTCTCCGTACATGTAATTATTCTTATAATTATAATTTGATGATATTTTTTTACAATATATTATTTGTTTAATCTTTCATGTTCAAAGGGTATGGTGGAGAAATGGCTTCTGCAAGTTGAAGAAAATATGCTTGCCAGCATAAGACAAGTTATTCGTGATGGCACTGGAGACTATAGTCAGGTAAAGAAACTGCCAATACCTTCTTAAATTGCACAAATAAGATCTTAATCATCTATATACTGTAGAGATTTGAAAATTCCTTTAATCAGGAGATCATCTACTTTAATAATGTCCTTTAGTTCTTCTTTCAAGTTTCTTTTGTCTTAAACTCAAATGTGCTACTGGTAGCCCACACAAATCCTTTCACAAACTCAGTGCCGTAGCGAGGGCAGCTGACATCCGGGGTGGGTCGCCGCTGCGCACCCCCCCCCCCCCCGGGTGCAGCAAGGCGCACCCCCCCCCCCCGGAGCGCGTACTTAATTGGAAAGTGGGGAGGGCCGATCCGCCCCGACTGCAAGTTGCTGGGAGCTGCGTCGGCTCCGCTGGTTCCCTGTTCTCTCTGCCCCGGAACAGGAAGTAACCTGTTCCGGGGCAGAGGGAGGAGGGAACCAGCGGAGCCGACACCCCCCCCCAGCGGCGTGCACCCGGGGCGGACCGCCCCCCCCCCCTTCCTACGCCACTGCACAAACTTTCCCTGTGGCTTTCAAATCTGGAAATGTTATTTCTGGTAGCCAGATTGATAGGCAGTTGAGGTCAGTTTTTCCTGCAGAATAAAACTGTTGTACCGTGCTGTTAGAAACAGGATGCTGGGCTTGATGGACCTTCAGTCTGTCCCATTATGGCAGTACTTATGTGCTGAAATGGTGAAATTTGCTTTACAGAAAAAGCATCAATAGAATATTTGATGAAGTAGTTAGAGGAAATAGATTAGCTGCAGTTTTTTTTTTTTAAATCAATGTAAGATTGTGATCTTTGTACTTTTTCCTCAAGGTTCCTCGAAAGAAGTGGGTACTGCAGTGGCCCGGGCAAGTAGTTATCTGTGTGTCATCAATCTTTTGGACCAAGGAAGTAGCTGAAGCTATACAGGGAAACACTTTACCAGTAAGGCACTATATTGAATTAAGTGGTGGAAAAAAGTTTAGAGGATTTGGGTAGCCCCATTTCAGACAGGTTGTAGATGGTGGAATTGAGACATGGAGGTCACTGCATTTCAAGTTTTGCCAAAATTTTAGAACAGAATCTGACTTTGCAGAGCCTGTTCTAAAATACAGGAGAATTGGACATTTATCAAACGGGCATGTTCAGCATAAATATCTTTTTAAGAAAAGCAAGTGTATTTAATATTGGTGGGTTCAAAGCCAGCACATACCCGTTTATGTTGTACAATGACAACTTAACTGGCTAAGTGCCAGCACCCAACCAAGTATTATCCTGATGTTGCCACTGTGCCGGTTTCCCTTGGCATTGGGGGGAGAGGAACAAAACCCACTGGATAGATTTAAAAGGCAACCTCTCAATCCCTCCAGTGGCGTGCTGCTCAATAGCAGTTGTTTACCAAATCTTAAGCATGTTTGGTAGGTCTAACTCCTAATGACGATCATTTAGGATATAGATGTTTAGTCCCTTTCTGAAAAGGGGAATAAACGTTTATGAACTTGTCGTGCCCTTGTCCCACCCAATACATGCCCAGACCATGCCTCCTTGCCATTTGCTGTTTGATATGTGCATATCCTGGCTTTGTAAAATGGAGCTTAAACGTTTATCCTATATAATAATTCTCACCTCCAACATTCTGAGGCTGCCTGGAACCGTGGATCATGTTGGAGTAGATAATAGTGATGCCACACAACCCACACCAGATTGGCCAGTAGAAGAGAGAGGGGCGGAGCCACAATACAGGGAGCAGCGAATCAGCACAACATGGGGAATGCACAGCAGCAGGAACAGAAGCCTCTCTCACACAGTCACTCTCACATACACTCTCTCAAACATACACACTCAGAGGAAAACCTTGCTAGCGCCCGTTTCCTTTCAAACAGAGACGGGCCTTTTTTACTAGTCTTGCATAAATGTCTAAGTGCCAGTTTATGCACGTATCAAATGCGAGTAGGGCAGAATTAATTTGTACATAATTTCACCATACAGGGCCTAATATTCAGATTGCAGGAGGTAGCCTGACTAACTCCCGTGGTATTCACTGAGCCTGGATATTCAATGCCGAGCCACTTCTGGTGACTGGTGTTGAATATCTGGTTTATTTTTGGCCGGTTCAAACTGAAACGGTCAAGCCGATATTCAGTGCTGACTGGTTAAGTTTGTCCAAACATAGGCCTCCAATTCATGTTGCCAAATATGGCTGCCAAACTTGTACTGAAAATCGCCGGATAGCCGGTTATATTGTGTGATATAATCGTCTATCTGCTAGCCGCTAACTGCGAATTTTCAATGGATCGTGGCTAGCCATGTCCTGCTGAAAATTCACGGATAGCCAGTTATGGGGCATTTATTTATTTATTACATTTGTATCCCACATTTTCCCACCTTTTTGCAGGCTCAATGTGGCTTACAGGTGCTGATCCTGTACTGTTAAATGCTTTTGAATATCGGGGGGGGGGGGGGGGGGGGGACAGTATCTTAGCCCTATTATACTTGCCAGATAAGCAGTGAATTTGGAAAAGTGCTATCTACTTGTGCAACTGATAACATACAGAAATTTTAATGGGGCATGTTTTGGACATGTTTGGGATGACCTTCAAGTATATGTGTTTTCCATATTTTAGTACTCTACATGTATACTTGGGAAAATTTCATTTTTTTTTGTTTCAGAACACTTTATAAGCATAGGAGGTGATTATAGAAGGGTTAGTTCAGCGTTGGCAGGTACACTGCGTCAGCTGACTTCTGATTTGGACCTGGCCCAAGCTTATGGGGGAATTATGTTTACCTGTATGGGATTGAAAGCCATCGTAACAGGGCAAAGGTTTGAGTTTCAGATCTTAGAGACCCTGTTAGTAAAGTGTGTTAAGCATTTAGGGCCAGATTCTATATATGGTGTCTAGAAAATCCAAGCGGAAAACATTTCCGAAAAAGCATATTCTATAAGTGGCACCTAGATTTAGGCACAATATATAGAATACTAGGAAAAAATGCCCGTTTCTGAGTGGAATGAAACGGGCGCTAGCAAGGGGCCCCCTCCCTCCGTCCCTCGAAGCTACTTGCCTTGTTCGCTGTGGGCCGTTTCGGCCCTCGAGTGTCAATAGCTCCGCCCTCGACGTCATGACGTTTTGACGCGAGGGCGGTGCAGACACTCCAGGGCACACCGGATATCTCGGGCGCCTCAACTTCCGTGGAGGCTTCAGAACGTTGGGGTTGCCTTTTATATATATAGATGCTTAGTTGATATCCTAGCGCCTAAAACTATGCACCTCTATTTACACCAATAAAAATGTGATATAAATCCTGTGCATAGATTTAGGCACAGAGGTCCATATTCTATAACAACGTGTAAATTTTGAAATGCCCATGAAATCCCCATTTCCCCATCCCTTTTTGCCTGCGCGCACTAAACGTTAGGCACAGTGTGTTACAGAATATGCTTAAGGAGTTGTGCACGTAAATTCTATTTATTGCCAATTAGTGCTCATTATTGATTAAGTGCTGTTAACAATGCTGATTGGCTTGAAAAGCCAATTAAGTTACGCACGTTGTTACAGAATACGCTTGGATTTTGGCACAGATCTCTAGACATGCTATATAGAATCCGGAGATTAATGTGTGGTTTACCATGCAGTAACTACTAACGCACAACTGCACTAACAAGATTTAAGGTATATTAGCAGTTTACCGCATGGTAAACTGCACTTTGAGTGCTTTTTGTGTTACGGAGCCTTTGCAGGCAGCGAGTGTCAAATACTGTGTACTAACCAGCAGTTCTGCTGTTAGCGCAGACCCACTTACCGCCTCCTAAATTGGAAGCACTAAGCGCTTCTGCGCTAACTCTGATCTCAGTACAGTGTGGAGGAGTGGCCTAGTGGCTTGAAATCCAGAGGTGGCCGGTTCAAATCCCATTGCTGCTCCTTGTGATCTTGGGCAAGTCACTTAACCCTCCATTGCCTCAGGTACAAACTTAGATTGTGAGCCCTCTTGGGACAGAGAAATATCCAGAGTACCTGATGTAACTCACCTTGAGCTACTACTGATAAAGGTGTGAACAAAATCCAAATAAATTATTTGAGATTCTATATGGAATGTTGCTACTGTTTGAGATTCTACAGGGAATGTTGCTATAGTGGAGGAGTGGCCTAGTGGTTAAAGCACCAGTCTTGCAATCCAGAGGTGGCCGGTTCAAATCCCACTGCCGCTGCTTGTGATCTTGGGCAAGTCACTTAACCCTCCATTGCCTCAGGTACAAACTTAGATTGTGAGCCCTGCTGGGACAGAGAAATATCCAGAGTACCTGAATTTAACTCACCTTCAGCTACTACTGAAAAAGGTGTGAGCAAAATCCAAATAAATAAATAAAATGGTATTTTAACGTGGAAACTTTGAAATGCTGATGAACACCCCCAATAGTTGCTGCATTAGATTTTCAGCTACTACGCGGTAATTTGCTACAATAAGCCACAGTAACTGCAAAATCTAATACACTTTAGTGAAAGGGCCCCTTAGCTCCTTAATTGCCTCCCCTGGGATGTACACTTTACAGAATCTACCATTTACATATGCAAATAGCAGAATTGCTGCTGGTACTTGTAAGTAGTTCTCCATTCACATGTAAAGCCCCAAATGATGCTGCTATTTTTCCAGAACATGCTCTTTTGTAAAATGGCTTCTTCTGAATGGATCTGCATTCAACATTTAGTATTGCTTTGTCATTCCACACGTGTCTACAGCATATATAGTAACATAGTAGATGACTGCAGAAAAAGACCTGCACGGTCCATCCAGTCTGCCCAACAAGATAAACTCATATATGCTACTTTTTGTGTATACCTTACCTTGATTTCTACCTGTCCTTTTCAGGGCATAGACCATATAAGTCTGCCCAGCACTATCCCTGCCTCCCAACCACCAGCCCCGCCTCCCTCCACCAGTTCTGGCACAGACCGTATAAGTCTGCCCAGCACTATCCCTGCCTCCCAACCACCAGCCCCGCCTCCCACCACCGGTTCTGGCACAGACCGTATAAGTCTGCCCAGCACTATCCCCGCCTCCCAACCACCAGCCCCGCCTTCCACCACCGGTTCTGGCACAGACCGTATAAGTCTATAAGTATAAGCATGTTAAATGTTCACCTCTGCCATAGAAAATCAGAGTGCATACCTCATAGTAATAATGCTTAAAATATCTGCCAGTTTCAGAAATGGTTCCTTTTATCTTCCCTTCTGTTTCTGCCTAAGGCCTTCTTGAAGAAGAGCAACATACAAATCAGTGAGATCGTTGAACTTGTTAGAGGAAAGCTGTCTAGTGGTGCCCGTCTTACCATGGGAGCATTGACTGTCATTGATGTACATGGTAAGTGTTTTCAGTCACTCTTTTTCCAACTTTCTTGAGTAGAGAGATGTGGTAGCCGTGTTAGTCCAATTTTAAAGGTAATCAATAGAAATAGAACAAAATAAAATAAAACATGGAAAAGAAAATAAGATGATACCTTTTTTAATGGACATAACTTAATACATTTTTTGATTAGCTTTCAAAGGTAGCCCTTCTTCGTCAGATCGGAAGTAAGCAAATGTTGGTAGATGACAGTATATATAAGTGAAACATCAAAGCATTTCAGTGACAGTCTAACAGGATGAGAGTGGGTTAGGTGAGAGGCAGAGAAAGCCAGGTGGATGAGGGACAGGGAGATAAGAGGATGACAAAGCAGTACAATTTTATGGTTTATAATGGGCTAGAAAACCCAGATCTTTGTTAAATCCTGTCTGGTGGGTGTCAAAATATTTAATCATTCTGACTTCAAAGGTCTTACGTTCCTGTATTGTTTTAAAGTTCCCTTTCAGGATTCTTACCATAAAATCACTGATACAATGTTCTGGTTTTGTAAAGTGCTGTCCCAAAGATGTGAAATCCTTGTTGGCCTGCAGCGTCTCCCTCCAAAATTTCTCTCAGCTGGCGTCCAAACCGTGGGAACAAACTGCCCCCCCCCCCCCCGGCAAGGAACACACATAATGCATTAGTTGACAGTATGCAAAAAGCGTACCTGGGCCCTGCGCACAATGATTCAAAAAATCATGAGATGACATTATGGACCCATCCTCTTTAATTAAATGTTCTAGCAAAGATACCCTCTTCTCCTTCAAGGATTGAAAAACTCTGTTGTCTCCGCCCGGCCTAAAATCTGGATTCCCCTGTAAAGGCAACCATACACTACTAGTCGGGCATTGATTCCACAGGGGGTAGTTAATTTTGAATCTGATTGTAGGATGCTATGTATTGAAGGAACTTTAAAATTGTTTCAGAGTTTCTTCCCCCTTAGTCCAAATCATAAAAATGTCATCGATGTACCGGTAATAATTTAGGGATTTGGTCTGGTATATATTCAGAAATGTCTCTTCCAGCTCAGCCATGAAGAGGTTGGCATATTAGGGTGCTGTCCTGGTGCCCATCGCAGTGTACATGATTTGTAGATAGATATCATTGTTAAAGCGGAAATAGTTGTGAGTTAGAATAAATTTGATTAATTCTGTGATACTTTCTTCCTACTTTCTTACCTATATATATATGTTCCATCTTTGCTTTACCCTTCTCTATCAATTATAATGTTCCATTACGTATTGTGTTGACATTGTAAGTAGTATACCATGCCCATACTTTGTATTGTTTTTGAACATTTTTACTGATGTTAATTGCCTATTGCTCATGTTTGATCTATTCTTGCTGTACACCGCTTTGAGTGAATTTCCTTCAAAAAGGCGGTAAATAAATCCTAATAAATTACAGGTGGGACTGTGATATGCTGTGGTTTAGCAATCATAACACAAAATAATACAAAAGTATACTTAGAATACTGTATTTGTAGTAAGGAGTTTGCTCCCTGATAGGAAAAAAAATTCTAATAATCCTGAATGTGTAAAATGCCCCCCCCCCCCCGGGTGCAGCGCGCCCTCCCCCCCCCCGCGAAATGACACCCCCCCGGGTGCACCCCGCTGGGGGGGGGGGTGCCGCAGCGCACGCCTGTCTGCTCCCCGTTCGCTACGCTCGGGGCAGAAGGAGGGAGCTGCAGCGAACGAGAGAATTTAGCGAGCGTAGCGAACGGGGAGCAGACAGGCGCGCGCTGCGGCACCCCCCCCAGCGGCGTGCACCTGGGGCGGGCCGCACCCACCGTCCCCCCCTTGGTATGCCACTGCTCGGTACACTGTTTTGAATGTTCCTAAAGCATGCAGTTGTGATTGAGAACAACGTGTGGAAGTAGTGGTTGAAGAAAGAATAGAAATGGACATAGTTAATCAATTTAGGAGTCTATTTAAAACAAGTTTACTCCTCAACATAGGATGGGAAAAATCCTTACGTCTTAATTTCTTTAATAGGCAAACTTGCCCCCCTGTTTACAAAGCCACGCTAGCAGCTGCCATGCGATAATGCCAAGACAGCCCATTCACTTTGAATGGGCTGTGTCGGCATTGCCGCACGGCAGCTGCTAGCGTGCCTTTATAAAACAAGGGGGTTGGTTAGTTATTAATTATATGAAATATCGTTGTGAGTTTGTGCTTTATTAGATATAATGCCCTTCTGCTTTCTCAGCACGTGATGTGGTGGCAAAATTGGCTGAGGACAAGATTTCAAGTCTGAACGATTTCCAGTGGATTTCTCAGCTGAGATATTATTGGGAAGAAGATGATGTGTTGATACGAATGATTACCACAGAGGTCAAGTATGGTTATGAGTATCTAGGAAATTCACCTCGCCTGGTTATAACTCCCCTGACCGATCGATGTTATAGGTATTTTTAAAATATTTGAAATCCTTGTTTATATTTCAGTATATTTAAATTGCTATGTGTTTCTGAATTGCATTATACTTCTGCAGGCTTTGCTACAAAATCATTTGGTAAGTGATTTTCAAATATTGCATGTAATTGGAAAGTATTCAGGTACTTTTGCTGTGTGCAATTTATAACTAATTTTCAAATAAAAACTAGTTAGATATTTAGAACTGTACTGAGCTTGCACCCTTTGCAGCTTGCTTACTGGTGCCCTCTGCCCCACCCATTTCACCACTGCCAGTGAGAGGAGACAGTAGACTGGGAGCAATTTTTGCAATATCGCCATATTTTGTACCCTGTGCAGCTGCACTGCTCAGCACAGCCCTTGGTATGGCAGTGTAGGTTTTTTTTTTCCCCTTTGAAGATTAGCTACTATAAAGTACTATAAAATATTTTAGGAAAGTCTTGTGTTTACTGAGACTTTTATAAAATTCAAGGGGGTTTTTGAACGCTGAGGAAATTCTATAAGGAGTTTTAAGTGGCAGAAACGCACATAAATGGATTATCAACAGATTCCTTGATGGACAAAATGAAGGTCAGATGTGTTTTCAGATCTTCTCACTATGGAGATAATTTTATAACAGGGAGCCTAAATTCATGCCTGTCTTTTATATATATATATATATATATATATATATATATAAAGATACTCTAGTAACAAAAATAATTCCCAATACTGTACAAATATTGTTGCACAAATTTATACCTATTTCAAGGCAGGGTTGTAGCAAGCCCTCTGATTTTTTTCATGGGGGTCACGGATGGACTGGGGGGGCAATGCATTTCCTCCCACCCGCATGTGTTAAAAATACCTTTGCTGGTGGGGATGCCGAAGCCCCGCCAGACAAAGAAATTCTGTGCCTGAGCCACTCCCCTCCTCCTTGTGCTGCTGTAATGCGGATGTCAGCGGCGTACCTCCAGCCACCAACGCTGGGACTTTCTGAGCATGCTCAGTCCATGTGTGAACTGAGCATGCATGATGAGAAGTCTCTGTGTCAGCAGCTGTAGGCACGCTGCTGACTTCCACATCACAGCAGCAGCACAAGGAGGAGGGGAGTATCTCTAGCACCGTATTTCTTTGACTGACGGGGCTTCAGCATCCCCACCAGTTGTTTAATGGGGTGCTGCAGGTTTGGAGGAGGCCTGAGCTCAAAGGGCGGGGGTGTGGGAAGCCCCCCCCCCCCCCGTGGCTTCGCCACTGCTTCGAGGAGGTGGAGGCAAAGTATCCACAGGGAAAGCTCCACATGTACTTTCTTTCCTTTGATCTCGCGCCACCCTATCTCCTTTTCCCACCAGGTAAAGGAACCCACGCTGTAACCAGCATGGGTACTTTCACTTGCAGAGGCGAGCAGGCCAATGTTGAACTTTTTACACAAAAAAGCTTTAAAAATTGCCTTTGTAGTGACTTCTATCACATATAATATGGAGTATTTATTTATTTATTGCATTTGTACCACACATTATCCCACGTTTTTGCAGGCTCAATGTGGCTTACAGAGTGTTGTTATGATGCAGTCATTACATGATCTTAAATACATAAGCTGAAAGTAAATGAATTAGATGCAAGGTCATTACATGATTTTAAATACATAAGCTGAAAGTAGATGAATTAGATGCAAGGTCATTGCATGATTTTAAATACATAAGCTGACAGTAGATGAATTAGATGCAAAATGCTAGAAAGGTGTTGTGAGAGGCGTTTTTGGTGCACCTGAGTGAATTGAGGAATGATTTATTAAGGATGTCTTTCGTAGGCTTTGTTGAAGAGGTGTGTCTTCAAAGATTTGCGAAAGCTGGTTAGATTGTCCATATTTTTCAGGGCCATGGGTAATGCGTTCCAGATCTGTGTGCTTTTATACGCAGAAGTAGTAGCGTATGACTGTTTGTATTTAATTCCTTTGCAGCTGGGGAAGTTCAGATTGAGGAATTTGCGGGCCGATCTTTTGGCGTTTCTAGGTGGTAGGTCCACTAGGTTTAACATATAGAGTGGGGCGTCTGCGTGGATGATTTTGTGGACGGTTGTGCAGATCTTGAACTCGATTCGTTCCTTGAGTGGTAGCCAATGTAGTTTCTCTCTTAGAGGTTTCGCCCTCTCGTATTTAGTTTTTCCAAAGATGAGTCTGGCTGCGGTGTTCTGGGCTGTTTGGAGTTTTTTTAATGGTCTGTTCTTTACAGCCTGCGTACAAAGTGTTACAGTAGTCCAGATGACTTATTACTAATGACTGTACTAGTACATTGTTGAGGTTAATTAACCAATGAATTCCAATTAATTTAACCAGTTATATTTTTTAAAACTTGGCAAGGATATTACTGAATCTGCATACCATGTTCAATAATCCCCTTTGCTTGAATATAAACTTTGGAAGGCTGATCTGTGCATCTAATACTCCATTTACACTGGGAGATCCTCATTCATAAAGAATGAAACTGAAAACTAGAGGGGCCATTTTCAGAGAAAAATAGAGTAAATATTTATTCCAAGTTCATCTATTAAATGCTGTTTATTCTTTGTATTCAGAACTTTAATGGGCGCTTTGAAATTAAATCTTGGTGGTGCTCCTGAGGGACCAGCAGGAACTGGCAAAACAGAGACAACAAAAGATCTTGCAAAAGCCTTGGCCAAACAGGTACTGACATTCTTTGTTATATTGCATAATATGAGTAGTATTCTTTCTCCTCCCAGATACTGATCCCTTGCATTAATGAGTGAGTCATGAATACACTTAAAAGGCTGAAGCTTTATTTGACTGCCTGCCATGTTTCCAAGCCAAGGTAGCTCCTTCTGGAATGGGTGCACATAGTTCACATTCCACAGCTTCCACAGGCACCCCAGTTGCCATTCTGAAGCAGCACTACCTCAGTCACAAACTCCGTTTTGGTTGTACCCAGTGTAGGACTTGCAGTTTTTAGAGCAGCAGTTCTCGATCCAGTCCCGGTGCACACCCAGCCAATCTGGTTTTCTGGATATCCGTAATGAATCTGCATGAGATAGCTCTGTATACACTGGAAACAATGCCTGAAAACCTCTCTCATGCATATTCATTGTGGGAATCTTGAAAACTCAGCTGGCTGTGTATACCCTGGACTGGACTGAGAACCACTGTTCTAGAGACACTATGGATACCAACCTGAAACACCAGCCTGCCAGTCCAGTGCTCCACTGCCTCAACTGCAGACTAGGATGGCTTATTCCAGCCAGTGCCGTGCCAAGGGTCTGTGGCGCCCCCCTGCAGAGGATCAGTTGGCGCCCCCCCCCCCCCCCCCCCCCCCCGCAGACGAACAGTTGCGCGCGCGCCCCCCTCCCCCCCCCCCCGTGAAGGTGATCGCTGCCCTCCCATCCACGCTCCTCTCTCCCCTGCCCTCCCGCTCCCATGTCCCAACTGCTCGCCCTCTTCTCCCCCACTCCCCAAGATCCCTTTTAAGTTTAAACGGTTTTTATTGATGAACAGACTCCAATACAGATATATTAAGAGCACACAGTTTGTAGTCATGCTAACATTTCTGTTACAGTAACGTAGCTTACATCATGTCTGTTCCATCACTTTTTAACATTTACCCCCTCCCCTACCCCCTCTCCCCCCAACAACAACCTCTGAACTTTGAGCTTCATACTTCATGTTAACAAGTTCTTCCGTATCTTATCAGCTACCTTAATCCACTTACACGAGTGGCTTATAACTGCTTTATAGCGTTCCTAGCCTATTGAGTACAGCACTTCTTGCTTTATGAGATATGTTTTGCAAATATAGGTTCCAGACATTAATAAATTTCTTTCTTCTCCTCAGGTGTCCGTAGGCCTCCCTTGCCCAAGATCCCTTTTAAATTTACCTCCGTCTGGCAGCGAAGGCGCAGCGTCAGTGAAGGAGACGGCGCTCCCAACATTTCTACTAGTCTTCCCTTCGCTCAATGTCCTGCCTTCTTCTGACGTCAAGCGTCACCTCCTTCACTGACGCTGCGCCTTCGCTGCCGGATGGAGGTAAATTTAAAAGGGATCTTGTTGGGGGGGGGGGAGAAGAGGGCGGGCAGTTGGGACATGGGAGAGGGCGAGGTAAGCATGGCGCGGCGGGGCGCCCCCCAGAGGATGGTGCCCTCCTGCCGTGCTTACCTTGCTTACCGTGTTGGCAAGGCCCTGATTCCAGCCTGCATGCACCCAGCTCACACTTTGCAGTTTCTTAGTGTGCACTGGCTGCCACGCCAGGGCCATCTATTTGCCAGCTCTAAACGGCACTGACTCAGTTACAATCTGTGTAACTTAGTTATTTATTGCTATTTATTAACTACCTTTACGAAGAGATTCACCCGAGGCAGTATACAGCAATTTGGATTTGCACGTGCATATTGCTACACACTATTCTATAAAGATGCATGTGCAAATGTATAGTATATAAATGAAAAGGGGGTGTGGCCATTGGAGGGGCATGGGTGGGTCAGAGACGTTCACTAAAGATGCGTGCAATATTAGAGAATTTGTGGGATCTGGTCCTAATTTACGCATGAGGATTTACACCAGGTTTCGGTTGGTGTAAATCCTTGCATCCAAAAGTTGGGTGCTGATCCCAGGGCTATGCACTATTTTACGCCATTTATAGAATAGCGCTTAGTGGGTATTTTTTACTGAATCTGGTTCATAATGTGATGACTAGATTCCTTAGAGAAGTGTTTTATGCTAGGTAAGGTTAAAGGTAAAAGAAGGATTGGAAAACCAGCGGCAAGATGGATTGATTCAATTGTATCAACTGTGAATATGCCATTGAGTAACCTACAGAGACAAAAAGAAGCTAGTTCACATTGGAGAAAGTCAGTTGATATGGTTGCCAGGAGTTGTCCTTGATTTGATGGCACTTGATCATCATCATCAAATCCACAGGATTTACGCTCACTGAGCAATCTTAGTCAGCCATCATATAAGTTATTAATCACAGCTGAAAGCCTGTGCAAGCAGATACGCCTTGAGTTTCTTCCTAAAGTTGGTCTCTGACTCTCGTTCACAAATCTTTTGGCAGTCTATTCTACTCAATTGGACCAGCAATAGAAAAGGATCCATTCTTAGTCTCAACAAAATGAGTCTCCTTAACTGATAAGATATGTAAACACTGACAGCCCTATGACCTCAAGCAGCACTGTGGCCTGTAAATTTTCAGGACTTGTTAAAATATTGGCACACCTGTCCATACAGTGCTCAGTGTATCAAGGCCAATACTTTGAACTTTATACTCCATCAAACAGGCAACCAATGTAATGAATGCAAGCAAGCAAGGAGTGGTACGATCATAACAAGTAATTCCAGTCAATAAACAGGTTGCAGCATTCTGTACACATTTTAATGTCTGCACTGAGTGGCTCAGTAATCCCAAAAAACACTGTTATAGTAAATATAAGTGCCTGTGATAATGATCTCAAATCCTCACCAGTAATAATAATCTAAAATCCCCAGGGGTCTGTCAGGAAACACCTAGCCACCCACCTGAGGTTACCCCATGGACACTTAGAGGGTCTATCCCCAGCATAGCTCAGATCTGCCTGTACCTGCCACTTGTGCTGTACACTAGCACCCTCCTCCCACTGACTGGGTCACAACCACCTCTGGGTGAGTCTTCCGTTCCTAAATTATCTCCAGTGATTTCTAGGTTAGTTCCACAGTTCCCAGAAAGCACTCACAGACCCAACACACAAACCACCAGGATTCTTTATCAGTCCAGACAAGTAAAGCGAACAAACAATTGTGTTTATTCTCAGAACTTGGAACAGAGGACATAAAATGTGCAAATAACAAACAGCAACAAGTAACTGAAAAATGGATCAATTAGAAAACTAACTAAACATTTGCATATTGGCTAAACAGTACCTGGGAAGATCAGGACATATAATTCACCGAGCCTCAGCTACGAGATCTCTCTTTCTTCCTGACTAAGACTGATCTCAAAACCAGTAAAGTCCAAATGAGATGAGCGCCTAGACCAATCAGAGCTCAGTCAACAAGATTTCAAGTATATATTGCTTCTTGCTTTCTGTTTCTGTCAAACTAAAGAAAAAAACAGTTCTCTGTAACAGCTTTTCAGCAAAGAAACACCACCTGCTGGCCAAATAGGAGAATTACACTTCAGAACATAATGCAGGAAAATATCCAATACATTTTACAGGCTTAAAATAGTTTCTTCACAGGGATATAAAAAAAGGTTTCAGTTCTGCAACAATCATAACTTAATGAATGGAGATGTCACCTCCTTTAGATAAAATTTATACAAAGGGATGAGTCAATTAGGATCCATAGATTGCAGACCTGAGAAGCCATAGATACCTGATAATATAACTAGCTTAATCAGTAGGGGACAGTAAAATGCACTAGATCTGTTTAACAGCATACTTTCTGTTTTAATGGTATTAAAGGCAAGTCTAGTATCCATTATCTGTAACTCAACTTATAAGTCTGGGGATACTCTTTTACCTGCAGATTTTACATTCATTATCAAAGGGAAAAATATCCCTATGAAAATAGCCTCATAAGTACATAAGTATTGCCATACTGGGACAGACCAAAGGTCCATCAAGCCCAGCATCCTGTTTCCAACAGTGGCCAATGCAGGTCACAAATACCTGGCAAGATCCCAAAAAAGTACAATACATTTTATGCTGCTTATCCCACAAATAAGCAGTAGATTTTCACCAAGTCCAATTTAATAATGGTCTATGGACGTTTCCTTTAAGAAGCTGTCCAAACCTTTTTTAAACTCTGCTAAGTTAACAGCCTTTACCACATTCTCTGGCAACAAATTCCAGAGTTTAATTACACGTTGAGTGAAGAAACATTTTCTCCAATTCGTTTTTAATTTACTATTTTGTAGCTTCATTGCATGCCCCTCTAGTCCTAGTATATTTGGAAAGCGTAAACAGACGCTTCACGTCTACCCATTCAACTCCACTCATTATTTTATAGACCTCTATCCTATCTCCCCTCAGCCGCCTTTTCTCCAAGCTGAAGAGCCCTAGCCATTTTAGACTTTCCTCATAGGGAAGTCGTCCCATCCCGTTTATCATTTTCGTCGCCTTCTCTGCACCTTTTTCTAATTCCACTATATCTTTTTTGAGATGCAGCAACCAGAATTGAACATAATATTCGAGGTGCGGTCACAACATGGAGCGATACAAAGGCATTATAACATCCTCATTTTTGTTTTACATTCCTTTCCTAATAATACCTAACATTCTATTTGCTTTCTTAGCCGCATTAGCACACTGAGCAGAATTTTTCATCGTATCATCAACGAAAGTACATGCAAAAATCTGTATCTGCTATTTCTGCAGATATTTTTTCCATGAACATTGGAAATCATATAACATAACCCAGGGCCCACCGTCAACTTTCTCCAGGGGGTTACACATAAGTATTTGTTTTTATCTCGGTAATCAGGGTCCGAGTGATAGAGGGAGGCAAAAGCCTCAAGGTTCTCAAGAGATGACTTTGTAAAAAATGTTTTCACATCACTCCAGTCCACCAACAATGTCACTCAACAATAGAATAAAACTTCAGCTGTTTGAAGAAATCTCTAATTTTAAAAGGGCATCAGGGCGTCATTTCCCTGGGAACTGCCTGGAGTACTGTTCCGCCTCCTCTCAGACTCCAGAGCAGCAGGGGTGTTCTGCTCTAGCCCTACCCTTCCAAGAAGCCCGCAAGAAAGAGGAGGGGAATGGGTGAGCCTGGAGCACAGTAGAGAGCAGTGCTCTTCTTCTAGGTGTGGCCTAGTGGTTAGTGCAGTGGACTTTGATCCTGGGGAACTGAGTTCAATTCCAACTACAGCTCCTTGTGACTCTGGGCAAGTCACTTAACCCTCCATTACCCCTGGTACAAAATAAGTACCTGAACATATGTAAACCGCTTTGAATGTAGTTGCAAAAACCTCAGAAAGGTGGTATATCAAGTCCCATTTCCCTTCCCTTCTGTTGCTCATGCCCTGACCTGCCTGGCCCCTCCACAGTTGCACAAATTAAGTCTTGAAATGCACCAAATTAAGAACCAGGTCAAGGTTGTCATCCTGCTCTGGGTACACTAGACTTCTTTTTGATATACACTCTCACCACAGAGTCTTTCTAGGACTTGGTTTAAACAGTTGTGTCAATGTCATCAACCTTCTACTCCAAAAATCCAATTTCATATATAAAATGAAAGGTACCAAGGAAAATTGCTTTAACTCCTCAAAATAGAAAATGATCAAAACTGTCAAGTTATGACCTTAATGTGTGCTTGGGATACACTTTGGCCCAGTCCCTCAATTTACAGTGTGGGCTTCTTAATTATTATTTATTTATTAGGATTTATTTACCGCCTTTTTGAAGTAATTCACTCAGTGGCATAGCCAGAAGGCAATTTTTGGGTGGGCCAACAGCTTGGATGGATGGGCACCATGCTCTGCTCTGCCCTGCCCTTCCCTGCCTCTCTCTCTCCACCACCCCTGCAAAAACAAAATGAAAAATGTGTCCGGGGCTGTAACCCTGCATGCTACCTTCGGTCCCTGCAGCATTCTTTTCTTCACCCGTCGCCGGCAGCGCTGCCATTCATTCACACTGGCAGCTCTGCTCCCCTTTGCCGCATCCATCTGGCCCTCTCTGACGCACTTCCTATTTACGTAGGGCCAGAAGGATGCTGCAGAGGGGAGCGGAGGTGCCTATATGAATGAATGGCAGTGCTGCCGGCAACGGGCAAAGAAAAGAATAATGCAGGGACCGGGGCAGCGCCAGCAGGGAGGACATGCGAGGGGATGTTGGGTGGGTGGGCCTGGAGGGAAAGTGACTGGGCCTGGGCCCATCCAGGCCCGCCCGTGGCTACGCCCCTGAATTCACTCAAGGCGGTGTACAGTAAGAATAGATCAAACATGAGCAATAGACAATTACAGCAGTAAAAATACTAAAAAAACAATACAAAGTATGGCATGGTATACTATTTACAATGTCAACACAATACTTAATAGAACATTATAGGTGATATCGAAGGGTAAAGCAAAGATGTAACATATAGAAGGGTAAGATAGTAGGAAGAGTTAGAAAGTAAGGTGATTGTTTTAAAGAAAGTTGCACATGAGGTCAGAGAAATGGTTAAATGTTATCTCAGCTAGAGTAGGAGTGGATAAACATGTCCTGCTGCAGTATGTGCAGCCTGAGTCCTCCTTGTATGTGTGAGTGAGACTAATGAGTTAGTTACTTCTTCCAGTAAAGGCTTGGTTGAAGAGCCAAGCTTTCGCCTGCTTCCTGAAGTAGAGATAGTCTTGTGTTAAGCGCAGCCTTTCAGTCTGTGCTGAGTTAGACCAAGGTACATCAAGGCCAGCATTCTGCCTCTGACAGTGGCTAGTCTGGGTCACAAGTACCCAGCAGATTCCAAAAAGAGATCTGTTTCTCACACTCCATTTCCAGGGATGAGTAAAGACTCTCAAGTTTTACCTGGCCAAATACATTTTTATGGACTTTTCCTCCAGAAACTTGATCCCACTCTGAATTCCACTGTGTTAGATTAGATCTGTCAATGAAAGTTAAGTTGTACTTATCAGATATAAAGATAGAGAGCTGGAAATCCTCTCCACAAACTCTTCCCCTCCCCCCCCCCCAATTGTTTAATGGTCAGGTTGCACATGCTTTCTATATACATGAAATAATAAAGATAATGCTTGCATTTCATAAGCATTCTTGATCCTGTGAACATAAATGCATTTCTGTGTTTGTTTATTTTAGTGTGTCGTCTTTAATTGCTCTGATGGGCTTGATTATCAAGCCATGGGCAAGTTTTTCAAGGGACTCGCACAGTCTGGAGCCTGGGCTTGCTTTGATGAGTTCAATAGAATTGAGGTAATTTTATGATTCACACAAATCATTTGAATTATTCAAAGAACATGTCAGAAGTTAACATTGAGGTAAGTTCTAAAATGTGAAAATATAAAAATGTAATTATTAAAATGTAAAAATAGTTCCATATATCCTAACATTTATGAAACTTGTGAACAAAAATGTTTAGCATACAGTCAAAAACTGTAACGTGCACATGCTGGTGAAGCAAAAAGATTTAGCATGTGCATGGTAAAAAGAGATGACCCCCATCCGCATGCTTTTTCTAATTTCATGAAAATGCGTTGACTAAATAGGTGAAAATCAAGAGGGAAATGTATTGTCTAAATAATATTAGCATGTTATTTTGTAATCAGACTAAACTGTGCATGTTCATGGCCTCCTCTTGACACCTCCTGCATGCTTTCGCTTCCAAATTGTATGCAAGTAAGCGTAGCACATGAGGTGACACAAAATAGTATTAAAGTTGGATATTTAAGGGTATATGATTCCATTTCAAATATATAAAATCTCGATTTAAAAAAAGTGGTGCGACTGGCAACAGATTTGCTAACCTTTTATTTCTGCATGATGATTGTTATGGGCTGAGATTGAGGAACAAATACCCCCCCCCCCCCCACCCCATTGATTTTCACTCCATCCCAACTCGCCCTGTCCCTCCTCACCCTGGTTTAGCCTCCCCAAGGAACTGAGTCACTGACTGCCTATGACAGAAAACGCTGTTGATTATCACCTCCTGTTGACAAAGATTTTGGGATCCTATAGTGGGAGGATAAGTAGTAATTCTGTGGGGGAGGGGAGAATTGGACAGGAAGCTAGAGTCCATATTTATTCATGGCAGGTGGGGTAATCAGAAAGAGAGGGCCAGAATCCTGAAATTATTTTTGTTAGGGGGATAAGACAGGGCTATAGTTCTGTTCTTTATTTTGGGGAGGGGGAGGGTTGGAGAGATTGAACATAGGTTCAGAGTTCTATATTTTACTAGTAAAAAAGGCCCGTTTCTGACACAAATGAAACGGGCGCTAGCAAGGTTTTCCTTGGAGTGTGTATGTTTAGAGAGAGAGTGTGTGTGAGAGTGACTGTGTGAGAGAGAGAGTGAATGTGCGTGTGTGTGACAGAGAGAGAGTGAGACTGGGTGCGAGTGTGTCTGTGAGAGAGAGAGTGTGTGTATGAGCATGAGAGTGTGTGCCAGGGCTCTCCCCTCCCTCCCAGTTCCAGGGTCGTCCCCCCCTCCCTCCCTCCCAGTTCCAGGGTTGTTGTCCCCCTCCCTCCCTCCGAGTTCCAGGGTCATCCCTTCCCTGCCTCTGAGGTCCAGGGTCATCTCCTCCCTACCTCCCTCCGAGTTTCAGGGTCCCCTCCCTCCCCTGCGTTATGCTTTCTCCCCTGCATTCATCCATATGCAGGCAACGTCCTCTGTGCCCTGCCCCCTCCATCCATCCATGTGCAGCATCTCTCCCCTGCCCCCTCCACCTCCCTCTGAGTTCCAGGCCCTCCCAGTTCCAGTGTCCCCCCTCCCTCTGTCCCTCCATCCCTCCCTCCCAGTTCCAGGGTCCCATGGAACTGGGAGGGGGAGACGGAGAACGTTGGAGGAGTGACATCAGCAGGTGGTTACAATCCCAGTGACACACATTGGAACGTTTGAGGAGAACGTTGGAGGAGTGATGTCAGCAGGTGGTTACGATCCCAGTGAGACACATTGGAATGTTGGAGGAGCAAATTATTATATTAGATTGGACTCTAGGGTAGGGCTTGAATACCCTTCAGAGGTGCCGTTGGTTGACTTGAGGGATGTATGTGGGAGGGAAATTTACTGGCCCCTAAAGGGACTGCTGGGTTAGGAGGGGCATTTGAAGAGATTCCTTTTGCTACCCAGCTTTTGTATTTTGGGCTAGATAGTACAGGGAATGTTAAGATTCATGGAGTTCATATATCAAAAGGCCTTTATTTCATTTACCATGGGCTTGTTACCATGTACATGCTGTATATATCATTAGTTAATTCATCACTTACTAATGAGAATTTTAGTACTCATGCTAACATTTTTTAGCTTGCTCTTCAGTAACTTGGCATCATAATGTGCTATTTATGGTATATATGCAATATATTTCTGTTTCTGCTTCGATGCAGTTTTTGCAATTAGTGGTATATCAAGTTCTTGTAAACAAAATAAATAAATAAAATGCTGCAGTAAAAATTACAATACGGTTCCAAAAAACAAAACCCTAACCTCGACTGCTTTTTTGTTAAGCTGCTTATTTTAGAAATGCTATTTGCATTTTAGACTTTCATAAACCTATATTTAGACGCTTATATTACATAAACATCTAAATTCTGAATTTGCAGAGCTGGAATATGATTGTCTAAAACTCTAAGATGTGTATTTGGAGGAGGAGGAGGGGGTGGGGTTCTTCTGTTTATATAAAACTATGGAATTCAAGTACTACAGCTCTCTCAGGTTCTTAATTTGCTTTCTGCTGTTTTGATATTGCATTGTATTTTCATTGAATAAATAGAACTTAAAAAAAAATAAAATGTGTATATGGCAAGAGACGGTGTGCTCTGGACTGAACTAGAGCAGGCCTAGAAAATAAACATATATTCTCCTTTTATTATTATTATTTGTTGCATTTGTATCCCACATTATCCCACCTCTTTTGCAGGCTCAATGTGGCTTACAATTCATCATGAATAGTGAGAATACATGAGAAAGTATACATTTAGTATAACAGAAGGATTATGGGTAACATGAATGGTAGAACATGATAGTACATTAGCGAGCAATCATAGTAAGAAATATTTAAGAATTGTATAAGAATTATTTTCAGAAGGGGAATGCATTTCTGTGTCCAAAAAGATTGATGCCGGGACTCAGACCTGCTTACACATGATATCTAGGTTTTAGGAAAGTGTTTATGTTAAGCACTGCTGTATTGGAGGGGTTAGGGGAGGTTGCCAGTGCATCTGCTATCCAGATAAGTATCAGTGACCAGGGCCAGCCACTGATTTTCACTGCACTATCTGGATACTGCCACTGGAAATCATTGCAGACCACACCAGCACTATCTGGATAGCACTGAGAGAGTGAGGGTATGGTGTGAAATTATCTAGTTAGCAGAGATAGTGCAACTATCTGGATAATTGTGCTAAATATTGCCATTATTCAGGTACTGGTGTGGTGTGCTGGAGCAGGCTCTCACAGGCTCTCGAGAGCCGTTTAAGTTTTTAAGAATTTTGGGAGCCGGTTCTCCATGGCTACTTTAACAAATGGATCCCAAAATGTGGGCTTGGGCCCTCCTGAATTCTCTTTTACTTTGCTGGCGAGAGAGAGCCCCCTGTTAACAATTTACCAGCACACCCTTGTGATTGATGGTCTATCCTGATATTCAGCACCAGTATCCAAATAGTGACTGGTGCTGAATATTCAGGATTATTTTAAAATGCCACAGCTAGCATTTACATGAAACCCTGACTGTGGGGTTTAAATATTGACCTGTATATTTCTAAATTGTATTTTATTTATTTATTGCATTTGTATCCCACATTGATTTACAGCTTGCTACTTGAAGAACACAATTTTGTGTAGACTAAATGATACAGATATACAGGAAGACTGAAAGAGAGAAAGGGAATGAAAGAAAAAGAACCAGAGGACCATTTTTAAAAAATAATCTCTTCTGATAGTTTCATTTCTTTGCACACATCCAGGTTGAAGTTTTGTCTGTAGTTGCACAGCAGATCCTGAGTATCCAGCAGGCCATTGCCCGAAAGCTAAAGACATTTCTCTTTGAAGGCACTGAGCTAACCCTTAATCCCACCTGCTGTGTCTTTATTACTATGAATCCTGGCTATGCAGGACGTGCAGAACTTCCAGACAATCTAAAGGTAAACAAATAATGGGGATATGGCCGTAATAATAACATTTAAGAGACAATTTGAGAAGACTCACATGCCATTTACACATACAAAAAGCATGTTTACATGTTTAAATTGGCATGCATGTTTAAATCATGGTTTTAGCAGGTTGTTCACAAAAATTGGGATCATAAGTTTACATAAGTATTGCCACACTGAAACAGACCAAAGGTCCATCAAGCCCAGCATCCTGTTTCCAACAGTGGCCAGTAATCCAGGTCACAAATACCTGGCAAGATCCTGAAAAAGTTCAATACATTTTATGCTGCTTATCCCAGAAATAAGCAGTGGATTTCCCCCAAGTCAGTTTAATAATGGTCTGTGGACTTTTCCTTTAGAAAGCCATCCAGACCTTTTTTAAACCCCACTAAGCTAACTGCCTTTACCACATTCTCTGGCAATGAATTCCAGAGTTTAATTACACGTTGAGTGGAGAAAAATTTTCTCCAATTCGTATTAAATGTACTACTTTGTAGCTTCATTGCATGCCCCCTAATCCTAGTAGTTTTGGAAGTAAACAAATGATTCACATCTGCCCGTTCCACTCATAATTTTATAGACCTCTATCATATCTCCCTTCAGCCTTCTTTTCTCTAAGCTGAAGAGCCCTAGTTTCTTTTGTCTCGTGCTATGTGGTGCTTTGTTCACTGTTATATCTTTATTAAGTGTTGACTTTGCCTTATTATTTTTATTGTTGTTGTTGTTCAGCAGTTTGCTGTTTGATCCTGAATAAAAAATGTTAAAATTTAAATTGTGGTTTTAGAAAAGGCGTTACTTATATGTATATGTTGACAGCATGCAGAGATTTGAAGAACCTGTGCTCCAGATGTGGTTTGGTTGGACCTTCACGGTGTACATGTATTTCACATTCTAGAATGATAATAGGCGTACGTACCAGAAAAATGTACCCATTGGCATTTATACCTGCTTTAAGTCATTCATAACTGTTGGCTAAGTTCCTGTTTGAACTTGGGGTTTGGAGGAGTACTTATGAAGAAAATTGTGCCTACCTCTGTGGTGTTGAAAGCCATCTTGAATTACCACAGATTAGAATTTTGGAGGCACATACAGTTGCGTAATCAGTTCCCTGTAAACTTACAGGTTTCCAAAATCCACCACTTAAAAATCACTGCTTAGGTAGTGCTATTTACATGTGCAAAGCCTTGTTGATGCCACTTTATTTATTTTTAAATGTTTAGCTGGCTAGATCTAGGATAATGTGGACGAGTAGCATAATGGTTAGAGCAGCAGGCTGAGAATCAGGAAAGTCTGCTTCAAATTCCACTGCAGCTCCTTCCATTGCCTCAGGTACAAACTTAGATTGTGAGCCCTCCAGGGACAGGAAAATACTTACTGTATCTGAATAACAGTCACCTTGATCTACAACTGAAAAAGGCATGGGCGCCATAATCCCTTCCCTTCCCTAATTTAGCTAACTAGTGCTGAAAATTTACACTAGCCAGTTAAGTTAGCTCCATTGACCTAACTATGCTTCTGGTATTGTTCAGAACTTATCTACAGAGTTAAAACAACTAGATTGCTTTGAAAATGACTCCACAGAGCTATATTAAAAACTGACTGTCGCCTCTTCTTTTTACTGAGTAAGATCCAAAGAGTGCATCAGGATCCTATAATAGCAACAGATGTCTCTTTTCTGCTTACTGGCATTAGAATATATTTCTTTTATTTCTAGGCTTTGTTCCGAACAGTTGCTATGATGGTTCCAGACTATGCCTTAATTGGTGAAATATCCCTTTATTCAATGGGATTTATTGACTCTAGAAGGTAACCATATACTGTTTTCCAGTTTGAGATGCTTTTAAAATTAATAGGGAGTAAACCTTTGCTGGAAAATAAATTATGTCTTTGGGTGTCATCATTTCAAAAATGATTTAAACATTGAAATAAAATAATGTAACTAAAAAGATATTTTAAAAATATTTTGCAAATCTTTCAATGACTACTCTGCCCTTTTACAGGCAAGTACAGGCATAAAATATGTGCCTTTCTGTTACTTTGACATAGGCACCCTTTTATAAATTTACTCCTCAAAAGTGTTTTACATGAATAGTTTATCAACAAAACTGTACCATAGTCCTCTCTCACGAAGATAAGACCAAACCTTTACGCCAACCATTCAATAATAATACCATTCAACAATAATACTATCAGTAAACCTACTGAACATTCTCAAATAAAATAACAACAGTCCTAGTCTGCTGGTCTACTACTTGACATTTCTAAAGCGCTACTAGGGTTACGCAGCGCTGTACAATTTAACATAGAAGGACAGTCCCTGCTCAAAGGAGCTTACAATCTAAAGGACAAATGTACAGTCAGTCAAATAGGGGCAGTCTAGATTTCCTGAAAGGTATAAAGGTTAGGTGCCGAAAGCAACATTGAAGAGGTGGGCTTTGAGCAAGGATTTGAAGATGGGTAAGGAGGGGGCTTGGTGTAAGGGCTCAGGAAGCCTATTCCAAGCATAGGGTGAGGCGAGGCAGAATGAGCGGAGCCTGGAGTTGGCGGTGGTGGAGAAGGGTACTGAGAGGAGGGATTTGTCCTGTGAGCGGAGGTTACGGGCGGGAACGTAAGGGGAAATGAGGGTAGAGAGGTAATGAGGGGCTGCAGACTGAGTGCATTTGTAGGTAAGAAGGAGAAGTTTGAACTGTATGCGGTATCTGATTGGAAGCCAGTGAAGTGACCTGAGAAGAGGGGTGATATGAGTATATTGGTTCAGGCGGAATATAAGACGTGCAGCAGAGTTCTGAACAGATTGAAGGGGAGATAGATGGCTAAGTGGGAGGCCAGTAAGGAGTAGGTTGCAGTAGTCAAGGCGAGAGGTAATGAGAGCGTGGACGAGAGTACGGGTGGTGTGCTCAGAGAGGAAAGGGCGAATTTTGTTGATGTTAAAGAGAAAGAAGCGACAGGTCTTAGCTATCTGCTGGATATGCGCAGAGAAGGAGAGGGAGGAGTCGAAGATGACTCCGAGGTTGCGGGCAGATGAAACGGGGAGGATGAGGGTGCCATCAACTGAGATAGAGAGTGGAGGAAGAGGAGAAGTGGGTTTTGGTGGAAAGACGATAAGCTTGGTCTTGGACATGTTCAGTTTCAGGTGGCGGTTGGACATCCATGCAGCAATGTCGGATAAGCAGGCCGATACCTTGGCCTGGGTCTCCGCGGTGATGTCTGGTGTGGAGAGATATAGCTGGGTGTCATCAGCATAAAGATGATACTGGAAACCATGAGATGAGATCAGTGAGCCCAGGGAAGAGGTGTAGATTGAAAAAAGAAGGGGTCCAAGGACAGATCCCTTGGGAACTCCAACAGAGAGCGGGATGGGGGTGGAGGAAGATCCATGAGAGTGTACTCTGAAGGTGCGGTAGGAGAGATAGGAGGAGAACCAGGAGAGGACAAAACCCTGGAACCCAAATGAGGACAGTGTGGCAAGAAGTAAATCATGATTGACAGTATCAAAAGCAGCGGATAGATCAAGGAGGATGAGGATGGAGTAGTGGCCTCTGGATTTGGTCTCTCCTGAAGGAGCTCCCAAAGGGGTGACCCCTTTGGGATGTCTACTTGGGAGCAATGCACCCCTGCAGTAGCCTGTAATTTTCAAAGGGTTTAGGCACCCAACTTTCAGAAGTATAGTTTATAGTTTATTTGCACTTACTATACCACCCACGCTAACCTGCAGATCTGGGTGGTTTACAGGCTAAAATTAGAAAAATTCAGAAAGAACTACAGTATTTGATAGGATCAGTGGCGTAGCCACAGGTGGGCCTGGGTGGGCCAAGGCCCATCCAGTTAGGGCTCAGGCCCACCCAACAGTAGCACACATTTAGCAGTAGGTGTTGAGGATCCCAAGCTCCGCCAGCTGAAGACTTCATCCTGATGGTAACAAAAATGCTGCTGTCTACGATACTGGCACCTGCGCATTCTCATTTTTCAGAACATGCCTGCTGCAGGCTGCCAAGGTGGAGAGAAGCATTGTCCCGCTAGCTGAGATATTTTTTGGTGGGGGGGGGGGGGGGGGGGAGAGAACACTTGGTGCCCACCCACTTCTTGCCTAGGCCCACTCAAAATATGCTGTCTGGCTACGCCCCTGGATAGGATAGACAGTATCACTCACTCAACAGTAGCACAATCAGTCACAAGGTGAAGGGTAAATAGAGGAAATAGGGGAAGGGGAGAGAGACAATACTTAGAGCAAGAACTGGGGAGAGGAGAGGATTTAAAAAGTGCAGTATGACAACACAACTCTTTATGTGATTAATTGAGAACCTGTTAAAAAAAAACAAGTTTTCAAAGCCTTTTTAAAGTTCTTAAAGGAAAGTTCAGATCATATCAGCAATGGAAGGGAGTTCCATTGGGCAGGAGCTGCAAAAAAGAATGTGTGATGGTGGTTGGATTTAAGTTGAGCTACTTTAGGATGAGGGAAGGACAAGACAATGGTCGTTTATCGAATGGAGAATGCATGCTGGGGAATTGTGAGAGCAGAGAGAGCGAGCCAGGAAGGCTGACTCAATGAGCTTTAAAAACGAGCATGAGAAGTTTGCATGAAATGTGTTTTTCTATTGGAAGCCAGTTTTTGAGGTAGAGGAGAAACATGATCAAACATTCAAACATGACATCTGAGTTTATTAGCCATGTTTTGTATCAATTGAAGCTTTTTCAGATTTGAGCAAGAGCATCCAAAGTAGACAATGTTACAGTAATCAAGCCAAGTTAGCAATAAAGACAGCACAAAAGAGTGAAATGTGTCTTGATCAAAATATCTGTGAATTGATGGAGTATGTAGATACTAGTTTTGCACAGGCTAGAAATTTGGACAGAAAAACTAAGATCTGAATCAAGGATAATTCCCAAATAACGAAATGACTCCAGTGGGCAAATAGGACTACCAAAGAGATTGAAAGGACTAATGGACTAACGCTGGGGACCTAATGATGGCAAGGATGATCTACCGTGAGATTACCACTAGAGGTTCAGGGGGTGCAATTTAAATAATAGAGCCGCTGGGACAATAGGAATCTCTCCTGACCCCACTAGACCTCCAGCAATAGGCAGTGGGTACCTAACGGACCGTTCTATTTTTTGTAATAAAGGATGTGGCTTGGGGCATGCCCCTTACAACTAACCCCACCACTGATTCCAGCAAGGGAAAGGGAGGCATTTGTAAAGAGCAGGCAGGCCCATTTAAGCTGCTTCTCAGGAGCATCAGACTGCATGCTTGTAGTCCGATGCGCTATGGGAAACTTAAGAACATCTCTGCAGGAATTGTTCACTTTCTAGGAATAACATAAGCTGCATTATTCATTTTGTATAATAATGAGCTGCTTTGAGTTCATTTGCTTGTGACACTGTTTATTTGATAACACGTGTTGGGATAGAATTTTTTGTGTTATCATGAAATAACTTATGCATAGTTAACACACGTTACTGGATTTTAATACACATTAATTACCCTTCAACACATATAGCATTTGTGACCCGATAAGCAAAAAGGTACTGAAAGTGGGGTAAGTGGCTTATTTATACCACAAAATAGAGGGATATCAACTGCGTAATCCTGCAAAATTTCAGCTTCGGGTTTGGACTAATTACATCTTAAAAAAATGAAAAATGTTTATCAATAAAAAGTAATTAACCCCAGAAATCACATACCCTTGCAGTTTTTAGGTTGTAGAACATGAAAAACATCAAAGTCTTGAAAAAAATTGCATAGTCCCTTTCTACTGACCCTATAGTACATAAAACTTTCAAAAATGAAAGCTATACTTCCAAACGTTTGCAGCTTTTATCACTGTTATTTGTAACCCCACTTTTGGTACCTTTTTGCTCAGCGGCTCACATATATGAATTGCAGTTCTAAGTTCTGCTGACCTACATTTAGATGCTTCGGGGTAATAATGTGCTTATTTTTAGGTGCCAAGAAGGTGCCTATAAAGAAAGTATGCACCTGCTTTTCATTATAAAATATTATCATAGCAGGGCAACCACTTACACGTGCCATAGAGTGTAAATGCTCATGTCTAGATTGCCAAGAAATGCAAGAAAGTTATAGCATTCTATAATCTATATGCGCAGTTGTGTGCCCCACCCATATTCTGTCCCTATGTACACCTACCTGCAAAATACACGCTGTTTCATTTAGGTGCCAGGCTATAGAATAGTGCATAGGCAGAACATTGGCAGTTACACATGCATGTGTACACATACAGTGGGGGAAATAAGTATTTGATCCCTTGCTGATTTTGTAAGTGTGCCCACTGACAAAGACATGAGCAGCCCATAATTGAAGGGTAGGTTATTGGTAACAGTGAGAGATAGCACATCACAAATTAAATCCGGAAAATCACATTGTGGAAAGTATATGAATTTATTTGCATTCTGCAGAGGGAAATAAGTATTTGATCCCTCTGGCAAACAAGACCTAATACTTGGTGGCAAAACCCTTGTTGGCAAGCACAGCGGTCAGACGTCTTCTGTAGTTGATGATGAGGTTTGCACACATGTCAGGAGGAATTTTGGTCCACTCCTCTTTGCAGATCATCTCTAAATCATTAAGAGTTCTGGGCTGTCGCTTGGCAACTCGCAGCTTCAGCTCCCTCCATAAGTTTTCAATGGGATTAAGGTCTGGTGACTGGCTAGGCCACTCCATGACCCTAATGTGCTTCTTCCTGAGCCACTCCTTTGTTGCCTTGGCTGTATGTTTTGGGTCATTGTCGTGCTGGAAGACCCAGCCACGACCCATTTTTAAGGCCCTGGCGGAGGGAAGGAGGTTGTCACTCAGAATTGTACGGTACATGGCCCCATCCATTCTCCCATTGATGCGGTGAAGTAGTCCTGTGCCCTTAGCAGAGAAACACCCCCAAAACATAACATTTCCACCTCCATGCTTGACAGTGGGGACGGTGTTCTTTGGGTCATAGGCAGCATTTCTCTTCCTCCAAACACGGCGAGTTGAGTTCATGCCAAAGAGCTCAATTTTTGTCTCATCTGACCACAGCACCTTCTCCCAATCACTCTCGGCATCATCCAGGTGGTCACTGGCAAACTTCAGACGGGCCGTCACATGTGCCTTCCGGAGCAGTGGGACCTTGCGGGCACTGCAGGATTGCAATCCGTTATGTCGTAATGTGTTACCAATGGTTTTCGTGGTGACAGTGGTCCCAGCTGCCTTGAGATCATTGACAAGTTCCCCCTTGTAGTTGTAGGCTGATTTCTAACCTTCCTCATGATCAAGGATACCCCACGAGGTGAGATTTTGCGTGGAGCCCCAGATCTTTGTCGATTGACAGTCATTTTGTACTTCTTCCATTTTCTTACTATGGCACCAACAGTTGTCTCCTTCTCGCCCAGCGTCTTACTGATGGTTTTGTAGCCCATTCCAGCCTTGTGCAGGTGTATGATCTTGTGCCTGACATCCTTAGACAGCTCCTTGCTCTTGGCCATTTTGTAGAGGTTAGAGTCTGACTGATTCACTGAGTCTGTGGACAGGTGTCTTTCATACAGGTGACCATTGCTGACAGCTGTCTGTCATGCAGGTAACGAGTTGATTTGGAGCATCTACCTGGTCTGTAGGGGCCAGATCTCTTACTGGCTGGTGGGGGATCAAATACTTATTTCCCTCTGCAGAATGCAAATAAATTCATATACTTTCCACAATGTGATTTTCCGGATTTAATTTGTGATGTGCTATCTCTCACTGTTACCAATAACCTACCCTTCAATTATGGGCTGCTCATGTCTTTGTCAGTGGGCACACTTACAAAATCAGCAAGGGATCAAATACTTATTTCCCCCACTGTACATCCTGGATTAATGCGTGTTCGTGGTACTTGAAAAAATGTTCATTGTGTTTAGAAACCTAAGTGAAATGCTACACCTATATTAAAAAATGAGACCACAAGATTTTAACATACTTTAAAAGATTGACTGAGTTTGTGGCTGAAATCTTGTCATCTGTATGTGCTCGAATCTTCTGGCTAAGTTTAGTTAGAACTAGGCAAGAAACAGGATAAGCAGCGAATAACCTTGAAGTCTTGGGTTATTATGAAACGAGAAACAGAGACTGATGGAATGTGTTAAGATAAGAACCCCCTTTCCTTTCTTTTCTCCTCTCCTCCTTTCTTCCATAAATATGCCACTCTGGACAATACTGTAAATGCTGGTACTTTAGGGTCTATTTGCGTATGTTTATAACATCAGCTCTAGTATCTTGCTGAAGTTCATAGTTTGCCTTACTCAGGCTAGCACTGCTTTTGTTAGACAGAAAGAGCATGAATATTCATTATCGCCGAAAATCAGAAACGACCGAGTCTAGGGATGACCATCTCTAAGGACGACCTAAATTTCAAGATTTGGACGTCCATGACCATATTATCGAAACGAAAGATGGACGTCCATCTTGTTTCGATAATACGGGTTTCCCCGCCCCTGCATCGGGACGTTTTGCGAGGCCGTCCTCATCAAAACGTGAACATCCCTTTCGATTATGCCCCTCCACACCATACTTTGTATTGTTATTTGAATATTTTGTATTGTTGTAACTGTCTATTGCTCATGTTTGATCTGTTCTTACTGTACACTGCCTTGAGTGAATTCCTTCAAAAAGGCAGTAAATAAATAAATTTAACGGTAGCAATATCATTTTATGGACATTATAAAAGTCTGATGGAAGAAATTACTGTTTAGCAACTCTAAGGGGTCCTTTTACTAAGGTGCAGTGAAAAATGGCCTGCACTGTTGTAGATGCATGTATTGGACGCGCACAGGTCCATTTTTCAATTCTCCTGCAAAAAAGGCCTTTTGGGGGGGGGGGGGCGAAAATGGACGTGCGGCAAAATAAAAATTGTCGCACGTCCATTTGGGCCTTAGACCTTACCGCCACCCACTGACTTAGCGGTAAAGTCTTACGCTGTAACCGGGAGGTAGTTCCAAATTGACGTGCGTTGGACGTACATAGGCGCCTACGCACCATAGTAAAAGGGCCCCTCAATGCTTCTAGCCACATACCCCCCAGTCAGCTTTTTCTGTCAGGGGATTCTGTCTGTCTGCATTGGAGCAAATATAGCCACATCTAAATCACAAAATAGTCAGAGAGGTGTAATCTTTGTTTGATAAATGAACCAAGTATGTAAACATATATTCAACTTTTATATTTTTCAACTTTATATCAGTCTTGCTCAGAAAATTGTTGCAACCTACCGCCTTTGCTCTGAGCAGTTATCATCGCAGCATCACTATGACTATGGCATGCGGGCAGTAAAGTCTGTTCTGACAGCAGCAGGAAACCTAAAGCTAAGGTATCCAGAAGAAGATGAAAGTGTATTGCTGCTACGAGCCCTGCTGGATGTTAACTTGGCTAAATTCCTAGCACAGGACGTACCTCTGTTTCAGGTAAGTGAAGCTGTCTTCTGGCTGGCAGTGCTAAATTAATTTTCTGTTTGTGTTTTTAAAAAAATGTATTTATTCTGTTGGACAGTATGTGAATTTTCATAACATCTGTGGTAGCATAGGTGGCGGCCAGGCATGGAGCCGTCACAAATACAGGCAACGGACAAGTTAAAAGTAGAAGAAAGGTTTGTATTCTTTCTCATGCAGTTGAACTCACTACACAAAGTAAGCCTGCCTTCTCTCTTAGGCAGGCAAGTCAGTTAATATAAGTAATCCTTCACTAACAGGTCTGACAGTCAAGCACATAATGTGACCCTTTTACTAATACTTAGCCCACGCTAACAGACATTGACATGGACTAAGTGCCACATGGCCCATAGATTTAGAATGCAATGTGCAGCATTTAGCACAAGCTAAGCGTTAGTAAAAGGCCGCAATGTGTTCTAGTAGTCTCTGCCCCATGCAGTGGCGTTCCTAGGGGGGCTGACACCCGGGGTGGATCGCTGATGCGCCCCGCCCCCTGGGTGCAGTGCCCCCCCGGTGCAGCACGACCCCGCCCCCGGCGAAAGGACATCTCCCACCCCGGTGAAAGAACCCCCCCGGGTGCACGCCGCTGGGGGGAGGGGGTGCCGTGCGCCGGTCAGCTTCGTTCGTTTCCATGCTCCCTCTGCCCCGGAACAGGCTACTTCCTGTTCCGGGGCAGAGGGAGCATGGAAACGAACGAAGCTGAGCAGAGCGCGGCACCCCCCCCAGTGGCGTGCACCCGAGGCGGACCGCCCCCACCGCCCCCCCCTTGGTACGCCACTGGCCCCATGGACATAAAAGACTCTCCTACCTTGTAGGCTGTAGTTCAGACTCCTTCTCAGAAATTCCCCAGCCACAGTTGACCAGGGTTGGAAGCTTCCCTCAGCTATTGCTGTTGGGGAGCAATGAATTTCTGTAGCCACCGCTAACAGGGCATAGGAATCTTCTCTCAACTCTTTCCAGGACCTTTCTGTTCTGTTCCCACTCTAAGGCTTTAATTTTCTCTAATTAGGCCCTACCCTTCTAGCTAAGCCAACTAGCTCTACTCTGTTAAAGTGACCCAGTGAGGGAGTGCAGGTAAGGAAACCCAGGCCTATTCTAGGCACTCCATCACAATGTCCATGAAACAAACAAACATGTAATGTAATGCATTAATAAAGTGATATTTTAAATATAAATGTGTTAGAGGATCATTGGATTATGTATAGAGGAACACTGATATTTATGCACAAACTTCCAATGCAGTTAAGTCGATTAATGCTGTCACACTAGCTATATCTGGCTAAAATGAATATGCATTACTTTATCAGGATGGGCATTTGTGGACGAATAGTAAAAACGTCAGTTACAGGCATTTGTGGTTGTACGCTTGTAAGTGAACTGAATGACCAAGGAAGCATTTCTCCTCAGTCTTCTCTATCCGCTGGCCAGACAAGTTGTGTGCTTAGCCCTTCCTCTGTATGTGCAACCAAATTTAGAAACAAAAGGACAAGGAAATGAAAAGAACAACTTTACATTAAAAGGAACAATGTATCCAATTAAATGGACCCTGCTGCAAAAGGTGCTGACCCAATGGGCCTCGCTGAGGTATCGATGGGCTGTTCAGAAAACAGTATGAAACACCTGTCTAACCCAATGGGATCCAACTGAGTGCGGGTCTGGACACCAGATCCATTCATGAAGTGGCAAAGCTCCACAAAAAGAAAAAAAAATAGCGCAGAAAACCTGAAACTGCTGCAGTACCCAACCAAAATTTCCAACAACCCTGTTCTGCTAGAGCTGATAGTCCTTACCTTCAGCCAGCCACACAGTCAGTGGCTTGTTCTGCAGTAATCTCGAATCGGGAAAGCCCCAGCCAAAACTGCCCAGAAGACCAGAGGAGAGTCTACAGCAGTGCAACAGGCTTTCTACTTCCACAATATGCGCTCTGCAAACCCTAGATTTCCTCAACAACAAGGAAAAATCCACTTTAATTCTGATGCAGACTCTGAAGTTCATGGGGCATGCTGCAACACTTTGCAAGCCAGGGCTACTTGCTGTAACAATGGATTTTTAAAAATTCAGCATCCGAGTGGCAAAGTAACCACTGCTCACTCTGTTCCAGCCAAATACATCCTCAAGGAAAATACTACTATAGTATCTCTTTCAGCTTTTGAACTCTGCATTCAAAGCCTATTATGCTAGAATCCATCTTACTGCTTTCACAGCGTACATGACCAAGCTTATGGGAAGCCCTTATCTACCCATCCATTAGTAATTCAGTTTTTGAAGCAACTGATAAGCGTTTGGAAGATTCTTCAAAGGCTTGACTCGATGGTGGAGAAATCTACTCAAGAGGTGGCCTGCCTTGTGAGTAAAGTTGACTCTCTCTCTCACTTTCTCTGGAGATGCTTAGGAAGGATTCTGCTAAACAAGTTAAACAAGTTCAAAGAGATTAAGGAGACCATGATTTGTGTGTTAAAAGACAAAATATTGATTCACCGTCAGATTGAACAATTAGAGAATTTTAATACAAGGCTTAATTTTCATGTGTTTTAAACTTTCCCGGGGCCCTGGGTTTATCTCCTCTGGAACTTTTCAAGAAATGTTTGGTTGAAAATTTGAAGTTACCCCAGGAAGCTATTTCTCCCTTTGATAGGATTCACTATTTGCCCAATGCCCTTAATAACACGGAGGAGATGACAGAGAGCCAAATTCAATTGTTATTAAGGAAAGAGAACAATAGTAATTTGTCTGCTATATTGGAAGATTCCTTCTCTGAGATATCTGAAGGATCAACTTTATTAGTCTCTTTCATCTTTGAGCAGCATTTAAATGTGATGATGAGACTATGGGGCTCATTTTGAAAGCATGTAGACTTACAAAGTTCCATAGGTTACTATTGAACTTTTTAAGACCTAAGTGCTTTGAAAATATGCCTCAGTATTTTCAGAATCAACATTCTTAATTTTGTGGACAAAGGATTTGTATATATCCAGACATTGCAATATCAAAATATATTTCACTATTGTCCATGAAGAATACCTGCTACAAGTAAATAACTCCACTTTATTGTTGTGTAATGTGCGTTATATAATGCAGGCCCCATTGTTGTCAAGGAGGCCTATTTACTAATAAATAGCAGTAACTCACTTATTTATTTATTTACTTGTAGCATTTGTATCCCACATTTTCCCAACAATTTGCAGGCTCAATGTGGCTTACATTTGCCGTAATGGCGGTTGCCATTTCCGGGTAACAGAATTACAAATGGTAATGTGTTAAGTTGCATACATACATGGTAACATACATGTAACATAACATACATGAACAGATCATGGCATAGATATATATCATGTGCATATATATGTTAAGGAAGAATAAATTATGGTAATACATGAAAGTTCCTGAGTAAGAAATTGGAAGAATAAATTATAGTAATACACGAACGTTCCTGAGTACGAAATTGGGTTGTATCATTCTTTAGGTCATCGGCTATGGAGAGACCATATTCGACATAGAGATTGAAGTGGTTATGCTTATTCATTAGTGGTAAGGAGGTTGATCAGTCAAGTGATAAGATTTCAATTATGTCTATGTCGTGTAAAGTCTTATTTTTTGGTGTTTAAGATGGGTGTTTATGGTATGCCTTCTTGAACAGATCTGTTTTCAGTAGCCTTCGGAAGATAGTTAGGTCTTGCGCTATTTTTATGGCCTTTGGTAGTGCGTTCCATATATTAACATAGGTTAGTCAATCTAGCCCTCATATTCTTGGAATAAGAACAAAATTAAGAAACATATTAAATACTGTATTATTGCAGAGATATTAATGTCTGCAATCTCTGAATAAGTAATGCATTTCTCCACTCGTAAAATGTTTTCCTTCCTGTCTCTAATAGGGTATCATATCTGATCTGTTTCCTGGAGTGGTTCTTCCGAAACCAGACTATGAGATCTTTATCCAGGCACTTGATAAAAATATTGAGAAGATGAAACTTCAATCTGTTCCTTGGTTTGTTGGAAAAATAATACAGGTGATAATTTTGTACAGCACTCATATGAATGAAGGCCATTCACTTAATTTACTTTCTGTTTCTGGTTTAGTCTGTTATTAAATTCTATTTTTTATCTGGCAGACACTACCAGGTTAAAGTATAATGGTAATGTTTTAACTTAAATTCATAGATTTAATATTTCTGTTCCCATATTGCAAGTGCTTTATACTTATAATCATTATGATTCTCCTTAAGTCTATTAAAATATATTAATTCTGTACCATTTCTATTGTGGGTTTAGATTTATGAAATGATGCTGGTGCGTCATGGCTTCATGATTGTTGGAGATCCGTTGGGTGGAAAGACGTGTGCTTATAAAGTACTGGCTGGAGCACTTTCTGATTTATATGAAGGTATAATAAACATAATATCAAATACCAGAAAAGAGAGAAATATGTTTCAGACAGCTGTCGCCCCCCGCCGCCGTTGTGGACTACCTGTGCTGACGGGGGACCTAAACCCCCGACAGCCGAAGTGCTGTTGTGCCCTTCGCGTTGTTCATCTTTTCTGCAAGTTTCTCTGCGTGCGTCTTCAGAACCTTTTTCCATTCTTTGAAGGATGCTGTTTTGGCTCTAATAGCCTCTTTTACTTCTTTCCACCTTGTTAACATGTGGAATACATCTGGTCTGTGCTTCCACGATGGTATTTTTAAACAACATCCACACTTGATTTAAAGTCCTAACCTTTGCGGCCCACCCTTTCAGATTCCTTTTAACAATTTTCCCCATTTTGTCTTTTGGACTTAATCCGGTTCTGGCTCTGAACTTGCCCTCCATTGGTCCTACTCCTTTGTGGTATAGGTAAAAGGATCAGTGTGGGTGCTTTTTCTTGCAGAGTGGCAGGGTAATTTGCAACCAAAGATTTTACGCAGGTAATTGCTTTGTAATTAAGATGAAAGTCTTTGAAAATTGCCCTCTGAAGATTACAAAGGTGACAAGGTATTTATATTTTGATACAATAGAAAAATATGCAAATTATATATGACACCTTTTGGTCCCCCTTATCAAATCAGTTCTAAGAACATCAGTGTCCAGTATAGCTTTTTCTGGCTACTGTGGTATTTTCTTTTCGTGACCCAGAAGATGGAAGCTTAGCAGTTTGTAGAGTCACATTGGCCATGTCTTGATGTGTTTTTCTTTTGTACAGTGTTCACCTGTTCCATCAATCTACACAAAGATAACTTCTAATATAAATTCCATCTGGTACAGATTTAGAAAAAGGCAAATCAACATGACCATATTGGGAGAACTTACTGCTACCAGTTGAACGAGAAATTTTAAGTTGTGGCTTTCATTAACCTAACCATTGATGTCAAAGCATTATAACGTGGTGGTTGGCTGTGCATTCCAGTCTGTGCACAACATCAAGAATTCTAGACTCAATGATCATTCTTCACTAAAAATGGCAGGAATGCTACTTCCTGATTGGTTTTACTGTGCGCCATCAGTGTTATGGTTCAAGTGGAACATGGGATATGAATGGTCAGTACTGATAATTCTTGAGGGATCACAACTCCCAAATGATAATAAGCCCTTTTACGTCTGCCAAACACGTAATTCTAGATACTGGGTACTTTATAGTATTCTATTACTGCACTAGGTGCTACTGGCTGGTTTAGGCTAGTAACAAACTTCTCATGACAAGATGCCCTTTCTGTGGCATTCCAAACTGACAATAATATAAATCAGAGCATTTTAATAGTTGACAGTAATAGTAACATCACATGAGGGATCACAACTCCCAAATGATAATAAGCCCTTTTACGTCTGCCAAACACGTAATTCTAGATACTGGGTACTTTATAGTATTCTATTACTGCACTAGGTGCTACTGGCTGGTTTAGGCTAGTAACAAACTTCTCATGACAAGATGCCCTTTCTGTGGCATTCCAAACTGACAATAATATAAATCAGAGCATTTTAATAGTTGACAGTAATAGTAACATTACTTGTAGGCGGTCTCAGAAACTTGTTCACTAAGGGGCCCTTTTACGAAGTGGCGGTAAGCCCAACGCAGGCTTACCGCACACTATTCCAGGACTACCGCCGGCCCAACGCAGCCACCGGTGATAGTTCCAGGTCGAGTGCGTGCCATTTCCAGGGAAAAAAATTTAAAACCCCGGAAATGGTTAGCACGGTGGTGCACGCTGCCCAGTTACCGCAGGAGCCCTTACCACCACCTCAGTGGGTGGCAGTAAGTTCTCCCCACCGCATAGCCATGCAGTAAGAGTTATTTTACCACATGGCCATTTTTTTTGGGGGGGTGGGGCTTTTTACCCACTGTGTCACATGGTAAAAACTGCTGCCATAGGCCCCTTTTTCCCGCAGCTTGCCTCAATATTTGGTTGTTGCAAAACATGGGTTATGAGATATCTTAATAGAATAGACTAATTTTGTACTGTATGTGTCTTGTTTTGTTCCAGCATTTTTGATTTTGTTTTCCACTTTTTGCTGGGTTTTTCCTAGTTTGGTATTGTGTCTACATAGAATAATGAAATGAACTGGTCCTCGCTTCTGTTTATTCTGCTTTCCTAAGGAATGAATTTGAAAGCTTTCTTAATGCATCACAGGAAATGTAGCTGCTGATTTAAAAATTCATTTTGATTATCCTTGATATTCTGTGTGTTATTTTTTTCTTTATATGTAGCAAACTTAATGGAAGAATATGCTGTAGAGTTCAGAATTATTAATCCCAAAGCTATTACTATGGGTCAGTTATATGGGTGCTTTGATCCTGTCAGTCATGAGTGGACTGATGGAGTCCTTGCAACTACCTTCAGAGAACAAGCGTCTTCAGCTACAGAAGACAGAAAATGGATTATATTTGATGGACCTGTGGATGCAGTTTGGATAGAAAATATGAATACAGTGCTTGATGATAATAAAAAGGTAACATTTGTCAGTTCAATGAGTAATTTTATAATCTACATTAGTGAAAATATGGGCATACTTTTAACTGTATGAATTCTGCCAAATTTTCTGTGTTGGATGAAGAAGAGCTGTTTTTAGGATGATGGTAGTTCCAGTACTTTTACACCATTTGATTCTTTAAAAAAAAAAAATTTTTATTAGCAAGAGAAAGACACAACTTTAACACGATACAAACATCTTAAGCAAAGAAATTGCTATCGTGACATAAAATACCATAAATGCTAACATGGAGTGATGCAGCCCATTTTCATGACCCTGTGGGGTATTGGTCTATAGTTTTGTTCACGAGTGTTGTAGTTCATTTAGAAATAGAATCAGGGCTTTTTTTGAGGGGGTAATTGGGGGTACTGAGTACCGGCACCTTTTCAATTGTCTGCTAAAATTGACCCATGGTCTTCATATTTTAATGAAAGAGCTCAGGCTCCACGCACAAATTCTGCCTGGTCATAGATTCTGTGACTGGTTGCAGGGGACTGGTTAGGATGGGTCCCTCAGTGATCACCCCACCCCTGAAGGGTGGCCTGGCATTTGAGTACCGGCATCTTTTTCACCAGAAAAATTGCACTGACAACATGAATTGAGGTCAAAGGGGGAGGGGGCCGACTCAGGAAAAATGTCAGGAAGTATTTTTTTCACTGAGAGGGTGGTAGATACCTGGAATGCCCTCCCGTGGGAGGTGGTTGAGATTAAAACAGCAATGGAATTAAAAAATGCGTGGAATAAACACAAAGAAATCCTGTTTAGAAGGAATGGATCCAAGGAAGCTTAGTGGAGATTAGGTGGCAACACCAGTAATTGGGAAGGAAACCCAGTGCTGGCCAGACTTCTACGGTCTGTGCCTTGATCGTTGCTGAATAGATGTGGATGAGTTGTAGTGCAGCTTTTCAGGGGCTTCGATGACAACTTCTGAAGTTTTAGAACAAGGACCGTGCCGGGCAGAGTTTTACGGTCTATGGCCTGAAAATGGCAAGAACAAATCAAGGTCAGGTATACATATGAAGTATCATATCATACCTTATGTAGTGAGTTTATCTTGTTGGGCAGTCTGGATGGACCATACAGGTCTTTATCTGACGTCATCTACTGTGTTACTATGTATGTTACTGTGTAAGAAACCATATTAATACTGTTCTTTGTGATTGTGTTTCTTTTGCTTTGGCTTTTGTGGATTTTGGATGCCTTTTTGTTGTTTGACTATATCCTAAATCTTTACTTAAAGCTCATTTCTATTCTCTGACATTCCTTCTACCTAATTTAATTAATTGTTCAGTATTTCACTCACTCTGCTGCTCCCCAGTATCTCTCCACACTCGTCCTTCCCTACACCCCTTCCCGTGCACTCCGCTCCATGGATAAATCCTTCTTATCTGTTCCCTTCTCCACTACTGCAAACTCCAGACTTCGCTCCTTCTGTCTCGCTGCACCCTACGCCTGGAATAAACTTCCTGAGCCCCTACGTCTTGCCCCATCCTTGGCCACCTTTAAATCTAGACTGAAAGCCCACCTCTTTAACATTGCTTTGACTCGTAACCACTTGTAACCACTCGCCTCCACCTACCCTCCTCTCTTCCTTCCCGTTCACATTAATTGATTTGATTTGCTTACTTTATTTATTTTTTGTCTATTAGATTGTAAGCTCTTTGAGCAGGGACTGTCTTTCTTCTATGTTTGTGCAGCGCTGCGTACGCCTTGTAGCGCTATAGAAATGCTAAATAGTAGTAGTAGTAGTAATTTCAATAGTCGTATTTGTAGCCTTAACAACAGCTCACCTGTCTTATGTCGTCTTTGCATGCCCTTCCCTTCCTACCATGTCTTTATAATATAGACCTTTAGTTATACTTTTGTTTCTTTTAAATTTTTTGCTCTTTTAATGGCTAGATTCAGTGGCATTCCTAGGCTCGACGGCACCAGGGGCGGATCGTCGATGCGCCCCTCCCGGGTGCAGCGCCCCCCCCCCCCCCGCGAAATGACCCCTCCCCCGGGTGCACGCCGCTGGGGGGGGGTGCCGCAGTGCGCGACTGCCTGCTCCCAGTTCGCTACGCTCGCTAAATTCTCTCGTTCGCTGCAGCTCCCTCCCTCTGCCCCGGAACAGCAAGTAACCTGTTCCGGGGCAGAAGGAGGGAGCTGCAGCGAACGAGAGAATTTAGCGAGCGTAGCGGACTGGGAGCAGACAGGCGCACGCTGTGGCACCCCCCAGCGGCGTGCACCCGGGGCGGACCGCCCCCAACGCCCCCCCCCCCCCCCCCTTGGTACGCCACTGGCTAGATTGTAACCTATTTAACCTTGGGTTTCCCTCTATACTATTTTTCTTTTCTTCCCCTCAATTTCTGACCATGGAAACTACTTAGATATTGTCCCGTTCCGGGCCCTTACCTGGCACTCCGCGGGCCGGAGCGGGAGGATGGGGCGCCCGGGGAACGCGGGTCGACGGGCAGGGGCTGCCAGGGGGATCGCCGCGGCTACAAGTTGCTCCGAGGCCGGCGATCCAGGAGAACCCACGCCGGCCTCGGAGAGGGTTATCCGCCGACCAAGATGGCGGCGCCGGCGGCGGCGTCCTCCTCGCTGCAGCAGGACCAGCGAGGAGGCTCCACCCACACGCGCCGGATTGGCGCATCCCCATAACGACTCCGCCCTTAAGACGGAGGGACCAATCCGGTTCCCGCTGCAGGCTGGGGCGCAGCGGATTGGCCACAGCTGTTCTCCTTCCAGGAGGAGCGGGGGATTTAAACGGAAGCCTGGAGGGGAACCAGTGCTTCCGTTTTCTTGTTTGAAGCCATCCAGTGATCCTTCCAAGTCTGTGTTTGTTCCTCGTGACTGCTAGCCATCCTGCTAGCGAATTCCAAGCCTGTGTTTGTTCCTCGTGGCTGCTAGCCGTCCTGCTAGCGAATTCCAAGCCTGTGTTTGTTCCTCGTGGCTGCTAGCCGTCCTGCTAGCGAATTCCAAGCCTGTGTTTGTTCCTCGTGGCTGCTAGCCGTCCTGCTAGCGAATTCCAAGCCTGTGTTTGTTCCTCGTGACTGCTAGCCGTCCTGCTAGCGAATTCCAAGCCTGTGTTTGTTCCTCGTGACTGCTAGCCGTCCTGCTAGCGAATGCCAAGCCTGTGTTTGATCCTCGTGACTGCTAGCCGTCCTGCTAGCGGATTCCTAGCCTGTGTGTGTTCCTCGTGATTGCTAGCCGTCCTGCTAGCGATTTCCAAGACTGAGTTGTCCCTCGTGATTGCTAGCCGTCCTGCTAGCTATTTCCAAGACTGTGTTTGTTTCTCAGAACAACTAGCCGTCCCGCTAGTTATTGCCTCTTCAGCGTACGTTCCTGTTGTCAGCTAGCCGACCGTCTGGACCACGTACCCAAGGACTCTGTATCTTTTTCCAGCCAGGCCAGCCGTCACCCCGTGGTTCCAGCAGTCCTGCTGGCCGCCCGCAGCTGAGGGCTCAACCCTCGGTGAACGGCGGTCGCCGCGGGTGAAGAGTCGGGGTGCTCGGTTATCTCCTGGGCCTAGTGAAGCTCGGGAGTACTCAAGAGCTCACCTACACCAGAGTGGCATCAGGGCCGCGACAGAAAACGGAAGCCATGAGCTCGCCGACGCAACCTGATCTACGGGACCTGGCCAAGGTTCTCCAGCAGCAACAGGAACAGCTTAATGCCCTGTCTGGGGCTCTTCAGAATGTATGTTCCCAACTCTCCACGCTTCAGGTACAGAACCAGGCCGCTGCGGTCCAAGAGGCCGTAGCAGCTCCCCGTATGGGAGGGTTCCGCGTGGGACCTCGGTTCCCTGAGCCAGCACGATATGATGGGAACCCGGAGGGTTGTCGAGGGTTCCTTCATCAGTGTAATCTGGCTTTCCGGATGCAACCGGAGGCCTTTGCTTCGGATCATAGTAAGGTAGGCTACGTTATGGGCCTTTGTACGGGAAAGGCCCGGGACTGGGTGGTCCCTCTGGACGAACAACATGATCCCATATTGGGGGATTATAGCGAATTTCAGCGCCGGTTCCGGATGGTGTTTGACATTCCGGGACGACCCTCCTCCGTGGCATCGGAGCTGCTCCGGATTCATCAAGGAGAGGGTACAGTGGCTGACTATGCCATCCGGTTTCGTACCTTAGCCGCGGAGCTACGGTGGGATCCGGAGTCCTTGACGGCCATTTTTAGGGAGGGTTTACACGAACGAATCAAGGATGAATTAGCGGGACGGGCGATTCCCGGACCTTTGGATGCCCTCATCTCACTCTGTATCCGGGTGGACACCCGATTCCAGGAGCGGGCCAGAGACCGGATGGAGTGGCAGAAGTGGGTTCGAGGGGCCTCCAGGACGAGCAAAGGGCCGTCGTCTCGCCAGGCGAACCGGGACATTACGGAGCCCGGGGAGGAGCCCATGGTAATGGGTCGACAACGGTTGACCCCCGCCGAGAGACAGCAACGGCAGTCTAAGGGACTGTGCTTCTATTGTGGGCAGGCTGGACATTTCCTCCGGACTTGTTCCCTCCGGCCGGGAAATGCGCTCCCCAAGGCACCCTGAGGGGAGGGTTCTTGGGGCACTCCGCTCCCCTACAGGAGACCTTGCTCATCCTACCAGTGACCTTACGGTGGCAGGAGGCCACGGTTCAGACCCGGGCCCTGGTGGATTCAGGGTCTGGGGGCAACTTTATTGGGCTCGAACTATTGCAGCAAATGGGGTGGCCCACGCTTCCCCGAAAACCAATCCTGCGGATAACCTCCATCCAGGGAACTACCCTTCCCCAGCCGGTTACTGAGATTACGCCTATGTTGGGTCTGCAAGTGGGGGAGGGCCATCGGGAGGAGGCCGAATTCTTAGTGTTACCCCGGACCATCCACCCGGTGGTTCTGGGATTGCCTTGGCTACGATACCACAACCCGGTGATTGACTGGACCGGGGGAAAGATTCAAGCTTGGGGCAACTCCTGTCAAGAGACCTGTTGTAAGGATCGGGCTGGCAGCTGTCCGGCCTTAAATACGTTGCCCGGGGAGGGACCCGGTGAACTGGGCTCTCTGCCTATGGATTATAGAGACTTTGCTGATGTGTTTAGTCCCAAGGAGGCGGAGGTATTACCGCCGCATAGGCTTTTTGACTGTGCTATTAATCTGAAGACAGATACGGTTCCTCCACGGGGCCGCCCGTACAAACTGTCCCGAGGGGAAGTCAAGGCTATGCGAGATTATATCCATGAGAATCTACGGAAAGGGTTCATTCAGCCGTCTACATCCCCAGCCGGGGCGGGGTTTTTTTTTGTTACCAAGAAGGATGGAACCTTGAGACCTTGTATTGACTATCGGGGATTAAATGCCATCACCGTGAAGGATCGTTTCCCGTTACCACTTATTCCCGAGCTCTTGGACAAACTGCAAGGAGCTCAGATCTTCACGAAGTTGGATTTGCGGGGAGCCTACAATCTAGTACGAATCCGGTCAGGGGATGAATGGAAGACGGCCTTCAATACCCATGAGGGTCATTTTGAATATCGGGTAATGCCATTTGGTCTATGTAATGCCCCTGCGGTGTTTCAACGGCTCATCAATAGTGTACTAGAAGAATTACTCAATTCTACGGTGATCGTATATCTGGACGATATCCTAATTTACTCTAAGGACCCCAGGGAGCATCCGGGCCATGTACGCGCGGTGCTGTACCGACTACGTCAAGCCCATCTATTTGCGAAGCTGAGTAAGTGCGCCTTCCATCAGCGGTCTTTACCATTTTTGGGGCATATCCTGCTTCCAGGGGGGTTACAGATGGAACCAGACAAACTCCAGGCCATTCGCGAGTGGCCTCAACCGAAGGGCCTGAAGGCCTTACAACGATTCCTGGGCTTCGCTAATTATTATCGCCAATTTATTCCACAGTATTCCCGGTTGACCACCCCGTTGACGGAGCTCACCCACAAGGACGCTAGGGTCAGGGATTGGCCGCTAGAAGCGCAAGCGGCGTTCCAGCAGGTCAAAGAAGCTTTTGAGTCCGCGCCTATTCTGCTGACCCCCGATCCTGAGAAGCCTTTCACGGTAGAGGTGGACGCATCCGCTCTAGGGGCCGGGGCAGTCATTTCTCAGATCAACCCCGAGGGCCGGCGTCAACCGTGCTCCTTCTTTTCACGTAAATTCTCTCCAGCCGAACGGAATTATACGGTTGGGGATAGAGAACTCTTGGCCTTGAAACTCGCACTGCAAGAGTGGAGACACTTACTAGAGGGAGCGGAACACCGGTTCACGGTCATCACGGATCATAAGAACCTCCTATACCTCCAAGAGGCCCAGCGGCTGAATCCCCGACAGGCCCGCTGGTCATTATTCTTTTCTCGCTTCCATTTTCAACTAGTGTTCCGAGCCGCCTCCCAGAACACCCCGGCAGATGCGCTCTCCCGGGCCTTTGAAGTTCCAGAAGAGACTAAGGAGATTCATCCTATGTTAGACCCCGCCTGTCTCAGTGCGGCCACAGGGGAGGTTGCCCAAGTCCAGAGATTCGTGGCGGCCGCAGACCGGAAGAGAGTTCTGCAATGGGGACACTCGTCTAAGTGGGCGGGGCATTTCGGGTACCACAAGACCCTCCGGTTCATCTCGAGACAGTATCGATGGCCACAGATGAGACGAGATATCTTCCAGTTTGTTACCTCGTGCCCAGTATGTGCCCGAACCAAGCCAGCAGGAGGACCTCCCGTGGGAGACCTACAACCTTTGCCCATACCGACCAGTCCTTGGTCGGAGATATCCATGGATTTTATCACGGATTTACCTCGTTCCCAGGGTCATACTGTGATCTGGGTGGTGATAGATCGATTCTCTAAAATGGCTCACTTTGTTCCCTTCACGGGCATTCCGACAGCAGCATCTCTCGCTCAAGCATTCATTCACCACATCTTTCGACTACATGGACTACCCATTCGGGTCATTAGTGACCGAGGGCCCCAATTCACCTCACGCTTCTGGAGAGGTTTGTGCAAGGCCTTGGGGATGCAGAATCATTTTTCATCCGCTTACCATCCTCAAACCAATGGCATGGTTGAGAGGTTAAACCAAACCCTGAAAAGCTTCTTAAGAGCCTTTGTCAACCAACGACAAGATAACTGGGTTTCTCTACTTCCATGGGCCGAGTTCGCCTATAACCAAAGTGACCACTCCTCCTCAGGACAGTCCCCGTTCTTCCTGGTATATGGACAACATCCGCGGCTTCCAGGGCCGTTCCCGACTACCGCCATGACCCCGGCTGGGGACCAAGTAGTAGCCGACCTACAGAAGGTCTGGAGGATGGCTAGGGAACAATTACAGAAGACCGCGACCAAGAACAAGCTCTTTGCTGACCGCCACCGGCGGCCCGCCCCCGTGCTCCACCCAGGACAAAGGGTATGGTTAAGCACGAAGCACCTGAGACTCCGAGGATCCTCCCGAAGACTAGGACAGCGATACGCGGGACCCTATGCAATCCAAGAACGAATTGGGTCAGTAACATATCGTTTGCGGCTACCCGCCACCCTACGAGTGCATAACGCCTTCCATGTCTCGCTACTGAAGAGGTTTCGGGAGTCCAGGTGGCACCCGCCTCCAGCCCAGGAGAAGGACCTCCAGGTGTCTCCAGACCCGGAGTACGAGGTAGGAGAGATTCTCGACTCCAAGTGGCGGCGGGGAAGACTGTATTATTTGCTATCATGGAAATCGTTTGGCCCCGAGGATAATTCCTGGGAGTCCGTGGCTAATGTTCATGCTCCAGAACTGGTCAAAGCCTTCCACGCCCGATATCCGTCCAAACCCGGACCCCGGAAGAAGGGGTCTTCCGGGGAGGATACTGTCCCGTTCCGGGCCCTTACCTGGCACTCCGCGGGCCGGAGCGGGAGGATGGGGCGCCCGGGGAACGCGGGTCGACGGGCAGGGGCTGCCAGGGGGATCGCCGCAGCTACAAGTTGCTCCGAGGCCGGCGATCCAGGAGAACCCACGCCGGCCTCGGAGAGGGTTATCCGCCGACCAAGATGGCGGCGCCGGCGGCGGCGTCCTCCTCGCTGCAGCAGGACCAGCGAGGAGGCTCCACCCACACGCGCCGGATTGGCGCATCCCCATAACGACTCCGCCCTTAAGACGGAGGGACCAATCCGGTTCCCGCTGCAGGCTGGGGCGCAGCGGATTGGCCACAGCTGTTCTCCTTCCAGGAGGAGCGGGGGATTTAAACGGAAGCCTGGAGGGGAACCAGTGCTTCCGTTTTCTTGTTTGAAGCCATCCAGTGATCCTTCCAAGTCTGTGTTTGTTCCTCGTGACTGCTAGCCGTCCTGCTAGCGAATTCCAAGCCTGTGTTTGTTCCTCGTGGCTGCTAGCCGTCCTGCTAGCGAATTCCAAGCCTGTGTTTGTTCCTCGTGGCTGCTAGCCGTCCTGCTAGCGAATTCCAAGCCTGTGTTTGTTCCTCGTGACTGCTAGCCGTCCTGCTAGCGAATTCCAAGCCTGTGTTTGTTCCTCGTGACTGCTAGCCGTCCTGCTAGCGAATGCCAAGCCTGTGTTTGATCCTCGTGACTGCTAGCCGTCCTGCTAGCGGATTCCTAGCCTGTGTGTGTTCCTCGTGATTGCTAGCCGTCCTGCTAGCGATTTCCAAGACTGAGTTGTCCCTCGTGATTGCTAGCCGTCCTGCTAGCTATTTCCAAGACTGTGTTTGTTTCTCAGAACAACTAGCCGTCCCGCTAGTTATTGCCTCTTCAGCGTACGTTCCTGTTGTCAGCTAGCCGACCGTCTGGACCACGTACCCAAGGACTCTGTATCTTTTTCCAGCCAGGCCAGCCGTCACCCCGTGGTTCCAGCAGTCCTGCTGGCCGCCCGCAGCTGAGGGCTCAACCCTCGGTGAACGGCGGTCGCCGCGGGTGAAGAGTCGGGGTGCTCGGTTATCTCCTGGGCCTAGTGAAGCTCGGGAGTACTCAAGAGCTCACCTACACCAGAGTGGCATCAGGGCCGCGACAGATATATAGTTTATTAAAAGTAAAATGTGAAATATTGTATCAATGCCAGCTGAAGCATGAAAATTTGAATTCATAAGAACCAGGAGAAGGGGTCCCCTCCCTCATGGTCCCTTATTGCCCAGTCAGTGCTGTTGAGGTTCTGAGATGGGTTATGAGTAAGGGAAAGGGGAGGTAAGACAGTCAAGAGTGGGTCTTTTCTGGTAGATTAGGTCTATGATAGTAGAGTGGGTTGGCTTAAAAAGGTTTAGCTGGCCATGTTGAAGTGGTAAGTGAGACTGGTGTGGATGAGTTAATTGCCTCACTTGTACACTATAATGTTGCTGATTGAGCTGAGAAAGCAGGCCTCAGAGACAAAAGCCCACTCTTCCAGATACAAAGAAAGGGAGGAGGGAGGGGTGAGGCAAGGTAAGGGGTAAGTGGGTAACCAGAGGAGGTAGGGAAAAAAACGTAACTGTATAGTAAAGATTTTTCCAGTTTATTTTTTACAAATCCTGTGCTAATTTTTTCATTAGCGCACGTTACTTGCAAAAGAAAATAACACAGGAGCACTTTTTAGAAGGCACTAACAACTAAATTCTATATATTATGCCTTAATTTCCATGCGGAAATTGAAGCGTATTCTATAACAACGTACGTAACTTAATTGGTTAACTAGCTAATCAGCTGTATCAATTGGGTGTTAACAAGCAATTATCGACACTAATTGGCATTAATTACGAATTACATGCACAACTCACTAAGCTTAGTCTGTAATGTGTAACCTGTAAGTTCCAAGTTGCACAGTTGAAAAGGGGGTGTAGAATGGACGTTTCTAAAATCTATGTCCATTATTATAGAATAAACCTGCTCTGTGCCTAATATAGACACCAGGATTTATGCCAAGTAAAATATAGCCTAAATGGATGCGACCAAATTTGGTCGCGTGGAGAGGTGCTCTGCTTATTCTATATACCGTGTGAAAATTTAAGCCTATTCTAGAAGGGCACACTTCCCTGTAATTTATCCAGTTGCAAACTATGCCAAAATATTTCACAGGACCCCACAGTTACCCACAAAGGAAAGATATTCAACATAAAGGGATCTTTCACTTGCTCATCTTCCAATGTGGTATATATCATTCAGTGTAAAAAATGTAATGAAGGATGCTATATTGGAGAAACAGGCCAGATGCTTAAGACAAGATTCAATTTACATAGACATCATATGAACAATACTGGTGCCAGCAGGGTTCCCACGCCTGTTGGTCAACATTTTACAGGACCAGGACACTGTACCAGTGACTTCACAGTGAGAATCCTGAAAGGTAACTTTAAAACCATACAAGAACATAAGACCTTTGAAGTCAGAATGATTGAATATTTTAACACCCAACAGAAAGGACTTAACAAGGATCTGGGGTTCCTAGCCCATTATAAACCATAAAGCTGTATTTCTCTGTTGATCACCCCACCCCTCAATTATCCACACCCATCCTGTTAGAATATCAATGATATGCTTTGATGTCCCCATGCATACCTCCGACCCACCCCCATCCTCCCACCATGTCAGACTGTCATAGTAATGCTTGAATGTTTTCACTTATATACACTGTCAGCTAGCACATTTGCTTATTTCCAATCTGACGAAGAAGGGCAACCTTCGAAAGCTAATCAAGAAATGTATTGTTATGTCCAATAAAAAAGGTATCATCTTGTTTTCTTTTCCATATTTTATTTTGTTTGATTTCTATTGATAACCTTAAGAGTGGACTACCACACTCCTCTAGCCTATTCTATAAAATTTAGGCGCACTTTAGAGAATAAACCCAGGCATATATTTAATGCTGCATTATCCAGTTAGCATGCGCTTATGTGAATGCACTAGCTGGATAACACTTCCATACCCCTTCCCGAAAAAAATCTTTTAAAAATTAAATAGCGCATGATTAGTGCACGCTGACAGGCAAATTATCCCAAAATGCTTTAATGTCCTTTTTTCCCCACGTTAAACGCACATTAGCAGTTAATGTGGTTTAGTAAACAGGTCCCTTAGATAAATAGTTTGTGTATTTTGAAAAATAATCACAGGAATAACTTTTCACAGGGTGGAACTGAATATCCCTTTTTAGCTGACTGTAATATTTTTATACAGTGTTAGAAAAAGTACCACTAGTGGAATATTGTCAAATATTTGTCCATTTTTCATGAAATGATGATTTTGTTGCATAGAGGGTAAAATGGCTATTTCCAAAGAAAAAGAGCTGTCAAAACCGTTGTCTGTGCTTAACTATCACGATCTACACTGCCTTCATCAAGTGAGGGTAAAATGATCAGATTTATGTAAAATGTTGTGAAAATGTGAAAAAGAAAACTAGACTAATTATAGCCTTTAGTCATGACTAGGCTATAATTTATCCCTATTATTTATGTGTCGTTTCTTTTCTAGTTATGTTTAATGAGTGGTGAGATAATCCAGATGAGTTCCAAAATGAGCTTAATATTTGAACCAGCAGACTTGGAACAGGCATCTCCAGCAACAGTAAGCAGGTAACATTAAGCAGTCTTTGTAATGGAGCAACAAAATCAAAACCTTATGCATTCTTTATCTGGGCATTTTTTGTACTACATGGTCAGGTTCCATGACGCTTCTTTGTAGGTGTGGTATGATATACATGGAGCCTCACCAGTTGGGGTGGATACCTCTGAAAGATTCATACATGAACACACTGCCTACAAACCTTGCTGCTGAACACATGGAATTGGTAAGATCCTCGATTGTATCCTGTAATCAATTAGACCATAGGCGGTCGGTGGCCCAACTGTTTGGGGAGGCTAAAGGGGGTGGGGTTAGGGTGGGGCCAGGGGTGGAGCTTAAATCCATAATTGTCTGATAACACACAGAAAAAAATAAATAAATAAAAATAAAAGTCACAATTAATACCTTTTATTAAATTTAGATATTAGATATGTATCATATGTCAAAGAATAAAGTGGTTGCTCAAAGCATATTCTAACCACAATCGCTCAACTGCAAAACACTATGCACAACTTTGTCCAAAAACACACTCAGAACCTTACTGTACCATAAATATTACACTGGGCAGACCTAATACACCAATATACCACCCATACGGAAAATGCAGACTGTCAACAATATGAAACAAGGGATCATATCATCACAATTCTCATGTAGAGCCACAAAACACCCTAATTCATGTTTAATGTGGGTTAAAATGCCATAAATAAGTAAATAAATATAAACTTTTAATGTTGAGCACCTGATTCTCAAAGTGGACATATTCCAAACACTATAATGAAAATAAAATGATCTTTTCTACCTTTGTTGTCTGGTGACTTTTTCTGATCATGCTGGCCCAGTATCCGTTCTGCTGCTATCTGTCCTCAGTGCAGGTCAGGAAGTCATCCTCGTTAAATATCTCCCTGGCAACCCAGGACACCTCCAGCCAACCCCCCCCTGCTTTCCCAGCAGTAAGGTAAACAAACCATAAACCAATTTCTACAACTGCTAGAGGGCTTTCACTGCAGCTCCTGCTGTGAGGATGGAGGTAAATCAACAATTTAATCCCCTCAGAGCAGCTGGACTCAACAGCTGATCCATTCTGCTGCAGCAGTGGGGGAGGCTTAGCCTCTGCAAGCCTCTTATACCGGGTGCCTATGAATTAGACCTTTTTTCACAATAACATTTTTACTAACTGATTTTACTGTCACTCCAGGACTGTTTTACTAAAGTGTGGTAGGATTTTGCACTTATTAAGCAAAAATTATTGCACAGTAAGTGCAAAGCCTGTGTGGTAAATGCAGAGGCATGCCCAGCTTCAGCCCTGCAGATACTGCACAGGGTAGACCTTTAGCGTAAATATCTGGGCTCATAGCATGCTATTAACCCAGAGATGTAAAATGGTCCTGATCCTAAACCTATGAAAATGTGAACACCCATAGTAGCACTACCATCCCCCCAGATCCAATCCACATGAAATGCCATTCCTTCTGACCTCCCCTGGTTCCTGGATCCGACCCTTGATTTTAGCAAAATCTGATCTTCCCTCTGATCCTCCAAACCCCCAACTCGAATGCCCCAACAAGCCCCTCCCCCAAACCAAGGCTTGCCCACATGCTCCAAAGGAAACCCTCCCCCACCCGTGCCTACTCACCACTCCCAGGACTTACCTAGAGCTAATCCCTAGTAGTGTATTAAGCTGGTGTGGGAGTGGTCTTCTCCACTCCTTCCCATCTGGCTCTGAGCACCCCCAAAATCGAGCAAATGCCTTCAGTTTGTCAAAGGAGGGGTAACTTGTTATTGGTTTAGCACCCCCAATCATTCTGAAAAGTTGGCTCCTATGGCAGCAATGACCCCTTTCGGTAGTCTCACGGTACTACTGCTAGGGCTTAAAGCCTTCCATATAACATGGCAGAAATAAAGAAATATTATCATCCATTATGAAGAAATAATTCAATGAAAAGAATAAAATAAAATAGAAAGGAAATAAATCCTGAACTATCAAGTCCACATCTCAGAAACAAAAGAGATTTTCATTCAGGAAAAACCCTAAATTAAAAAAATAGTAGTCCAAGTACCATCACCATTAGCCAGTACAATATGGCAATTATTTTAGAAGTGCTATTTGCATTTTAGACATGCATAAACTGGCATTTAAATGTTTATATTGCTTAAACTTTCAAATCTCAATTTTACAAGGTTACAATATACATGTCTAAAACTGAAAAACATGCTATGGCAAGGGGGCGTGGTCTGGGTGTGTTTTGGGCAAGGTTAGGAGTGGCCAAAAAAATCATGTATTCTACATTTCAGAAGGGAAATGCACATCTACAGTATGTCCAAAAAGATTGCATCTGCTTCCTAGACGTTGTCGTTTTGTGCTGTGCTCCATCTTAGGGATGGGGAAAGGGCACCCCCTTAATTCTCAAGTGGTTTCTGTCTAGGGTTACCATATGTCCGTATTTACCCGGACAAACGGACAGATTGGTAGCCTCCCCTCCCCTTACTTACTAGTGCCCTTACTCTTCCGCCTTCGGGGCAGGAAAGAGCCCCCTCTTTCCTGCCCGGAGCGCTGCACTGCTTGCATCCTTCCTGTTGCTGATCCTCGGCACTGATTCAAAATGGGCGCCGAGAGTTGAAGTGACCTCGTGAGATTTCAACTCTGTCCCAAAGAGGTCACTAGACCACCAGGGCAGTAGTAAGATAAGGGGAGGGGGTGACGGGGAGGGGGGGGCGATGGGGTATATGACAAGGGGGAGGGGAAAATGTGACAGGGGCGGAGTGAGGATGTGACAGGGGGCAGAGCAAGGGTGTGGAAGGGGCGGGGCATGTTAAAGGGGGCAGGGCAGGTGGGGGAGGGGTATGTCCTCCTTTTTGGGGGACAAAATATGGTAACCCTATTTCTGTCCCTCCCTGAATGTAAAACTGGCAAGGGATATTGGACTTTGTGACAGCTTAGGTACAATAAAAGTTTGTTTCTGAAATGGCTAACAAGTGTTTATGCTCTGCCACATAAATGTGTATGTTGGCATTTCAGATCATAAATGCTTATGTTCTAGCACATAAACATTTATATGCCCAGTTTGGCCTCGTTGATATTTCAGATGTTTATGGTTCTAAAATGGATGCTCCTGTAACACATAACTAGCACATAAACATTCATTTCTCCATGTATCTCAGAACAGGTTCTCTGTCAGCAGTTTCTGTTCTAAAATACTAGTGGAACTTGACATATCCCGACCTGGACATCTCAATTCTGATTTGCACGTTCTTTGTCAAAAGCTACACCACATATATTTACCACTTATAATGCTCCCATTACTTGGAATCAGCTGATACAGAAGAAGTATTTTGATCCTGAAATAATTTTTCAAGATGTGCTGGATCAAAGAAAATAAAGTTATTATCTTTATAGGTAGTAAGACATTTACAGGGGAAATGTAAAAGAATGTTGCATTCTAATGTCAATATCCTAGATTACAACAATAGAAAACTCATCTGGTGCATGAGTACTACATGAAACATCCGGGAAAAATGAAGCTTATATCCACAAAACAAAGTATTCTTTGTGTTAATGTATGATTTCATAACTAAACTTTTATCATTCCAGGGGCGTAGCCACGGGCGGGCCTGGGTGGGCTCAGGCCCAGCCACTTTCCCTCCAGGTCCACCCCGCCCGCGCCGCAGTCCCCACCTGCCTACCAGCTCCGTCGACGGGGAGAGATGACCCTCTTCTGCCACCTGACACCCAGCCTTAAAAAAGAAAATGGAAGAAGTGCCTTGCGTCTGATCTGCTCTGCGCTGCTAAGGCAAACAAATTGCCTCGTCGCGTCGGCCCTTCAATCACTGTGTCCTGCCCTCTGATGTAACTTCCTATTTCCGCGAGGGCGGGACACAGTGATTGAAGGGCCGATGCGACGAGGCGATTTGTTTGCCTTAGCAGCGCAGATCAGACGTGAGGCACTTCTTCCGTTTTCTTTTTTAAGGCTGGGTGTCGGTGGCAGAAGAGGGTCATCTGTCCCCGTCAACGGAGCTGGTAGGCAGGTGGGGACTGGGTTGGGGAGGGGGGCTCAGATGGGAGGTGGGGTGGGGAGAGGAGGGGCTCAGATGGTTGAAAGGGACGGGAACGGGGTCTGTGAGGGGACGGACTCAGATGGGAGAAGAGGTCTGAGAAGGGGGCAGGAGGGAGAATGGGGCCATGCCTGGGGCAGGTGGGATTAAGGCTATTGGGAGAAGTGGGGGGATAGGGAAGGGTAGGGCAGATTCCTGATTGGGCAGGGGTATAAAAGGAAGGTAGGACTGATGCTGGGCTACAGGGAGAAATGGGGGGTATGAAGGGAAGGGTAGGGCTGATGCTGGGCTACAGGGAGAGATGGGGGGTATGAAGGGAAGAGTATGGCTGATACTGGGCTATAAGGACGGATGGGGGGTAGGGCCAATGGTGGGCTACAAGGATGAAGTGATGGGGAAGGCAAGGGTATGGCTGATGCTGGGCTACAGGACAAATTCAAATTTTTGGTCCTTTATTCTGCAATTAATAATGGTTGATCTGTGTTCTGTATGTGACCAAGGTAAGAGATTCTGCTGGCATGTGGTGTTTGTGGGGATCTATATTAGTCTGGCTTTTCCAATGGGACACGTATTGCTATTGCCTTTTTAAAGGTGCTGTTATTGGTATTTGAGTGTTCAGAACTGGTGGTTTTAAGGTTTGCAACATAGGTTCTGAATATGTATGTGGTTTATGTTGCTGTAGGACAGCTGTTGGGCAGACTGTTTATTAAAAATTATTTAGGATCTCCCCAAAAAACTACTCACACCTATATATACATAGTGCCCACCCATATTAGTTCTGGGCCCACCCAAAATGTCAGGTCTGGCTACGCCACTGTTCCATTCTCTGTGGAAAAGGTAACTATTAGAGTGTACCTTGTTGAAATAGTATCTGAAGAGTCTACTAAGAAAGCAGTCAGATTATCAATATTTGATGATACTAAACCTTCAAGGTCACTCTATATCACCATTTTCACAGATATGCCTTGGATAAATCAACTTATTCTGGCTGAGAAATATTCAAAACTTCTTTAAAATACTTTTGCTAAACAATTAGCAGGAGAAAGCACATGAGCTTGTGAAAAATTCAAGTATGCAAATTATTTTTCCTCAATTAATTTTCTAGTGCCTCAGTCCTATAGTGAATGCTAAAGCTATCCTTAATGGATTGTAATGACACAACATGACATTCCAATCCCAGAAACTGTTTATCCAAGGAAGCAATATTAAGCTCCCCAAATTTTTATACTGCTTTATTGGTAATAGTACATGGCTGATTCACAGTTCTCCATAGTAATCTACTTCCCAGATATCCTTCAGAGAAACATTCTGCAATGGTGATTTTACTAAAGGGAAGCACTATCAACTGGAGCGGCAACTTTGGCAAAGACCCAACCGTCGAAACGGTTATGTCCATATCTGCAGACTTAACGCCATTTCTCAGGGAAGCATCTTCTAAGGTCATTTGCAAAGATGGAGGCGGGGGGGGGGGGGGGGGAGGGGTAGTCGACGGAGCTCAAAGATGCTGGCTCTGAAGGAGAAATAATTGAACTCAGCTCCTGAGAGAAGCTATCAATCAAATGTTTGTCCATGGGGCTTTGAACTACAGGAGTTGAGACCACTGGACCTTTCTGTTTAACATTATCAGTGGCACATTGAAGAGACAGCAAAAGGGGGGGCTACAGTTAATAAAAAGTTAAAACATCACTCACCAGGAAGGGACCCACTGGGGCTTCAAAGAGGCTCCTAAGGTGCACAACCTGCCCCTTAGATTATGCCCTTTCGGGCACAGCTGTACACTGCAGCCATGCCTCACTTTTGAAGGCCCTTTTGGTCATGATGATGATATCAGCAATCCTCTACACCTATTGGCGCTGGTTTGTGGTCCCAACTGCACTCCGCATGTGTTTTAACAGCCTTGAATAGTTTTGTATCATCTGCAATTTTTGTCATCTTATTCATCGTTCTGATTTCCAGATCATTTATAAATATGTTAAATAGCACCGGTCCCAGTATAGATCTCTCCGGTGTTCCACTATTCACCCTCCTCCATTGAGAGAAATGGCCATTTAACCCTAGCCTCTGTTTTCTGGAACCTCTTCTTTAGTTTGACACTGTAGAGTCTGTCGCCAGTGAGATGGGGGAAATGGGCAGTTATTCCATTTCCTGTGTAGTTCCAACCCAGAAAATTCTTTCCACCGGGGGTGGGCTTCTCAGAGTCACCCGAGTGCTGTGGTTCCTCTTTTTGCAATGCACACTGGGCAGTCTGTACTTTCTGCTGGGTGGCAGATGACTTTCTGTCCTCTAGAGCTCGAGGACGGAGGAGTTCATATTTCCGTCTCATCTTCATGCAGCCCATTTCTGTGACTTCCAGTTCTTGGAGACCATTATCTCTTACTGACCATGTCATTCAGCCTTTCAGTGTCATCAAGGACATGTTCATGGTCATGGAAGTGCTGGCAGTCTTCCTTTCCAAGGATGCATATACCTACCTCGTGCTTGGCTGATATGCGACTATTCCTCTCAGAGAGTCAGCCAGAATCCTCCAAGTCACCTGCTTTTCTTCAGTGCTTTGCATAGGTATTTCATTTCCGTAAGAGTCTGTTGTTTTTAACACACTCTTGGAGGTTACAAGTGTGGCTCTGGCTGATGCTTCGGGAGGGCATTTCTTCCTATGTCTCATCCGCATATTCATACCTAGCTCAGGGTCTACTGTCCCTTCAAGATTCTGAGGTATGGAAATAAGGGGCACAGTGGTCTCTATCTTAGACATTCTTCCTTGGGTTTCAGTTTGCTTCTGTGGATCATTCTTGGCGGTCCCTCCAGGCCGGACTCAGCCTCTCCTCCTGGAGTTGGCGTTGCCTTCCTCTAACAGTTCAGGTGTTCTCTCTCACTGCAGGTGGCTATCTGGGGCTGGTATGCTGCTAGCATCTGCTCTTGCTGATTGCTACAGGTTGCAGATTCCTTCCAGGGGTCCTGCGGTCTCCTCCTCCTGCATTGCCAGCTATGGAGACGGAACTAGCTTGTTTGGCAGATTCATTGTTGTCTTGTTAGTGTGTCGCCCAAGCAATTATTTTTGACAGCTATGTCCGTTGTTTCCTGTGCTTGCGCCCCTGGGCGGCAGATGCAACTTCAACCAGTGGCTAGTTCTTCTACATTTTGGGAGCAAGCTGTTGTTCGGTGAGGATTTAGCGAAATTGCCAAAATCCCCGGAATACTCAAAGGCTCAGGGTCTTCCTGTGGATATGTCTACACATTCTTTCTGGTCTGATCCAGCTCGCTATCTTTTGAAGCTCCCAGGTGATATTATTCGGGGCGGGCTCCCTTTTTGTCAGGGATTCAGGTGTTGGTCCAGGCAGGGTTTCAGAACTCCAGACTTTGATTTATCGAGCTTCTTCGGTTTCTTCCTGAAGGAGCGACATTGTATGCAGTTCCTTCTTTCTTCCTGATGGGGTTTCTGCTTTTCTGCTTATTCACCCTTTGTCTTCCTGTTTGCCTGGCTATCGCTGGATACTCCTGCATTATTAGAAATTGATCAACCAATTCTGTTGGGCTGGTCCTTGGTTCGAGCTTTCCTCGGGGCTTACACAGGTGCTGAAGCTTCCAAAGTCTCACTAGCCCAGAGGATCACGGAGTCTATCAAGTCAGCATGATTTATATCGGGGGCTCCAGTTACGGCTGGATTCCAGGCGCCTTCTACCCGAGCTATCACAACTTCCTGGGCGGAGGCCCGTTGGTGCTTTCTTGAGGATATCAGCAGGACGGAGACATGGTTTTTCTTCCATGCATACTCCAGATACTTCCAATCGGGGTGTCTCTATTCAGTCAGATGCATCTTTTTGGAGTGTTAGTGCTATCTGCAGGAGCTTCAGGTTCCCACCCTATTTCGGGACTGCTTTGGTACATCCTACAAGTCTCTGGATTCATCTGCTGCTGATGCTAAGGAACGAGAAATTACATCTTACCTGATCATTTTCTGTCCTTTAGTCACAGCAGATGAATCCAGAGGCCCACCCTGTTTTATCAGCGGTGTTGTTCGGTTCTCTGTTGCTCCGTGTTGTTGCATTTTTTCATTTCAGATAACATGTAGTATTTGGTTTTGAATTTCTTGGGTTATCCCTTTTCACTGTGGGGAAGGAAAAATGAAGGAGAAATGATCTAATGCTGTTTCCTTCTGCTTTGTTATGAGAAATACTGACTGACCAGGGAGCATTCCATCCTATAAGACAGTGCACTTCAATGCTTTCTATCTCCACCTGCTGCGACAACCCACAAGTCTCTGGATTCATCTGCTGCGACTAAAGGAAAGAAAATTATCAGGTAAGACATAATTTCATGATACAGGTTGTGGATGTACAAGTTTATGTGCATATAGTTCAGCCAATTTTAAAAGGGCATTTTCTGTATGTCAAACATTGTTTTATCCATGGAAATACTTTTTAAAATTACCCTCCCCCCCCCCCCCCCCCCCCCCCCCCACACACACACACCTCCATTGTGGCTAGGCCATAACTGCACACTGAGAATGCCCTATGATGGTCAAATTAACAGCCCATGTGGCAGAAAATTTAAAAAGAGGAGGTTTACCTAGTTAAATGTTGTTGTTAGCCAGTTAAACCTTTTGGAAAGTCTATTTCATAGTATATTTTGGTGTTTGATTAAGCACATGTCTGAAGGTTGTACAGATTCAGTCATTTTTCATGATTCTTTGAGATTGTGATGTTGATTGCAGACCATGATGGTAGTGATTAGGATCGAATCCGATCTTTTAGGGATTGATTTTATAAAAGGATGCCTATGTGAAAAGTCCAAGTAGGCACCTATTTTAAGCTTATCTTATAAAGACAACATAAATACCTATGTCCGTTTTATAAAATAGGCTCCCAGATACAGCCCCAATTGCACACAAAAACCAACGCACAAATTTATACTACAGAGTAGTAGTAGGTGTAAATTTGTGCATTCTATGAATATACCGACATATTTTATAAAATACATATGTGTATCTTAACTCGGCCTCTGCTCCACACAGATTGCATAAAAGTAGGCACACACTTTCCATACGTGAACATTCTATACTCATGTAGCTGCAAAATGTTGTGAAAGCCCTTTTCTGTGTGTATATCAAGCATTACCCCATTATTGATTGACAAGAAAGTGAAAACCTATTGTTTGCTCTGACTTTTCTGGACAAGCCCTTTGCATTTTTATTGTGGATGTTATATTGTAACCCACTATAAACAATTGTGATGTAAATGTTTTGTAATATAAAACAGCTAGCCCAGAGACTCTAAACAATATAGGGCCTCTTTTATCAAGCTGCGTTAGCAGTTCCCACGCGACAATGTCGATGGAGCCCATTCAAAGTGAATGGGCTCTGTTAGCGTTACCACACTGGGAGCCTCTAGTGCAGCATGATAAAAGACGCCCATTGTGCCTTCTGTCAAGTCCTTTTTGAATTATTTTTGTTTTTATTTGCAGGTCAGTGATATGTTTGACTGGCTAATTCAGCCTTGTTTGGATTTTGTTAGACATGAATGTAAATTCTTAGTACAGACTTCACCTATGCATCTGGCCTATTGTATGATGAGACTGTATACATGTCTGCTTGGTAAGTGTTCCTTTTAGCTAGGCCACACATTCAGTTTAATCTTGTATATTATAATTGTATTTTTAAAAAATATGTTTCTTAGCGGCATTCCAGTACAGTCAATACCCTTAGGTTATGCACTCCTACCAGCAGATGGAAACTGAGAACACTGACTCTGAGAATTGTATAAGAACCCTGTTCAATCCCCAGCCAGCCAGTATTTCTCAGTCTCCCAGCAGATGGTGGAAGTGCAGTCTGGTTCAGTCGGGTAGGCCCAGGAGGGGGTGAGTTTATTTTGGTGCACTCCTATCTGGATGACTGGCTGATAAGCGCGGTCCTACCAGCAGAATGAACCTCCACCACTCATGTGGTTCAATTTCTTGAGCAATTGGACTGGATCATCAACTTTGCCAAGATTCATGTTGTTCCCTTGCAGACTCTCAAGTATCTGAGGGTTTGTTTTGACACTGTGGTGGGTCGAGTTTTTCCCCTACAGGGTCGGATCAGCAAGTTGCATGGTCAGGTTTGTTTTCTCCTTTTCATGGTGCAGCCGTGAGTGTGGGACTATTTGTAGGTGTTGGGGTCCATGGTTCCATGGTGGCATCCCTGGACATGATTCCTTGGATCCGGGCACACATGTTACCCCTGTGCTGGTGTTCCGAGCCTGTTGGTGTCCGCAGTGTGATGCCTTTGGAGAAGCGCGTGCCTCTTTTTTTTTTTGGGGGGGGGGGGGGGGGGAGGCGCACACCAGCTTCAGGCGGTGTCTGCAGCACCAGTCTGGAGAAAAGCATGTTGTTTGAGACTCTGTCTTGGACCTTGATGATGATAGATGACAGTTGGGGGGCCCACTGCTTAGGTCAGGATGCCCAGGGGTGTTGGCCATCAGAGGAGGCTCAGTGGTCGATCAATTGGCTCGAGACCAGGGCCATCTGCCTCGCTCTAGAGGCATTTCAGAGCCTGTTGGAGGGAATTATCTAATTTTTCACTTTATACACTAGTTTAGTTCAAAATGGCACTTGTGTAAAGTATCACTTCTGTTTCATTGGACCCAAAATGCATTATTTGTTGCAATTGTGTTATCTCTATATTATTCTGAGCAGAGAAACACAATAGCTTGGATAAAGGTTTCATTTAATATTCCTTAAAGAGCTACTGGTCCTGATCCTTCTGAAATTTTTATTCCAAATTCTTACCCTTAGACTTATGCCTGGAGATGGTTAGTGTTTTCAAAGACACTCACCACTGTTGGCTGACTTTGACCCAGGTATTCAATGCCTGGCCTTATTTGGCACTTACAGTGAATATCTATGTTATAGGCAGCCGTGGGAACTTATATTTTCTCAGGAGTCTCTTAAATTACGGAAAAACTCAAAAAACACTAAGATGTAGTCAGCAGTCCAGCAGCGAGAGGGGTGCTATCCAGTCTTTTGCATTGAGTGTCACATGTATGATTATCTCCCAATTGGTGAGGTGTCATATGTGTGTGCCCGATGCAAAGAGCTCCTAGCTCTCAGAGAACGTGTCCATTCTCTTGAGGCTAGAGTAGCAGACTTGATGGAGCTGAGGGAGACAGAGAGGTACATAGAGGAGACCTACAGGGATGTTGTAGAGAAGTCCCACCTCCAGTCAGGTAGCCCCTGTGCTACCTTGGAGGAGGGAGGTCTCCTAGAAGGAGAGCATCACCCTGGTGAAGTAGGAAGTACTCCTGTAGCCAGGACCTGCCCACCAGGGGATGTATTATCCTTTCGCACCGAGGATATATCTCCAAATGTTGCCCGGGAGGGAAAGGTTAGGACAGCTGTTGTACTTGGTGATTCGATCATTAGGCATATAGATAGCTGGGTGGCTGGTGGACGTGAGGATCGCCTGGTGACTTGCCTGCCTGGTGCGAAGGTGGCGGACCTCACGCGTCACCTAGATAGGATTTTATATAGTGCTGGGGAGGAGACGGCTGTCTTGGTACATGTGGGTACTAATGACATAGGAAAATGTGGGAGAGAGGTTCTGGAAGCAAAATTTAGGCTCTTAGGTAGAAAGCTGAAATCCAGATCCTCCAGGGTAGCATTTTCTGAAATGCTACCTGTGCCACGCGCAGGGCCCAAGAGACAGGCAGAGCTCCAGAGTCTCAATGCGTGGATGAGACGATGGTGCAGGGAGGAGGGCTTTAGATTTGTTAGGAACTGGGCAACATTCTGGGGAAGGGGGAGCCTATTCCGAAAGGATGGGCTCCATCTTAACCAGAGTGGGACCAGGCTGCTGGCATCGGCGTTTAAGAAGGAGATAGAGCAGCTTTTAAACTAGAAATGGGGGGAAGGCCGACAGTCGCTCAAAAGAGCATGGTTCGGGATAAGGTATCTTTCAAAGATATCACCATAACAGGGAAGATAGAGTATCCTGATAGTGAGGTTGCAAAAGAGATTGTAGTAGATCGGGTATCTTTAAATAACAATAAAAATCAGACAAAAGATTGCCAATTAATACTGTCAAGTACTAAGCATGATGTACTTAGGAATAACAAACATAGTTTGAAATGTCTATATGCGAATGCCAGGAGCCTAAGAAATAAGATGGGGGAGTTGGAATATATTGCACTAAATGAAAAATTAGATATAATAGGCATCTCTGAGACCTGGTGGAAGGAGGATAACCAGTGGGACACTGTCATACCGGGGTACAAATTATATCGTAGTGATAGGGTGAATCGGATTGGTGGAGGGGTAGCATTGTATATTAACGAGAGCCTTGAATCAAATAGATTGAAAATTCTGCAGGAAACAAAACACTCCTTGGAATCACTGTGGATTGAAATTCCATGTGCAAAGGGGAAAAGGATAGTGATAGGAGTGTACTACCGTCCGCCTGGCCAGGACGAACAGACGGATGCGGAAATGTTAAAGGAAATCAGGGACGCAAACAAACTGGGCAACACAATAATAATGGGGGATTTCAATTACCCGCATATAGACTGGGTTAATGTAACATCTGTACACGCAAGGGACATAAGATTTCTTGATGAAATCAAGGACAGCTTCATGGAACAGCTAGTTCAGGAGCCGACAAGAGAAGGAAAAATACTAGACTTAGTCCTTAGTGGTGCTCATGATCTAGTGCAGGGGGTAACGATACGAGGGCCGCTTGATAACAGTGATCATAATATGATCGGTTTTGATATTGGCATTGAAGGAAGTGAAACTAGGAAATCAAGTACACTAGCGTTTAACTATAGAAAAGGTGATTACGACAAAATGAGAAAAATGGTGAAAAAAAGACTGAAAGGAGCAGCTCGCAGAGTAAAAAACTTGCATCAGGCGTGGATGCTGTTTAAAAACACCATCCTGGAGGTTCAGGACAAATATATTCCACGTATTAGAAAAAAGGGAAAAAAGACTAAACGTCAGCCGGCGTGGCTAAACAGTAAGATAAAGGAAATCATTAGAGCCAAAAAACAATCCTTCAGAAAGTGGAGAAGAGAACCAACTGAAAGTAACAGGATAGATCATAAGGAATGCCAAGCCAAATGCAAAGCGGAGATAAGGAGGGCAAAAAAGGACTTTGAGAAGAAATTAGCGTTGGAAGCAAAAATACATAGTAAAAATTTTTTTAGATACATTAAAAGCAGGAAACCGGCCAAAGAGTCGGTTGGGCCGCTGGACGAAAATGGTGTTAAAGGGGCGATCAAGGAGGACAAAGCCGTAGCGGAGAAATTAAATGAATTCTTTGCTTCGGTCTTCACCGAGGAGGATTTGGGGGGGACACCGGTGCCGGAAAGAATATTTGAAGCGGGGGAGTCGGAGAAACTAAACAAATTCTCTGTAACCTTGGAGGATGTAATGGGTCAGTTCAGCAAGCTGAAGAGTAGTAAATCACCGGGACCTGATGGTATTCATCCCAGAGTATTAATAGAACTAAAAAATGAACTTGCGGAGCTACTGTTAGAAATATGCAATCTGTCCCTAAAATCGAGTGTAGTACTGGAAGACTGGAGGGTAGCCAATGTTACTCCGATTTTTAAGAAGGGTTCCAGAGGAGATCCGGGAAATTATAGACCGGTGAGTCTGACGTCGGTGCCGGGCAAGATGGTGGAGGCTATTATTAAGAATAAAATTGCAGAGCATATACAAAAACATGGACTGATGAGACAAAGTCAGCACGGATTTAGTGAAGGGAAGTCTTGCCTCACCAATCTAATGCATTTTTTTGAGGGGGTAAGCAAACATGTGGACAATGGGGAGCCGGTTGATATTGTATATCTGGATTTTCAGAAGGCGTTTGACAAAGTGCCGCACGAAAGACTCCTGAAGAAATTGCAGAGCCATGGAATCGGAGGTAGGGTATTATTATGGATTAAGAACTGGTTGAAAGATAGGAAGCAGAGAGTAGGATTGCGTGGCCAGTATTCTCAGTGGAGGAGGGTAGTTAGTGGGGTCCCGCAGGGGTCTGTGCTGGGTCCGTTGCTTTATAATGTATTTATAAATGACCTAGAGATGGGAATAACTAGTGAGGTAATTAAATTCGCCGATGACACAAAATTATTCAGGGTCGTCAAGTCGCAGGAGGAATGTGAACGATTACAGGAGGACCTTGCGAGACTGGGAGAATGGGCGTGCAAGTGGCAGATGAAGTTCAATGTTGACAAGTGCAAAGTGATGCATGTGGGTAAGAGGAACCCGAATTATAGCTACGTCTTGCAAGGTTCCGCGTTAGGAGTTACGGATCAAGAAAGGGATCTGGGTGTCGTCGTCGATGATACGCTGAAACCTTCTGCTCAGTGTGCTGCTGCGGCTAGGAAAGCGAATAGAATGTTGGGTGTTATTAGGAAGGGTATGGAGTCCAGGTGTGCGGATGTTATAATGCCGTTGTATCGCTCCATGGTGCGACCGCACCTGGAGTATTGTGTTCAGTACTGGTCTCCGTATCTCAAAAAAGATATAGTAGAATTGGAAAAGGTACAGCGAAGGGCGACGAAAATGATAGTGGGGATGGGACGACTTTCCTATGAAGAGAGGCTGAGAAGGCTAGGGCTTTTCAGCTTGGAGAAGAGACGGCTGAGGGGAGATATGATAGAAGTGTATAAAATAATGAGTGGAATGGATCGGGTGGATGTGAAGCGACTGTTCACGCTATCCAAAAATACTAGGACTAGAGGGCATGAGTTGAAGCTACAGTGTGGTAAATTTAAAACGAATCGGAGAAAATTTTTCTTCACCCAACGTGTAATTAGACTCTGGAATTCGTTGCCGGAGAACGTGGTACGGGCGGTTAGCTTGACGGAGTTTAAAAAGGGGTTAGATAGATTCCTAAAGGACAAGTCCATAGACCGCTATTAAATGGACTTGGAAAAATTCCGCATTTTTAGGTATAACTTGTCTGGAATGTTTTTACGTTTGGGGAGCGTGCCAGGTGCCCTTGACCTGGATTGGCCACTGTCGGTGACAGGATGCTGGGCTAGATGGACCTTTGGTCTTTCCCAGTATGGCACTACTTATGTACTTATGTACTTATGTACTACATCAACCAGCTCACATTTATCCACATGTTTATTCATGCGTTCAAAGATATGAAGCAAATTGGTGAAGCTGTTACAGGAATTAATATCTAATTTGGGGAAATTGCTCGGAGCATTCACTAATATTTATATTTTAAGAACATGCGCTGTATTTATAAGTTTTAGGATATATTTTGGTTAATTCTCCACCGATTACCTGTTACGGTAATAAGATTCACAATTGCAAGAATAAAGATGAATTGAATATTATATTTTGTTGAATCACATTAACCTGCAATGCATACGCTTTAGGAACTTTTGTTCAAAGCATGGCACTAAATTTTAAAAATGACCTTACATTAACCTGCACTGCAAGTTTTAAAAGCACATGCCCAGAACATAAAGACCATACATTTAGCTTCAAAAAGGGGTTTATTTATAATATGGTTAATATAATCAAAGTAAGCAAGAGGTAGTCTTAAGAATTTTTACAGAGAATTTGTGCTTAAAATAAAGCAAGGTAGCAGGTCTAGATCAAAGGTTAACTTACAAAAGTCCTTGTTGTAGAAGCTGAGTGATGAGCACATGGTTACAGGAGAGATCTTCACAGCAGGCAGTGTTGGGAGAGAGGAGAGTAGAGCTGCAGCAGTCTGTGTGAAGAGGGGAGTTCAGCAGAGGAGAAGGATTCTGTGCTGCAGCCGAAGAGAAGAATCTGCTTTCTGTGGAACAGCTCCTGCCTTTTATACATTGCAGGTTGCAGGAAGACATGATCACATGAATCTGGGCATTTGCTTCCTGGTTTGCACTGGACCCTGGGTAGTTTGCAAAGCATTGTGGTCCCTGGTCTCATGTTTTATGACATTATAAGACTGCCTGTCTGGACCTTTTGCTGACAAATGGTCTACTGAAGCAAAAGGCTTCCTGTTTGGACCTCTGTGGCAGATCTGATAAGATTTGTCTGAGGTAGCCAGCAAATGGTTTTGTTTATGCTTCCCTCTGAGTCTTTTGTCTTCAATAGCTGAATTCACACCTTTTCGAGCCTTTCTGTCTCCTTGCCTCTTTGATCTTTGTTGTGTTGATCAGCCAGGCTTTTGATCACAGGAAGAGAGTAAGTTTAAAACTCTTTGAAGCAGTCCCTGTATTTGTCAGAGTTCGTTTGAGAATAGCCTTTTGTTAAGGGGGAGGAAGGGGGAGGTGAAATATTTGCAGCAGTACCTTTTTGTCTTTGTTAAGTGTTCCCAGAGGGAGGGGGGAAAGAGGGACTTGGATGAAAGCCAGACCAGTTTATAATGCTTTTGTCCCAATAAGTCTTTAAAAGCTGCATTTTTATATTGGTATCTGATTCAGCACAATCAATAGTTCTGCTACATATTTCAATAATTCTGACAATTAAACTGATATCATAACAAAGCAAGACTTCCCTAGGCTGAACCCATGCTGATCATGCTGACTCTCCTATGTGTTCTATAATTTTATTCTTTATAATAGTTTCCACTATTTTGCCCTGCACTGACATCAGGCTCACTGGTCTGTAATTTCCCGGATCACCCCTGGAACCCCTTTTTAAAAATCAGCGTTGCATTGGCCACCCTCCAATCATCAGGTACTACGGATGATTTTAATGACAGGTTACATATTATTAACACCAATTTCATGCTTGAGTTCTTGCAGCACCCTTGGTTGTATGCCATCCAGTCCAGGTGATTTACTACTCTTTAATTTGTAAATTTGGCTTAGTATATCTTTCTGGTTCACCAAGATTTATTTCAGTTCCTAAGCATCATCTCCCTTGAAAACCATTTCCATAAAGACAGAAGCAAATAATTCATTCAGTTTCTCTGCTATGACCTTGTCCTCCCTGAGTACCCCAGTCCATCAAATATTACAGGAACTGCAACTAAAGCAAGGAAGAATCATGTCTCTGCACCAGCAGTTTCCAAATGACTGGATCTCAAGTATAGAGTGTGGCCCACTCCAAGCTATATAGTCCCTCCTCACCAGTCAATAATAGTGGAGGCTCTGAAAAGATCAAAGACATTTATTCTCATGCTAATACCCCTTGGCGCAAGGACCCCAAGATTATTGATATAATGGGAAGGAAGATTTTCCAAGCTGCTATGTTAAATTCAAGAATTGCAACTCATCAACTGCAGATAAAGCAATTCCACCACTCCCAAGTTAAATACTCTGCCATCTGCATAAGGTCTCTTTTTCATAATTTCTATGTTCAGGTTACACCATTTCTCCATAGCATAGAAAAGTATGGACTTCACCTTATACAGTCCAGTTCTGACATTTATGTACATCATCTGGAACTGCAACATTTGCAATTGGACCATGCAGAACAGCTTGGCTCCAAGCATCAGATGTGCATGTGCTTGGTAGATTCATCATGCCTTGGAGATGGTCTTTTTGATAGTTAGGTCAAGGATATGGTATTGTACATCAAAGACTACTGCTTGACTCTGTTAGTTATTCACTCAGCTGGCAGACCTACCTGATTCATCCCTTAGATGTCAGTTGGCCGGCCTTTTACAGAAGACAATACAATATGCTGTATTTTCAACAGCTCTACCCTCAAAAGCAGTATCAACAATATCCTCGATTCCCCCAGCAAACCAGACATCCTACAAAATTGCAGTCCTTCCTTCAAACATAGGCAATCAAAGAAGTGCCAGCCTCAGAAAGAGGTGAATGATTCTATTCAATATGGGTGGGGGGAGGGGGCTGACCAGTTATGGATCTAACACAGCTCAATATGCTCCAATAATGGAAAAGTTCAAAATGCTTGGTCTTATTTGGCACTTACAGTGAATATCTATGTTATGTTCCATTCATCTGTCAAAATGATTGGCTTACTTCCCTGGATCAAAAGGCCCCTCATACCCATCCACCCCTACCACTGAAAATTTCTCTGGTTCACCTTCCTAAATTGATGTTACAGTTCTGTGCGCTACCCTTTGGTCTCATCAGTACCAAGAGTGTTTCCAAAATGCCTAGCAGTTCTTTGTTTTCTCTTACTTTGAAAACTGGCTTATACTGGCATGAACATCACAGGATGCTGAATGAACTCTATAGGTCTCCAAACTCTAGAGTTCCTGATCACCAAGGGGAAAAAAATCTACATTGACCCCCTGGCTCCTTTCACTGGCTACATAAGTACATAAGTACATAAGTAGTGCCATACTGGGAAAGACCAAAGGTCCATCTAGCCCAGCATCCTGTCACCGACAGTGGCCAATCCAGGTCAAGGGCACCTGGCACGCTCCCCAAACGTAAAAACATTCCAGACAGTTATACCTAAAAATGCGGAATTTTTCCAAGTCCATTTAATAGCGGTCTATGGACTTGTCCTTTAGGAATCTATCTAACCCCTTTTTAAACTCCGTCAAGCTAACCGCCCGTACCACGTTCTCCGGCAACGAATTCCAGAGTCTAATTACACGTTGGGTGAAGAAAAATTTTCTCCGATTCGTTTTAAATTTACCACACTGTAGCTTCAACTCATGCCCTCTAGTCCTAGTATTTTTGGATAGCGTGAACAGTCGCTTCACATCCACCCGATCCATTCCACTCATTATTTTATACACTTCTATCATATCTCCCCTCAGCCGTCTCTTCTCCAAGCTGAAAAGCCCTAGTCTTCTCAGCCTCTCTTCATAGGAAAGTCGTCCCATCCCCACTATCATTTTCGTCGCCCTTCGCTGTACCTTTTCCAATTCTACTACATCTTTTTTGAGATACGGAGACCAGTACTGAACACAATACTCCAGGTGCGGTCGCACCATGGAGCGATACAACGGCATTATAACATCCGCACACCTGGACTCCATACCCTTCCTAATAACACCCAACATTCTATTCGCTTTCCTAGCCGCAGCAGCACACTGAGCAGAAGGTTTCAGCGTATCATCGACGACGACACCCAGATCCCTTTCTTGATCCGTAACTCCTAACGCGGAACCTTGCAAGACGTAGCTATAATTCGGGTTCCTCTTACCCACATGCATCACTTTGCACTTGTCAACATTGAACTTCATCTGCCACTTGCACGCCCATTCTCCCAGTCTCGCAAGGTCCTCCTGTAATCGTTCACATTCCTCCTGCGACTTGACGACCCTGAATAATTTTGTGTCATCGGCGAATTTAATTACCTCACTAGTTATTCCCATCTCTAGGTCATTTATAAATACATTAAAAAGCAACGGACCCAGCACAGACCCCTGCGGGACCCCACTAACTACCCTCCTCCACTGAGAATACTGGCCACGCAATCCTACTCTCTGCTTCCTATCTTTCAACCAGTTCTTAATCCATAATAATACCCTACCTCCGATTCCATGACTCTGCAATTTCTTCAGGAGTCTTTCGTGCGGCACTTTGTCAAACGCCTTCTGAAAATCCAGATATACAATATCAACCGGCTCCCCATTGTCCACATGTTTGCTTACCCCCTCAAAAAAATGCATTAGATTGGTGAGGCAAGACTTCCCTTCACTAAATCCGTGCTGACTTTGTCTCATCAGTCCATGTTTTTGTATATGCTCTGCAATTTTATTCTTAATAATAGCCTCCACCATCTTGCCCGGCACCGACGTCAGACTCACCGGTCTATAATTTCCTGGATCTCCTCTGGAACCCTTCTTAAAAATCGGAGTAACATTGGCTACCCTCCAGTCTTCCGGTACTACACTCGATTTTAGGGACAGATTGCATATTTCTAACAGTAGCTCCGCAAGTTCATTTTTTAGTTCTATTAATACTCTGGGATGAATACCATCAGGTCCCGGTGATTTACTACTCTTCAGCTTGCTGAACTGACCCATTACATCCTCCAAGGTTACAGAGAATTTGTTTAGTTTCTCCGACTCCCCCGCTTCAAATATTCTTTCCGGCACCGGTGTCCCCCCCAAATCCTCCTCGGTGAAGACCGAAGCAAAGAATTCATTTAATTTCTCCGCTATGGCTTTGTCCTCCTTGATCGCCCCTTTAACACCATTTTCGTCCAGCGGCCCAACCGACTCTTTGGCCGGTTTCCTGCTTTTAATGTATCTAAAAAAATTTTTACTATGTATTTTTGCTTCCAACGCTAATTTCTTCTCAAAGTCCTTTTTTGCCCTCCTTATCTCCGCTTTGCATTTGGCTTGGCATTCCTTATGATCTATCCTGTTACTTTCAGTTGGTTCTCTTCTCCACTTTCTGAAGGATTGTTTTTTGGCTCTAATGATTTCCTTTATCTTACTGTTTAGCCACGCCGGCTGACGTTTAGTCTTTTTTCCCTTTTTTCTAATACGTGGAATATATTTGTCCTGAACCTCCAGGATGGTGTTTTTAAACAGCATCCACGCCTGATGCAAGTTTTTTACTCTGCGAGCTGCTCCTTTCAGTCTTTTTTTCACCATTTTTCTCATTTTGTCGTAATCACCTTTTCTATAGTTAAACGCTAGTGTACTTGATTTCCTAGTTTCACTTCCTTCAATGCCAATATCAAAACCGATCATATTATGATCACTGTTATCAAGCGGCCCTCGTATCGTTACCCCCTGCACTAGATCATGAGCACCACTAAGGACTAAGTCTAGTATTTTTCCTTCTCTTGTCGGCTCCTGAACTAGCTGTTCCATGAAGCTGTCCTTGATTTCATCAAGAAATCTTATGTCCCTTGCGTGTACAGATGTTACATTAACCCAGTCTATATGCGGGTAATTGAAATCCCCCATTATTATTGTGTTGCCCAGTTTGTTTGCGTCCCTGATTTCCTTTAACAAATCAGTCAGTCTTCCATGGGACCTCAACTTGTTCATTCAACATGAGTCACCTTCTCCCTCACAGTCACCACACTTTCACACTCACAGGGTAGATATTGAAAGACAGACAATTTCCTGACTACTGATATCTCAAGATGTCATGGAAATTCTCATTGCCTCCATAAGATCCTGAACCAGACAATCATACCAACACCATGATCCACTGAGCTGTTCAGTACCTCACCTATTGTCCTGTCTGTTATGTTTAATTTACTTGATTACCCACCTTTTCAAATAGCAAACAATACCTCTCCAGCACTGGCTTAAAGACTAATTCAGTTTATTTCCACTGTCCAGTTAATGGAAAACCTGGGTCATGTCACCCTCTTGTTTCCAGATTTATGAGAGGCTTAATCAGTGGTGTGCTGGTAAATGTTTAACAACAGGCTCTCTCCCCGGTCCATCTCTGCGCTTCCCCCCCAAATTGCAGAGCTGGCTATACCTGGGGAGAGAGCCTGGGGGGGGGGGGCAATACTTATTCTCTCCAAGAAAATATTATAGGTACAAGCTTAGATTGTGAGCCCTCCTGGGACAGAGAAATATCCAGTGTACTTGAATGTAACTCACCTTGAGCTACTACTGAAAAAGGTGTGAGCTAAAATCTAAATAAATAAATATAAAATATATGCTCCCAAGTTCCAATCTAATTCATGTTTAATGTGGGATAAAATGCTATAAATAAGTAAATAAATAGATAGAAACTCTGAATGTTGAGCACCTGATTCTCATAACATGATGTCTGTTTTAGAAGCCCTTTACCAAGAGAAAAAAAAATCTCTGCACCAATATAACAGGGTTAGAGTGTCCCTATAACCAACCCCTCCAAATGACAACTGATTACGATATACAACAAATTACTACTCTACCTATGAAAAGTTATTCCCTTATTAAACTTCCTCTGTGTGTGTGTATGCACAAGCTGGCATGTTTGAAAATTCAACTTTTTTTTTTTTTTTTTTTACAGTATCCGGTCCACGGTCCCCACCCCACCCCACTTCACCTCACCTCACCTATTCGAGACCTCCTCCCCGCTCCCCCGGTCAAAAGTTGTTCCGTTATTATACTTTCTCTGTACACATCCGTATGCACAAGCTGGCATGTTTGAAAAAAATATTTTTCAGTATCCTCCCTACGGTCCACACCCCACCTACTCCAGACCTCCTCCCTCGATCCCCCGAGCTGCAGGGTCCCAGTACGTATGTAAAGGCAGGCAGCCACCCTGGCTAAGCATCTTCATTTTATATGCAAGAAGTATGTCAGTGGTGTATCTGGTTTACATTTGTTCAGAAGTTTTAAATGTTTTCACCAGCCTTTATACTTGTTGCAACTTTTTTTTACATGTTTAGGATGATATCTCATGCTATTTAGAAAGATGATTTAAGTGTTTGATAACTCACTTAAATGTATGTTTGTTTGTTTAGATGAAATTGTGAGCTCAGGTGAAGAGGGTAAGGAAACCATGTCCAGCCAGCAAATCATCTTATGGCTACAAGGACTTTTTCTTTTCGCTGTGGTCTGGTCTATTGGTGGAACCATCAATGCAGAAAGCAGGAAAAAATTTGATGTTTTCTACCGGAATCTGATAATGGGAATGGACGATGAACACCCTCGCCCCAAAAGTGTAAAACTCACAAAAAATAATATATTTCCTGAAAGAGGTACATTTATCATTGTATTTATATTAAAATGCAGAATGAGGAGATATTGTATGGCTCTTTGTAGATCCATAAGTTTAGCTATGCAAAGTTTGCCACCTACACACAGTATCTAGGAGTTCAGATTCTGGCACAACACAAGCTAATACTTCTAGTACAGATAACTTGTTTGCTCTTAAAAGCAAAACATTAGTGTCAAAAACTGGTTGAGTAGGTGATTTGATTGTAAGTAAGTTACTTGGTCATGTGTTGCCCCCAAACCTCAGATTTGGTTATTCACACACAAGAAACCTTTCTTTTGTTTTTCTTAATCAGTTCTATTTTATTTCTACTTTCCTTATCACAATCTCTTTTCAAATGTGCAGCGAGGGAATTTAAACAATTTTTATCACAATTATTTTTGCTTATTTGACTTGGGGGCCCTTTAATAAGCCAGGATAAAATTTGCAGTTACTTTGGCTTAATGCAGGCCTTTACCCCATGGTAGCTGCAAATTTACATGCAAGTTTATTTAAGTTTACTGACGTTTATTGATTGCATTCAGAAACAATAGAACTAACATTGTCTGTTTAATTTTGTGTGATTTTAAATTGTGTATGTTTGATTGTGAACCATAGCGGGATATAAATATAAAAATAAATAATTAAATAAAAAAGAAAAGAAATCATTCCCTTTACCAGTACCTGCTCCTGGTTAACAAGGAAGCACTTAGAGCTGAGTTCAGTAAACATAATCAATGATCGTACTGGACAATTTACTATCCTCTTTCCCCTCGACCCATGACGCCTGATTCACTTCTACCTCATTTGACCACAACGCAATCTTGTATTTGTTATCAACCGAAATGGCAAACGCCTTTACGGTACTTTGTAAGCCACATTGAGCCTGCAAATAGGTGGGAAAATGTGGGATATAAATGTAACTAATAAATAAATGGCACTGAAAACTAGGCCAAAAAATACAAACCAAGGGCCCCGTTTACTAAGGTGTGTTGGCATTTTTAACGCACCTACAATTAGTGCATGCGCTAACCGTGTAGGCACCTATAGGAATATTGTAGGCACGTACACGGTTAACACACGTACATAGTTAATGAGCATTAAAAACACTAACACACCTATAACGCGGCTTAGTAGACAGTACCCCTAGGAATCTAACCAACACAATAACTTTCTCATACAATATTCAAAATAATATATATAGAAAGTTCAAAATAATTTAAACTTTTTTTTACAAAATTAGTAATATACAAACTGAAAATTTTGGTAGTTTTGATGCAATTAGATGATATTTGTATCTGTAATAATTGAAGGATATAACTTGGAAGAACTCTTTAGGTTTTAGGAGCTAGTGAATATATGTATAACAAATGGGGGGACTGTAGTGCACGTTTTACATAATGTGTTATTGTTTGATTTAATAAATTTTCAGTTTGCATATTATTAATTTTGTAAAAAATTTTGAAATTATTTTGAACTTTCTATATATATTGTTTTGTACTGAAAACTAGGCGCCAGGAAAAAATATTTGTGCTCAGTCTATAAAGGTTGCTCCAAGCTGATCATTTTTTATAGAATGGCTCTTAGTGCTCATTCCTGCACCCTACTTTGGGCATGAGGACTAACCAACTGAAACCTGGTGTAAATCCTGGTGCACAACTTGGGCGCACTGCCCCCAAATTCTATAACACTGCGCAATTCTTTGCAGTGCCCCTAACCTGCCCATGCCCCTCCCATAGCAAAACTCCTTTTTGGGTTGTGTGTGAGAGGATTTGGGCATGGATCCTTATTGAATCAGATCCATGTGCAAATCCACAGTAGAGCCAATTAACATCAATAATTGATTAATAGTCAATTATTGATTAGTTAACGAGTCGTTAATAAATTATTTGCATGCAGATCTCCGGATCATGTGCAATTTGGGGCCCCCAAATTTGAGTCCATTTGTAGAATCGGGGGGGGGGGGGGGCGGAGGGGGTTATCGCCTCCTAGTTAGGAGGCAGTAAAAGGTCCTGCATTAACTCCTTATTAGCACACGGTAACTGTAGCTTGTTAACTGCCAGATGCTTTCTGTGCCCACTCTCTGCTCATGCCACATCCCCTGGCACAAAAAGCATTTAATAAGTGGTTTACTGCATTGTAACTGCTAAATTACTGCAAAGTCCCTTAATGCAGCTCTGCACTGGGTTACTGTGCGGTAAACTGCATGATAAGCACGTAGGGATCCTTTTACTGAGGTGTGCTAACGGATTTAGCATGTATTAAGTGCCATGTAGCCCACATTATTTCTGTGGGCTCCTTAGAATTTAGCACGTGATAACCGTTAACGTGCTCTAAATGCATTAGCACATCTTAGTAAAAGGAGCCCTTAATGTGGTTTAGTAAAAGGGCGTCTTAATTAAAATGATAATGAAATGTAATGTAATGTAAAATATCACCCTACCATTGTTTAAATTGGTTTTGCCTAATGACAGTCTTATTTTTCTAATTTATACTTCTATTAATAGGAAGTGTCTATGACTTTTATTTTCACAAGCAAGCTGGTGGACAATGGAATAATTGGACTGATTACATTACTAAGGAACAGCAAACAATTGCTGCTGGGGCCAAGGTATAAGTGAAGTTTTGTTGGAATTTCACTTAGAAAATGGAAAGAAATGGCTTAGTTTTTAGGGCTGTGTATCGAAAAACATCAGCTTGCTGCTACTTTCTGTTTGTGTCTGCATTACACAAATTTGTTGTATTTTCTGTTGCTTAGGATTAGAATTCATATGAAATGAAACTGCAAATGTTGATGTTTTCCATGTCGTTCTAATGGCTGCACAACTTTGTCAGTGTTGGTATCTTCCATGGATGTCTCTATATAGCAATATGAAAAAAATCCTGACCTGGAATGTATGATTGCATTGAAAAGTGTATTTCTAGTTTGGCTGTATCTTTATCCTATTGTGATCCATTTAGAATACATTTCCCTAGATCAAAATATTTCATTGATCATCCTGCTCACTTTGCATACACATTATATCCTGGGGTCCTTTACTGAGCAGTATTAAAAAGCGGCCTGGGGGTCTTTCCCACATGCTAGTGCCACTTTTAGCACTTCTGGTAAATGGCTGATTTTTACCTCTTTGCAATAATAGTCACGTGCTAATTATCCCATTAGCACATGGCCATTAGCATATGAGCATTGACTGACACCCATTTTGTAGACAGTAAGGGCTTGTGCACTAATGCTGGGTTAATCAGCATGCGGCAATGTTCTCCACCCCCAAACACGCACCCAGTGTGAAAAATAAATTTTATTTTTTTAGCACCTGGCTAGCATGTGCATATGCAAAACTTACCGCCAGGCGCCTGAGTGTGATTTGCGGTAGGCCATTTTAAGGTGTGGTGAGCACGCATTAGTGCTTACCACAACTTAGTAAAAGGGCCCCTCCATGTTTAGCCTCTCTTGAATGCATTTTGTATTGTTGCATATAAATAAGTAATATTCAGGCAGCAGTATTCACAGAGAGCCACAAATAAGTTGGCTTTTCCGGATACCCTAATGAATACTAGAAACACAAAGCAGTATGGTGAAAAGTACTTTATTGATGAACTGCCCGACACGACCATGTTTCAGCCTATGCCTGTATCGGGGCATGCTTTCATATCCCAGATGCACATTCGCAATAACAGTGGGTTAGATATTCAAAGCGATTTAAATCAGTACTCCGGGGCTAAGCGCAATTTCAGCGGCATTTAACTGGACAGTGCCAGGGGTGGAGTTTGGACAGAGCAGCCACCTAGCCAGTTAGCAGCAATGTTCAGACCCCTAACCAGCTAGGAACCCATATAAAGTTAGGACTAAAAAAAAAAGGCTGCATTAACTTTATGCAGGGAAGATTACTGGGCAGCAGTCTGAATATCGATCGGTGCCCAAGTTCCTGGTAGCGGCTCTGACTGTCCCCCCCGTCCTGATCCCCATCCCACGCACCCCCCCCCCCCAAAGAAAAAGCAAGGTTGGCTCATGCCCTCCACCCCCACCAGTCCTGGACGTGAAATACCACAAGGCTGCTGCTAGAGATCAGGACACCCATTTTGAAGCAGCTTCTGACAAGGGCAGGAGTAAGTAGGCATCGCTCCTGCCCATTTACCACTGTACCACCAGGATTCATCAAGGTAGGCCCAGGGGGAAGCGGGCGGGGAGGGTGCTCAGGCCTACTATATGGACCTCAAGGATTCAAAGTGAACAGCACTGGTATAGGAGGTAATTTTATAACTGTTTACACCTGTATTTTGTGGAATTTTCAAAGCAAAAGCATGCCTGTACTTAATGCTTTGAAAATTACCCCAGGAATCCTATGTGCACACATTCATACCTGCTCTTTTGTATGCATAGCTTTTTGTGAAAATTTACATACATGTATTTGAATTTTCAAAAGTATTTGCATAAGTTCATACCCCTCCCCTTGGAATGCCTCTGCTTGAAGGGGGAAAAGTATTCAAAAGTACACATGTTCATACTGTATTGTACCTGTGTAGAGCAAATGGGGGGGAGGGGTGGGCAAGTTTGTAAAAGCCCATTTTTACCTATGGAAAAGGCTTTAAAAATTCCCGTTCTTGTGTTCTGAATTTTTCTGCATATTGTCTTTATGATTTTATGTGACATAAAGAAACTATTTCTGTATTTATACAAATTTGTTTTATACTGCATTGCATGATAGGTCTCTGATTTTATCATTCCAACAATGGAGACAGCCAGGCAGACTTTCTTTTTAAAAACCTATGTGGAGCATGGGGTCCCTCTGCTGTTTGTGGGACCCACAGGCACAGGAAAATCAGCAATTACCAACAGTTTTCTCATCCAGCTGCCAAAGCAAATATATACTCCCAATGTCATCAACTTTTCAGCAAGAACATCAGCTAATCAGACCCAAGATATCATTATGTCGAAATTAGATCGGAGAAGAAAGGGAGTATTTGGTCCTCCAATGGGAAAGAAAGCTATTGCTTTTGTTGGTAAGGAAATATAGATTTAATGAACTTTCATTTTTATTATTTTTAACTCAACAGAATGTTAGAAATAATACAGAAGGGATCAAGGAGGGTCCGTCTGCCTGTGTGTCTATCTTTCTGTCCAGAGGCAAAATAACTCGCTGAAATTTAACAGAATGGGACCAAATTTAGCTTGGGAGAAAAAAAGTTGGTTTTCAGCTGGTGGCGGGAAGCGCTTTGACTGCCTGCTGCCTGCGTTCGACCTAGATATTCAATGCTGGAACGTTTCCAGCGACCAGCATTGAATATCTGTGCTTTTCAGCACTGGCTAGCGCATGACTGGTTGTCGATATTCAGATTTAACCGGCCACCAGCCTTGGCTTAGCAGGCAAAGATAGGCCTGCTTTTTATGTGGATTTATTTTGCTGCTAAGCCTGATAAAGTTCCGAATTTCGGGACTTAACCAGTCATGCCCCTAATAGGCCTGCTTTTTATGTGGACTTCTTTTGCTGCTAAGCCTGATAACGTTCCGAATTTCAGGACTTAACCAGTCATGCCCCCAATATTGTGGCTTTATTTTTGGCACTAACTGGGCATTTTCAGCGGTGATAACTAGTTAAATACCGCTGAAAATGACTGGTTATCCATCGAGATGTGAGTTAACCAGATGGTGGCCATTCTCAATTGGTCTGCTATAATTGCTATAATATATATATCTATTTTTTAACAAATATGCTTTACTTTTTTCTTTTTCCAGATGATCTAAACATGCCAGCAAAAGAGGTATATGGAGCTCAGCCACCCATTGAGCTTCTTAGACAATGGATTGATCATGGTCACTGGTATGATAAGAAAGATACATCCAGACTAGATATTGTGGATGTTTTGATTGTTTCAGCAATGGGCCCGCCAGGTGGAGGAAGAAATGATATTACAGGTGTGTGCTTTAGAATGGGTGTATAGAAAGATGTTGACATTCCTGAAAGCCAGCAGCTTTAAAAAAAAATCATTTTAACCATCAGCAGTATCTTTAAAATGTACACTCCATGGTATGGTTAACAAAGCATTTGGATAGACTGAAAAATTACGTAATTATCTTGAACAGAAGAATGCGAATGACTATATCTTTCATATTAATTGCAGGACGTTTTACTCGCCACTTGAATATTATTTCTATCAATGCATTTGATGATGAGACCTTGACAAAGATTTTTTGCTCAATTTCTGATTGGCACTTCAGTAAAGGATTTGATATTGCATTTATGAGGTAATTTGTATTATTTTTCATTTTCAAAGATATAGGTGCTAGATTCAGTAAACGGTACTCAAAAGTCAGCACCGAAAAAAAATCATCTATTATAGGACAGCGTTGAGTACCGATTAGGGCTTCAGGACTTATGTCTGCTGAAACCAAGAGTAACTTCCTGGTGCCCCATTTGGACGTACATCCTTAGTATTGCATAACACTACTTGCAAATTCTAGCAAGGCCCCTGACCCGCCCATGCCCCCTTTTGGGTTGCGTGCTGTAGGATTTAGATGCACATTATTATAGAACCGTGTGTAGCAAAATCTGCGCCCAGTTCCAAATTGATGCCGATTAGTGCCAATTAGTACCCAATTATTGCCACTAATTGGCTGCTTAGCAAATTTAAATTGGCACACATCTTGGATCAGTGCCCAAATATTGGCGTTATATCTAGAATCTGGGGGATAGTGGGATATTTTAGAAGGTCTTATTTACGATTTCCACATGAAAGCACCAGTACAAATAGAGAGGGTAAAGCAGCATACAACCAAAGTATACAGACAAAAAAGAGCAACACTGGGCCTTCAAGACTAGGACAACAGGAGTACTTTATTAGCAGGTGACCCAACACGGGCCGTGTTTCAGCACCAAAAGACGCCTGCCTCAGGGGTCAGAGTATTGATACTGTAGTGTATAGATAATGTAGGTCAAATGCCTCGACACATCAAAGTATGCGCTGCAACGCGATTATCGGTACACAGGAGAAGGCTTCTTGCTAGGAGCCTGCTTTTTCGCGTTGCAGCGCATACTTTGATGTGTCGAGGCATTTGACCTACATTAACTATACACTACAGTATCAATACTCTGACCCCTGAGGCAGGCGTCTTTTGGCGCTGAAACACGGCCCGTGTCGGGTCACCTGCTAATAAAGTACTCCTGTTGTCCTAGTCTTGAAAGCCCAGTTTTGCTCTTTTTTGTCTGTACACATGAAAACACCACCATTTACACATGTATGTCACAGACACAAGTTAATTTCAGAAGGCCACTATATACACATGGATATCCACACTACACTGTTAAGGGGCTGTGCTTTGGGTGGAGCATGGGTAGGACTAAAATCTCATATATCCCAGTTTCACAATGGAATACATGTGTATAGGGAAGAATATCCACATTGACTTTTACATTTCTGCCTTCAAAATTAAACTATGTTAAAATTGATGGCCTCCCTCTTTAATTGGTGACACTTAAATGCGTAGGTTTGTAAAATTGGTTAGCTACACATGAAAGTGGCGAAACAGCCTCTTCCAGATGTAAGTGCCAATATCTCCACGCGGAAGCTGCTGGGTTGGTACCGTTCATTTTCTCAATGTGTATATCTGTAAAATGGCTGCTCCTACTGCAAGTGCCAGCACGTACATGCACACTCCTGCAGGTTTTGTAGAGAAAAGTCTCTGCATCTTCAGATCCTGACTTGGACAACTCAGTTCCTATCTCTATGTAAAACAGGGTTTCAGGTCTTTATACAGAGAGTTTATGTTTATAATGTTTTGTCCTTTTAATATAATTTTAATTTTTTTTTAGAACAAGCAAGCTAATGATACAAGCTACAATGGATATATACAAAACTGCTGTAGAGAACTTTCTTCCTACTCCATCAAAATCCCATTACGTCTTTAACCTTCGAGATTTCTCTCGTGTTGTACGAGGTGTGCTGTTGTGCCCACATACTCATTTGCAGGTATTATATTGTACTATTTAATTTATGTTATCATTTCCTAGTGACCATCATGAATAATATTTTACAGCTGAAATTACAAAAAATAAAAATAATTTGCATGTCCATTGACTAGTCAGCGAGTGGTAGACCATCGGGTATGGATGGAAATTTTAAGAAAGGCATTGTACATGTAGAAAGTCAGCTATGCAAACTTCGCTAGCCATATACACAAGTATACACAGTGAGGGGTAGATTCAATAAATGGCGCCCAAAGTTAGATAGCAAATACCTACAGAAGGTGATCTCTCCACAGGAGAAATGAGAGTCAAATAAACGAACAGTGGATCCAAAAGAAGTCCTCTCACAAATGGTGTTTCCTAAACAAGGTCTTTATTCAAATCAATAAAAACGACCCGACACGAATCGTGTTTCGGCCGTAACGGCCGGCGTCAGGGGTCTATGAATAAACAAAAACATGATAATCAAAAAAACATATACATTGATCTCATCATGTACATATATAAATATATAAAATGATCAGACTCGAAAATAATAAAAAATACACACACAATTAAATGATCCGTATATGTTAAGAAGAAACATACCTATCGATCTTTGATGCAAAAAAACCTATTGATCTTTGATGCAAAAAAATACTATTGATCTTCTTAACATATACGGATCATTTAATTGTGTGTGTATTTTTTACTATTTTCGAGTCTGATCATTTTATATATATCCAAGTGAATAGTCTTTGTTGGCAATACCACACTGCGGCTGTAGTGTGCATTTTCCCCTGGATTCTATATAGTGCGACTTAATTTGCATGCACAGATCCGGTCGTATTATGGATTTGCACACACAACTTAATTAGTTAAGCCAATCAGCACCGATAATTGCCAATTAATAAGAAATTATTGACACTTGGCATTAATTAGAATTTTTACCCACACAACTAAGCGTATTCTGTAATGTAATGCGCAGAAATTCTATGTCACACAGTTAAAAAGGGGGCATGGCCATGGGCGTGGAATGAGTGGATCTTGGGCGTTTCTAAAATCTATGCACGCCATTATAGAATACACCCGGTCTACACCTAATATAGGCATCAGCATTTACACCAAGTTTTACTTGGTGTAACTGCCCACAACTAAATTTAGTCATGTGGATGGGCGCTTGGCATATTCTATAAACCTCATGGAAATTTAGGCTTATTCTTTTTTTGGTGCCAATTTTTGAGGCGTAATATATAGAACCTGGCACTTTGCACCTAATTTTCGGTGCAAGCATTTACACCTGGTGTAAATGTTGTGCCCAACTAATGGCAGTTAGGCACACAAATGCAGGTATTTTATAACACCGCCCCTAAATCCTGATTGGACTGATGATATGTTAGGGAGTTAGTTGTGGTTTATACAGCATCTGTTTTCTCTGAAAACATATAATGGGTGTTTGTTAAATAAGCATAAAATAAGTGCATTTTTGTAAACTTTCATAGGAACCCTGTTAGAAAATTACCCCCATCTGGTGTAATTTTATAAAGCTTTTTCAACATGTAAACCATGTTTTACATGTGGAAAAGGTCTGATAAGTTTCATTATAGATTTTAAAATCCACCTTTTGATGAGCATCATCAAGGCACAATGCAATATAAAAACAATTCAATTTAAATAAAATGAAATATAACCTAAAACAATGGCATAATAAAATGCAATATAAAACAATCATTAAGAAATAAAACAATTAGTCCAAATAAATATTTTTGGGGATACAGTTTATTTATTTAGTTGTTGCATTTGTATCCCACATTTTCCCACCTATTTGCAGGCTCAATGTGGCTTACATAGTGCAGTAGTGGCAGTCGCCAATACCGGCATGAACAAATACAAGGTGAGGTTATGACAGAATAATGATCAGGATTGATAGACACATTGGGGGTCATAAGGGGAAGAGTAGGTTATGTCCAGTAAGACCATTTATATTGTTGTGTTGCGGGGTTAAGGCATTTAGGTTGGGTCATTTGAGTATGCCTTTTTGAACAGGTTAGTCTTTAGGAGTTTCCGGAAGATCAGGTGGTCATATGTTGTTTTCATGACGGTCGGTAGTGCGTTCCATAGTTGTGTGCTTATACTGCATTATACTTTTACTTTTTATAAAATATGAATGTACACACAGGTTTAATTCCGTGTGTGTGAATTTATGAGCTGCTGAGGGGTCATTGTAGGAATCTATTTTATAAAGACACATAGATGCCTATTTTGCCTTTATAAAATAGGAATAAAATAGGTGCCTTTTTGGACTTTTAATATATGCACCTTTTATACAGTTAGCTCATTTATCATATGCATATTCAGTATGCATATCCTGAAATCATACTGCTTGTGAGGTTGCCTTCAGTTAAATGGTTTATATGAGTTAACTGAACACGTTTGGGTCAATATTTAACTCCGTGAATATTGAGTGACACTGAATATCCATGCAGAATGAGGAATAGCTTAATATTAAATTTAAATAAAGTTAGGAGAACAATGTTTTCTGTTTTAACTTCATGTTATATGGAATTTTAAAAAAAACAAATAGGAGTATCACGGAACGCCTAGTACCCACCTGGGGGTGCTAACATTGTGGCCACCTAAAGGGTCTGTCCCAGCACTGCTTAGGCCCACTACCACCTGAGTATGTGCTCTACTCTGGTATACCCTTCCTGCTACCTTGCTGGGTTATGCTTGACTCTGGGCGAATTTCCCACCCGCAACTTATTTCCCCAGTGGTTTCTAAGGGCACTGGGGCCCCAATCCCAGGGATCCCACAGTTCCCAGAAAGCACCCACAGACCAAAACACAAACCACCAGGATTCTTAGTCCAGGACAGCAGAGTCAATAAACTAATAGGTTTATTGTTACAGTAAAACAGTGAACATTTGAAAAACCTAGGTGAAATAAGTACAGCAAGCAATAACAAGGATCAACATTAAAACTATCTAACACTTGTTACTACCTGGGCACCATCTGGGGAGTTCTGGAAATATAGCTGCTCACAAGTTATATAACTGCTCACAGAGCCTCAGTGAAGAGATCTTTCTCTTTCCTGTCCCTATCTGAGACTAAAGATTACTTCACAGGTTAAGCGGGAGAAACCTGTCACTTCTGTTACAGCTTTACAAAACAAAGACAGTCACCATCTGCTGGCCAAACAAGGGAAAGACACTTCATGAAAAATTAATATAGTTCACAGGCTTGGAAATCCACTGTTTTGCCACAAGGAGGAAATATTTTCTCACTCAATGAATAGTTAAGCTCTGGAACTCAATGCCAGAGGATGTGGTAACAGCAGTTAGCATATCTGAGTTTAAAAAAGGTTTGGAGAAGTTTCTGGAAGAAAAGTCTATAGTTTGCTATTGAGATAGACATAGGGAAGCCACTGCTTACCGTGGGATTGGTAGCATGGAATGATCCTGTTATTTAGGTTTCTGCCAGGTACTTGTGACCTGGATTGGCCACTGTTGGAAACAGGATACTGGGCTAGATAGATCATTGGTCTGACCCAGTATGGCTACTCTTATGTTCATCTGGGTAGTTATCTAGATAGTGGTTTGAATATTGCCACTTTCCAGATAACTGCCAGTTCTCCCCATGCACTGTCCCTACACTATCCCTGTTTAATGCAAAAGTGATCTGTAAGGATATTCAAGGGCACTATCTGCATGGATAATGCTGCTGAATATGCACAGGAAATATCCAGATACGGATCCATTTGTTTACAATCATTTCCATAAAATTGCTTGCAATAAATTTCACTTGATTTTGATCTGGAAAGTTAAAAAGAATAAAATCAGAAAATAAGATAATTTTACGGCATTAATAATTGTTCAGCAGGACACTTGCAAAGATATGCTGCTGACTTTTTTTTTTACTCAGCAAAACTGTAGAGCAAGGAAAGAAATTGTACCATTTTACATATCAGTAACACTCTCAAGTCTATTTGCTGCTTTACTTTTCCAGTTAAAAAGTTGTTGTTTTTTTATATCAGCTGTTTTAGCCACCTAGTTTCCAAAATAATTTGTGTACATTGGTGTATCTTTTAGGATGGAGAAAAGTTGATCAGACTTTGGATTCATGAAGTATATCGTGTCTTCTATGATCGTTTAATTGATAACGAGGACAGACAGATTTTCTTTCAGATGATAAAAGAAGCAATATCTAATTGCTTCAAACAGAGCATTGATAAGGTACGTTGGATGCTTTAAATTGCTTTTATTGTTGGCTGCATTAGTGCAATTATTCTCCATCTATTTTATGATATTGAATTTCAGATTTCCAAAGTTATTTTTTTTAATATTATAGTCACCCTAACAAATCTCTGAATACCTTGATCAGTTGGTTAGACTGAAGTTTTAATGTTACAATTTTCTTCCCCCTTTCATATGTCTTCAGAGCAAAGTTAGATATTAAGTTAGGAAGAAGTAAGATTATAGTCTCCTCTTGTATTGGTTGGGGGTGGGGTGGAAGGGAGGATGGAAGAGGGATTGTGGTGGCGAAGCACAGTCTGCTCTCCTCAAACATTAACATTTATGGTTGGGGAGAGAGGGGCTGTTGAGTTCCCTTGCAGAGCTTTAACATTGTGTTGGAAGAAAAGATTAGGGGGCTGTTGGATCCCCATCCTCAGAACAGTAACACTGAAGGAAAAGAGGGAGAATCACAGGGGTGGCTGTCAGTATTTATGTTTAATGAACATTTGATATACCGCTTGGACTGAACAGGCAAGACTGTGTTTACACAACAAAATAGATAAAAACTTGAAAGGAATGGCAGCTTGAAAGAGGACAGGTACAACCTTATAAGAAAAAACACATTCCAGAATTAATAAAACAAACATGTCCTTGTGTTAAAAAAAATTACTGTATGTAGGCTGCTGATTGGATGAACAATTCAGAGTCTGGCATCCAAACTCCTGAGTTAAAAAATGAGTTTTTAAGCAGAGTTTTGAATTTTTTGAATGAAGCTTCACCACGAATAAATGGTGGAAGGTCGTTCCACTGTTTGGTAGTAACATGAGCCAGTTTGGAGGAAGGAAGCACCAACGAGTGAGAATCTAATGATCTGAAGGACCTAGTGGGAGTATAGGGAACAGTAAGAGAAAACAGAAATGAGGGGAGGCTCGAGTAATAGGCTATATGTGATAGACAGGGGATCTTTAAATAAATATGGGAAGGAAGTGGAAACCAGTGGAGAAAATGAATAGTGGTGTGACATGGTCAAATCTCTTTGCATGACGGAGAAACCATGTGGCTGAAAAATGTGAAGGTTGAAGGTATTAGAGTTGAGAGACAGAAATGCCTGCATAAATAGAGTTACAGTAGTCTAGTCAGGATACTAGGAAGGCATGTATAAGAGTGTGCATTGAAAAAAATCTTGAGTAAACACGGACTGTACAAGGTTTCCATAACATGTAAAAATCTTGTTTAACAAGGTTCGAGATCTATTACTAAAAGTTAATAGTAATCCCTAGATAATGGAAGGACGTGACTGGAGAAATAGACAGACAGGTTGGGGTATAAAGCTGGTGATCCAGCAGGCTGTGGTCTTCTCTGGATTAAGAACTAATTTATGGTCCATTAGCCATCTTGCAATCGCATTGAGACAAACCTGCAAAGGAGAGGAATCAATATGAAGAGGTGATGTTTGGAAGGTTAGTAAAATGCCATCCACATAGAAATAAAAACTAATATTGAAATTTAAATGATCGTAGTGAAAGGAAAATATTGAAAAGGGCTGGAGAAAGAATAGAGCCTGTGGAATCCTGCAGGTAAGAGAATGTGAGAAAGAAAATGTGGAAGCAGAGAGGATGGTCTACAAGGTCAAAAGCAGATGAAAGATTGAGGGAAATAGTTGAAGTGAATGTTACCCTTGTCAAGGGAGGAGTGAAGTTCACTCAGAAGTGACATAACAATGGATTCTGTAGTGTGCTGCTGATGAAAACCCACCTGGCAGGGGTGGAGGATCAGAGTGCATTTAGTGAAGGTCAGGAGTTGAGAATAAACTATTTTCTTGGTAAGTTTATAAAGGGAGCAGAGGTTAGAAACAGAGTGGTAATTAGAGGGAGTATTAGGATAAAGAGATGATTTTTTTTGTAGAATGGGGCAAACAATAGACGCCTTCCAGGGAGAAGGAGCAGATCCAGAACAAAGATTGATCAACCAGAATAAATGCTAAAGGTAACGGACCATAGGATGGGATCTTTAACCATGATGATGGAACTGGATCCAGAAAGCAAGTTGTGAGCTTCATAAAGGCTAGAATCGCTGATGAGGCGTTCAGAGCAGGAAGAGAAAAGGAACTGAGGAAGGCAGTGGCTACTGAAGAAAAAGAGCCAGAGACAACATCAAAAACGGGTGGGGGGGGGGGGGGGGGGGAGTGGAAATGGGAGAATCACTTGAATGAGAAGTCAGTGGCAGAAACTTACGAGATGAGAGAAGAAGGAAGGGGGACATCCTTAGGGGAAGTGATATCTGAAACAAATCGGACTAGACAGGGTTAGTAGGGGAAGATAGCAGAATTTGAAAGTAGCTTTTTTGGATTGCCGTAGATGGAAGTTATAATAGTGAAGTTCCTGTCTACAATAACGACGATGCTGTGGCGTGAAACAAATTGGACTAAGAGTTAGTAGGGGAAGATAGCAGAGTTTGAAAGTAGCTTTTTTGGCTTGCCGTAGATGGAAGTTATAATAGTGAAGTTCCTGTCTACAATAACGACGATGCTGTGGCGTGCAAAGTTTAAGCCAGAAACTACCTGCTCTATGAACGCTGCATTTGAGTAAGAGAAGGCTCGAATGATACCAAGTGGTTTTATAATGAGATGTGTGGGAGTGAGGTCTGAGAGGGGCAAAAGTATCTAATCCTTCTTGAATAGCTCAGTCCCAACAAAGAACTTGTTTATCCAGTGATAGGGTAGAATATGAACTGGGGAAAGCTTGGAACAGAGGAGGGCATGTAGCTGGGTCAATACACTGAAGAGAACAGGAAAGAAAAATGCAGGGAGGAGTGTGGGAATGTGAGGTGAAAGAAGTACTTTGGGACTTTGCCAAAACAGCAAATGAGACGAAATAATGATCAGACCATGACAGTGGGGAACTTGAGAAAGAGGACAAGGAAAAATGTGAAGTATGGTTAGAAAGAACTAGATCACGGGTGTGACCGGCAGAATGGGTTGGGAAAGTGACTTGCTGTGAAATTCATACATCCTTCAACAAAGAAACAAAATAAAGCAGATTTAGGATTAGACTCAACATTGATGTCGGAGTTGAAATCGCCGAATATGAGGAGATTAGAGAATCTGAGAGTAGCATCAAAGAGTTTGCATTAGGCCATCAATCACATCTATGTGCTTGACTTTAGAATTCGGGGGAGCGCACTTAGATTTAGGCGAAGGCATTTACACCAGCTTTTCACTGGCATAAATGGCTGTGCCTAAATCTAGGCCCGTCCACCCGACCTATATGCCATTCTCTAAACCACATGTGAATGTAGACACGGCTTATAGAATACCGCTAGGCATGTGAATCAGACGCCCTTAGATTTTAGTCGCCATATATAGAATTTGGCCCTAAGTACTTAATGGGGTTTAGTAAAAGGGCCCCTAAATTTTTTATGGTGCACTAAGAAATCAAATGTACATCTCTATATGTTTTTTTTTTTTTAGTCATGGCTCAGTACAAAGAGAAGTTTTCCTGATTGTACTGATGCGTCTGTGTGGTACTACGGTTTCTCTCTTTACGTGTATGTCTCCTTTATGATTCCTGAAAGACTAAAATCAGCTCAACTAAACTTGTTATGGGCTTAGGTTATTGGAAGACATTAGACCAATTTTAGTGTTTAAAATTGGAAAGTGCTTTTGGGACCACATCAGGGAGACAAAGATGGAAATGCATTTCACCTGAACCAAGGCTTTTGTTCTTGTGTTATGATATCTTCCAAAAGCTACATCTTTAAAGTGCTGGTTGTTAAATTTGGTTTGTTCAGGAAAAAATGATAATCTTTCTTTTTTTGTGTAGAGATTTAAATGTATATATCCATAATTGTTTTCTCACTAGGTATTAAGTCACTTGGCACCTACTGGAAAAGTCACTGATGAAAATATCCGCAGCCTCTTTTTTGGAGACTTCTTCAAACCGGAAAGTGACGCCAAAATTTATGATGAAATCACAGACTTAAAACAGCTTACATCAGTAATGGAATACTACCTTGAAGAATTTAACAATATCAGCAAGGCACCAATGTCCTTGGTTATGTTCAAATTTGCCATAGAACATATATCCAGAATATGCAGAGTCTTAAAACAAGACAATGGCCATTTGCTGTTGGTGGGCATTGGTGGAAGTGGGCGACAAAGTGCTACCAAGCTGGCCACCTTCATGAACTCATCGGAGCTCTTTCAGATTGAAATCACAAAGAGCTACACAACCAATGAATGGAGAGATGATGTGAAACGAGTAATGCTTCAAGCAGGATTGGCTGCAAAAAGCACAGTTTTTCTGTTCGCTGATAACCAAATTAAGGATGAGTCATTTGTTGAAGATATTAATATGCTATTGAATACAGGAGATGTACCCAACATCTTTCCAGCAGACGAGAAAGCTGACATTGTGGAAAAAATGCAGGCAGCGGCAAGGACAGAAGGCAAAAAAATAGAAGCTACTCCTCTGGCAATGTACAATTTCTTTATTGAAAGGGTGAAAGCAAATTTACATATTGTCTTGGGTGAGAATTGTAGAACAGTTTAAATTGAATATGATGATACTCTGAAATGAATTATAACACTCGCTTATGCATCTTCAGATGATTCAATCTACTGCAGTCATGATATTATATAACTAGCCGTTAAGCCCGTAAAAACGGGCGAGATTTCCAGCAGCCCTCCTCGCCGCCACTCCCTCCCCCCTCCGTGCTGGGCCCCCTGCACTGACCTGACAGCGCCTCTCACCTCCGTGTGAAAGCGCTGCAGGCACACGGAGGTGAGAGGCGCTGTCAGTGCAGGGGGCCCGATACAGAGGGGGGTGGGAGCGGCGACGGGGAGGGTGGAGGTTGGTGCGCGCGATGTTCGTTTCTAGGCGGCGGCGTCCAACAGTGACTCCGACTCCGTTTCCCTCTCTGTTCCGCCCTCTGACGTCATCATGTCTTGACGCGAGGGTGGGACAGAGAGGGAAGTCTCTACTGTGCATTTGCAGGTGAGTCGGTCACTTGCCGTTTATATGTTTGATGTTCACTGATATGATCATGTCTCCCCCCTTCTAAAAGCAGAACACTGGTTACCAGTTTCTGCTTGTATCAAATGCAAAGTACTAATGCTTGTACACAAAGGACTGCACACTGCTTCACCTCGCTATTTAGCTAATCGCTTAGGGGTCTTTTACTATGCTGCGGTAGGCACTAATGCATCCTTACTGCAGGGTGTGCTCAGGCATCCTGTGGTAATTTTTGCATATGCGTGTGCTACCTATGTGCTAAAATATAAATGTTATTTTTTAGCGCTGGGGCGGGTCTGTGGGTGGAGAGTTGGGCGTGTTCTGCTTAACCGGTTAGCACAGCTACATTGCCGCATGCTAACCGACTGGCGCATGGTTAGCATGTGAGTCCTTACAGCCTACATAATGGTTGGCGGTAGGGGTCACGCACTAATGGCCACATACTAATGGGAAAATTAGCGCATGGCCATTAATGGGGAAAATAGAAAAATCGGCCATTTTACCCTGGCGGAAAAATGGCCTTAGTACATGGCAGTGAACTGTGTTAAGGATGTGCTAAGGCCACTTTTTACCACAGTTTGGTAAAAGGTCCCCTTAATCCTATATATTCCTTTCACCCTTAATTTCTTGCAATCTGCTGCATACATTGGAGCACAACCAGAGATTCAGCCTTTTGTTATTTAGGTCCTTTCTTAAGGACCCTACATTTGGACCCTTCCCAACAAAAAATGTAAAAAGCAGTAAAAACCTGGTTTTATAATAAAGTTGTTAAGGGGTCCCTTAACTAAGGTGCGCCAAAAAATGTCCTGCGCTGTTGTAGGCGCGTGTGTTGGACGCACGCAGGTCCAGATTTCAGTGCGCCTGCAAAAGCCTTTTTTGGCTGAAAATGGACATGCGGCAAAATAAAAATTGGAGCGCATCCGTTTTGGGCCTGAGACCTTACCACCACCCATTCACTTAGTGGTAAGGTCTCACGCATTAACTGGGTGGTAATCGTCAGTGCGCATACACTGATGATTACCGCCCGGTTAGAAAATGAAAATGTTTTCTGTCGCGCATATCGGATGCGCATAAAAAATTCAATTGCTGCCCGGGGCACTTGGTAGCCGGGCGGTAGTTCCAAATTGATGCATGTTGGATGCACGTAGGGCGCCTTCACACCTTAGTAAAATGGCCCCTAAGTGATTTTCTTATACTTGTTTTAGATACTTCTGTTTATCCCTTGTTTCTTTTCTCCCCAGCTTGTTTGACTTTTTCTTCTTTATTTTCCTGGCCCCCCTCTTCCCTGCTGCATGTTTTCCTTTCCTCCCCTTTCTTCCCCACGTGATGTTATCTTTTGTGAGCCACCTTGATTTGCTCACATGATTGGCAGTATAACAAGAGTTTGTAAATAAATAATAAATTAGCATTGTTTTTATTCTTTTTAGCAATGAGTCCTATTGGTGATGCATTCCGTAATCGATTGCGTATGTTCCCATCACTGATAAATTGCTGCACCATTGATTGGTTCCAATCCTGGCCTAAAGATGCTCTTGAAATGGTGGCCAACAAGTTTCTGGAAGATGTGGAACTGGATGATGATGTTCGAAAAGAGTAAGTCTTCCTTTACTTCTATTTTGATAGACTTAAAATGTCGAATCCAATGTTGTTAATGTAATCACCGTTTGAACAAAATAACTTAAATTCAAACGAATCAATATTCAACGTCCTCCTGCCCACTTAAATCACTTTGAATATTGACCCCCTAATCTCCTAATTTTAGGAGTATAAAAAGTGGGTGGCACCAAGAGCAGATTTAGGATGGTGAAATGTTTTGGGGGGGGAACTTCCACTGTAACTATTCTTCAATTATATAATACTAGGAAAAAATGCCCATTTCTGATAGGCCTTGTGGGGGGGGGGGGGGGGGGGGGGGGGGGGAAGAAGCCTGCTGGGCTCCGGGCAGGGGTGGGAGAGAGGTTCTGATGCTAATCAGGGGCAGGAGAAGGGTTGCGGTGCTGATTGGGAAGGCGGGAAGAGGGTCTGATGCTGATCGGGGGAATGTGTGCCATCTGCTTATGCGGGTCCCAGCCAATATTCAGCCGGTACCCGTATGAGTATATTATGTGGGTCCCGACTGAATACCAGATTCCAATATTCAATGCTGGTGCCTGGACGTGGGCCAGCATTGAATATCAGGGCCTAATTCTTCCCAAGATGGTCAGCATTTTAAAAAATTGCTGAATGCTGCTGTCTGACTGGATGATAAATATAGCTAATACTGATGTGAATGAAGATTTAAAATTGCAGATTCATAGCAATGATTTTCCTTAGGGTTGTGTCAATGTGCAAATATTTTCAAGAAAGTGTCAAAGAGCTGTCTGGTGTTTTTTACAACACATTACGAAGGCACAACTATGTGACACCAACATCTTACCTTGAACTGATTCTCACCTTTAAGACTCTACTAAATAGCAAAAGGCAAGAAGTTGATTTGATGAGAAATCGCTATATTGTGGGTCTGCAGAAACTTGATTTTGCATCTTCACAGGTAAACTCTCTTTAAAATAATTAATGAAAGCTATATCATTATTTAATAGTGCAAAACAACAACAAAAAAAACCCAGCTCTTAATACCAACAGTATTCTTAGACTTTTTCAGCTGTGAGTTAAGATTATTGAGACCCCCTTTAACTACTGTAAAATGTGTTAAGCAGACTATTAATGCCCGAAGAACAGACTTTTCTACTGCTAGACAGTGGCGTACCAGGGGGGGGGGGGCGGTGGGGGCAGTCCGCCCCGGGTGCACGCCGCTGGGGGGTGCCGCGGCGCGCGCCTGCTGCGAGAGTTCGCTATCTTCTCTCGTTCGCTGCAGCTCCCTCTGCCCTGGAACAGGTTACTTCCTGTTCCGGGGCAGAGGGAGCTGCAGTGAACAAGCAAAGTTAGTAAACTCGCAGCAGGCGCGCGCTGCGGCACCCCCCCCCAGCGGCATGCACCCGGGGGGGGGCTCTTTTGCCAGGGGGGGTCCACGCTGCATCGGGGGGGGGGGGGGCGCTGCACCCGGGGGCGGGGCGCCACCCCGGGTGTCCGCCCCCCCTAGGAACGTCACTGCTGCGAGAAGGTCATATTGGGCCAGATTCTGTAAATAGTGCTGATAAAATTCAGCCCGCAATGCTGTTCTATAAAGGGCACTTCAGGATAAGCTCTCTTTATAGATAGCATTGAGTGCTGAATTTGGCGCTCAGCTCACGTCATTTGAAACCTGGAGGAAATTCTGGCTTGCACATGTTTTGTGAATGTCCCTGACCTGCCCATGCCCCAACAACGGCCGTGCCCCCTTCTGAGTTGCATGTGATCTATTTTAGGCACCCATTGTTACAGAACAGTGTGTAGCCAGATTGGCGCCCAAATTAATATATTAAACTAACTGCTGAATCTTGCCACTGAGGATATCTTCTAAGACTAAAACAGCAACAACACTGGGAAAAGACCAAGGGTCCATCGAGCCCACCATCCTGTCCACGACAGCGGCCAATCCAGGTCAAGGGCACCTGGCAAGCTTCCCAAATGTACAAACATTCTATACATGTTATTCCTGGCATTGTGGATTTTTCCCAAGTCCATTTAGTAGCGGTTTATGGACTTCTCCTTTAGGAAACCGTCCAACCCCTTTTTAAACTCTGCTAAGCTAACCACCTTCACTACGTTCTCCGGCAACGAATTCCAGAGTTTAATTATGCGTTGGGTGAAGAAATATTTTCTCCGATTTGTTTTAAATTTACTACCCTGTAGTTTCATCGCACGCCCCTAGTCCTAGTATTTTTGGAAAGCATGAACAGATGCTTCACATCCACCTGTTCCATTCCACTCATTATTTTATATACCTCTATCATGTCTCCCCTCAGCTGTCTGTTCTCCAAACTGAAAAGCCCTAGCCTCCTGAGTCTTTCTTCATAGGGAAGTCGTCCCATCCCCGCTATCATTTTAGTCGCCGTTCACTGCACCTTTTCCAATTCTACTATATCTTTCTTGAGATGCGGCGACCAGAACTGATCACAATACTCAAGGTGCCATGGAGCGATAGAATGGCATTATAACATCCTCACACCTGTTTTCCATACCTTTCCTAATAATACCCAATCTTGTTGGGAGTTAATGACTTTGAATAACTTTGTGTCATCAGCAAATGTAATTACCTCGCTAGTTACTCCCATCTCTAAATCATTTATAAATATATTAAAAAGCAGCGGTCCTAGCACAGACCCCTGAGGAACCCCACTAACTACCCTTCTCCATTGTGAATACTGCCCATTTAACCCCACTCTCTGTTTCCTATCCTTCAACCAGTTTTTAATCCACAATAGGACATTTCCTCCAATCCCATGACCCTCCAATTTCCTCTGTAGCCTTTCATGAGGTACCTTGTCAAACGCCTTTTGAAAATCCAGATACACAATATCAACCGGCTCCCCTTTGTCCACATGTTTGTTTACTCCTTCAAAGAATTGAAGTAAATTGGTCAGGCAAGATTTCCCCACACTAAAGCCGTTCTTACTTGGTCTCAGTAATCCATGTCCTTGGATGTGCTCTGTAATTTTGTTTTTAATAATAGCCTCTACCATTTTCCTCGGTACCGACGTCAGACTCACCGGTCTATAATTTCCCGGATCTCCCCTGGAACCTTTTTTGAAAATTGGCGTTACATTGGCCACCCTCCAATCTTCCAGTACCACGCTCGATTTTAAGGATAAATTGCATATCACTAACAATTGAAACAATTAAGGGCTGTTCATTCCCATTTTTATGAAAAACTGTTTGCCCTATTAGTACAATCAATGGCTCTGTCTCAATTGGATTATTTTAGTTATCTTTGGACCTCTTTTACCAAACCATGCTAGCGATTCCTGCTCTGGCAATGCCGTTGAAGCCCATTCACTTTGCCATTGCCATGCCAGGAATCCTACCATGGTTTAATAAAAGGGGCCCTTTTTGTGGGAACTACTGACTTGCTCTTGAAAAAACTTCAACTCTTGCAAAACACTGCAGCCAGATAAATTTTTAAAAAGATTATGTTTGACCACCATTGTTTATTATGCTTCATTGGTCTCTTCAGGTATGGGCTGCTTTTAAATTAGCCTGTTGTATTTTAAAAACTTTAAATGGTATGACTCGCTCTCAATTTCCTTCTGGCAGGTCAAGGGATCGTCATTCTTTGATTTTTTTTTTTCTTGTTTTAAGTCAACTTGTCACAAGAAAACATTAGAATTATCTTCTTTTTAAGAGGTTCAGATTTGGAATGCTTGTTTCAAAAATGTTTTGGATTAAGTGGTAACTTTTTGTTTTCCTTTTTCTTTAAATGGCATTTGTATTGATGCTCCGATTATGAGCCGTTCTGGAACCAAGTAGATTAAATATGAGAATTAGAATATGATGTTAATGCACATCCATGCTAACAGTCAATGCTATATCCCATGTTAATTTCACATGTGCAAGATTTCCATACTATTTTACAAGACGCTGTGCCAAATGTAGACCCTCTATTAAAGTAGGTTCAGGACTGCACATCAAAGGCCCTCTATGATTTGCCTTATTTGTTTATGTAAAAATATTCAGACGATGTACCTTTTCTGTTCAAGTGTAATACTTGGTAAATAACTGAAATTAAATAAATAAATAAAAATGTTCTATGACTAGAAAGAACAGTGATTTTTTTTTTTAAAGCTGCCCATGGGGAAAACCAACATAGAACCACCCCACCCCCAATTTAGACATGGGACCAGCTTTTTAACATAGCTGCTTTTTCTGCAAATGGATCAGATCCCAGCATCGGTGCCCCCCTCAGATGGCAGCCCCCAATGCCATAATTCCCCCAACTGTACCCCATTTGAGTGCCCCTTGTGGCACCACCCCCCCCCCCCCCCCCCGATAAAGATCCCTCCCCATGGTACACACATTCTGATCAAGACCCTCCACAGTACTGACTCTCCGTGCAATGACGTTGCCCATGGCGTATACCACACCTACCCCATGGCAATCTCCTTTCCAGGCCTACCCACCCAGGTGCAACCTATGTAATTGGGCCCCTCTGCAGCCCCCCACCCTTGACCAATTTCCTGGGCTTACTGTTGTTCCTGGTGTCTTGTGGAGCTGGACGGATGCCCATTCCAAATCTTCCCTCCTTAAGAGTTGGGCCATCCAAAATGGCCACCAAGACCTCTAGCAGTAATATCTGGAGGGTCTGCTAGGGGTCTGGCTTCCAAAAAATACAAAAACATGATATTACCTCTAGAATTTTGAATGACCCAAACGTCAAGGCAGGATTTTGTTTTGCATCAATGAGCTGCTTTGCAGGATTTTGCTTTGCAGGAGCTCATTAATGCAAAATTTACATTAACCTCCCTGTTTACTAAGCTGCACTAGTGGCTGGTGATGTGCTAGTGCTGACATAGTCCATTCATTTTGAATGGGCTGTGTCAGTGTTGCTGTTTGACTTAATAAACAGGGGGGTAAATTTGTGCAAACGTTTGCTGTTGTGAAGTGACTTTGCAAAAGTGAACTTCCTGCAAAAGTATCAGAACTTTGACATTTTTGCATGTCTCTAAGCATTTTTTGCACTTTTGCAAAATCACATTTTCTATAAGATGTTAATATTACAGATTATCTGATAAGGTATAAACGATCCATGTTACCTTGAAAAACAAACGTAATGTTTATTTTAATTATTCAAATTGATATTCATACCTTCATTTGTATTGTAACTTAATGAATTAAAATAACTTAAGACTGCATTATGAAGATTTCTAGTATTGAGGAACGGCAATTTTATTGTGATGTACACAGGAACAAATTGTGGTATAACAGTTCTTTATATGTATACCCAAGTTTGATTTGTCCTTGCCATTCTCAGGGCACAGACTGTAGAAGTCTGCCCAGCTCTGCTCTTGTACTAAAAGTTCTTTGCTTCCTTACACTTTCTTTGTTAGGTTTCAATAATGAAAATGGAACTGACTGCCCTTCAGCCTGAACTAATTCAAACTTCTGCAGAAACGGAGAAAATGATGGTCAAAATAGAAAAGGAAACAGTTGAAGTTGATGCCAAAAAGGCATTGGTATCTGCAGATGAAAAGGAAGCCAATGAGGCTGCAGCTGCATCCCAAGCTATTAAGGTAAAAATGAATAATCTTGCTAAGGAAAGCAGTGCAGTGTAGCTTTTGTAGTTGAGAACTGAGCTTCCGAAAATGAATCTTTCTGCTATTTTATATAACTACATTTTTCTGAAGATAAACGGTTCACTGTAGTCACATGTATAGGTAATGTCATCCAACAGTGTTGGCCATAGAGCATACTTCCTGAACTTTCTGGAAAAGACCTGAAGGGCCTCAGAGCTTAATGTCAGTTCCCATGGTCATGCAGTGTGCCTCAGTTTGTCATGTCTGAGGCAAATGGGTGCACTTTTCTCTATCATTATTTTCAGCCCTGGGCTCACTGATCTCATCTCATGGTTTCCAGTATCATCTTTATGCTGATGACACCCAGCTATATCTCTCCACACCAGACATCACCGCGGAGACCCAGGCCAAGGTATCGGCCTGCTTATCCGACATTGCTGCATGGATGTCCAACCGCCACCTGAAACTGAACATGTCCAAGACCGAGCTTATCGTCTTTCCACCAAAACCCACTTCTCCTCTTCCTCCGCTCTCTATCTCGGTTGATGGCACTCTCATCCTCCCCGCTTCATCTGCCCGCAACCTCGGAGTCATCTTTGACTCCTCCCTCTCCTCTGCGCATATCCAGCAGATAGCCAAGACCTGTCGCTTCTTTCTCTTTAACATCAGCAAAATTCGCCCTTTCCTCTCTGAGCACACCACCCGTACTCTCGTCCACGCTCTCATTACCTCTCGCCTTGACTACTGCAACCTACTCCTTACTGGCCTCCCACTTAGCCATCTATCCCCCCTTCAATCTGTTCAGAACTCTGCTGCAAGTCTTATATTCCGCCTGAACCGATATAATATCATCCCTCTTCTCAGGTCACTTCACTGGCTTCCGATCAGATACCGCATACAGTTCAAGCTTCTCCTTCTTACCTACAAATGCACTCAGTCTGCAGCCCCTCATTACCTCTCTACCCTCATTTCCCCTTACGTTCCCGCCCGTAACCTCTGCTCACAGGACAAATCCCTCCTCTCAGTACCCTTCTCCACCACCGCCAACTCCTGGCTCCGCTCATTCTGCCTCGCCTCACCCTATGCTTGGAATAAACTTCCTGAGCCCTTACGCCAAGCCCCCTCCCTACCCATCTTCAAAATTTTTTTTTTTTTTTTTTAATGTGTACCCCGCGCTTTCCCACTCATGGCAGGCTCAATGCGGCTTAGGTACTTATTTGTGCCTGGAGCAATGGAGGGTTAAGTGACTTGCCCAGAGTCACAAGGAGCTGCCCGTGCCTGCAGTGGGAATCGAACCCAGTTCCCCAGGACCAAAGTTCACCACTATAACCACTAGGCCACTCCTCCACTCCTTGCTCAAAGCCCCCCTCTTCAATGTTGCTTTCGGCACCTAACCTTTATACCTTTCAGGAAATCTAGACTGCCCCTATTTGACTGACTGTACATTTGTCCTTTAGATTGTAAGCTCCTTTGAGCAGGGACTGTCCTTCTATGTTAAATTGTACAGCGCTGCGTAACCCTAGTAGTGCTTTAGAAATGTCTAGTAGTAGTAGACAGGAATTGCCCTTGCTGCTGGGGAAACTGGACTTGTGAGTATTGACTTGCTGGGAGTTTTGTATCTCAGCTCTTGGAAAGATGAGAAGAAAGACTGTGGATTAAAATGATTAATATTCTATATGTTTATATACTAAAGTCTTTGTGTGTGTTTAGAAAGGAGAAGGGAGCTTAAATTTAAGTCTTTGAGTGTGTTTGAATCTCACCCTCCCATCAACTCCCACATACTCTAGGCATATTCTTTGAGAATGTTAGAATGCCTTTGTATCACTCCATGGTGCGATCATACCTCAAATATTGTGTGTAATTGTGGTCACTGTATCTCAAAAAAGATATAGCAGAATTAGAAAAGGTACAGAGAAGGGCAACAAAAATGATAAAGGGAATGGGATGAATTCCCTATGAGGAAAGGCTAGGGCTCTTCAGCTTGGAGAAGATGGCGTCTTTGTTTGTTATCAATTCACAAGCTCAAACCAACTATCTTGTCACTTGGGGGGGGGGGGGGGGTTAAATTCAACAAGGTGTGGTAAAAGATCGCCCTTTACCGCACCTTGATGCCCTGTGGGATTCGGCAGGATGCTGACACCCACCTCACAAGCAGCATTATTCCCACAACCCAGGACAATCAGGCCACAAAGACATGGCCTCATGCTCCCGGGCTTCAAGGAGAGGGTCCTCTCCAGTTCTGCCTGCACCTCCCCACTGACTAAACCCCCCCCCCCCCCATCTGCACGGTCCCCCCCCAGGGTCTACCCGGTAGATCTATGAAGAGGTACACAGCGCCATAAATGAACGGGACGCTGTGCCCAAATGGGATGTGCTGTTGAACATTCTGATGATCCCCGTAAAAAAACTATATGAAGTATATTTGAAGATAGATTGAATATATGAAACTGGACTTTGTAAACGATAAACGATTGGATGTTTGGGACATAATTAGATTGTGCATTGAATAGTCCTCACATCTACACTGATAGGTCTCGTCAACAGGATTATAGAATAGCATGAACAAATTCAAATTTGTGCCAATTAACATCGATAATGGTTAGCATCCAATTATTGACTGTAATTGGCTCATTAACTAATTAAATTCCACGCACATCTCATGATCGCACCCAGTTTTGGGCGACCTTTATAGTATCCAGGGGAGAATGCATAGAATCCAAATCATGTATGTTGTTACTTTAAGTTCCAACTCTTTATTGATTTTCAAACACAACACACTTAACATAAACATCCCCCCCCCCCCCCCCACACACACAACATATCAAGAAATCTTGCATGTACGCTGGACTAAGTACATTGTTACTGATGAAAAAAATGATTTGCAGAGAAAGCAGGCGTAATCTCTACAAGACACATTTCTGGGATCAACAATCAAAGCAAATGTTTGTGCAGACTTTTGCTTTGATTATTGATTCAAACCTTGCTGATAAAAATGGCGGTAGAGTTTGCACCAATGTGGTCATGTTTGATTATTGCCCTTCTTATGTTTTCACAGTAGCCAGGGGATGAACCATGTTACTTTAATGTGCTTTCCTATATACAGGTCTTCCACATCAATATGCAGGAAACCTCTAGTTCTATGTTACGTAGCTCTCCTGTTGTCATATTACTATATAACAAACGGCCTTATAACACTTTGTTCTAGTATGTTTCAATAAGTGTTCTTTTTCTAGGATGAGTGTGAAGGAGACCTTGCTGAAGCAATGCCAGCTTTGGAGGCTGCGCTCTCAGCTCTTGATACATTGAACCCTTCAGATATCTCACTTGTGAAGTCAATGCAGAATCCACCAGGTCCTGTCAAACTGGTCATGGAGAGCATTTGTGTGATGAAGGGAATTAAACCAGAGAGAAAACCGGATCCAAGTGGATCAGGTAAAATTCACTTTTCCTTTCTGTGTTTTGTTATCTGTTATTAGTTCTAATGCAATTTGTATAGCATGAAATGAGATTGAAGGGGGGCAGACTCAAGAAGAATGTCAGGAAGTATTTTTTCACGGAGAGGGTGGTGGATGCTTGGAATGTCCTCCCGTGGGAGGTGGTGGAGATGAAAACGGTAACGGAATTCAAACATGCGTGGGATAAACATAAAGGAATCCTGCGCAGAAGGAAGGGATCCTCAGGAGCTTAGCCTAGAATGGATGGCAGAGCTGGTGGTTGGGAGGCGGGGCTAGAGCTGGGCAGACATATACGGTCTGTGCTGGGGCTGGTGGTTGGGAGGCGGGACTAGTGCTGGGCAGACTTATACGGTCTGTGCCAGGGCTGGTGGTTGGGCGGCGGGGATAGTGCTGGGCAGACTTATACGGTCTGTGCCAGGGCTGGTGGTTGGGCGGCGGGGCTAGTGCTGGGCAGACTTATATGGTCTGTGCCAGAGCTGGTGGTTGGGAGGCGGGGTTGGTGGTTGGGAGGCGGGAATAGGGCTGGCCAGACTTGTACGGTCTGTGCACTGAAGAGGACAGTACAAATAAAAAAGTAGCACATATGAATTTATCTTCTTGGGCAGACTGGATGGACTGTGCAGGTCTTTTTCTGCCGTCATCTACTATGTTACTATGTTAAAATCATATATATATATATATATGTATATATATGTATATATGTATGTATGTATATATATATATGTATGTGTATCATGTCTTTAGTATTTTGCAAATAGGTTTATTTATAGCACTTATTCTAAGTCAAGTTCAGAGTAATATAATTTCTCCGAGGACAGGCAGGCTGACTATTCTCACCATTGGGTCGTTGTACGCGACGGCCCAGGATACCGGCAAAAACTTGAGAGCAAACGAAGAAGTCTCTCAAACGTTCTGTCGAATGGGCAGAGCGCACCGCGCATGCGCAAACGGCTTCCCGCCTGCGACACGAGCATGAGTCCCTCAATTTCTTTTTGACTGCGTCTTGAGTGACACGTTATTTCTCAACGGCACTCAGTTTTTGGTTCAGGAGACTAATTTTCGTGTTTCACCGCTCCCCCATTTTTCTTTTTCACTTGTGCTTAGTTTCTCTCAAAAAAAAAAAAAAAGAGTTATTTCCCTTATTTTGTTAGTTTTCTTCACTTGTTTAAGTTTCCTTTCTTTTTCGTTGCGGCCACCTTTTAGGCTGCTCGGCCGGGTCTTTTTTTCCCTTTTTGTGCCTTTTTATTTGGCACGATTGAATCCTTTAATTTCGCAGCCTCTGTTTTTCCGTCCATGTCATCGAGGACTCTCAGCGGTTTCAAGCGTTGTACTCGCTACAACCGGACCATCTCGGTACCGATCCCCATGCGTGGTGTCTCCAGTGCCTTGGGCCCGAACATTTGCCAGCTGCTTATAAGCTGTGCTCTCTTGTGAAAAAGTGGACCCAAGTGTCTTGGGAGGCTCAGTGTGAAAGACTTTTTGCTGATCGGTCCAGTCCTTCGATGTCGGCATCGGTACCGAGGTAATGGCTGACGAACAACCACATCGCGTTGGGAGCAGCGAGGCATCGAGTGGGTCTCCACCTGTCTGAGGCCTTCTGCCATGCAGCCCCCCCCCCCCCCCGGGACCAACCTTCGTCAGACCCGGCCCCGAGGAGGCGTGAGGATTCCACGTCCTCCTCTTTGGTACCGAGGAGTCTCGATGACGGGCGTCGAGCGAAGGCTAAGAAGCACCGTCATCATTCTCCTTTCAGACATGGTACTGAGAGCTCCGGGGAGCTGAGGGATTCAGCACCCAAGAAATGTCGGTACCGAGAGGACTGCTCACCCTCTATATAGGAGGTGCCGATACGTCGGTCTTCTGGCAGCTTGATACTGGCTCTCGAGCCCCCTCAGATTCTGCCACCGGCTCCTACACTGGCCCCACAGCTTTCTCCGATGGAGGCTCTCGACGAGTGCATCAGGGCCCTTCTTCCAGAGCTTCTGGAAAGATTGCTGCGCCAGTCTGCTTCGGTGCCAGGGGTGCTTGTGCCTTCTGCATTGACTGTGGAAGCGGAATCTGGGCCTTCGCCTGTGGTGAGGTCCCCGTCCTCGGTGCCGGCCACCACCCGGGTCGATTCTCCCTCGACGTCAGCGGAGGAAGCTTCACCACAGTCCAGGCAGGGGTCGACTTCTCAACATCCCCCTCGAGGCCATCATTCCTCAACGTTGAGACAGGCTCGGGTTCGGGCTGCTCTTAGAGAGCTTATGTCCGACACCGATGATGAGTGCTCGTGGGAGGAAGAGGAAGATCCCAGATACTTTTCGGAGGAAGTATCTGGGTCCCCTGTGACAGCAGCAGTCGGTAAGGGGGTGGGCAGCACAAGTTGGTGCGGTGGTGGTCTGAGTATGTGAGTCAGGAACTGCAGCCAACAAGAACACCCTAGGAGGATTCCTTCACTTATGGCCTCTTCCGGGAGACCTCTGTACTCGGGGTCTCGCTCCTGGAAACCTCTTCTCTCAGGGCCTCTCTGATCTACTCTGTTTCAGGGCATTTAAACATCTCCCAGTCTGAGTCTCATGCCTCTGACATGGCATGTTAGTGCCATACCTGCCATAACGTGGGCTTAAATCAGTGAGGCAGCATTCTCAGGGACATCTGCCACTGTACCACTCATTCCCTCACATGGCACAAAAGGAAGATTCTCAAATTTATAGTTTATTAAAACTTACTGTACCACCCAAGCTAACTTGCAGATCTGGGTAGTTTAAACAAATAAATAAAAGCCAGAAAAGAACTACAGTATTTGACAGGAACGAGGACAGCCATTCATAGTAGAACAATCAACCTTGACAAAATAACAGGGAAAAACACTAGGGAAGTGCAAAGAGGGAGAGGGGGAAGGGAAAGGTCAAGGAAAGTTTTTAGGAACAAACTGAGGCAAACTCTCAATCCTTAGCCAGTTAGAACAAATGCTTGTCTGAATAGCCAGGTTTTGTAAGCAATCTTGAAATTTTTAAAAGGCAACTCAGAGCGAATGTCATGAGGGAGAGAGTTCCAGTGGAAAGAGCCTGCAAAATAAAAGGCAGATGGCGGGTGAATTCGAATTGAGCAGATTTTGGAGATGGAAGAGCCAGTTGGTGATTATTTATTGAATGGAGTAGCTGAGCAGGGGATACGGGATAATCCAATTTGCTAGATAGTCAGGAAGGCCAACTCTAAGATCTGTGAAAGTGAGTGTACGCAATTTAAATATAACATGTTTCTCAACAGGGAGCCAATGGAACTTCTGGAATAAAGGAGAGACATTGTTGTATCTACGCACATAGCATATACGTTTAATAGCTATAGTCTATATGGGTTGTAATTTCTTTAAGTTGGCACATTTCAATGTCCTCTCTCTCTATTTCTCTTCATTAACCATGTGGATCACTCTAATGATTCCATACAGTGACCCCTAGTTGATGGGAAAGGCAGGGAGAAGATGCTGGAGATGGTGACTGCAGCTCCTTTTGAATGCTTTCTTTACTCTTCTTCCCTCCATGTTCAATGTCCAGAGCTCTCTGTTTGATAGCCTGATGACTTGCTGACATCATCCAGATGCAGAAAATGCCAGTAGGGGTTCCCTTCAGCCTGCAGACAGAGGATGAATGGATCCTCACATATTTAGTAATGGTCGTGTACCCCTGTCCTGACAGTTACAGGCAGTGGTGTGCTGGAGCAGGCTGTCACAGGCTCGCAAGAGCCGGTTGTTAAGTTTTTAAGAATTTTGGGAGCCGGTTGTTAAAGTAGGGCCCTCCATGGCTACTTTAACAACTGGCTCCCAAATGTGGGCTTGGGCCCCCTGCTGAATTATCTTTTACTTTGCTGGTGGGGATGCTGAGCCCTGCAAGCCAAGTAAATAGACTACTGCTGCTCCCCGCTCCTTGTTTCCAGCATGCTGCTCAGAGCAAGACGTTGGGAGTGGTGGCAGTCCATTTATTGGCTGCCAGCAAAGGTATGCCTAGCGTGCCCGCACGAAGGGAGGGAGGAGAGAGAGGCAAGTGTTGCTCCCCCCCCCCCCCCCCCGGCCACCCCTGGCCCTTCCAACTGCAGAGCTGGCTACGTCCGGAGAAAGAGCCTGTTGTTAAAAATTTACCAGCACACCCCTGGTTACAGGAGATGTTTAGTTGAAGTTATTGCAGCTCCAAGAGGTTCCATAAGTTAATGAATAAAAGGTTCACATACTTTTTCATACAAGGATACGTTATTGAATCTTTTTGTTGAAAAAATAATCTCAATACTTTGTATGAGTTATTCGTTTAATGGGGTTATCATTCTCTTATCACAGGTTAGATTAGGATCTAATCATGTTTTGAGTATAAATGATGCTGAAATATAGACTATCCTGGGGGTTCACAAACTCTTTCTTGATGCTTTAGCTCATTATCAATTAGTGAAGGGATAAATAACAGATGTTAAATCATCCAAAAAAAGCTTTTGCCTCACTGTCCACATTAACATTCATACTTTACCATCTGTGGTAATGTGTGCTTCATTTTCATCTCATTAACATAAATCATTAAAGAACATGTGAAACTGTGTACTAACAGCTGGTGTTAATACAGTTATAGTATAATGGCACCTTACTTAGATTCTCAAAGGTGAGAATGACTAAGCAAGAGGCCTTGTCAAAATATTTGAAGATTGTCTCATGAGAAATATAATCAACCTTGAATGGTCTATGATTTTCTTGGTTTTAAGAAGCAGCTAAATTATTCAGAAAAACATTTCTTAGTACTGCTGCTTTAAATTATCTATCAGTTCTGTTTGCTCAAAGTGATATGGTAGAACATTGGCTGCAAAGTCAATATATTATTAGCTTTAATACTGTTGCCTTATATTTAACTTGTACACTATAGTTGTAGTTTAACATTCTGATTTTATTTACAAACAGGAAAAATGATAGAAGACTACTGGGGTCCATCAAAAAAAGTTTTGGGAGATCTGAAGTTCCTTGACGGTTTGAAAGCATTTGACAAGGATAACATTTCTCCTGCAGTAATGAAGAAAATTAGAGAGAAATTTATAGACCACCCAGAGTTTCAACCTTCAATTATCAAAAATGTCTCTTCAGCTTGTGAAGGGTTATGCAAATGGGTGAGAGCTATGGAGGTGTATGACCGTGTGGCTAAGGTGGTTGCCCCCAAACGTGAACGCCTTAAAGAAGCCGAAGGCAAACTTTTTGTTCAAATGCAGAAATTAAACACCAAGCGGGCTGAACTTAAGGAGGTAGTAGACCGCCTCCAAGCATTAAATGACGAATTTGAAGCAATGAATAACAAAAAAATAGAATTGGAAACCAATATAGAAATCTGTTCACAGAAGCTGCTACGTGCTGAAAAACTGATAAGTGGCCTGGGTGGAGAGAAAGACCGATGGACAGAAGCAGCGAGATTATTGGGAATCAGATACACAAATCTTACTGGTGACGTGCTCCTGTCTTCTGGCACAGTGGCTTACTTAGGTGCCTTCACTGTGGATTATCGTCTTCAATGTCAACAACAATGGCATATCCTGTGCAAGCAGAAAGAAATCCCGTGCTCTACTGAGTTTAGTTTAAGTAATATTTTAGGCGACCCAGTGAAAATTCGTGCTTGGCAGATTGCTGGTCTGCCAGTTGACTCTTTTTCAATTGATAATGGCATAATTGTTTCTAATTCAAGAAGATGGGCCTTAATGATTGATCCACAAGGACAAGCCAATAAGTGGGTAAAAAATATGGAGAAAGCCAACAAGTTGTCAGTTATCAAACTTTCTGATACAAATTATACAAGGATTCTTGAAAATTCTATCCAATTTGGAACTCCAGTCTTGCTTGAAAATATTGGCGAAGAGCTTGATGCTGTTTTAGAGCCTGTATTACTGAAGCAGACATTCAAGCAACAGGGAGTGGAGTACATTAAGCTAGGTGAAAATATTATTGAATACTCCAAAGATTTCAGGTTCTATATCACTACTCGTATAAGGAATCCGCATTATCTCCCAGAGGTTGCTGTCAAAGTTTGCCTTCTAAACTTCATGATTACACCTTTGGGTCTTCAAGATCAACTTCTCGGAATTGTAGCTGCAAAGGAGAAACCACAGCTGGAAGAAGTGAAGAACCAGTTAATAATAGAGAGTGCTGCCAACAAGAAACAACTGAAAGAAATAGAAGATAAGATCCTTGAGGTTCTTTCCACATCAGAGGGAAATATTTTAGAAGATGAAACCGCTATTAAAGTGTTGTCTTCCTCAAAAGTGCTATCAGAAGAGATCTCTGAAAAGCAGCAGATTGCTACTGAAACAGAAAAACAGATTGATGAAACCCGACTGGGATATAAGCCAGTTGCTGTTCATTCATCCATTGTCTTTTTTTGCATCTCGGATATGGCAAATATTGAACCTATGTACCAATACTCATTAACTTGGTTCATTCATCTGTATGTCCATTCCCTTGCTCACAGTACAAAGAGTGATGATTTGAATAAAAGAATTGAGAACATTATTGAACATTTTACAAAAAGTATTTATAATAATGTATGTCGATCACTGTTTGAGAAAGACAAACTGCTGTTCTCTCTTCTTTTAACCATAGGCATTATGAAAGGCAAGGGCAAGGTTGATGATGAAATTTGGCGCTTCCTTTTGACAGGAGGTGTTGCTCTTGATAATCCGAATCCCAATCCATCTTCTGACTGGCTTTCTGACAAATCATGGGCCGAGATTGTACGTGCATCTAATCTGAAGCCCTTAGGGGGGTTTATGGAACATGTGAAAAACAATGTTGTTCAATGGAAAATGATTTACGATTCTGCAACACCACAAAGTGAGATATTCCCTGAAGAATGGAGCACTCTAAAAGGATTGGATCGCATGGTCATTCTGAGGTGTTTCAGACCAGATAAAATTGTTCCAGCCGTTCAAGAATTCATTGCAGACAACATGGGAAAAGCATATATTGAGCCTCCTACTTTCGACCTTGTAGGAAGTTACAATGATTCAAACTGTTGTGCACCTTTGATTTTTGTATTATCACCAGGTGCTGATCCAATGGCAGGTAATAAGCATTGAAGTTAAAGTGTACTTTTGTTTTGAAAATGTTGTTTCTTCGATTATCCTAGTACCAGCTGGATATGACTTTTTATCAATGACTAAACAATCCTACATTTTCCATTTTCTCTGCTTGATACATCTGTGTTCAAGGAGAGAAGACTCAAGGATACATCACCAAACAGGGTCCTATGCAATAAAAGTTTACATGTATATTAAGGACATTTTGTGTGGCTTGGATCAGGTGGCAGATCTTTGCTGGGCCTGGCAAGTCTTGACATCTCCCTGTGAACGATATTTCATTCTCCCTATCTCCTCCATGGCAAACCTAAAGGGGCTGTGGAATATCCCAACCCTTCCCCCACCCACACCATCCCTTGGAGTTTTATTGCATAGTCTTGAAGATATTCTCTGATATTCAGCATGAGCAGCATCACGGCCACTGATATTCAATGGCACTTAATTGGGCAGTGCCGCTGAATATTGGCTCTGACTGCCAGGGCAGTCAGTGGGTGGAGCCAGAGAAGAGTCAGCAGTTATACAGGCACCGTGGCCATATTCAGCACCAGTGCCTGCATAGCTATGTGGGCAGATAGGACGGCACAAAGGCATAACCCACATAACCTCTGGCTTGGCAACATAGGTGCCTGGACATGGCCCAGCAATAAATATCTCAGCTTAATTCTGCTCTCAGCTGTCACCGGCTTAAAAACCACTGACGGCCTCAGGCTGAATATCGGGTGGATCATTTTTTTCCCCTAATTTCTTATAACTTGTACAGTGAACCATACATTCAAAGAGTGCATTTTGTTTGTATACATTCAGATAATCATGATTTTGGTCATTGCTAAATTTGCAGGTTAAAAGCATTTTAACATGTAAAAGTAAACAAGTCAGTGGAAAACCTATAAATGAACAAACATGTTGTCAACGTCCATTTGTTTTCCTTCCTGCAAAAGTAATTTTAGTTAGGTGGAATCGGCCTAATTCTCAGTTGCAGTGCTGTACACTACCATGTGAAGCAACCTGGGTTCTATTTCCAACTCACATCTTGCACTCCCTGGGTCAGTTGAAGCTGTTTATGTTAGGGGGGCACAGCTCATAATCCACGGGGGAAGTGAACGTTAGTCATTGTAAAATAATGATAGCTTATCACCGGATATCAGCTTGTGATCGCAGGGTTCTGGATGGAGCCCTGATGCATGGCTTCCAGCCAAGGACTCCCACTTCAATGACTAGACCAAAGCAAGTTTGGAAGGGCTATGACATTAGGAAAACCATCTCTCGGTTCTTGCAAGTAGTTTATTGCGATTTGCTAGACCGCTCTAGCTGCCAAGGCAGAGCAGAGTGGTGTACAGGCTAAAATACATTTAAAAAATGGAAAAGGAAAGGAACGCCATTAAAAAAACAGGAAAGATATCCCATCACACAAAGACAGAGGGAGAATCAGCACACAGAGACTGACAGACACTGAATATGCTAAAAAAAAAAAAAAAATTCTCAAGCCGGAGAAAACCACTGGCTATGCTAGCTCGCAAAGGCTTGTCTAAAGAGTCAGGCTTTTACATGGGAGAACTTGTGACTGGATTCCAGGCCTAGTCCAGTCTGAAAGAGCAGAACAAACAGATCAAAAAGGATTCTGTTTATAAGAATATGCTGGGTCTAATAATGGGGCCCTTTTACTAAATTGCTCTAATATTTGTCCTTAGCACAGCTTAACATGGGAATTTCTTGTGCGCTGACAGCAAAAGTAGTGTGGAGTTTTTGAGGTCTTTTTCATATTGACTTTTTCAGGTCATGTGTTAATATTGCCATTAGTGTGTGAAACCTGAAATAACTTAACACAGGAAGACTTAGCGCCTCCTATTTAGACAGGACTAAATGTTTACGTTATGTCTGTGTAACCAGTTAGCACATGCTAATCAAAATGCGCTAGCTGGTTAACACACATGTCCATTCCCCTCTTATCCCATGCCAACTCCCAAAAATATTTTAGTAAAATTTGTAGCACACGGTTTAGCGCGTGAAAACAGGGAAACTGCTACAAAATATTTTAACGCGTTGATGCGATAACTTGTTCTCACGCGCTAACTGAATGTTAAGGGCTTAACTCACTTTAGTAAAAGGGCTCCAATATTTTGATCAGTTAGTGAAGATGTTCTTAGGAGTAGACTGTGTTTTAGATGAAAAGAAATAAAGGTCAACAAACAATTTTTGTAGGTAATTTAGGTGTTTATTGGACCAGAAGCGTAGCCAGGTTGAGGACGCGGGAGAGCGGAGAGCTTAATTTAAATGTGACAGATTGTGTCAAAAATAGGTGCTGGCGCCATTGGAAGTCTGCTCCCCTGGTATGCCTCTATATTGGACCTACTTAATTAATTAATTTGTTACATTTGTATCCCACATTTTCCCACCTATTTGTAGGCTCAATGTGGCTTACATAGTACCTGAGAGGCGTTTGCAGACTCCGGTGTGAACAAATACATAGTGATGTTGTTGTAAGATAAAGTTCATCTGGTACAGCCACATTAGGGCATCGTATAACGGAAGAGTTGTGTTATGTCCGTTACGTACTTTAGTTTTGTTGTGTTGCAGAGATCAGTGTTTCATCGGCAGTGCATTCAAATCACAAGGGGCATGTCAGAAGTGTGTCGGGGATGGCATTAGGGCATTCCTAACACTTGGACATTTTCCCACCATAATGGAACAAAATAAAAATGTCCGGGGCTACAGTTTAGATGTTTTAGTTTAGACCTGTTATCATGAATAAGTCAGAAAAAAGTTCCCTAAATGACCAGATAACCACTGGAGGGATTCAGGCAAGAATCCCCTTACTCCCCCAGTTATCAGTGGCCTAGTATGTCTAAATCTAGGCGCAGGGATTTACACCAAGCTTCCATTGGTGTAAATGGATGTGCGTAGATTTAGGCGCTGAAATATGAACTAAGCATATTCTATAATCAGCGCCTAAATCTAGGCACCCGATTATAGAATACGCTTGGCACTGATTTCAGCACCGATTTTTCTTTTTTTAGGTGCCATATTTAGAATCTCCTCCATAGCGCCCTTATGCACATAAGTGGAAATTCTACATAAGGCGCCTAAAAAATCCATGCGGTAAACATTTCCACCTAAGCGTATTTTATAAGCGACACCTAGATTTAGGCGCGGTATGTAGAATATGATTAGTTGATATCCCAGTGCCTAAAACTACACACGTCCGTTCACCCAAATGAAAACATGGCGTAAATCTTTGCACATAATTACGGACATAAATTTTGGAACACCCATGAGATGCCTATTTCCCTGCCTATAACACCACCCCTTTTTGTCTGCATGCATTAAAATTTAGGCGATCTGCATTACAGAATATGCTTAGAGATTTGTGCGCATAAATTCTAATTATTGTTTGCCAAGTACTGTTAACAACGCCAATTGGCTTATTAAGCCAGTTACACGCGCTGTTATAGAATCCGCTTGGATTTTGGCGCGGAACACTAGGCGCTCTACATAGAATCCTGGGGATAAATGTCCATTTTCTCGGCACTTTGGCGCACAAAGCGCATGTTAACTGCAGGTGCCCAATTATAGAAATGCCCTTTATGGGGGTAATTTCAGTACAGGGCAAGTAACTTAGGCAGTAGGATGCCGCATGCTAAGCGTAAATTCTCTTATCAGCAATTATGCATGTAACTGCTGTAAGACGTATTGACACACGTGGCGCTTACCCCATGTGAGCGGCTGGTGTAGATGTCCATGACTGAATGTTGTTGTGACGCGCCTGTCGCTATTCTATAACTGTAGCACAGAAGTGCTGGGCCCCCCTCCCCCCTGGATCTGCCCATGCCCCTCCCATGTCAATAACTCCCTAGCAGTTACACAGTTATAGAACTGTAACTAGGGCAGTTATGCACTTAACTGCCAATTATAGCTGATTATTGGAAGTTAGTGCATAACAGGCACTATTCTGTAATCTGCATGCACAAGATATATGCACTATAAAACTTATCCATATAAAGTTATATTGATAATGAATATTTTCCTATATAATAATTCTCACCTCCAACATTCTGAGGCTGCCTGGAACCATTGTTTCCGCTGGAGGTGGTGTCCCTCATGTAGTAGATAATAGTGACGTCACACAACCCACACCAGATTGGCCAGTAGAAGGGAGAGGGGCGGAGCCACAATACAGGGAGCAGCGAATCAGCACAACACTGGGAATGCACAGCAGCAGGAACAGAAGCCTCTCTCACACAGTCACTCTCACATACACTCTCTCAAACATACACAGAAGAAAACCTTGCTAGCGCCCGTTTCCTTTCAAACAGAAACAGGCCTTTTTTACTAGTATCTTTATAAAGTTGATAGTGTCAGGCTGAATATTTGCTTCAGTCGTTTAGTATATTTCACATATTGAAGAAATCGTATAGATGAGCATTTTTAACAATATCTTATTGCATTTCTAATTTCCTATATCAGGCTTGTTAAAGTTTGCTGATGACGTTGGTATGGGCGGAACAAGCACAAAGACTATATCTCTGGGTCAGGGCCAAGGACCAATAGCAGCAAAAATGATTAATCAAGCAATTGCAGAAGGAACATGGGTAGTGTTACAAAACTGCCATCTTGCCACCAGCTGGATGCCTGCTTTGGAGAAAATATGTGAAGAAGTGATAGTGCCTGAGAAAACAAATGAAAAGTTCAGGTGGATTGCTATCAATATCTCTTCTCCTTCTAATCAGTTAATTCACATATCTAGTTTACTCACACCTGCTAGCTGCTAAACTCTGTGTGACACATATTTATCTGCTCTCTGGCCAAGATAAAATTTCAGTTTATTAATATTTGCAGATTAACATGGTTTAGCAATATATCTTGTTTATTGAACTAAATGAAGACAGATCTATACATATAAAACTCACCCTCAACGTTCTATTGGCTGCTGACGTCACTGAAGCCAAGGTTCGTATGTTCAAAGCTCTGGGCCCCGCCCTCGCATGAAACATTATGACGTTGAGGGCGGAGCCGATTCTCACCTCCAACGTTCTACTCAGGCCACAAACTCTGGATTTCCACACTGTAGCTGTGCTCCGCCCTCACGTCAAAACGCGATGACGTCGAGGGCGGGGCACGAAAACCGCCACCCACATATAGCTACAACGGAAACGACAGCGGTGCACGCCACGAACCAGGTAAAACCGCGACGACCCATGCAGCCATGAAACCCTTGCTAGCGCCCGTTTCATTACTCTCAGAAACGGGCCTTTGTTTACTAGTGTTTACTACTACTACTACTTAACATTTCTAGAGCACTACTAGGGTTACGCAGCGCTGTACAGTTTAACAAAGAAGGACAGTCCCTGCTCAAAGGAGCTTACAATCTAAAGGACGAAATGTCAAGTTGGGGCAGTCAAGATTTCCTGAATAGAGGTGTAGTGGTTAGGTACCGATTTAGGGGGACGCTAAGCCATCATTAGCCAGTTAGCGTGCACAACGCGCCAGCTAACACTTCCATGTGCATGACACACCCCCTCCAAAAATATTTTTAGAAAATAGCTAATGTGTGAGTTAGTGTGAACCTAACATGCAAAATACTGCAAAATATTTAAGACGCATTTCGCAGTAACCTGATTTTCACGAGCTAAGTGTACATTAGGGCTTGATACCCTTAAGTACAAGTGCTCCACAGTTATTAAATGACCCCTGTGATGGAGTTAAAAAGTACAGGCAGAGCTGACAGTTACTTAGAATGAAACATCATCTAAGCACATGATCTAAGTATAATGAACTCGTATTCATTTGGAAAACACACCTTTTTCTATTCACATAATAACCTTACATGTCACCACCTTTTACTTCTATTATACTGAATTATTGTTATGCTAGTAATACAGTGATGGTTCCTTTCAGCACCTTGCATTTGTTGAAAGGCTTTCATTTCTAATCCTGACTCTCTCATGTTGATTGGCAGTATTATTATTATTTTAGACTATGGTTGACTAGTTATCCATCAGAACAATTTCCAGTCAGCATCCTTCAGAATGGCGTAAAAATGACCAATGAACCACCGAAAGGACTTCGAGCAAATCTTATACGTTCCTACCTCAATGACCCAATCTCAGATCCAGCATTCTTTAACAGCTGCCAAAAACCAGAAATGTGGCAAAAATTACTGTTTGGACTTTGCTTTTTCCATGCATTGATACAAGAAAGAAGAAACTATGGTCCTTTGGGTAAGAAAATAATAGGCAACTTTTGCGAAATAAGTATCCTCTTGTGCAAAATTCAAGGGTTTACTTCTGACATATAAATCAGAACTTTATAGCATGTTTTCTTAAAATTTGGTGTCAACAACTTGGCAAGCATCCATATTAAATGTCTTCCTTAGGTGAATGTAGCAGTAGCGTTGCCAGAAAGCAATTTTTGGGTGGGCCAGCAGGTTGGATGGGTGGGCACCCATGCTCTGTCCCTACCCCATTCCATGCTGGACCTCTACCTTACTCCCCACATGGTCCACATCTCTCTCCTTTCCCTTCAGCCATCCCCTGCATATCCAGCACCTATCCCAGCCCCCCCTTCTACATGTCCAGCACCTCACCTCCCCTTTCCCGCCACCCTCCCCCCGCTCGTATATACAGCTCCTCTCCCCTTCCCCCCTGCAAATCCAGCACCTCTCCATCTCCCCTTCCCTGCAACCTCCTCCCTGCAAGTCCAGTGCCTCCTCACCTCACAGTCTCCGTGTCCTACCCCCGCTGCAGCGCTTGCAATTTGCTATCGTCGGCGCTGCCTGACACAGCTGAGAGACGCGGCACAACGTCCTGCTCCGGGGCCTTCCCTCTGCCATGCTAATTCAACTTCCTGTTTATGCAGGGCAGAACGCGCGCGGCAGAAGGAAGGTCCTGGAGTAGGACGTCATGCTGCATCTGTCAGCTGTGGCAGCGCGCCAACGATAGCAAATTGCAAGCGCTGCCACGGGGGTGGAAAATGGAGACTGTGAGGTGAGGCAGCGCTGATAGCGTTAAAGGGAAGCGCTATGGTGGGGGTGGGAGAGGGTGTGAGGAGACATGTTGGTGACGGAGGTGTTGGGAGTCTTCTCTGGATGGGCCTGAGCCCAAACTGGGCAGGCCTGGGCGCATCCAAGCCCACCCGTAGCTACGCCCCTGGAATGTAGGCATATCAATGTGTTTGCCTACAATGTGCTGTGCATAAATCATTGTTTAGGTATAATTTACATTCTGAAATGTTACTTGGACCACAATGCACTCTTGTTCTTTCTGTTGAACAGGCTGGAATATCCCATATGAATTTAATGAATCTGATCTTCGAATCAGTATGAGACAGATCCAGATGTTTTTGAATGAATATGAAGAAGTACCATTTGAAGCACTGACATACCTAACAGGTATAAAAATATCTTAAATAATGTGAATTCATTGTGTCTACCTCATTCAGCATTTCGTAAAGGTCAATTCAATTTCATGAGATAAATTCTAGTCTGAGAGGATTCCAGTCCCTCTTCATCAGCTTATGATCCTATATTTGACAAACCAAGATATTTTTCTTTCAGGGGCCCTTTTTGCTGAGCGCCAATCCGGAACTACCGCCATGGTAGTTCCCCCTACGTTCCTACCCATAACCTCCGCTCTCAAGACAAATCCCTCCTTTCAGTACCCTTCTCCACCACCGCCAACTCCAGGCTCCACCCATTCTGCCTCACCTCACCCCATGCTTGGAATAAACTCCCTGAGCCCATTCGCCAGGCCCCCTCCCTGCCCATCTTCAAATCCTTGCTCAAAGCCCACCTCTTCAGTGTCACCTTCGGCACCTAACCACCACACCTCTATTCAGGAAATCGAGACTGCCCCAACTTGACATTTCGTCCTTTAGATTGTAAGCTCCATTGAGCAGGGACTGTCCTTCTTTGTTAAACTGTACAGCGCTGTGTAACCCTAGTAGCGCTCTAGAAATGTTAAGTAGTAGTAGTATTAGTAAAAGGGGACCTCAGTGTGCGTCAAAAATACACGCTGACGCTAGTGCAGGCCCCCTTTTTCTGCAGCTTAGTAAAAGGACCCCTTAGTTCACTCTGTTTGGTTTGTGTAGAATAAGAATATTCTGCTTTGAAATGTAACTTTAACCTATGTTGCCATTTCCCCCTAACATCTCACTTTCCTGGTCTCTCATTTACAGTCCCCTAATTTTGTTAAGGGTGAGTTTTCCTGTAAGATTTCCCATATGCATAATCATACTTGCGCTAATTTCTCTCAAGTTTTTTGAAAAATGGCTAGAATTCCTGTGTTTGCTGAGTTTTAAAGATAACACCAAATTAAATGTTGCTTGGAAATTTAAAATCTTTCTTGAGTTAAAAAATCAGTGCAGACAGTAGTTTGGCAGTGGATGAAGGCTACTTAGCCTTTTGCACTGAGGGGCCAATGCACAAAGCTACTGTGAGGAGCAGAACATAGTTAATGAAAGGTAGCCTAGTAGTTAGTGCAGTGGCTTGAGAACCTGGGTGTCTGGGTTTGATTCCCACTGCAGCTCCTTGTGACTCTGGGCAAGTCACTTAACCCTCCATTGCCCCAGATACAAAATAAGTACCTGTATTTAATATGTAAACCAACAGAAAGGTGGTATATCAAGTCCCCATCTCCTTTCCATTTCCCTTTCACTTAGGCATGCACATTATTAGGCCAGCGATACAGAAACATGTGTGGGGCTTAGCTTGCATGGTAGACATCAGCACACAGTATGTTAAAATAAATATTACAAGAGCATGGAAAGTTCATAGATATTTATTCTCCATTTCAAAAGGAGACTAACCCCTGGATTGTATATAGGTCGCCAAAGTTGGGCATCCATATTTGGGACACGTAGGGCACATGCCAGCACAAATGAACTAAGTTAAACAAGGTGTCAACAATCAATTATTGGCATTAATTGGCATTAATTTGCATTTTCACATGGATCTGCCTGTGCACTATTCTATAAAACTGCACGCTAAGTTGTCTCATGTGCAACCCAAAAGGGAGCGTCGTGACCATGATAGGGATATTCCAAAAGGTTTGGCACAGGATTATAGAATACCGGGGTTATGCACCCAATTTACACCAGGCTTCAGCAGACATAAATCCTCATGCCCAAAGTTGGGTGTTGGGGATCCTCGCTAACTACTATTCTATACAGGCCACTCAGCGCATAGCCTGGATATTTTCTGGCACCTAAATTTGAGTGCCATTTACTGAATCTGGCCCTCAATCTCTGTGTCCTAAAAGATCAATTTTGGGAGTTACACCTGATACCAAGCACGTTTACGATTTGTTAAACAGCTGCTAATGAGCAACATTCCACTACAGAGATAAGGGGGTTGTCATCCCCCCCCCAAGTCCCCCATATGCCAAACTGGCAAGAAAATAGTGTTGGGATAATAACCAGTTATGTTTCTAAGGTCGCAAAGATAACTGGCTTTGAACCTGATAATTTTTCTTACATTTATTTTTCTAAAATGGATGATTTTGCTGAATGCACCCAGCACACAAGCATCCATTTCTCCTTATTCACATTGGAAATAATAATCCGAATCATGTTATCTGATGCTAAGGCCCACCTTGGGGGTCAGCAACCAAGAACAAGATCTAGGTGTCGTTTTAGATAATATGCTGAAATGTTTTGCTCAATGTGCAGCGGCAGCCAAAAATAAGCAAACAGGATGCTAGGAATTATTAGGAAAGGGATGGTAATATGACCAAAAATACCATAATGCCTCTGTATCGCTCCATGGTGTGATCTCACCTTGAGCATTGTGTTCAGTTCTGGTTGCCGTATCTCAAAAAAGATATAACGGAATTAGAAAAGGTTCAAAGAAGAGCGACTAAAATGATAAAGGGGATGGAACCCTTCTCATATGAGGAAAGGCTAAAGAGGTTAGGGCTCTTCAGCTTGGAAAAGAGATGGATGAGGGGAGATATGATTGAGGTCTACAAAATCCTGAGTGGTGTAGAACGAGTAGAAGTAAATCAATTTTTTACTCGTTCCAAAAGTACAAGGACTAGGGGACACTCAAGGAAGTTACATGGAAATACTTTTAAAACAAATAGGAGGAAATATTTTTTCATTCAACGAATGGTTAAGCTCTGGAACTCTTTGCCGGAGGATGTAGTAACAGCGGTTAGCGTTTCTGGCTTTAAAAAAGGTTTGGACAAGTTCCTTGAAGAAAAGTCCATAATCTGCTATTGAGACAGACATGGGGAAGCAACTGCTTGCCCTGGGATTGGTGGAGTGGAATGTTGCCACGATTTGGGTTTCTGCCAGGTACTGGTGACCTGGCTGGGCCACTGTTTGGAAACAGGATACTGGGCTAGATGGACCATTGGTCTGACCCAGTAGGGCTACTCTTATATTCTTAGAACAGGCTCTGCGTCGGCAGATTCTGTTCTAAAGTACTGGTGAAACCTGAGACGCCCTGACCTGCATGTCTCAATTCCTACTTCCACAACCTATTTAAATCGGTTAAGCGGCACAGCATGGGTGGGGTGTAGCTATGCTCCAAAAGTATAGAATACTATAATTTATGCGTATTTATTAGCAATCTCTGTGCAAGCATTGATACCAAGCATTCCCTCCCACTCTCCTTCCCTTTCACCTATCATATCCTTGTCTACTGTCCCTATTCTAGTTCATTACGTTCTTTTCACATGTCCTTTGTAATGCCTTTCATAATGTAAGTAGTTATGATCATCACAATTTATAATACTGTTCCTACATTTCCTTGTTTTTACTGTATTCTTTACCATGTAAGATGCTTTCTTTTACTATGGACCTGCTGTATGTGGGAAAGGGCGGGGTACAAATGTAATAAATAAATAAATACCAGCTCTTTGGCTGACGCAAGCCGCTTTGCCTAACTTATACATGTCTAGATGTCTGCTGTTCTCTAAAGGAAAGAAATGCCTCCTTTCCTTGATAGAATAGGCTCCAGATTGGCACCTCTTTTTTAGAATTGCCTTCTCAGTGGCTGAATTTTCCTGCTAAATATATAATTTTTATACCTGCCCTTGCTGTACCCCAAACCAGACCCCTTTGTAAAAAGTATAACTTTGTCAGTTTTATAAATAAAAGAGGAATTACTTTTATACAGCACATATGTTCCTGGTTCTTCATAAGTGATTATGAATATCGCCTCAAGGTTATTTGTGACACTCTTGCAATCATGATGGCATCCCAAGACTCAGAGGACCTGCAAGACAGCTGCTTAAAACATTTCAGTTATAAAGTTTTCAAAGGGAAATTTTAAATCGAGAAGAACAGAGTATTATTGTTTTTATAGGACCCATGCAATTATGTCTAATTTATTTGATAACTGGTCAGACTGAATGTGATACTGCTTTAAATAGGTGAATGTAACTATGGTGGCAGAGTGACAGATGACAAAGATCGGCGTCTCCTCCTATCACTTCTGTCCATATTCTATAATAAAGATATAGAACAGGAGAAGTACATGGTTTCAGCTGGGGACATCTATTACATTCCATCACATGGCCCATATCAGGTAAAGAAATGTTAAAACACTGGATAGATGCATAATAAACACTTAGAACAACACAGTGAAACTAAATGTGTATTGTAAGCCACATTGAGCCTGCAAAGAGGTGGGAAATGTGGGATACAAATGCAATAAATAAACAAATAAATAAATGTCTTTTTTTTCCAGTCTTATATTGATTATTTGAGAAGCTTACCACTTATAACCCATCCTGAAGTCTTCGGGCTGCATGAGAATGCCGACATCACAAAAGATAACCAAGAGACAAACCAGCTGTTTGACGGGGTGCTGTTGACTCTACCAAGGCAAACATCTGGAAGTGGCAAGTCTCCACAGGTAAAACAAAATATAGAATAGAAACAAACATACAGTATACAATTTTTCACGTAGATTTTCTAGGTTATAAGCTGAAACTTTAAGGAGATAGTTTTCAAAGCCATATACACGCCTAAAATAGTGCTTTATGCGTGGAAATAGTTTGTTATAAATTTGTGTAGACTTTAATGGAATAATTTCAGGACCAGGCTTGTAGAATAACCTTTTATGTCCAGTAGCAGATGAACATAAATAGGTGCAAAGCTTTTATGGCCTTAAATGGAGGAGATTTGCCATTTGGTGTGGCAGGAAGGCTCTAGATCCTTTTTGCACAAAAACAATTTGAATATCTTCTTGTTTCAACTTGTTTTATTAAATGTTGAAAATATAAACATCATAATCAGAGATAAACAGTATTTCCTAACAAGAGGAATGTATCAATATAAAAATTAGTCTCTCAATGATTAAAGTTTCAAACACAGGGCCTCTTTTATCAAGCAGTGCTAACGTTTCCTGCGCGGCAATGCCGATTGGGCTTTGTCGGCATTACTGCACTGGGGACCGCTAGCACGGTCCAACCCAGTACGGCTACTCTTATGTTCTTATGACATTTCGTCAGCTAAAGAAGAGACGTTTCAGTGAACCTCGGAGAGATTTGGGGCAAGTTTGCAGCCAGCTGCGCGCAACAGAATCCTCAACCAATAAAGACGCTATCCATCGTTTGTTTTGGACTTTATGTTCATCTCCTGCAGTGAGGGGAGGGGGGGTAGCGGTTGTTAGTTCTGTTTGATAACATTATGTTGTATGGTTGTTATCTTCCTTTTGCAGTGTTGCTGATGTAGGGTGCGGATTTTGCTGGGATACTTGTTTTGACTGCTTAATTTGCTAATAAAAATGATTTAAACATAAACATGTGTTTGAAAAGGGCCTCTCATGGTGGAGAGTGGGCGCGGAAACATTGACTAGCTAGCGCGTATACTTGACGCATGCTAACTCTGACTCAAGGGTTCATCTGGATCTGAACTGGCTAATGCAGAGCTAACACAGGAGTGCTTAGCACCTCTGAAACAGGAGGCAGTAAATGCTCCCAGGTTTACTCTGTGCAGCATCAGTGCACGACTGCAATAAAATATATTTTAAATCCACACACCCCCTCCGCCAAGTACTGTGTTAAATCTAGCTGTAACACACATTAAGCCTATATTTTAGTGCATTTTAGTAAAAGGGTCCTTAAAGTTGGGATGGGGTATTTTGGGGTTAAGATAACGATAGTTCTAAATCCTTTGTATTAGTCAGCTGCTAGGTTCAGGTTTTTATGTTACTATGGCATACAGTTATATTAATATTATAATTTATCTGTTCGGCTTTTTTTTCACCTGCTTCAAATCTGTTTGATGGAAGGTCCCATTTTAAATGAAATTAAATTTGCCGGCCCACAGGTACTAAGAACTTGCAATCATCACAAGCTCTCTGAAAATTACTCTCCAAATAAACAATATCCTTCTTACATTATTTCAGGAAGTTGTTCAAGAATTGGCTGGCGATATCCTTTCCAAATTACCAAATGATTTTGACCTAGAAATGGTGATGATGCAATATCCAGTGCTCTATGAGGAATCCATGAACACTGTCCTCAGACAGGAACTTATCAGATTCAACAGGTATGTTCTACTTTGCAGGATTAGAAAGAAGCTATTAAAAAAAACTGTAGTGAAACTAGAAAACGCTGAGGACTTCAAGAACATGTTTACCATGACAGTGTGATTATTGATCAGCAGTTTTCCTCATCATTATACTGAGCATTTTTAACTTGCTTGGTATTATATTACATACTGTGGAGTGTAACACCTTGGTTTTAATTGTACAAAAATCTACTTTCTACCCTTAATTCTGCAAATGCTAGTCAAGGACATGCTTATTATTACCTTTTATTTAGAATTTCTAATTCCATTGTAAACTACCTAAAGCAGTGGCGTTCCTAGGGGGGGGGGGGGGGCGGTGGGTGCGGTCCACCCCGGGTGCACGCCGCTGGGGGGGTGCCGCGCACGTCTGTCCTCCGTTGTTCCATGCTTCTTCTCTGCCCCGGAACAGGTTACTTCCTGTTCCGGGGCAGAGAAGAAGCATGAAACAACGGAGGACAGGCGCGTGCGGCACCCCCCCCCCCAGCGGTGTGCACCCGGCGGGGGGGTCCTTTCGCCGGGGGGGGTCCGCGCTGCATCGGGGGGGGGGGGGCGCTGCACCTGGGGGGGCGGGGCGCATCGGCGATCCGCCCCGGGTGCCAGCCCCCCCAGGAACGCCTCTGGCCTAAAGGTACATTGTGCGCTATGGTAGTATATCAAGTGCTCTAAAATAAATAAACTTCTCTTTCATGTAATAAAATTTCCATTTGGATCAGTTTTGTTCCAAAGAGAATAAGTTTATAGCAAGACTTTGTTTTTTTTAAGTTTACAGAATTGATGCCAGCATTTTCTAGTATAGGATTTTTTTTTGTTTAATATTGTCTTGCAATTCAATATATTTCTTTAGATGTTCCTGAAGTGAAAACAAAGGGGTTATGTCTACTAAAGTGTGCCAGTAAATGGGCTTAGCACATGCTATTGTGGAACTTCCCACACGCTAAGCCCATTTCTAGTGTGCCCAGGAAATAGGGCATTTTCAAGTATTTCTTTTTCAGGTCACAGTAGAGCACATTACATGAAAAAATTTGATGTGGGAGCTCTTACTTCCTGCTGGATCACAAATAAGTCTTTTGTACCTAGCCAGCCACTCCTCGTTTGGATTTCTCATTCAACCTGTTGAATCTTTTTGTTATCTAGGAGTCACAATTGACTTCCATCTAACTTTTACGAAACACATAGCTTCTTTTATTAAATGTTCCTTCTGTGTATTACAACTGCAAACACTTAGGGACCCTTTTACTAAGCCGCGTAAGCACCTACACACGCCAAATTGGAGTTACTGTCCAGTTACCGTGTGGCTCTTGCAGTAATTTCAATTTTGGGATTCGTCCACTACGCGCGTCTAAAAAATATTGTTTATTTTCTGGATTCTTTACTGCTAGGTCAATGGCTGGTGGTAAGGTTTCAGACCCACAGCAATTTAGATTTTGTCGCATGTCCATTTTCAGCAAAAAAAAAAAAAAAGGCCTTTTTTACAGGTGCTCTAAAGAATGGATCGGCGCGCACCCAAAACCCACGCCTACACTACTGCAAGCCATTTTTCAGCGTGCTTTTGTAAAAAGACCCCTTAGATCATACTTCAGTGAGGATAGTTTTCACAGTCTTATTTTTCTCTCTTGTAATTTCCAAATTAGATTACTGTAACATTATTTTTTCTGGCCTTCCTCAATCTTTTCTTAAAAAGTTACAGTCAGTTCATCTTTGCCATGCCAAAAAATACGACCTGTGAATCCACGTACGTTGTATATGGGATAATATGCCCTTGCAATAAGTAGTACATAGGACGTACGAAGAGACAGATTAAATTCCGTTTTACAGAACACAAAAGTAGATTATACAAGCAAGTACTATCTGCTCCATTGGTGAAGCATTGTGTTGAGAATAATCATCAATTTACTCATCTGAAATGGTTGATTATTGACCAAGTGATTTGTTCCATCAGAGGGGGTGATATGGACCAAATTTTAAATAGGAAACAGCAGTATTGGATATTTGAATTGGGAACGATGGCTCCTCGTGGATTGAATGATTTGATTGAATGGAATATACTCATTTAAATTAGCAGGCTGTTATTCTATTTATTATAATTAGCACCTGTTTGATGACATCATTTCCTGCCGGGGAACATTGAAATATCCTCAGTTTTTGTAGTATGAGAAAAATTATGGTGGAGAGGCACTCTTCCATACTTGTGGAAGATAGTAAAAATCATCATATACAGAGTTCCTGAAGAAGAATTTCGAAACCCTGCAGAGTCGGACTCGTTATGACTTTTTCCTAAGCAGACGGAAGGAGAGGTCGAAAAAAGCGAAAAAAAGATTGAGATCCCGTGGAATTAGCCTAGTAGGATTGTGTGGTAGTGAGGCTTCTATAGAGCTGGTAAAGGACATAAGAACTTTTTCCCAGTTGGATTATGATATACAGACAATTGTGGCCACTGCCAGTAACGGAGATATATTTGCTGGCGAGCATGGTGAGCTTTGAAGCTTCTATCAAACATTGAAATGGAGACAGATGGTTAGTAAGGACTGCTCCACTGAGGATCTTTTGAACCACTCGAACGTTAAGTGCCCTTTGTTTTTGATTAAATATGCTCATGATAGTACAGATTTGAGAGTATTTAGACTATAGAATTTAGAATAGAAAGATTAGTGCACATTTTTATTTTTGGATGTGCATGAGGTTTTATTGGAGAAAATGATAGGATTAATTTACTCAGTTCTGAGATTTGTGAGGTATATATTTGCACATTTGATAAGATCTGATTGGAACACGGGTGTGTTTTCAAAAAATTAAAAAAAAAAAAAAAGACACCTATGAAAAGTTCTATGATTGAGAAATTTGTCCACCCTTAGAGGCATCACGTTTTATCGTGGGGCCTCGTTTTGTGTGAATTTACTACTCTGAGAACGTCTCTACTTAAAAAATTAGTGCATTTTTTAGTTCTATCAGTACTCTGGGATATATACCATCTGGTCCAGGTGATTTGCTATTCTTTATCAAATTGTCCATTACAATTTGCTTCAGCAACAGCAATTTGCTTCAGTTTCTCTGACTCATCAATATTATGGTTTAAATTTATTTATTGAAATTTTAATTACACAAGTCAAATACACTTGGTAGGAAATACAGAGAAAAACAAGTTACAGGAAATTACAAGTACAATTACCAGACTTACAATCAATACGGAATTAAATTATACACTCTTCCTTAGACCCCTAATAAACATTGGAGGGGAGGTGTTAAGCAAATAAGGAGAAATTCACCACAATATTTAATAAATCGACATAGCCTGATAACCAATTAATATTCTCTTAGCTGACTGTTGTTAATTCCCTTGAACGGCTGTTTAGCCTTTTCTGGTCCAAGAAAACCTGCAACTGAGACAGTTCTAGAAAAATATACTTATTCCCTAAATAGGTTATTCTACATTTACAGGGGTATGCCAACATAGATGTAGCCCCAATGGCTCTTGTTTCGTTTCGCAATTTTAGGAATTTCTTCCTTCGTTCTTGCGTTGACTTAGCGACATCTGGATAAATCCATATTTTCTGGCCATGAAACAATTTTGAAGAATTTTTAAAGTATAATTTCAGCACATGGTTCAGATCTTGTTCAAAAACAAATTGAGCAAAGTTCCACGACAAATTATCTCAACATTAGAATCTTCTAGGAAAGCAGTCAAATTTTGAGGTTCCTGCACTTCTCTTTGACCATTTATTGGTAACATTATATCTAGATCCCTTTTTTGAGGAATATAATAAACCTTATTACAAGGAGGTATATTAGAAGATGGGATCTGTAATACTTCTTGTAAATACATTTTAAATAGGTCATTTGAATTTATTAAAGACGATCTTGTAAAGTTTAGGAGTCTCAAATTTAATCGTCTATTATAGTTTTCCATTTGCTCAATTTTACGATGGATTTTAAATTTATCTTCTATTAAAGCTCCAACTGAGGACTTGATATCATTTATTTCCGTTTTAAATTGCTGAGCTTGATTAGCGAAGTCTGTTTTTACTTGCTCCATTGAAGCTTCTATCTTTTCAATTTGATGAACTTCATTTGTAGACTTTGTTACCACCGCAGTCAGGTCTTGGACAGCTTTCCAAACAGCTGTTAAAGTTATTTCTCCTTGTGCTTTTCCGGACAACAAGTCTTCCCCAGAGGTGATTTGCCAAGCGGGAACCAGCCTGTAGCGCCTTCCGCACAAAGCGAGCTCCCATCATCCCCGGGTTTGGCGGGGCAAGGAGGAGGATCCAGCTCCGGCAGTGTGAGGGACACCTCCAGTCCAGAAAGCCCCAACGCTCCTTCGTCAGGGCTCTGCAGCAGACTTACCAATCCGGTATCATGTGGTAGACTCTGTGTGAATCGATCCAGGGTTTGCTGTGTCGGAGAGGACGTTATAGCCAACGGCAACTGACTTCTAACCGTCCCTTTTCTCTTTGTATGTGGCATAATTTGAGGAAAGCGGTAACAGTGTTCCTGGATGCATTCACAACAGATTCAGGCCGCCATCTTGACACGCCTGACTCATCAATATTAAATGTCATTTCTGGCACTGATGTTTCCCTCGCTTTTTCTTCAGTGCAGATCAAAGCATTCATTTAGTCTCTCCCTTATGGCCTTGTCTTCTCCAAGTTCCCCTTTTACCCCTCAGTCATAGCAGTCCAGCTGATTCTTTTACCAGCTTCTTGCTTCTAATATACCTAAAAAAGATTTTATGATGTGTTTTTGCCTCCAATGCAATCTTCTTTTCAAAGTCTCTCTTTGCCTTCCTTATTAGTGCTTTGCATTTGACTTGCCATTTCTTATCCTTTTCCTATTATTTTCAGTTGGCTCCTTCTATTTTCTGTCTGCAGCGCTTCCACACAGAGGTGAGAGGCGCTGTCAGGTCAGTGCAGGGGGCCCGATACAGAGGGGAGCGGCGGCGGGGATGGGGGGCAGGGTGGAGGTTGGTTCACGCGATGTTCGTTTCCAGATGGCAGCAGTGGCGGCGTCCGACAGTCCGGCTCCGTTTCCCTCTCTGTTCCACCCTCTGACATCATGATGTCTTGACACGAGAGCGGGACAGAGAGGGAAGTCTGTACTGCGCATTTGCAGGTGAGTTGGTCACTTGCCATTTATATGTTTGATGTTCTTCTAGCTCTAGTAACTTCCTTCACCTCACTTTTTAACTATGCTGGCCTTCATAGCTCCTCGCATCCTTTGCTACCCTGCTTGTGCCCTGTATTCTGGGCAGCTCTTACTCCTTGCTATCTTTCATTTGTAAATCTTGGCCTTTAGTGATTCTTGGATGAACCTGACCTCTCTATTCCATGCAGTGTGACATTCTTTCATGTCACCTGTTAAGCCCCAATGTAATATGCAGTTCTGTAGAGAGGTGTTTTATTAGCTATGCAAGTCCATTTATCCCGTTATTTCCCATGGAGGTGCCTTGTCCCCCAGCTTTTGTGATAATCCTTATTATTTTGCTTGATAGCCATCCTACTGCCAAATTTCAGCTTTAATCACAATCAAATTAGGGTGATAGGTGATTCCATTCCCCCCAGGTTAATAAGACACAGAAATGTATCTGTAGTGTACTGGGATCAGGTCATTACTTACAAACGATGTAATGGATTATTTACTCTGGCAGCAGACTAGAAATCCAATAGCAGATTTCCAGAGGTTTATCTAATTGCAACATTTCTTTTAATTTTTTTAGGCTTACAGAAGTTGTTCGAAGCAGCTTAATTAATTTAGGAAAAGCCATCAGAGGGCAAGTTTTGATGTCTTCAGAATTAGAGAATGTTTTCAGCAGTATGCTTGTGGGCAAAGTACCGTCTATGTGGGCTGCTAAATCTTACCCATCACTGAAGCCAATGGGCAGTTATGTGTCGGACCTCCTTTCACGACTGCAGTTCTTACAGGTACCAAAGATCATAGGTCTACAATAATAGTCCTCTCAAAACTGAAAAAATATTATAAAAATATCAAAATTTTTTATTAAAATTATCAACTAGAAGCAAGTATAAGGTGCTCTTGAGAAGCAGCAGATCTATGATGATGCCAGTGCTTGAAATCTTACAGCAAACACGATAGCATATGAGTTTCACTGCTGAAGATCCAGCTTCTTTAATTGGATCTGGTATTGGTCTGGGATGTGTTTTGATTGAATCTTTTATAAAGACAACAGAATCTGATCCAGTAGTGCTCAAATGCCAGCATCTACTGTACATTTACCGGTGCTGTTTGCTGGTATTAATATGTGTGTGTAATCTACGCATGTACCTGTGTAATTTATATAAAATGCAAACATACTTCATAATTATGCCTCTCCCTTCCATCCAAAATGTGTCTCTGAGAAGGCGCATATATAGTGTGCGTCTAAGTACATATGATCCTGTAGACATGTTTACATATACAAGTGTAAATGGCGGCTAAGGTTTATACAAGGCTTTTTCTGCATGTAAAACCGGCTTTAAGTGCAGAAAAGCTTTTATAAAATTATCCCTAAATGTCTATAAATATATGCAAAACATCACAGTATATAATTCATCCCTCATACACTGCAAAAGAAAATGTATTTTTGTATTTTGTAACAGAGAAAAAAAAAGTTTATATTGTGTTTAAAGACATACTAGGTCAAACTAAAGGTCCATCAAGCCCAGTATCCTGTTTCCAGCAATGGCCAATATAGAAAGCAGATAAATCCCACGCTGCCTGCCCCCAAGGATAAGCAGTGACTTTCCCTATCTACCTGGTTAATAACTGTTTATTGTCCTTTTCTCCAGGAACTTGTCCACACTATTTTTTTTTAAAGCCCAGTTACACTTACTGCTTTTACTAAGTCCTCTGGCAGCAAATTCTAGAGCTTCGTAAGGTTATCAATAGAAATCAAACAAAATAAAACATGGAAAAGAAAATAAGATGATACCTTTTTTATTGGACATAACTTAATACATTTCTTGATTAGCTTTCGAAGGTTGCCCTTCTTCCTCAGATCGGAAATAAGCAAATGTGCTAGCTGACAGTGTTTATAAGTGAAAACATTCAAGCATTACTGTGACAGTCTGACAGGGTGGGAGGAGGGGGGTGGGTAGGAAGTATGCATGGGGACATCAAAGCATATCATTGATATTCTAACAGGATGGGTGTGGATAGGTGAGGGGAGGGTGATCAACAGAGACATACAGCTTTATGGTTTATAATGGGCTAGGAACCCCAGATCCTTGTTAAGTCCTTTCTGTTGGGTGTTAAAATATTCAATCATTCTGACTTCAAAGGTCTTACGTTCTTGTATGGTTTTAAGGTTACCTTTGAGGATTCTCACTGTGAAATCACTGGTACAGTGTCCTGGTCCTGTAAAATGTTGACCAACAGGCGTGGAAACCCTGCTGGCACCAGTATTGTTCATATGATGTCTATGTAAATTGAATCTTTTCTTAAGCATCTGGCCTGTTTCTCCAATATAGCATCCTTCGTTACATTTTTTATACTGAATGATATATACCACATTGGAAGATGAGCAAGTGAAAGATCCCTTTATGTTGAATATCTTTCCTTTGTGGATGACTTTGGGGTCCTGTGAAATATTTTGGCATAGTTTGCAACTGGATAAATTACAGGGAAGTGTGCCCTTCTGTTCCTTTTCAGTCTGTGAAGGAAGTTTACTTCTGATTAGCTTGTGTTTTAAATTGGGTGGCTGTCGGAAGGCCAGTACTGGTGGGGATGGGAATATCTCTTTCAGTAATTCATCCTCCTGAAGTATAGGTTGTAGATCTCTTATGATTTTCCTCAGTTTTTCCAGCTCTGGATTGTATGTCACTACAAGCGGGATTCTGTCTGTGGATTTTTTCTTTTTGTACTGTAGCAGATTCTCCCTGGGTGTTTTGATGGAGGAGGCAATATTCTTGGAGATTATTTTGGGGTTGTAGCCCTTCTGTTTGAAAGATTCAGTCAGGGTTTTAAGGTGTCTGTCTCTGTCCCCTGGGTCAGAGCAGATACGGTGGTATCTTGTGGCTTGGCTGTAAATGATGGATCTTTTTGTATGTGAAGGATGGAAGCTGGAGTTGTGGAAGTAGCTACATCTGTGGGTTTCTTGTATATAGATGTTTGTATACAGCCATCACTGATTGAGACCGTGGTGTCCAAAAAAATTGACTTTTTCTGGGGAGTAGTCAATTTTGAATCTGATTGTAGGATGGTATGTATTGAATGCAGAATAAAATTGTTTCAGAGTTTCTTCACCCTCCGTCCAAATCATAAAACAAGACAAGATTCAATTTACATAGACATCATATGAACAATACTGGTGCCAGCAGGGTTCCCACGCCTGTTGGTCAACATTTTACAGGACCAGGACACTGTACCAGTGATTTCACAGTGAGAATCCTCAAAGGTAACTTTAAAACCATACAAGAACGTAAGACCTTTGAAGTCAGAATGATTGAATATTTTAACACCCAACAGAAAGGACTTAACAAGGATCTGGGGTTCCTAGCCCATTATAAACCATAAAGCTGTATGTCTCTGTTGATCACCCTCCCCTCACCTATCCACACCCACCCTGTTAGAATATCAATGATATGCTTTGATGTCCCCATGCATACTTCCTACCCACCCCCCTCCTCCCACCCTGTCAGACTGTCACAGTAATGCTTGAATGTTTTCACTTATATACACTGTCAGCTAGCACATTTGCTTATTTCCGATCTGAGGAAGAAGGGCAACCTTCGAAAGCTAATCAAGAAATGTATTAAGTTATGTCCAATAAAAAAGGTATCATCTTATTTTCTTTTCCATGTTTTATTTTGTTTGATTTCTATTGATAACCTTAAGAGTGGACTAACACGGCTACCACACTCCTCTACTTAGAGCTTCGTAAGAAATACATGGACCAGAAAATAGAAAGCTGCTAGGTGTGTCCTCAAAGTGTCACATTTTGATAGAGCCGCTCCATTATTATGCAAGCTGCACTGGCTGCCCATTAAAGCCAGGATTGTTTTTAAATTCTGCGTTTTTGTATTTTATATATTATATGGCACGACACCGGATTACGTGCAGCCCTTAATAATTATTCCCCTACGCAATATAACCTCTGGCTCTAGGGACTACCTTAGACTTCATCTTCCAGATTGCAAGAGAGTGCGTTGTAAGTCAGTGCACACCACAGACTTTAGATACCAGGGTGCTAAGTGGTGGAACTCACTGTCAATGGCAATCAAGAGTCACCCTGATTACTTGGTATTTTGCAAAAGATTGAAAACTTTCCTCTTGAGGTTTCTTCCCATCGATGGAGTGCATTAGATTGTAACTGGTCATCAAGGGTTTATTATTTAGTTCTTATTTATGCTACTCTGCTCTTACTTGATATTTTGGTTATGGAATTGTAAACCTTGCCTGTCATTTTATTTATTGTAAGCAATACTGAACTCGAGTATGTTCGGGATAATGTGGGGTATAAATGTCAAATAAAGAAAAATCAAATTTACGTGCAATTCTATTCAGGAATTGGAAATTATCACACTATTACAGAAAATCTCCAAGTAAAACACGTGCTGAGACCTGCCCTGAATTACTTTGTGGTGGTTATAGTTTTTAGAAGAATACAAATTGAAAAAAATATATATTTTAGGAACACAAGTTACATTTTTTTTCTTTTCTAGTCTGTGCTAAATATACTTTAAATATTCCTTTAAACACAGGACTGGATAGACCACGGACCACCCAAAGTATTTTGGCTATCGGGATTCTACTTTACTCAGTCCTTCTTGACAGGTGTATCTCAGAATTTTGCCAGAAAATACACTATCCCAATTGATCATATTGGATTTGAATTTGAGGTAAGATACATGGTTATTTCTCTAAATATATGCAAATACCATAATTCAGTTCATATGACATGAAATCTTCAAAAATGAAGCAATCGATTATAGATAATGCATTCTGCAAAGTTAAATTATCTATAATTGGTTGCTTCATTTTCGAACTGAATGATGGTACTTGCATATATTTAGAAACCATTGTTTTGAGTACCACATTTCTCTGGACTGACACGATTTAAAGAAATGTTACTCTTTGACTCTTGCTAGTCAAGTTACAACTGTGCATTAACTGCATGATGCAATGCAGTTAACTACTTGTCCTGAGATGGAATTGGCCTTTGCATTAACTGTATGGCATAGCAACCCCCCTCCCATTTCTTGCTAGCTGTTTAATGCTGGAATTACCATGCACTGTTCTTATCTGTTAGTGCAGGCCTATGCCACTAACACGTGATAATTATCAGGTTAAATGCTAATGCAGCGTAGTAAATAGGCCCCATAATGCTTTCGTTAATTTAAAAAGCGTTAAGAATTGACTTTTTAAATCTCAAGCATTGATTTTTGCCTTACAGTAACTAACGGGCCCTTTTTCTAAAGCTTGATGTGTGCTAGTTGTTATGGGGGCCCTTTTACTAAGCAGGGCTAAAAAAGTGGCTGGCGCTATTGTTAGCGTGTGGGGTTCCTGCAGGCTGTGGCCACTTTTAGCAAGGTGGTAAAATGGCCACGCGCTAATTTCCCAATTAGCACATGGTCATTACCGCAGGAGCCCTGCCACCTGCTTTGTAGGCACTATAGGCTCCCGCGTTAAACCCGTGGTAATCAGGCTGTGCGCGTCAATGTGCCCACACTACCTGATTAGCGCAGGACACACCTACTCACCACCCATAGACACTTCCAGTGCTGAAAAATACTAATTTTAGCATCGCTGATCAGTACACTACTGCGGGTTGCCTCAGCATGTTCTGCAGCACGGTAGGCAGCTTAGTAAAAGGACCCCTATGTGTCCTATCTTATACCTATGGGCCATATGGCACTTAGAGCATGCTAATGTCCATTAGTGCAGGTTACACTTTACTAAAAGGACCCCTAAGAGACTGACATCCATTTGCCTTTTCAAACATGACAATATGTGAAACAAGACTGGAAATTTTTGTCTTAGTTATTTGCAAAAACAAACACAAATTTCTAAAGAATTATATAATTCATTAAAAATTTCCACAAAGGTAAATTTCTCCCAGAAATTTGTGCAATCTATTGAGATTCGTAGTTGTTAGGCTCTACTGCATACAAAGTGGAGTATAAATTTTAACCGGTCAATAGTCAGTGGTTTTTCAAACGCTGACCACCATGGGCAGAATTAGGCTCCTATATTCAATGCTGGGTTGTGCCCGGCCCTGGCACTGAATATTGGCATCAGGCCACTGGCTCTTATGCGGGTCCCAGCTGAATATTGAATGGGACCCACATTAGTGGGGTGTGCATGTTCCCCCTTCCAAACCCCACCATCACCAGCTCCAATCCCTCCCCCTCAAAGTTAGAGGAGGCCTCCCTGGTGGTCCAGTGGGGCAATGGGGGGGGGGGGCAGGAGTGAACCCCACTCGCTTCTGCTCTTATTTGGCTCCATAGTAGAAATGGTCACAGCAACCTCTTGCAAGACTCCCACTCAGGATCTAATCAAAGATGAAAAGGACCTGTGAAAGAGGAGAAATTCTTGAGTGGGATCTACCTCGTGGCTCTAGGCACATGCCTAGTAGCAAATATGGCCCTTGGCATAGTCTGTAAAGAAGCAGATTTATTGCAATTTAAAGGTGTAGTTATTAACGTAAGCTACCATTAAGAGGTAACATTTTACCACTAACTTGTGCTATTTTAGAACCGGTTCCATTGTATGCAACAAACCCTAGTTACTGATAGCTGGAACTAACAGTAAAATAACACATCTTAATCGTAGTCCACATTGGTAATTTGCCCCCTTAATGGTAAAATATTTCCTGACGCAGACTGGACTAACTCAAGTGCTTGAATCATTTTAGGTAACAAAACAGGAAAGCAGTATGGACAGCTCACCTGAAGATGGTGCATACGTGAAAGGACTTTTCTTGGAAGGTGCACGGTGGGACAGGCAAACAATGCTGATTGGGGAATCTCTTCCAAAAATTCTTTATGACCCTTTGCCTATAATTTGGCTGAAACCTGGAGAAAGCTCAAAATTTTTGCATGAGAATGTCTACTTCTGCCCTGTTTATAAGACAAGTGCAAGAAGAGGGACCCTTTCAACAACTGGCCATTCAACAAACTATGTGCTCCCAATAGAACTCCCTACAGACCTGCCTGAGAAACACTGGATAAATCGTGGTGTTGCAGCTCTGTGCCAGCTGGATGACTAAATGGACATTAGTCTGTCAAATCTGCTTTCTTTTACTCATATTTACTATTCTATTCAGCTGATCTTGAATGAATTATTTTCTTCCATGTACATTCATTGTACAGTTCCAAAATGAATTTATACATTTGGAAAAAGAAATTCAGGGTGGAAGATAGATCAGATCAAAAAGATCAGAAAACTTGTCTTTTGTTTTATTATGTTTGTGTTTTCTAATTCAAAATTATAAAAAAAAAAAATACAGAAAACTGTAATGAAAAGCTTTAAATAAAGTATTCTTCTCTTCAGCAGTGGACATAGCATTGGTGAAAAATAATGCAGTTTTCTTATCTTGGTTCAATAAGAATCTACCATTTTGAGTCTCTTTCAAGAAAGGCAATATTAATTTATTTGTGTACATTAAAACAATGGAAATTTCTGTGGAGTAAGTAGCCTGGTAGCACACTTCTGCAGACCTTATCATATTAGATGGGATAAGAAATGGATTTCTTATATTATGCAATTTTATACTGTATGGACTGTTGCTCTGTTACATTTTACTGTTGCCCCTATCTGTTAAATTTTCTTTGAATTGTATGTAAAAATTGAAAAGTAAAAACTGTACGACTCTGTGTTCTGATTTTCGACTAAATATAACAGTGCCAACAGGATACTTCTGATTAAAAAATGTTTTTGGGTATGCACATTTTATCAGTGAAATTAATTGCATTTCTTTGGTTAGAAAGAAACTATGCAGAAGAAAGTGTAGAATGACCATATATATTTCAATGTTATTTAATATACCACCTTTAAAGAAATATCTAAGCACTTTACAATACTTAAGAACACATGGTGAAAAGGGAAAGATAGATACAAAAGGATGCCCAGCTTACAATAAAATACATTTCATGCAAACGCTAGAATAATCATAGTAAATGGAGCCGATACCAAGCTATTCAGCTCATGCTTTCTGCAGTGTAGTACATTACCTGATGTATGTGGGCTATTATTACTTTTTTTTTTTTTAATGCAAAGTTGCTCTGCTGACAACAGGAACATGTGGAAATTGTCAGAGAAAGGTAACATAATAAATGAAAGCAGATGGACCTGTATGGTTCATCCAGTCTGCCCAACAACATAAACTCATAACATGAAGGTATGATGTGATAATACAGATGCATAGTTAATATTGATTTGTCCTTGTCATTTTGTTAGGGCACACTCTGTAAAAGTCTGCCCGGCAGTGGCCTTGTTCTCCAACTACTGAATCTGTCATCGAAGCCCCACTCCTGTCCAGCCATGATCAGGGAGTAGACCTTAGGCTTTGCTTACCAATTACTGGAATTGCCATCTAAGCACCACTAAGTTAATTTTGTTCCATTCTCTTTCCATACAGGATTTCTTAATATTTATCCCACACATTTTTGAATTCTGTTACTGTTTTTATCCCAAATATCTCCCATGGGTGGGCATTTCAGGTATCTACCATCATCTCTGTGAAAAACTAGTTCTGGAGTCAGCACCCGTGTAACCTAAATTCATGTCTTCTTGTTCTAACACCTCCCCATCTCTGGAAAAGGTTTGTTCCTTAGCATCCCTCCGGACCGGTCCGGCCCAGGATTGGACTGATGGGTTGTGCACGCCTACCAGCAGGTGGATACTGATAAAAAACTCTGACTCTAGAGCCAATGAGAGCCCTGGTCATGTGACCCTAGCCTCAGTATTTTCTCAGTCTCCCAGCAGGTAGGACGTGAGCCTATTAGTCTCTCTTTTTGGTATTTGTATATATTTTTTTACTATTCTCTTTATTGGTTCTTCTGTGCCCAGGAATTTTATTGAGGCCAATCCTGATACTAAGTGTCTTAGTTTTCAGCCTCTGGGGTGTTAAACTCGGGTGCCCCGAGTCCCTCCCCCCTATTTCCTCCCCATTTAATACCTTTCAAATATTTGACTGTCTGTATCATATCACCCGTCTCCCCTCTGCTTCAACATAAACATCTTCAAGTCATTAAGTCTCTTTTCTCTGAACCGCTTCAAGTCTTTTTACGTCCTTAGCAAGATACGGCCTCCAGAACTGAACACAATACTGCAAGTGGGGCCTCACCACCTCCTTTCTTCTGCTGGTTATACACCTTGCTATGTAGCATAGCATCCTTCTGACCATGGCCACTGCCTTGTCACATTGTTTCATCACCTTGAGATCCTCAGATACCATCATCCCAAGGTCTCTCCTGAACTGTGCTTATCAATCTCCTATCTCGTACATATCCTTTGGACTTCTGCACCCCAACTGTATCACTCTGCACTTGGGTAAAGCATACTGCTATATGCTGACAGATGACCTATGGTGCCCTATACTAAGATGTGCTAAGCAGTAAGTGTAGTGTGTCCTTACACGGGACTTTCCTGCACGCTAAGCCCATGTTTTGCGCAGCTATTGAAGAAGGCTTTTTCCCATTTCTTGAACATATAGCCATGCACTGTTAGCATTAGCATGCAGCACTGAAAGAAAATTGCTGTATATTTAGGAGATGCTAAGGGCTCCTGTGTTATGGATATGCTTAACAGTTAGCGCAGTGATGTCAGTACACTAGCTGATTAGTGCATTTACACCCAGCTCCACCCAACACACCCCCTCCAAAAGAATTAAAAAAAAAAAATAATAAATTACCGTGTGCTTAGTGCATGCAGATGTGAAAACTTAGGGCCACCAAGAGGCAGGGTAGGGCAAAATTCTCCAGGCCCGGTCTTCAAGGGGGGCCCGGCCCTGGGGTCTGTCTCTTTCCTGCCCCTGTCAGGACCCGGGTGATTGCATTAACGCGATAACCCAGTCTTGACACACAGGAGCACGAGCCAGACCCCCGCCCAGAGCCCCCCCCCCCCCCCCCCTTGAGGCCGGGGAGGAGCAGATGCACTGACATAGGAAGATCAGGGGGGCAGTGGTGGCTGAATCCTGAGTTGGGGGAGGGCTCAGTCTCGCGGGGGGCCCTGGGAAAACTAACACAGAACACTTTAACATGCTCCATGTTAGGCCATTTTTTTTTTTGCTGTGCTAGGTACTCATTAGCATCTAATGCAGCTTAGTAAAAGGTCTCCTAAAATATTTAAATATGCTGTTAAGCATTTACATACCACTCAAACCTAGAGGCATAATATACACATTCGAAACCTCATTCATCCCATTATTAAAAAAAAAATCTGTATTGCCTTAACAAGGTAGAATGTATAATGGAGGGCCAGTGTGTATGAAATGTGATTTCTCATCTATACGTTACCCTCTCCTAGATTCACAGTGCTTCTGCCCATAAAGATAACACCTCAAATGGCAAAGAACATAATTTCCTTATTCATGGTATCTCATCTAATAACAGTATTATACAGAGCAAGACAGAAAGTAAGGGCAGTGCGACCTGCAACGTCATATGCCCTACAAGTGCATCTTCTCTGCCACAGCTCCCTGGTTCAGGTTTATTATATTTGATTAACCGTCCAGAGAAGAAATCTGTCAAGGTAGGGTACGTACAAAAAAAAATAAATTTGTATCAGAAAGGAATGATTCTATGGGGCTTGTTTACCTAAAGCAAAGTAAGATTATGTAGCTACCATTGGTTAATGGCGAAAATTAAAACACAGTAACTGCAAAGCCTCCCCATTAACTGTTGAGGGCATGCCAAATGCATTCAGTAAACACATATGAAAGTTTTGGACTGTGAATTAACTGAAGGGCAGATAAAGTGAAACAGGTGCCATTAACTGCACCATGTTATCTGTTGCATTAGAAGTTAAATGTGTGGTAACTTCCCACACATTAATTGTAACATACAGCCCCCTCCCATTCTTCAGTATGGGGCCGCTAGAGAAAGCTACCATGAGCCTAACTGCATAGTTACCGCAGGGTTTTCATGCACATTACAGGCTGAGCAACGTCTAAAGAGGCTGAGCATGGGTGTAAACTGTGGTAGACAAGACTACACACTAAATATAAGAATAGCCATACTGGGTCTGATCCATCTAGCCCAGTATCCTGTTTTCAAAAGTGGGCAATGCAGGTCACAGGAACCTAGCAGAAACCCAAATAGTAGCAACACTCCATGCTACCAATCCCAGGGTAAGCAGTGGCTTATTTCTAGGTTAAGCACCATATAATATATTGATTTGGGATCTCGCCGTGTACTTGTGACCTGGACTGGCCACCGTTGGAAACAGGATACTAGGCTTGATGGACCGTCAGTCTGTCCCAGTATGGCAATACTTGCTCTTATGTTCCCCATATCTATCGCAATAGCAGGCTATGGATTTTTTCCTCTAGGAACTTGTCCAAACCTTTTTTAAACCTAGATACGTTAACCTCTGGCAACAAGTTCCAGAGTTTCACTGAGTGAAAAAGTATTTCCTCCTATTTGTTTTAAAAGTATAGTGGCCTCTAGTCTTTATACTTCTTGTACTCATTCTACAGCACTCAGAATTTTATACACCTCAATTATATTTCCTCTCAGCCATCTCTTTTCCAAGCAGAACAGCCCTAACCTCTTTAACTTTTCCTCATATGAGAGGCGTTGCTTCCTCTTTATCATTTTGGTCACCCTTCTTTTAACCTTTTCTAATTCCACTATATCTTTTTAGAGGTATGATGACCAGAACTGAGTACTCAAGGTGAGGTCGCATTAAAATGAATGGTAATGGAGCCATGAAGTATTCACTAAATAGATGACAGAGGGGTATGGGAACAACAAATCGCTAGCATAAATCACAGGTGTCCCCAAATACTTGGCAACTCAGCAAGCAGATATAAGAACTATATAATTTTTAGAAGGAAAAACAGCTCATGGATATAAATTATCTATAGAGCTGAACCGGATCGAATAGATCCTCTCTTCATCATAGGCACGTAAGAAAAACCTTCAAAGATGGAATTCATCCCATAAACCTTTACATGTGGTTCCACTATCCGTTGCTGATGCAAACTACATTGACTCAGTCTGTAACTGTAATCTGAGCTGCAAGCTGAATGGTACATCGAATGTGCTACAGTAGCAAAAAGCACTTATCTGTATGGCTTGTGTCTACAGGCTAGTCTTCTGTGCCTGTGTCCGCTGCACGTATCTATGTGCAACGAGTACACTGTCTGCTGCTGCGGCAGTTAAACTGTTCTCATACCAAGCCGATGGTGGCCAGTGTTTCGTGTTTGCTGCATCAGGGTCTTTGAGGCTGAAGCGCTGCACTAATCAGTCAGACGGCAACCATAGACAAGTGCTGTACAATTTTCTCCGATTTATTTTAAATTTACTACACTGTAGTTTCATCGCATGCCCCCTAGTCCTAGTATTTTTGGAAAGCGTGAACAGACGCTTCACATCCACCTGTTCCACTCCACTCAATATTTTATATACCTCTATCATGTCTCCCCTCAGCCGTCTCTTCTCCAAGCTGAAAAGCCCTAGCCTCCTTAGTCTTTCTTCATAGGGAAGTCGTCCCATCCCCGCTATCATTAGTCGCCTTTCGCTGCACCTTTTCCAATTCTACTATATCTTTCTTGAGATGCGGCAACCAGAATTGAACACAATACTCAAAGGTGCGGTCTAACCATGGAGCGATAAACTGGTATATTGGGAGGCTAATATTTATGTGAAGAACAGCTGTAGATCTTTGAAGGCAGTGTTTTCTTCAGACATATGCACAAGAAGCCAAGCTTACCGCTGAACCTTTGTGAGCCTGCGTCCAGAAAGCTTCTCTTGATTATTGCCCACGTTCTGTGTGCATACAATTTGCATGTTCCTAGCTTCTGTAGGGTGTGGTTTTATATTTGTGATATAAGACATACACTCATCCATCCACGCATGGTGTTCTGCATTAGCTGTTAACATGGGTAAAGTGGTAGGCTAGCCATGTTAGTCCACTTTTTAAGGTAATAAATAGAAATAAAACAAAATAGAAAAGAAAATAAGATGATACTTTTCTTCTTGGACTCACTTAATACATTTTTTGATTAGCTTTCGAAGGTAACCCCTTCTTCAGAGCAGAAATGAGCAAATAATGACGCAGAAATGACTTTGGTACTAAAAAATGTTTTATAATCATCTTTTGGCGGTTTTCACACAGACAGCGTCTGGTAGGATTGAACAAACGCTCAGTGGTGGCTGGCAATTTACTCAGGCTGTCTGAACATTCCTGCTCATATATTGTGAAGACATACTTTGACCCCTGAGGCAGGCGTTTGTGCGCCGAAACACAGCCCGTGTCGGGTCTTTTTCACAATAAAGGACTGCCATTGTCTCTTTCTTGAAGGCCCAGTGTTGCTTTTTCTTGTTTATATTGTATGCCGTATTACCCTCTCTTTTGTGATTATTTATAATCATCATTGACACATTTAATCACAGATATATTTAAATTTAGAGGAAAATATTTGCATATAAAGAAGTTGGATAATTGGGATAATACTGTACTAAAAACATAAAAAAGAAACGAGATCAGAAAATGTGAAGGAAAAAGATTTAATACCACCATAATTTTTCAGTTATTTCAAATTTTTGTCTTCATGGCTGAACTGTTTCAGCTTTTCTCAGAATTTCCAGTTCATTCAGAATTGCCGGGTAATGAGAGCATGTCAGCAGTATGTTCATATTTTTTCTGTGTGCTTTAACCTTTTCTCTATGTATCCTAGCAATTCTAAAAGCCCGTCGTAGGAGGCATCAAGCACAGCTGCCTCCTACGACACTTGCTATGTCTCACACTGTACAATGGCTGATGCCTCCTTCTCTGCAGACTCAAACCCTGCTTTGCTAGAGGAAGAAACAGTGAGCTTGGAAACCAAAGCCAGAGCTGCCCCATGGTAGTGTAGGATAACCACTGAGCCATCACACAGTAAGATCTTTAGTAGTTTAAGAGGACAATTTCCAAAGAGTACATTGGCTTGACTGAAAGTTAACCTCCTCAGTGCTACTCAAGGCACATGAAAGCTTTCACATTCTTTGCACTTTTAGCAACGCATCACAGACGTTCCTCTAAGCATACTGACAATAAGTTCATAACAAGGTACCTATGCCAAAGTTTAAAACTGGCTTTATAAAGACAATATTGGCACTTGGACCCAGTACCCAAAGTGCACCAATTCTCATGTAGTAGAAGGTGTAAACATGCACACACATTTTATAAGATTAATGTGTATATCACATCTGCATCCAAAGGACAGCTTCAGGAATGCTTACACATACATCACACTCTTGCAACATGCCTATTTTTGAGACATTCATATCCATGCATAATTTGAGTCATTTCCCACATGTAAAACATGATTTACATGTAGAAACGTTTTTATACAATGACCCCCATTTAGGTCAGGTGAGTGAAACAGCATAAGATTTAAATAGCGACCCTAAAAAGAACTCCAAAAGTAAACTGGAGAAATACTCGTTTCTAAATTCTCCTGAGCTGCAGAATGTTTAACTTTTGGCTTGCCTGCTCTTATCCATTTAACATGAGGGGGAGATGGAGACATAGCAGTGGTGCACCTCTTCGTTCTGACTCTGCCGGCTCATGGTACTTTTTAGTACCCTGTAACTACCCTTAACCAGTCCTGGGAGTGACTTTCCAGAATGTGAAGTTCAAGGCAATACAGCGTGAATGCCATCAAGCCTCCAACATTAAAAAAAAAGATATATGTTACATACACATCCAGTACAGCATGTACACCAAAATAAAATAATGCATGAAGATCAGGAAATTTCATCATAGGATTTCAAGTATATTGGCTTAGATTGCTTCCGCAGTTTTGCTTGGTTTTGAAGTGCACGATCTCGTTGCCGGGAAAGACCCATAGGAGGCAGGTGAATCTATGAAGAGAACAAAGCTAACAGTAAGATCACAAAACACTAGAAGAGATTTAATGCATTTACCAGACACGTTACCTATTTTATGTATATACATTTGGAGGCTCAGTCTCAAAGCACATAGTAACCTATGTAACTTTGTAAGTCTATGGGCTTTGAAAATGTGCACCATAGTTAACTTTTTTTATCCAAGGATTTAAAAACTTAAATGGTGTTGGTTGCTCCAGAGTATGTATGTCAGCCATCTGCCAAACAATCAGATGCAAATTTAATGCTGTAAATTAACTGGGTGGGGGGAGGCATTAATATTCACTAAAGCAGTGGTTCTCAACCCAGGCCTCTAGACACGTAGCCGGTCAGGCTTTCAGGATACCCACAATGAATATGAAAGAGATTTGCATGCAAATTTCTCATGCATATTCACTGTGGGTATCCTGAAAGCCTGACTGGCTGGGTGTGTCCAGAGGACTGGGTTGAGAACCCCTGCTCTAAAGACAACCTCAAGATCTTAGTTGTGGTTTCAGCTCAAGATATGCTGCATTGGCACCTGAAAGAATGATAAAAGGATTGCACTGTAAAGAATTGAAAATGTCTTGAATGAATGAATGAGTGGTTCTCAAATCCTGGAAGCACCCCAGCCACGCAGGACATCCACAAATGAATATTCATGAGAGATTTGCATGCAGTGGGCCTGCATGACATAACAGATGTTCTCCATAGAAACAGACAATGACAGCAGATAGAGACTATATGGCCTATCTATTCCACTCACTCACTTCACTCCTCCTCCTCTCCCTTAGAGATCCTATGTTTGTCCCGTGCTTTCTTGAATTTGGATGCAGTCTTGGTGTCCATCACCTCCTTTGGGTTGCCATTCCACACATCCACTAACCTTTCCACAAAGAAGTATTTCTTTAGATTACTTCTGAGTTTATTCCATTTCACTTTCATCCTATGCCCCATATTCAAGCTTCTTTTCAACTGAAAGAGATTCACGCCTTCTGCATTTATGCCACAGAGGTGTTTTTGAACGTGCCATTAAGACCTTTAGGATGTCCCTGACCAAGGACATATGTTCCCACCAGAGAAAATACAAGCTGGAAAATAGTGGCCTCGTGGTCCGAGTAAGTGATCTCTGACAATTTACCCAGAAGAGCAAGTCATTTGTAACAGGCCTACAAGAATCCCGAACTGACGGCTGCAAACATTCACTTTACTAAGAACCCTGCTATAGGATTTCTCCAACCCTTAAAACAACAATCCCACTGTAAGCTCTTCTGAGCAGGGACTGTCCTCATTTGTTAATTTGTACAGCGCTGTGTAACCCTAGTAGTGCTGTAGAAATGTTAAGTAGTTGTTAAGTAGTAAATCTAAGGTAGGTACACTGGTATACTAGTACAGCGTTACACTGATTTAATGGAAAGATGGGAGGAGAAACCTCATACTACTGTGGCTAAACACGGTTCCTCAAACCAGATTGCAAAATCAGCAAAATGAAAGCACACAGTTCAAAAAGTAATAGTGGGTTAAAAAACCTCCCATCAAGCACTCAATTTATAAGAGGAGTGTGGTAGCCGTGTTAGTCCATTCTTAAGGTTATCAATAGAAATCAAACAAAATAAAACATGGATAAGATGATACCTTTTTTATTGGACATAACTTAATACATTTCTTGATTAGCTTTCGAAGGTTGCCCTTCTTCGTCAGATCGGAAATAAGCAAATGTTGGTAGATGACAGTGTATATAAGTGAAAACATTCAAACATTACTATGACAGTCTGACAGGGTGGGAGGATGGGGGTGGGTAGGAGGTATGCATGGGGACATCAAAGCATATCATTGATATTCTAACAGGATGGGTGTGGATAGGTGAGGGGAGGGGCAACCTTCGAAAGCTAATCAAGAAATGTATTAAGTTATGTCCAATAAAAAAGGTATCATCTTATTTTCTTTTCCATGTTTTATTTTGTTTGATTTCTATAGATTCTACATGGAATGTTGCTATTCCACTAGCAACATTCCATGTAGAAGTCGGCCCTTGTAGATCACCAACGTGGCCGCGCAGGCTTCTGCTTCTGTGAGTCTGACGTCCTGCACGTACGTGCAGGACGTCAGACTCACAGAAACAGAAGCCTGCGCAGCCTTCTACATGGAATGTTGCTAGTGGAATAGCAACATTCCATGTAGAATCTCCAATAATAGCAACATTCCATGTAGAATCTCCAATGGTATCTATTTTACTGTCATAGTAATGCTTGAATGTTTTCACTTATATACACTGTCAGCTAGCACATTTGCTTATTTCCGATCTGAGGAAGAAGGGCAACCTTCGAAAGCTAATCAAGAAATGTATTAAGTTATGTCCAATAAAAAAGGTATCATCTTATTTTCTTTTCCATGTTTTATTTTGTTTGATTTCTATTGATAATTTATAAGAGGAAATTAATAATGTGAATTAGTGGAAAGCACTTATCTTAAACCGTGCTCAGAATCCGTTCTTCAATGCTCTATACTGGCAAAGTCAGTCTCCAAATAGTGAGGTCCTGACAGACTCGTTTCACTAAGGCTTTTTCTAGAGACCCTCACTGTATTTTAATATCTCGGATAACCTACTCCTAGGATTTATTATATAACCACCAGTCCTTCCTAATAACATCTTCATGGACCATTTTAGACTCTCTTGCCCTTCCCCTCTCTTCTTCTTCCCTTGTTCCTACTATCCTATCTCATTTGATTGTAAAAGTATAACAACTGATCTGGCGACCGCCTTATCATTACATTGTAAGCCACTTTGAGCCTGCACACCTGTCGGAAAAGGTGGGATATAAATGTACTAAATAAATAAAGAGTCTAACATCTTCTACTTCCTGCCTTTCTCCTAACTCCATCCTGTTTATATCCTTTTAAAGGTGTGATCTCCAGATCTGTACACAGTACTGTAAAATGGAGTCCCACAGAGGTACTATCACATCTTCCTCCTGCTAGCCATTCCCCTCCCTATGCACCCGAGCATCCTTCTGCCTTTTCTACCTGTTTGACCATCTGATAAGATCATCCCCAAGTTCCGCTCCTCTTTCGTGTGCAGAAGTGCTTTACCACCTATACTGCATTGCTTCCTCAGGGTTTTGCAGCCCAGATACATCAACCTGCATTTTTTAGTATTGTTAGCTGCCACATTCTAGATTCTTCTTCCACCTTCATTAGATCCCTCCTCATGTTATACACACCATCAGGGGTATTTACCCTATTGCAGATGCTTGTTTCTTTTGTGTATGATACTAACATTCTTCGGGCAGACCATTCCGCAATATAGCTCAGGAAAATGTATTAAAAAAATAAAAATAAAAAAGGGCAGACCAAGGACAGCACACCACTGATAACATCCTTTACCTCAGAGTGAACTCCATTTACCCCTACTCTTTTTTGCTTTCCACTCAAGCAGTTCAAACCAGTCAGTCACTTTAGGGTCCATACCAAAGGCACTAAGGGGCTCTTTTAGTAAGCTGCAGTAAAATGGGTCCTGTGCTAATATCAGCGTGCGTTTTACCACAGCGGGTAAAAGGGATGTTTTTCCGAAGACAAGAAACGGCTGTGCAGTAAGTGAACCTCTTGCCACACAGCCATTTGGGGGGGGGGGGGTAGCTCTTACCGCAGTAAGGGCTCCCACGCTAACTTGGCGGTAACTAGGATTACCGCTCGGTAAACACTGGTGCTACAAAAATAGAAACTATTTTTGTAGCACTGGAAATGGCGCATGCAGAGGGTGGGGCCTACCGCCAGGCTCATGCGGTAGGTCCGGAATAGTAAGCGCTTACCGACCCTTAGTAAAAAGGACCCCTAACTTCTAAAAGCCACATATGCAGAACCTTGTCAAAGCCTTTGCTAAAATCTAAGTACCACACTCAGCACTATCCCTCAATCCAACTGTCTGGTCATCCAATCAACGAAATTAAATCAGATACGTGTGATAAGACCTACCTCTAGTAAAACCATGATGCCTTGGGTCCTGCAAATCACTGGATTCCAGAAAGCTCACTATCCTCTGTTTTTCTATATTATGTAAGTTTTGTTGTACTCCGCCTAGATATTTGATAGGCAGATAAGAAATTTTTTAAAAGTAAGATAGGTGTGAGATAGGGGAATCTAGCATCCAATATACTGTTTGGTTTTGTAAGAAGTCATTAGGGGACAGGATGTCATGAAGATAGCTAAATTAAAAAAATTATATTGATATATTTGAATATATAAAATAGTTGGTGTGCAGTAGTAGTTAATTACTATCATTACAGAGTTAGGAAAAGGAAATATGCGTTTCACCATGTCAATTCTGAAAGCTGAAAATAACTTAAAAGAGCCTTTCTCAATGGTTAACAGACTGATTGGAAGGAAGGTCCCACGTAAATGAAGCAACATACACACCTCCCTCTCATTGTAATGCTTGGCAACCTATTTTTTTTGGGTGGTGAAGCAGATTCCCTATGAGGCTCAGTGTGCCAGGGATGGAGAAACGGCTTTTAGGAACCAAATTTAAAGCTGTTTAAAAAGCTTTTAATGGCAGGAAACTGTACATATTCAGGTTGATGTTCAAAGCCAATTTAACTGGCCAGAAACAGCTCCTGGTTAAATTGCCTTTTCACGGCTAGCTGCTAATTGTCAGCAGCACTTAACTGGTTAGTGCTGAACTGAAAACCAGCTATTTTGGGAGAGCTCCAGCGGGAGAGTCAGCACTTGGCCGGTTAAGTGCAGATATTCAGCATTTAACCGGCCACGGTCCCCACGTAGATAGGGCCATATAAATTCAATCCTACATCATGCGGTGCCCCATAGCTGGTTAAGTGCTAAATATCACACTTAACTGGTTATATGTTAGCTGGCTCCGCAAACCCAGAAATTCAATGCTGGTGCCTGGACATGGCTCGACATTGAAGTACTGGGTTTAATGCCAGCGGCATTCAGCAAAATGTTGATTGTGGCCAGCTGACTATCAAGCCCAATGTCTTTATGACTCATGTACATCTACACTGCAGAGATCTTTACTTGATGGTGGTTTAGTTTTCTTAAAAAGCTCATTTAGGGGTTAGCACGCGGGTAACAGGTTAAGGCGTTTTACGATAGTTTCTGTTTCTGCGCATGAACCCAGGTGTTACTGAATTATTCTGAAAATTTCTGGCTAATGCAGAGTTAACGTGGGAACACTTAGCACCTCCTAAATAGGAGCCTTGAGGAAATACTTCTTAAAGGTGGTAAATTTGTGGAACGGCCTCCTGGTGGATGCGGGGGAGATGAAGACTGTATCTGAATTCAAGAAAGCTTAGGACAAGCATATAGGATCTCTAAGGGAGAGGAAAGGATAGGAATGGTATGGATGGGCAGATTGAATAGACCACATGGTCTGTACCTGCCTTCATTTTTCTTTGTTTCTAAAGGCTGCAGCCAACATTTATTTAAAAAAAAAAAACCAACATGGTGCCACTGACACCTATCCCTCACTTGGGGGCCCTTTCACTAAGGTGCGCTAGAATCAGGGCTAATGTGTTTTAATGCAGGCGCACTAAGCCCTCTTCTTTTAGTGCAGATTGTGTGTTAACATTGCTATCAGCACTACCTCCTATTAGGAGGTAATAAGTGCTCCTGTGTTAACTCTTGGCAGGCAGCGTGTGCTGATGGCAACGTTAACACACAATCTGCACTAAAAGAAGAGGGCTTAGTGCGCCTGCATTAAAACACATTAGCCCTTAGAGATCCTATATGCTTGTCCTAAGCTTTCTTGAATTCAGATACGTTCTTCATCTCCCCCGCATCCACCAGGAGGCCATCCCCTTTCACCTTCATCCTATGCCCCCTCATTCCAGAGCTTCTCTTCAATCGAAAGGGACTCGCCTCTTGTGCATTTATGACACAGAGATATTTAAATCTCTCTTATCTCTCCCCTGTTCTGCCTTTCTTCCAAATATATTCCTTCTATTCAGAACTGCTATCTGGATCGTGAACAGCATCGAGTGCTGCTAGCTCTATGGAGAGCTATCCTGTCAAAATATTACAACAGCCTTTTTGCTGGCCTAAATTAATCTGTAAAGGTGGATGGGCAATGGCTGATATTGCTGACTATCTGCAGACTTAGCTTGAACACCCATGTTCCACTACAGCACTATCTGGACAATGCCGGGGCAATCTATAGGAATTTTTAGTATTGATATCCAGATGTGCAAAAAAAAAAAAAAAAAAAATTGGCAGATAAGTGCTTTTGAATATTTGGCTGATAGAATATGACATCAGATAAAGATAATCGAGGCTACCCATCTCAGGTTTTACCCTCATGTCCTTGCTTTCGGGATCGTCTGTTTTCTTAAATTCTGTTAACTTTCTCTACTGCTTCTAAGGCTGTTCCAAGCATGCAGCACCCTTTCTGTAAAATGTTTTTCTAGTGTTATTCTTGAGGCTGTCCCTTTGCTCCTCATCTTATGACCTCTCTTCCAGTGAAACAAATGCTCTTCCTTCAAGCTAGAACTAAACCAGAAATCAGTAAAGACAAGAAACTGATACAATGCATCTAGTCTGTACTTACAGGTCTTGGATATGGAATTCTATAGTGCAATGCAATATCTATTCTTGCTTCACATTCTTCCATACATTGCTTAATCAGTTCCAAGTCTGTTAACTAGGAAAGAATCGAGACAGAAAAAGTCAAACAGGAGCACAAACAAGTTGATATTTTAAATACCTGCAAGTGTATTCTTATTATTATTATTTTACTCAGAGAGCAATAATGAGCCTTCCCATGAAGTCTGCAGTCCCCTGGGTCTGCAAGTTCATTTTAAAAAAGGGAAACTCCTCGGAGAGTTTCCCTTTGAAAATCCCACCGGCCAAGCACAATGGTACAAAAAGCAGCAAACACAATGCATGAAGATTTGAAAATGATCTTTGCAAGTACTCTTCCTCCCCTCACCTTCCCCATCCATTTTTTTCCCCTTTAGGTGAAAGTATGTGCACTGTGAATGAGGGTGGAGGAGGAATGATCAGACCATGTTTTTGCATGGATATGAATATGTCCACCTAAATCATTATTGCCCCTTAGTTTTTAAGGAGAACCTACATTTCAATAAGGAACCCCTGAACCTAAATTAATATGTATACAGCAAAATGTTTGGTACCATTTAAGTATTATCTGTTATACAATTTTCATTTTTAAAAGAACAATGCAATACAAATTGTATTAAAAAAAATAGAGCACAACTGAAACCGACTCTGCGGCCTGTATAAAAACCAGGTTGTGTGCCTATCAGTAAGAGCTGTACTACACACACACATATATTTTTCTGTAAGCATGGGGTCAATTTTTAAAGGTAGATATACAGACAGTGGTAGACTAAACATCTGTTTTAACTGCTCTGCCGCTACCCATACTGCAAAGGGACAGAGCAGCGGGGAGCAGCACCAAAAAGTTATCCCTCAAGTGGCTGCTATACACGGATAATTTATACACTTAGAGCAGGCCTACATTTGAATGGACAGAGGTGGTGGGTACCGACGGTACTAGATGCGTATTCAGCACCATTGATTATACATAGAGGGGCATAAACGAACAGCGCCGGCCATCTCCGGGACCGGCTCTGTAAATGGGCGGAGCCAACCGTATTTTCGAAAAAGATGGCCGGCCATCTTTTCTTTCGATAATACGGTTGGCGCCGGCTAAATCTCAACATTTAGGTCGAATGTTGAGATCGCCGGGTTTAGAGATAGCCGGGTTCAGTTTTCGGCCATAATGGAAACCGGGCCCGGCCATCTCAAACCCGGCAAAATGCAAGCCTTTTGGTCGTGGGAGGAGCCAGCATTTGTAGTGCACTGGCCCCCCTCACATGCCAGGACACCAACCGGGCACCTACATGTAGGTACAGTGGGGGTTGGAGGGCTCAACATATACCACCACAAGTGTAACAGGTGGGGGGGGGATGGGCCTGGGTCCACCTGCCTGAAGTGCATTGCACCCACTAAAAGTGCTCCAGGGACCTGCATACTGCTGTCAGGGAGCTGGGTATGACATTTCAGGCTGGCATAGAGGCTGGCAACAATTTTTTTTTTGGGTGGGAGGGGGTTGGTGACCACTGGGGGAGTAAGAGGAAGTCATCCCTGATTCCCTCTGGTGGTCATCTGGTCAATTGGGGCACTTTTTTGCCACTTGGTCTTAAAAATAAATGGACTAAGTGCAGCCGGCGAAATGCTCATTCGAGCCGGCCATCTTTTTTCCATTATCGGGCGAAGCCGGCTATCTCGTAGCCCTGCCCCCGCCCCATCCCGCCTTCTGTACCCTGCCTTGAAGTTTGGCTGGCTCCGCAATGGAAAACGGTTGGTGCCGGCCAAAATCTGCTTTCGATTATACCTATTTGGCCGGGTTCAGGAGATCGCCGGTCATCTCCCGATTTATGTCGGAAGATGGCTGGCGATCTCTTTCAAAAATACACTGGATAGTCATTTAAATGCTGGCATTTAAATTATTATAATCGCCACTGCTATTAAAACTCTGGCCCTGGATGGAGCCGCATGGTTACAGACATCAGATGAGAAAGTTATTCCTGCCTCAAATGGGAATCAATTAATTAATGAGGCAGTTGTGTGATGTTGTGTTTTGAAATTCCAGGGAGCATCTGCACATCATCTTTTATTCCTGATCAGGAGGTGTAGTTAATGGTTTTATCATTATCTTTAACCTCTTTTGGGTTTACATGCAAACAGACTGACTAAAAAAAGGGTGGCATGGTATTCCTCCCTTCCCCTAGCTTGGTGCCTTGGGCAGTTCCCCTTCATCATCACCCTTTCTGACAGGCTTATAACAAAAAAGGTCACAGACCACCTCAAGTAAATTCAAGGTGAATCAAATGATCGATAGCAAATTACAAATACCCTTATACTATACAAGCTATCCTAATACTGGAACAAAAATGTGTGTCTGAAATTTCATACAGTCAAGTTTGTTTTAAATATAATCAACTCACGTAGAGAGCAAAATGTTATAGGTATAAACCTAAAGGAAATTACTGGCTGAAAAAGGTAAACCAACCTCTATGACTGTTGAAAGCTGCATTCAATAAAAGATGAAGTTAAGCAAATATACACATTTTTTTTTTTTTTAACTGGACACCGATGTTTGGTCTCCTACTGTGCATGGGACCTTGGAATTCCACTTACGTTTTTGTTTTTTTGGAATAACGTTCTGGCTTCATTGACAATGTATTGCTTTTCTTTGAGGACATCTTCCCTCTGCCCCGATAAAGACTGCCACTTGTTTGCTATTCTGAAAATTTTGCGGTAAAGACTAAGAACTTCTTGACGTGTTGCTGCAGACATCTAGGAAAAAAAAAAAAAAAGAGACACACTTAAAATGTTTAATAAAGGTGACAAAGAGTTACTTTTTACCTGTATTGAACTGGTTAACAGTTTTGTGGTATCAGTAGAAATGAAAGTAAGGTGCGCGTTAAGCTGACATAACCTCTCAGGACTTCCATGTGGGGTAACAAATGCCAAATGTTTTAAAAACACTTGAATGTGGTGTTTGTACGTTTGCACTACATATATCCCCTATTATTCAAATAAACACTTATCCACGTTTTATTTTTTCAATAAGATATATTACTTTTGAATAAGATATATTACTATGAAGCTGCAGGTTGATCAACAGATGTCTTGGGTCAGGAAGCGATTTTGGAGAATTTCAATGTGTCAGCATTACTTGAGACATCTTTAATGTAATAGTGTTTTTATTGATGAACGCATAAATGATACAATATCATGCAAATCCTTAAAACTCCAGTAGTAAACATTCCAAACCTGTACTAATACATCTGAACTTCTATCATCAACATTTTTTTTTATTCCCCCCTCCCTTTCCCTACCCCATCCCCCTCCCTTTTCTTTTTTGTAATATGTTTATTGACTGTATCCATTGTTGAAGAGAAAACTGTACAGAATTATTGTCAAGAAAGCTTTACAGGAACCTTTGGACTGTATCAATCAATAACCGTAGCATTGTTCAGCAAGATTCATAATGAAAATAAATATGGAATGCTGTCAACATTCTGTAGTCAGTACATGTAGTTCCTGTGTTTCACTACTTTCCATGTCTCCTCCATCGTATGTCAAAGTTCTGATTCATCAACAAGTTAACGCCCAAAGGGCAGGAGGAACATATCACGGTTTTAAATGCCATCCTCCTTTTCCCATCTCACAGACTCCCTTCATTCTATATCATTCTCTTCCTGTCTACCCTCCCTTTCCCTCCTAACCCACCCTGAGGTATCTTCCAGAAATGTATCTTGCTGTGAAATCAAAGGGAATTCAGGACCAGACTTCTACCCCTGGTATGTAGTGTCTGAATATACGGGCCCCAAATGTCCAAAAAGGCCTTCCTCCTCCTCTTCGAACCTCCCACCCCTCGGCGCTCACACAGCATTAGTTCATGGAATCTATTCCTCCAGTGCCAGAAATCCGGGAGAGTACTACCCACCCATTGACAAAGTAATAACCTCTTGCCAACCAAACAGGCCCTACGGATCAAGTGTCTTCCAGATATGCTCTGCAGTGCAAACATACTTGAGACATCTTTAAATGAGGATTCGGAGACAGCACTGCTTGCATCATTGATCATTACAATATAGACTCATGTTCTTCCATTGACCCAGTCATCCACATCAGGCTTACAGCCTTGCGTTGAAGCATCTCCATTACTATGAAAAGGAAGAACGTCTGAAAATGCTACAGTACTGACTGCAGGTTTTAAGTTTCTCCTCCACCTCTCCAAAATTTGGAAGTCTCTTTGCACTGCAGAGATGTTATTTCTAGCCAGATCACTTATGCCCAGATGGATAGAATCATCAGTTTTGTACACCTTATTTTTTTTCTGATGTCATTATCAATTTGGTTTCTGTTCCTGCCGAGAATCCTTGGAGGCATTTAGTGCTTCTGTCCCTTGAACTGTGATACCAAGTTGATTCCTCTAATAACAGCATTATCCCAGCAGAAGCTGATTTTTGTTCTTCCTTTTTCCCCCCAGGCAAAAACAAAATTCAAGAGAGTATAGAGAGAGCAAGGAGGCAGAGAGACATCCTGAGGGCTGCAACACTAGTAGCCAACTGAATACTCATTGTCTGTTAGCATCACCTCCAGGCCAGGGGCGTAGCCAGACACCCAATTTTGGGTGGGCCTGGGCCAAAGATGGGTGGGCAGAAGAACTCCGCCCTGTCCCACAAGTGATTTGGTCCCACTCTCTCTCGCCTGCATGCCATATGGTCTCTCAAACATCCCCCCTCCCCTGCATACCTTTTAAATAGCAGATTTTCAATGGCAGCTGCCAAGTTAATTAATTCAAGAAAGGAGATGTTAAGTCTTGGATTTTACGGAGCCTGCAGCAGTGATTTTAATGGGCATCGGGGACTGTATTTAGGAAAATGGTTAAAGTATATTTTGATAAGTGCTTCTAAGAGGCAATAGATAACTAGGATGTAACAGAAGGCTTATGAAAATTATCAAAGGAAATATGAAATCTAGACAAAATATGATCTGGATAAATGTCATCTACCATTCCATTAGCCAGAATATGTGAAGGGAAGAAGAAAAAAGTGGTAATAACTTAAAAAGAAATGATTATATAAGGCATATAGTACTGAGCACAACCCTGGTGTATAATATTAATCAGTTTCCACCACAACCTCAATCTGGGGAGAGGCAGAAACTCACAGCTTCTTCATAACAAGAAAAGAATGCAATTGTTCTGGGGCAAAGAATAGGTACCTGACACCCAAATACATAACCAGGGGAGGACTGATACTGGACTTGGTACTCAAGAACGGAGAAAAGTTTGTCTAATGTCAGGGTGGGCACCCACCTGGGCAGTAGTGATCACTACATGGGGCGATTTGATATACAAGCTAAGATGGAGTCTAGTCATGCTAAAATCCAAATTCTGGATTTCAAACACGCTGACTCTAGTAAAACGGGGAAGTAGCTGAAGCAGGAGCAGGCAGGGAGTGAGAAAATAAGGGAAGTGAGAAAACAGTGGCTAAACTGAAAGAGGCTATAAAAAAAGACAAAAGATCTTTATGTAGAGAAGTAAAAAAAAAATCAAGGCAAAAAAGGAATTGTTTAAAAAACACAGATCACAAAAAGGAGGAACCCAAACAAGGAATACACAGTCAAAGAAAGAAATCAGGATGGCAAAAGTGAGGTAACAACATAACTTTCAGGTAAATCGGAGAAAGGCGGAAAGGCAGAGGTGGATTCAAAAGGTGCTGAGGATCAATATGGGCAAAGTGATGAGAAAAACTGAAAAGCTAAATGTGTGTTTTAAGCCTGTAAACTGCCTAAATTAATTCTGAAGTGCATTTCTCTAGTTTGGCCAGCAGGTGGTGCATGTTTTATGTTAAAGCTGTTATAGAAAAGCGAATGCCCTCTTTTAGTTTCACTCAGTGAAGAAGTGAATCTACAGTACTGTGAGCAGTATACTTTTAAAACTTGTTGACTGGGTTCTGATTGGCCCAGGAGCTCCTTTGTACAATCCCCCCCCCCCCCATTTCAGCCCAGGAGAAGAGACAGAGAAAGCTCTTTGCTGAAGCCCTGTGAACAGTTCTATTTGACAACTGGTGAGCAGCTATATGTCCTGATCTCCCCAGGTACTTTCTAAAAAGTAAACAAAAATTAGTTAGTGTTATAATTGATCCATATTTTAGTTACATGTTATTGTTCGCTGATTACACACTTTTTGTCCACTGTTCACGTTCTGACAATAAACATTTTCAGTTTGTTGACTCTGCCTGTCTGGACTGAAAGAATCTTGGTGGTTTGTGTGTTGGGTCTGTGAGTGCTTTCTGGGAACTGTGGGACCACTGGGCGTGTGGCCTCCAGTAATCTAGAAATCAATGGGGATAATTTGAGAGCGGGAGACTCGCCCAGAAATGGTTGTGACCCAGTCAGTGGGAGGAGGGTGCTAGTGTTGAGCACAAGCAGCAGGTGCAGGCAGACCTGATCTGTGCTAGGGATAGACCCTCTAAGTGACCGCAGGGTAACCCCAGGCGGGTGGCTAGGCATTTTGTGACACTAAACGAATACTTCTGTTCAGGAAAACCCTGGAGAAGGTCCACAGATGATTGACAAAGATACATATGGGGATAGCATAGATACCAAACTATTCACTGACGATACAAAACTGAAACTAGACAAAGCCATGGGACTGATGACACATCCCAGCATACTGAGGGGAGAGGTATTGGTAAGCGTTCTAAAGAATGTGTTTTATAAACCCTTAGACTAAAGAAAGGCTGATGCAGTCTCTCTTCACAAAAGTGGGAATAGAGAAGAGGTGAGACACTACAGGCTGGTAAGACTAACCTCAGTGGCAGGAAAGGTAAAGGCAACACTGCTGAAGGATGGTGAACTTTCTACAATCTGATCAGATGCAAGATCCAAGGTAACATGGCTTCACCAAATGTAGGTTATGCCAAAAGAATCCGATTCATTTCTTGGACTGGGTGACAAAAGAATTGTATCAAGGACCTGCGTTGGATGCAGGTCTACTTAAATTTCAAAAGACGAGAGCAGCACAACACAGACTAGTGGCCATAGATAAAAGTAGCATTTATTTAGAGAGGAACTTTTTACAGTGATGTAGATAACAATTGTCCAATAATTTAATCATGTTTCAGCATCAGGGTCAATGTAGCTATTGTTCATAGGACATGGATCCCATCTACGGTCAACAAACAATAAAATCAGTTGGTTTACGTGTTTCCTTTTTATTCATATTCTGCTTTTCACAAGGCAGAGTACAACATCCATAATAAACTTACAAACATAAAATCGATACACAATATTAAAACTGAAGTAAATAAACAAAGTAGAACAATTAATAAACCACAAAAGTATTACAAATAAATCTTATAGAATAACATGTTACTCTAACCTAGGGATTCTCAATCCAGTCTTCAGGGCACACATTAAGCCAATTTGGTTTTTAGAACACTCACAATAAACAAGTATAAGACAGATGTGCATACAGTGGAGACAATGAATGCGAATTTCTCTCATGCATATTCATTGTGGTATGCATAATCATTGTGGGTATCCTGAAAAACTGACTGGCTGCCTTTGTCTCAAGGACTAGGTTGAGAATCCGTGCCCTAGCCTATCCATGGGACTCTTTAAGGAAGTAAAAACAAACATTCAATCACTGGCTCCCCATCAAAGAGAGAATATACTTCAAGGTCCATAAATGATCCATAAGATCATATCAGGAGAGTCCCCCAGCTATATGAACAACCTGATTGATCTTCCAATTAGAAATAGAACAATGTCATCACGAACATACCTCAATTTACACTTCCCCAACTGCAAAGGTATCAAATACAAAACATATTATGCATCCAGTTTCTCCTTCCTGGGTAGTCAACTTTGGAATGCTCTCCCAAGACCCATCCGAGCAATTAACAACTATCTACCTTTCAGGAAAATGTTAAAGTCCCATTTTTTCAAGCAAGCTTACCCTAATGGACCAACTTCATTCTACCAGCCCACCTATGATACTCCTGCTACGACGTCGACACTAACTTTGACCCCAATGACACATTTGACCTTATTCTCAAATCCCCTTATACTCAATCCCCTATCTTCTCCCCTCCATCCTTTTACCATTTCCCTCCCCTTTTACCTATCCTATCCTTGTCTACCTTCCCTATTCCAACTCATATATTCCTGGGCGCTGTTGCCACTGTGTTTTTCTCAGTTCTTAATATTCTTTTCACATGTCCTTTGTAATGCTTTTTCACTATGTAAGTAGTTATGATCATCACAGTTTATAATACTCTTCCTACATTTTCTTGTTTTGCTTTCTTTTACAATGTAAGCCGCACTGAACCTGCTGTATGTGGGAAAGCGCGGTGCACAAATGTAATAAATAAATAAAATATACTGTATCGTCACTTGATATGGTTCTTGCCAGGTACTTGTGACCTGGATTGGCCACTGTTGGAAACAGGTTACTGGGATTGATGGACCAGTCTGTCCCAGTATGACAATGCTGATGTTCTTATGTTCCCCCAAACTTTTCATAAATAGAAATGCTTTCAGTTGTTTGCTAAAAAATAACTGTATTTATCATTAATCTGAGTTATACTGGAATCCAATTCCATTCTCTGGGGCCAACAATTGAAAACGTGCATTGTCCACTCTCTTCGTAATTTATTACCCTAAGAGATGGAATTTTTAAATATCTAGCACTCGGACTGTAATGGAGGTGAGCAGCTGCATATTGCACAATTTGTAACCATTTTACACTAGCTTGTGGAAGTCCTAAATAAAGCCAATTACAGTAGTCCAGTTGTGACAAAACAGCACACTGGACCACTGAACTAAAATCAGGAGGTAAAATCATAGGCCTCAGTTTCTTCCATACACATCTGGAGGCTTAAAGGATAGTTCTGCATCAATGCTCTTGCCCAGGCTTCGAATGTGATCTATTTATTTAAAGGGTCCTTTTACTAAGTGGCAGTAAGCACCAGAGCATGCCTACCATGCAGGAAAATGCACTAACATGGAACATGCTCAGGTGTCCTGCGATAGTGTTGGCACAGCTACCGTGTGAGCCCTTTTAGCCTATTAAATAGGTATTGGCAAGGGCTCACATGCTAATTGGGAAATTAGCACATGGCCATTATTGAGGAAATGAAAACTTGGTCATTTTACAGCTGCGCTAAAAGGTAGCCTCAGCGTGCAGGGAAACCCGTGTGCTAGTCATAGCGCAGGCCACCTCCTAGTGCAGCTTAGTAAAAGGGCCCCTTAATGTCCCGATTCCCTATTTTAATCAGGTCAAGCATTTCAAGTAAGAGTACTGTGTACTACCATCACTTCAGTCTTTCCAATATTAAACTGCCAATTTCCTTTGTTTAAACCACACCATAATACCGTTCAAGTAACGATACAGATGTTCATATGCTTAAAATAAATACATATGAACTTCTAAAAACTAAAGCTATAAGAAAAATAGGAAAAATCAAGTGAAAATTGAAAAAAAAATAAAAATACAAGAAAGAAAATAGCCTAAGAACTCATCATGTGATGTGACTAGGAGAGTGTGCCATGTAATAGTTTACCTCAGTTGAACCACTCAGCAATTAAAAGGTTGCCAGGAGCTCAGTGCACACTGCTAAAAAAGGAAACTGACTCAATATAGTGAATGAAATCCCTAGATAAATAGTAAACATTAAACACTTTAAAGGGTAAACATTAAACAGGGAGATGCTGCTGAAGGAAAAAGGATAGTCAACTTTCTACAATCCAATGGGATGCAATGCAAGATCCGAGGTAACATGGCTTCACCGAAAGTAGGTTGTGCCAAAAGAATCTGACTGATTTCTTGGATCAGGTGACAAAAGAATTGGATCAAGGACATGTGCTGGATGTGGTCTACTTGGACTTCAGCAAGTAGGCTCATGAATAAACTTAACAGCTTGAGGATCGGATCCAATGAGGTTAACTGGATCAGAAACTAGTTGACTGACAGACAGAGGGTAGTGTACATGGAATTCACTTGGAAGATAAAGCTCAGTGGCAGAGTGCCTCAAGGATCCATCCTGAGACCGATTCTGTTTAATATTTTTGCGAGTGATATTGCCGAAAGGTCAGAAGGAAAAAGTATGCTTTTGACAACACAGTGGATACCTCGGAGGGAGTGGAAAGCCTGAGAAGCTATCTACAAAAATTAGAAGCATGAAAGTGAAGAAATGTAGAGTGATGCAGAAACCCGAAGGAGCTGCATGCAATAAGAGGTGAGAGGCTGATATGCACAGAACAGAAAAGGGACATCAGGGCAATAGTGTCTGCGTATCTCAAGGTGGCCAAAAAATGTGATAAGGCAAGTGGTCAAGGCCAGCAGGATGCATTGAAAGGGGCATAACCAGCAGAAAGAAGATAATACTCCTGGATAAGTTGTTGGTGAGACCGCACTTTTGAGTACTATGTTCAGTTTTGGAGGCTGTATCTTTCCAAAGATATAAAAAGGCCCAAAATGGTTGAGAAGAAAAGCAATCAAAACAGTATTGGGGACTCCATCACAAGACGTATGCGAATAGACTTGATGGTTTAATTATGTATACCCCGGAGGAGAGGAGAGATATGATATTTATTTATACTTCATTTGTATCCCACATTTTCCCACGCATGCAGGCACAACGTGGCTTACAGAAAAATTAGGAAAAATTACAAATTGAGAAGCACAGTTAAAGTTGACAAGGATAGACAAGGGGAGCAGTAGCTAACAATGGGGAACTAAGCAGGGCAGGGGATTGTGATGGGAATATTAATCAGCAGAATAACTAGGGGAGTACATTTTATCAAATAAGTAAATTTTCAGCAGTTTTTTTTGAAGACGTGGTCCATTTGCATCTTGAGGTGCTGTGGAAGAGCATTCCAGTAGTTAATATAGATAATTGGTGGCCAGGCTTGGGAGCCTCAAATACAGCTATACAGGAAGCTGCAGGTAAAGCAAAACACAATTACTGTGTTCAAATAAGTAAAGAAGCCTGTTGCTTCACTGGCTGAATAATACAACAACAGGCTGCAAATGCAGTATTTCCAACTCACTCAGTTACCAGTCTTATTAGGGCTGCTGTCTGGCCAGGCCCAAATACAAAGTACAGTTTCAAGCTACTCACAAACGTGTCCAGGCCTGGTTCTTGCTTGGACATCCAGGACCACGGTCTTCACACATAAAAGACTACCAATGTAGGAAGTACCTCAATTTACCTATAGACTGTGGAGATCTAAGCTTGAGGCTGCTCCTCTCTTCCCTGCAGCCAGCTTGGAGTATTCCTTCTTTGGGGCCTCTCCGTTCTCTTCCCACTGTGGGGTTTTAACTTCCTCCCTCCCTGAACCCCACCCTCCTGGCACAGCAGACTGTTTCTTAACATACTCTGGTGAAGGAATGCTCTTAAGGGGGAAACAAGGTTTGCCTACGCACTTCCTCACACTAACCTTTTCCAAAAATGGAAGGCAGACCACAGAATGAGCAAATATGAATTTTCAGTTTCCTCCCTTGCACCCTTGTAGTTTCATCAGGAAATACTTTTTCCATAGAGAAGGATGCTAGGCTGCGTAGAGAGGGGCATAACCAGCAGAAGAAAGGAGGTGTTGATGCCTCTCTAAAAGTCGTTGGTGAGGCCCCACTTGGAGTATTGTGTTCAGTTTTGGAGGCCGTATCTTGCTAAAGATGTAAAAAGACTGGAAGCGGTGCAAAGAAAAGCTACGAAAATGGTATGGGATTTGTGTTGCAAATTGTACGAGAGACTTGCTGACCTGAACATGTATACCTTCGAGGAAAGGAGAAACAGGGGTGATATGATACAGATGTTCAAATATTTGAAAGGTATAAATCCGCAAACGAACCTTTTCCAGAGACGGGAAGAAGGTAGAACTAGAGGACATGAATTGAGGTTGAAGGGGGGCAGACTCAGGACTAATGTCAGGAAGTATTTTTTCACGGAGAGGGTAGTGTGGTGGATATGTGGAATGCCCTCCCACGGGAGGTGGTGGAGATGACAACGGTAATAGAATTCAAACATGCGTGGGATAAACACAAAGGAATCCTGTATAGAAGGAATGGTTCCATGGAATCTTAGCGGAGAATGGGTGGCGACGCCGGTAATTGGAAACAAAACTGGGGCTGGGCAGCCTTCTACGGTCTGCGCCCTGATCGTGACTGAATAGATAGGAATGGGCTGGAGTGTAAATTTTAAGGGGCTTCGCTGTTAGCTTCAGATCTTAGTACACGAATAGTACTGGGCAGACTTCTACGGTCTGTGCCCTGAGAAAGGCAAGGACAAATCAAACTCTGGTATACATATAAAGTATCACATACCATGTAAAATGAGTTTATCTTTTTGGGCAGACTGGATGGACCGTACAGGTCTTTATCAACCGTCACTTACTATGTTTACTATGTTACTATGATTCTCCTTCGCTGGAGGTGGTGGGGATGAAAATGGTGATGGGGTTTAATTTCACATAAATAGACTTTCTTTATATTTTTTCTTATGTGACCTATGCTGCTCCTCTAATTTTGTGATCTATGAAGGAATGGCCTTTGCTTATTATGCAACTATATATTAGATGAAATAGCTCCTCTAAAAAATAAAGAGAAAAAAAGATTAAATACTACACCTTGGTATAATGAAGAACTAAAATCCTTAAAATCAGTAACCAGAAAAATGGAACGCAAATGGAAAAAAACAAAAAATGAACTCCACTTACAGAATGGAAATTAACCCTTAGAAAATACAAATATGCTACAAAACAAGCACGAAAGCTATATTATAAATCAAAAATCGGATATGATTATTCTAACCCGAAGAAATTATTCCAAATTGTTAACAATCTCCTTGAAACAAATCTGGTAACATCTACAAGCTCAGATTCCCCATCAGCAAATTCATTAGCCTGTTACTGCAAAGAAAAAATCTAAAAATTACAAAACTCTCTCACCCCACAAAACTCTGACATCAATGACTTCCTTAATCTCCTTCAGTCTACCTCCGGAGACCACCCAGCAGACCGCATTTTACCCCTCTATCCACAGAACAAATCACCAAAGCAATTTCTAAATTCTCAAACTCCTTCTGTAAATTGGATACATGCCCGAATTATCTACTTAAATCTGCCCCTCCCTGCTTCATCCAAGATCTCACATCAAGTCTAAACTTTATGCTAAAATCTGGCTTCTTCCCAAAAAATTATGGAAATATACTCCTTACCCCTATTCCTAAAGATAATAAAAGAAAAAAAACAAGCGATATTACTAATTATCGACCAATAGCCTCCATACCATTGTTAAAATTAATGGAAAGCATGGTAACCAAATAACTTGTGGAATACTTGGACAAATTTTCCATCATACATGATTCTCAATCCGGTTTTCACACCTTATATAGTACAGAAATGGTATTGATTACCCTTATATCCAAATTTAAACAACAAATTGCTGCTGGAAAGAGCATACTCCTTTTACAATTTGTCATGATTGATCATAATATCTTGGTTCATCTTTTGGACTACTTTGGTATTGGTGGATCCGTACTTCAATGGTTTAAGGGTTTTCTTTCATTTAGATCCTACCATGTGAAAGTAAATTCAACTTTATCTTCATCGTGGAATGCAGTTTGTGGAGTCCCTCAAGGATCACCACTGTCCCCCGTACTGTTTAACATAATGATGGCCCCATTAGCCAATGCCCTATCTAGATCAGGCTTAAATCCTTTTATTTACGCAGATGATGTAACAATCTATATACCTTTCAGTAAGAACTTGGATGAAATTACCAACCAAATTAATCTTGGACAGACCACAATGGAAAAATGGGCAAATTCTTTCCATCTGAAACTAAACGCCTAAAAGACCCACTGTCTCATTTTAACATCTCAATATAACAAATATAGTCCTACCACTTTAAATACCCCCAACCTTTCATTGTTAATCGCGGATAGTCTGAAACTTTTAGGGATCACAATTGATAGATATCTAACACTGGAGACTCAAGTAACCAATACCACAAAGAAAATGTTTTATTCAATGTGGAGACTCAAACGAATAAAACCATTTTTTCCCTGTGAAGTCTTCCGTAATTTGATACAATCCATGGTCCTAAGCCAGACGGATTACTGCAACGCTATATATGCAGGATGCAAAGAACATCTACTCAAGAAATTACAAACAGCTCAAAATACTGTGGCTAGACTGATATTTGGAAAACCTAAATTCGAATCTGCAAAGCCACTCAGAGAGATTCTGCACTGGCTCCCTATAAAAGAGCAAGTAGCTTTCAAAATATGTACATTAATTCACAGGATAATCTACGGTGAGGTACCTGAATATATGCTTGAACTGGTTGACTTACCACCCAGAAACAGATCCAGTACCTCACGATCATATTTGAACTTACACTATTCAGACTGTAATGGCTTAAAATATAAATCAATTTACGCCTCAGATTTCACTTACATTGGCACTCAACCGTGGAATGCCCTACCCAAACCAGTAAAATCTACCCAGAACTACCTAAACTTTAGGAAATTATTGAAAACAGTATTGTTTAAAAAGGCTTATTCCCCAGGTTCAACTTAATCAGAATTACACTTTACCATCATATGACCCCAATGGACACTAATTACACGTTATTATCTTCCTCATTTTATTATTGATTAATTGTTAATTCTATTTTACTTAACTGTTGTTGTTCAATTGTTATTCATACCTTGTTTCTCAATTTGCAAAACTGTACTTATTTGCATTGCAACTTTATTACAGTTCTATTGTAAGCCACTTTGAGCCTGCAATCAGTGGGAAAAAAAGTGGGATACAAATGTGATAAATAAATAAAATAAATATTATTTAACTTTTCATGCGATATACACAGAGCATTCCTATAAAGGAAGACGTATAGAGTATTCCCACTTAAGTAAAATACAACTGACTGAGGGGTAACCTGCAGACAGTCACAGATACAACCCTAACAAAGAGGGGAGGGTAACTTGCATGGAGCAGCACATTCAACCCTGGCCAAATTTTTGCACAAACTGGATGGATCGTGCTGACCTTTATCCATTATCATTTACTATGTTATTATTTACAAGAATATCTTACAAAACAAGTTTCACGCATAGCCTTCTATCTCTCTCCTGTACGGTATAAGCCACATCAGGATATACTCATATCCTCTGCTCCATGAAAGAACTGTTTTGAGTTCCTCAAGTAAAGGCGCAGAAGCATGTTCATATACTACTCAAACAGAAAGCTAAGTGTTGCCCTCTCCAAGAAGAGAGAGAAAATCCACCAAAAAGGCGGAGAACTCAAACGCCCCACAGTATATTTTGGTATTAGCTTATTATTTTTTTGTGTATTTTTTTAAAAAAAATCTCTTTACCGAATTGCTACACATATATTTTTAAAGTCTATAAGGTTATATATTTTATATTTTGTTTTAATTTATTTGTGTGTATTACACTTTGTCTTCCCTATTTTTACATATAAATGTATGTTTTTATAGACTCCTGATGCAGGCCTGACGGCCGAAACACGACGTTGTGTCGAGTCTTCAAATTATTAATAAAATTGTTTACCAATTAACATCCTCCAGTTTCTGGTATCCTTGGTCGCTCTCCCACTTTTTTTTACACTGCCCTCTCCAAGAAACCAACCCAAACTTCTTGCACTGCACAGCTCAAGCTTTGCAGACAGCTGCATCATGTAGGGAAGCATGAATCCCATGGGCTTCTGCTCCTGAAAACAGGCGAGGGGTAAAAGATTGGGTGAAGGCTGGGGGGGGGGGGGGCATGAGAAACAATGAGCAAAAGCCTGGAGGGGGATTTATGAGAAAGAGACTGGGTGAAAAGCATGGAGAGAGACAGACTGACATGGTCTTCTTAGAAAATGTGTGAGTGTATAATTCCCAAAGAGCATGCACGTGTTTTGGCCCTCTGAATGTTACAATACATAAAATGTGGCCCCCAACAGAAAAAGGTTGGGTAAGCTTGGCATACAAAATGGATCACTTTTACGAAGATAAGTTTCTTATCTGTTATATAGGTGAGGAATACTAGTTCTCTTAAAATTTTTTAGTTTAAGGAAGGCTTAGGTTTGAATAAGTTTGACACATCATGCAAAGAGACAATCTTTAGTGACAGACATCATAGCAGTTAATCCAATGTTTTTATTTTTTCCCAGTACATGGTCTAGAATATAAGCTGGGTTTTTTTTTAAACCCTTGGGGCAACTGCCTGACCAGCACTTTGAATGAGAAGATTCCACGATCACAGACCGACCCTTCTTTTTGGGTGTCTTGGGGGGGGGGGGGCCGTGTTTATCCAGGCCTTAAATCATGAAAAATATGTACAGGGTTGACTCATTACTTATTTTATAGCCGATTTCACGTTTTCATTGTTATAATACCTGTAACCACTTGATGTCTAGTTAAGGAAAGAAGAAAACAACAACAAGAACATAAAAATAAACTTCCACATCACACTGGGATATAAGCTCAAAACCAGAACCTCCCAAACCTCCTGAAACTATGACTTGACAGCGCTGCGCACTCTCATAAAACAATTTCTAAGTAAACCTTTATGGGTCCCATAGAGGGGGCACCTGGGAGAGAAATGGTCCAAGCCAGCTCTATCCCAGCACCAGAGCACAAAACTTCATCATAAGCCGCAGTAACTTATACAGTCTGTGCCCTGACAATGGCAGATGCAAATCATGGTAAGGTAGCACATATGAGTTTATCTTGTTGGGCAGACTGGATGGACCGTGCAGGTCTTTTTTCTGCCGTCATCTAGTATGTTACTATGTTAGTAACCTCACTGCCCACCCAAACAGGCCAACCTCAGGCGGTACGTGACACCCCCCGTCTCACCCCAACAATAGCACGACGGCCCTGAAGCTAACAAAAATACGCTGCATACAAATCTCACTTTACGGTTACTCTGAAACCATATTTTCCATTAACCGTTCAGAACAGCAAAACAAAATCACGCTCACCTCTGTGCCCTAGAAAAAAAACGTCACGTCGTTTCTTCTCGCGTCGTCACTTACTTCTTCCGAACAGCAAAGCGAATTAGCCGCACGCATGCGCAATCGCTCTTTCAAGCCCTAGCTCTCGAACCAACTTTAAAGAGGCGATGCCGCCGCGCACGCCACCTACCCCAACCACTTCCCGGACAGTCTCCTATTCTGCGCCGGGCCACGCACCAGACGTCACAACTGCCGCGAGGAGGTGAAAGGGGAGTGCTGCTGCCGCTGCGCGCGCAGGACACAGCTGACTCCGAGCCATTAGACAAAATGTGGGACTACAGGAAGTGATGCAGGGCCAAAATTCAGAGCAAGGGAACGCGAGACATGGTAAGTAATTTAAATGGGCAAAATAACCGCAAACAGTTTAGGGCGCCTGGGCTTGATTCATTCTCGTCTCCGCCGTAGTCTCTTGCAATTCTGCTGTGTGGAGGTTTCAGATTCTCTCTTCCTGTGGGGCTGCTGAGGCGAGTTCCCTCTAGTCTGTGGAAACGGGGACCGGGGGAAAAAGGCAAGAGCGCAGGCGTCGTGGTTTGTAGGAAACGATAAAGCCCTTCTTTGCCCCCCCCACTGTAGTCAGTCGTTCTGAACAAAATGGGGCTCTCTGTCTCTTCCATCAACAATTCTTTATCCTTGTACATTTCATCCCAGGGTGTTACTCCTGCAGGTCAAGACCATAACCCCCCACCCCTGACCTCCTGATTTGAAACGTGCGTTGAATGAATCTGTGAGGTGAGAGCTCAAGCTTCTCTGAACCCTGGGATAGGAAATAATGAGGTAACTGAGTTTAACTGTATGGGCCTTATTCAGAAAGAACCTTTTTCCCTGCCCTGTGTTTGTGGAGTTGACCAAACAAACCCCCGTGTGTCGTAAATATCTACCTTTGGAGAGCTTGACGTGTGGTTTTATTTTATTCGTTCTTTTGTGTATTTTAGTCCTTGTAAAAAGATGATCTGGGAGGTTGATTTCGACATATTTCACAGCAGAGAAACTATCCTGCCCACACTGGAGAGATGGCCTTATCTTGCTTCAGTGATTACTTCTTTTGCCTCTTACCACACTCGTATAGAACGTCACTTTCTTGTTGCATGACTTTTACGAAGATAAGTTTCTTATCTGTTATATAGGAATTCTAGTCATCTTAAAATTTTTTAGTCTAGTAGATTACGCTGTGATACCCAAACCCATAGTAATGTAGTACTTGACTTTCTTGCATTCATGAATTGTTTCTTGAAGGAGTCACAAACTTATTTCCTGTATAGTCAGAACTAGGTGTAAAGGAGTTTCCTTCCTATAATTAGGGCTTCTGATTCTAGGTGTGTGTTGTTTGGAATGTTACAGGTTTATTTTTATATTGGGATTTATTAATCGCCTTTTTGAAGAGATTCATCCAAGGTGGTGTACAGCAGGTACAGTTTAAAATAACACTTACAATTTTGTTATAGCATAACGATAGTAAAATGACCAATGAGCTAAACTTGAAAACAGCAAATTGAAACCTAATAATAGGACTACCATGACACAGGATCAAAAATATGCATGTTTAACAGAACTGAAATTCACCTCAATACTTACCCGCCTAATCACTTCCTTCTTTCCTTCCTTACTCAGTCTCTGCACATTACTAATTTTATCTGATATTCTAGAATGATATTGTCATAACAAACCTATGTAAGCCACATTGAGCCTGCAAATAGGTGGGAAAATGTGGTAAACTAATGCAATAAATAACTGAGATATAATATAATGTCAGCATAATACTAAGGAAATATCTAATAAGCACATAATTAGAACATTCAAATAATATTCCTATGATACTCATGTTTTTCTACAATACAGCTTGCCACATAGATGAAGGGCCAAGTGCAGATATATAGATGGGGACAAGATGGGTGGTGCAGAGTCAGTTAGGATAAATAGATAGGTGGCTAAACTAAAGACAAGTTCTTTGTACAGTTAAACAAGATATAAATAAGTTACAGTGTGTGTAGCAAGCTAGTCCAGGGGCAAAATGAGTGTTTAGTCAGCCACCCTATGTATTAAAGACTTGGGAGAAAAGCCAGATTTTTATCCACTTCCTGAAGTAGAGGTAGTCTTGAGTTTTATGTAGCCCCTTGGGGAGTAAATTCCAGAGAGTGGGGACTACTCCTGAGAAGGCTCGCTGGCGGGTATCACATCGTACAATTTGATGAGGGGACAGATAGTAATGCTCCTTGAGAGGATCTTAGAGGTCTCAAAGGTGTGTAAAAGGCTAACATTCTTACTCTGGCCCATTTTGTACCTTGCAGGGTCTTGAAAATTTAGCCCTGTAAGGTACTGGTAACCAATGTAATTTTTGCAGGAAGGATGTCTTATGGTCGTGCCGTTTGCAGCCTTCTATCAGTTGTGCTGTAGCATTCTGAATTGGAGCTGATGCAAACTGTTGTTGGTTTGACCAGTATACAGGGCATTACAGTAGTCTAGTCGTGATGTTATGGCATGGCCCACTGTGGTCAGACTCATCTTTTCAATATATGGAAAGAGATTTTGTAGCTGCCATAGGTGATAGAAACATTTTTAAAGGTTGTTTCAATTTGTGGGATCAGAGTGAGTGATTAGCAGTATCCCAAGATTCCTGAACTGTGATTTTAGGGGGAGTTCCTACTTCTCAAAATGTATTTTGAAGACAGGTATTTGTTCACCTGTTAGTTACTCAAATAATCTGTTTTGCTTGGGTTCAGGCAGAGTTTGTTGTTTGCCCATTCCTGAGTTGCGGTTAGGCAGGCAGACAGAGCTGTGGGTAGATCTGGTTCAATGGTTATGAGTATTGCATATCCTCTGCATAGATGTAGAATTTTGTGTCCATCGACTGAAGCAGCTCAGCCAGAGTGTAGATATTAAATAAAATGGGAGATAGTGTGGATCCCTGTGGCACCCCACAGTTCAGTGCCCAAGGTAATGATGTGCTGTTACTGAACAGAACTGATAGTTGTATGTCTGACAGGATTTGAACCATGTAAGTACTTCCGCTGCATGATGTTATAATTCAGTGTCGAAGGCTGCTGAGAAATCCAGCAACACTAGTATCGAGGCAGATCCCTTGTCATGGTTTCTGTGCTTCAAGCATGTCCTGGTCGAGTGAGTTCTCTTTTAGTAGGGGACGTGCCATAGTCTCTTTAGTGTTGTTGGCAGCTGCCCGTCCCAAGAGAGATGCTAACAGTTTTGGTGGCCCCCTACAGTGAGACCTAGGCTCGCTATCTGTGCTGGACAGGGATCAAGAGAGCAGGTTGTAGGCCATAGGTCTTTCAGGATTTTTTTTTCAAGTGCTTCCTCTGTGACCTGGTTGAATGAGTCCCAGATGGCTGGTCAAGGCAGGGAAGAGGGAGTGTTCTCTTCATTAGCTGGTTGGAGCTTTCATGGTATTGTCTGTAGGACCTGATGGAGACTTTTTTTACTTTTGTTGGCAAAGTATGTGGCAAAATCATTGCTGGTTAGTTGTGACTGGGAAGGCAGGTTCTGTTGTGGGGTTTGTAGTAAGCTGCTTACTATTTTAAATATTTGCTTGGTTGAATTTACAGCTTGAACTGTGCTTTTTTTTTTTTTTGTTACGTTTGTACCCCGCGCTTTCCCACTCATGGCGGGCTCAATGCGGCTTACGTGGCGCAATGGAGGGTTAAGTGACTTGCCCAGAGTCACAAGGAGCTGCCTGTGCCTGAAGTGGGAATCGAACTCAGTTCCTCAGTTCCCCAGGACCAAAGTCCACCACCTTAACCACTAGGCCACTCCTCCTCTAAATCCGGTATCTAATATCTAACAGGCACTTCTGTTCGCTAGAGACATAGATCAAATGACTGTATTTCACTCCTGTCATTTGCAGGATAGGAGAGGGAGATTCAGAGAAATATTGGTTTTTGGCTGTTAGTCTAGCGGTACATTGCCATGTGTTTCTTACAGTTGAGCCTGTCTTCATTTAGGTGAGATTTTTGCCATTTTCTTTCAAATTGACGTCCTTGACGCTTAAGGACCTGTAGTTCTGGGCAGAGCCATGAGGACCGTTTGATGAGCATAGGACCTTCTTTAGAAGGGCTGTTTTTTCTAATGCCATTGCTAAGCATGCATTGCAGATATCAACCTGTTCTGACACTGTCATCAACTTTTCATCCACATGGGGGTAGGACAAGGTCTCCAGGAAGTTATCAGCATTAGATTTAATGTCTCTGGTTGCCTTCCAAACTTTGATTTTTTTTTTTTTTTTTAATTTATGTAGTCCTTAATAGAAAATTTTGTTTAGAAAGTGATCAGCCCATGATAGGGGTGTTATCTCAATGCCACCAGCCTTGTGTTCAAAAATGTCGACCCCTTTGAAGAACACCAGCATATGGTCCTTTTCATGAATTGGAGATTGATCACCTGAATGAATCCTAGAGCTGCCATTATGTCGAGGAAGGCAGCAGTAGTGGTGTCTGGAGTTCAGTGTGTAGGTTAAAGTCTCCCATGTTCAGTAACAGTTCTTGCACAGATGATGCATTGTTGCAAGGTGCTTTGTAGACCACGAGCAGCCATATTGGTTCTTTATCTCTTTGCTGGATTAGGAGGCATTCTGACTCAAACAAGTGGGGGATGGAGACTCTGCGCAGTTTGACTGTCTCTCGGATCAGGACTGCCACCCCTCCACCCTGCTTACCTTGTCTTGGTTGGTGCAAGATAGTGAATTCTGTGGGCATAGTTCAGCCAGTAGTAGTACTCTGTTTTCATCCAGCCAAGTCTCCATTATTTCCCAGATGTCTAAGTGGTATTTACTGATGACATCATGGATCATAGGCCAATTTTTTATTGGCTGATCGGGCATTTACTAGGCCCAAGTTTCCAAGTATTGGTCTTAGTTGTGGTTGTAGTTATAATATTGGTGGTTACTTGATGGTGGTAGGTAGGTATTAGTGTGTGTATAGCTAGATAAGAGTTTTGCCTGTTTAATTTGTATCCTCTAAGTGATGGGGGAGTCTATTGTTTCTTCTTCCCCAGATTACTGGGTGTATAGCAGTTTAGTAAGCCAAAGCACATTCTTGTTTAAAGTAGGTAAGATTACAGAGCTCTCTAGCTATTCAGTATAACAAAAAGCCAGTTTGTCTTTGGCAGCAATTAACAGTGGAGTGTTAATTACGCAGACAGTGCTTGATGAAGGTCTAAGTCCCTTTGAAGTAAGTGTTGCTTCCTAGGAAAGCTGAGATTCTCTGATATGTAGTCAGTCAGGAGAACTGCTTATTCTGTTTATATTTTGTGCTTTTAAATCTTGAAACAAGGTAAAGTCTGGTATCTAATATCTAACAGGCACTTCTGTTCGCTAGAGACATAGATCAAATGACTGTATTTCACTCCTGTCATTTGCAGGATGGGAGAGGGAGATTCAGCTGGATATCAGAAATTTAGAGATAATATAAAAAGATATGAACTTCAACTTACGGAATTGCAGTCATGGTTTTATCATTTTGCAGTTTCTGATCCAGATGTCCTTTGATGATTCATTTTATGCAGATCACTGGAGGCTTTTTTATTTTAGATCCAGCTTAGATCGCAAGGAATGAGAAAGGTTGCTTGCTTGTAAAGTGTAAGGGGACAAAGTTGCTTTTATCCAGACAAAACAATGAAATTAACTAACCCCCTGTTTACTAAGCAGCGCGGCAGTGCCAACACAGCCCATTTCAAAGTGTAGGGGCTGTGTCGCCTTTAGCGCATGGCAGCTGCTAGCACCGCTTAGTAAACAGGGTGGTAAGTGAAGGAAAGAAAACTCAAAATAAACTCAGGACTGGTACCCCAACATAGACTGAACAGAAGTATGTAAAAATATGAGCAGTAAATAAACAAACAGTGTATTTAGCCTGAATTGTAGGAACCTGATGTGAACACATCATTTTTTATGCAGTTAGGTGCTTTCCCAAGGTTAGAAAACTGAAGGTTTATTGGTGTTCTTGTGTTACAAAGTTTTGTGGCTTTTTAGGTGGATTTCATTCAGTGACCCCTCCTGCCTTCTCCTAGCCTCAGCACCAACCCCATTGTACCTGGCACAGCAGCAGAAACCAATACCTTTGGTCCCACTACTCTCTGCTGCTACAGCTGGCACTGCAGGAGGATCTGATGTGCAATAACAGGAATTCTGTTGCTTACCAGCATGCAGGAAGTGCCTATTCTTGCCTTTTTAAGCCCTCCCTATGGGGCTGATGCTCAAAACTACCACTGGTTTTAACACGTGGTTAACGCTGGGTTTGTGCGTATGTTATACAGCACTGAATGGTTAGAGGAATCGAGCGCCAGTGTTAAAGTTCTTGTTAAAGATGGTTGCAAATTGTATTTAAATGGATCATAACAAGGTTGAAAGTATTCATTCCCAATGCACAAAAGAAATGATAGCCTGTAACGCTGAAAATTTACTGCCAGGTTATGGGCAGTGTAGAAGATCTTCAGGAGAAGATGTCTTGTGTAATTTCTAACATGAAAACTGTGGGTTTGGTCTTCTTTTGCAAGTGGAAGGAAGCCCGTGCAAATGTTAGTGCTGATGGTGATAAACGTGTGCAAGTCCAAGCAAAACCGAAAGAGTGTTTCTGCGCTTTTAAATATGAACCTTTCAAAAATTTAAAGTGCGAGCAATTTTTGTAAAGCTCATATTTAAAAGCGCAGAAGAACACTGTCAGTGCGTGCTTGCATTTCCAGATTTGTCTGGGCATGTGCACAAGAGCTGTGCTTACTGCATACCCTTTGTACGTGTGTTCCAGGCAGTGTCATTCTCTTGCTTTTGGTTTGTTAGCGCCAATTAACTAATCTAATCTAATCTGCAGCTTGTATACTGCACAAATCTCAGTTTGAGGTTCGAGACAGTTTACATATAAAGGGACTGCACAGAGCAGGAAGAACAGAAGTGCAAGGGAGGAAATGAATGATTATCCTTTACTAATCACAATCAGTGGTCACAGGTAGTCGGTTTGGTAGGGGGAATTGGAGGCAGTTGAACTAGTCCAATAATAGGGTTTACGCATATCATTTGCATAAGGTTTGTTTTTACGATTGCTTAGCTATTTTTCTGTGCTGTTGGGTTTTGCATTGTGGGCTTTAGCGCATGGCATTGAGCATCAGCCCCCCCACCACCACCACCCCAATGTCGGCCTCAACGGGACAGAGGATCAGTTTGTCATCTGGCACCTGCCTTCACAGCCAGATGACAGAATGTTGAGGAAGACCAATTTGGAGGGGGGGTAGGAGACAGGGATTTGGCGAATTTGGGGTTTCCGGTTATCCGTTGAAGGGGCCCTGTTTCCTCCTGGATCGCCGATTCTAGCTGTTGCCCACCGCCCGCATTCCTGTCCTGTTCGCAGGATCTGTTTACCTGCCTTAATGGGTCACTCCATGTCAAGTGGTCTGATTTCAGAGAAGTGCCCTGTTCGACCATCATGGATTTCGATGAAATTTTCTGTGAACATTCATACATGTCCCCAATGAACATTGGTAAAGTTTTACATTCGCCGATGCAATACTTGCTGACATATAGTCATCTGTGTGACCCCATACTGCAGCCTTCTATGGTATGACTCCGAGATTTCGGCAACTTTGAGACACTGTATCTCCGGCAATATTTTGTTGAGAGAAACAAAACTTGGCCATCTTGTACAACTTGTTGTGCTCTATTAAACAAAATAATAAAAAAATCTTAATGAGCGATTTCCATGAAGAAAATTTGGAGCAAACTTGGTCCGAAAAATTTGCGGCTCGAAAAAATTGTAAAGTTTGGCTTTTTATATCTCTGGAATTAAAGGTGTGATAAATGTGAAACTTTGCACACAACAACTTATCAACACAAGGTTTTTGAATATAAAGTTTCATTGTCCTAATATTTTCTATTTGTTAAATTGAGTGTATAAAGTTGATGATTTTTGCAAAAATGCCAAAAATAGGGTATTTTTAGCCCACTTTTACAAAAAAAGACCTTCTGGAAACTCTTTTTAATCATTTTCATTAGAGCATGTTTCAAACCCCTTATTAAAGTAGGGTTGGTTTTTCATCGCTGGCATATAAGACCCTAATGTGTCTCAGTGAGTCAAAACCTGATTTTGGACTCATTTTTTTTTCTTTTTGTTTTTTTTCTTTTCCTTGCCTACTTATTTGTTTAAATATTGTATTTATATTCCCTTCCCTTCTACCTCCGTTCCCTCTACCCTCTCTACTGTCATTGAATTTGTTTCTTTGGTTCATTGTAAGCCGCTTAGAGGCTGCTTTATGTGGTAAAAAGCGGGGTAGATCTAAATAAATAAATAATCATCATGGGAATTTTATCTACATAAGTACATAAGTAGTGCCATACTGGGAAAGACCAAAGGTCCATCTAGCCCAGCATCCTGTCACCGACAGTGGCCAATCCAGGTCAAGGGCACCTGGCACGCTCCCCAAACGTAAAAACATTCCAGACAAGTTATACCTAAAAATGCGGAATTTTTCCAAGTCCATTTAATAGCGGTCTATGGACTTGTCCTTTAGGAATCTATCTAACCCCTTTTTAAACTCCGTCAAGCTAACCGCCCGTACCACGTTCTCCGGCAACGAATTCCAGAGTCTAATTACACGTTGGGTGAAGAAAAATTTTCTCCGATTCGTTTTAAATTTACCACACTGTAGCTTCAACTCATGCCCTCTAGTCCTAGTATTTTTGGATAGCGTGAACAGTCGCTTCACATCCACCCGATCCATTCCACTCATTATTTTATACACTTCTATCATATCTCCCCTCAGCCGTCTCTTCTCCAAGCTGAAAAGCCCTAGCCTTCTCAGCCTCTCTTCGTAGGAAAGTCGTCCCATCCCCACTATCATTTTCGTCGCCCTTCGCTGTACCTTTTCCAATTCTACTAGGTTTTCCCGTTCTAAATAGGGCACACATACTATAAATATTCAGTAACTATGTATTTGGGAAAATGTGTAATTTTGGTTTTACCTTTTAACCAGGATTTGAAAGTGAAGCATTTGAACAAAAATTGGCAAGAATATTTATTTAAAATGTGTCGGTACAACCTGCAGGTAACCTGGTCTAGCAGTTTGGATTTCAGTCTTCCTAAATCCTTTTTTGCTAATGATACCATATAGTTTGTGTTGGTTGCTACAACAAAATAGGTATCTTAGCAAGGTTGTTTCCACCTTAAATTATTGCTGGGTTGTTTTTTTTTGGGGGGGGGGGGGGGAGTAGGGCTTATAGAACAGTCTGCTTTCTGTATTGTGAAAAACTTGTAAAGTTGATTTTTGTAGGTAGCAGTTTACAAGAATAGAAAGTTCTGTCTTATATAACAAAATTAGAACTGTAGGTGGCTGATGGGAAACTAGAATAATCAAAAAATATTTTAAACTGCCAAGAGTGCAATAATATATCACAAAAACACTAAGTATCACTCCTTTTATACAATCTATAGGTGGGCGCAAGACCTCGATCAAACATAAGAAATATATAAATAAAATAGCCTCAACAGCCCAGGTTCCCTGGGCTGTTGAGGCTATTTTATTTATATATTTCTTATGTTTGATCGAGGTCTTGCACCCACCTATAGATTGTATAAAAGGAGTGATACTTAGTGTTTTTGTGATGGGAAACTAGAAAAATATTTATATTAAGTGATCATATTTTTGTGGACAAATTAGATGTGTAATGTTAGTATATGCTTGTAAAATTAGTTTAAAAAAAGTAATTTTGAGTAGAGGCAAGTACTTTCTACTGTTTCAGTAAGGCTGCTAAAGGGCTAAAAATCTGTGTTAAATACTGTAAATTTTTTTTTTTGTTTTTTATAAAATGTATGTTGTATATATTTTTCACTTAAGATGTAATAAAGTAATGAGATGCATAGTGAACAGTACTTTAAAATTTGTGCTGAATCCAAGTAAAATGCATTAACATGGAACTAGTCTCCCTCCCCCCCCCCCCCCACTAAGCCCCAATCACATGTTGTCCCCTATGTATTGCCAATATCCTATATAGATCAGTGGGGTAGTAATCAAGTTGATGTTAGGTGAAGGTGTATAGGGACTTCTGGGGACTCAGACTCAAGGCTCCCCCAATCAGGACTTCTGTCTCCAAGGGTCCTCAATGACCTCCAATCTTTGGCTGTTTTGTTTTTAAATTTTAGTTAACTTCCTGTTAAAGGCAGTTGAAAGTTAAAGCTTCATCTCAGGGGTTGAAATAGTTTTAGTGCTAAATTGTAAGTGTTAAAAAAACGCACGTTTTTTTTTTTTTTGGCTCACTTTTTCCTATACTGGAAGTACATCCATATTGGGGGGGGGGGGGTGGTCAGGGTAGGATTAACCCTTTGGTGTGGTGGATCCTAGGCAAAGATTTCATTCTTGACCCTCCTCCCCCCTTTTGAAATATACACATGTTTTTAAAACTGATTCTTCCAAATCCCCCTCCCAGTCATGATTCTGATTGGGAACAGAGGGGGAAGCAACAATTAAGAAGTGCTGCTCACAGACCTTGTCAATTGGAGGATAATACACTGAGGTTTGAGAGAAGATAGATTTCTGAGGGCAGTTCTTGTCTTCTCCCCTCAGCCGCTGAATTACTAGGGCAAAAATCTACGTTGAGAGCCATTGAATTAACATATTTCAGAAGGGCTTTTCCTAAACATTTGGGACCTAGGCAGATGCCTAGTTTGCCTGTGCCTTAATCCTGCCTCGATGATGATCATAACATGTATTAGCATGCAAAATATACTAAAATAGATCACTCCTTCACTTCTTAGTTAACATACATTTTTGTGTGCTCATATAAAATTTAGGACTCCTTTTACAAAGCTGCACTATTTTTATTTTATTTATTTCCCACTCATGGCAGGCTCAATGCGGCAGGCAGTGGAGAGTCACAAGGAGCTGCCTTTGCCGGGAATCGAACTCAGTTCCTCAGGACCAAAGTCCACCACCTTAACCACTAGGCCACAGCAGCAAATGTTAAGAAGCCCATAGGAATTGAATGGGCTTTGTCGTATTTTTCACAGCTTTGTAAAAGGAACCCTTAATAAGTTGTAGTGCATGAATATTGGCACTATACGGTTATAAACTACATTAAGGGGCCCTTTGCTAAGCTGTGGTAAGTGTTAGCATGTGCTTATTGCAGCTTAAAATAGCTTATCACAGGGCACTCTCAGGAGTCCTGTGGTAATTTCCTGATCTACATGCGCAAAAACTGCATCCTAAAAATACTTCTTACAGAGGAGGCATGATGGCAGCTCTAGTAGTTATGTTTTTGGTATAGTCTACAAAAAGACAAATGTTTGCTGATAACATTTTCACAATGTTAGTTTTTTTTAAAGGAACCAAATTGATAACTAATCCCTGTGGCACACCATGCCCCTTCCTTCAGCATGAATTGCATTTACAACTGTCCTTTGTCTTCCACCTATCCAGTTTATAACCCAGCAAGGGTGTCCAGTGAATGGGGAAAAGGGTTGGAAGGGAGACTAAGGTGATACTTTTGTTTTTGGACTAATCACCTTATTTTCTTTTTTTGGTTTATTTCTATTTATTACCTTTTAAAGTGGACTAACATCAGCAGCAACATCACTTTTTATAAGGCTTCAGATTCTCAGTTTTAACTGATAAAATGCTGATAATGTTCCTTATGCAAATTAATTGATAGGTGTTAAAACACCAGAAAAATACCATTTCTCCTAGTACTCTCTTATGCCTCCCCTTGGCTTAGCTTGGCTCGGCTCCTCCTCCATTCAGTTTTTGTGCTTTTTCTGTGCTGATGTCTCCTAAGTAATAGGGAGGTGTGGTAGCCGTGTTAGTCCACTCTTAAAGGTTATCAATAGAAATCAAACAAAATAAAACATGGAAAAGAAAATAAGATGATACCTTTTTTATTGGACATAACTTCATATCAATGAAATGCTTTGATGTCCCCATGCATACCCCCACCCTCCCACTCTGTCAGACTGTCAAAGTAATGCTTTGATGTTTCTCTTATATATACTACCTGCTACCACATTTGCTTATTTCCGATCTGACGAAGAAGGGCAACCTTCGAAAGCTAATCAAGAAATGTATAAAGTTATGTCCAATAAAAAAGGTATCATCTTATTTTCTTTTCCATGTTTTATTTTATTTATTGAACTCCTAAGTAATACAAACTTGCGTATTTGATTCTACCAGAAATGGTACCCATTATTAGTATATGTAATGTGAAAACAAGCAATTTTTGTACCCATTTTAAAAAACAAAAACCCAAAATACACACACACACACTGCACGTCAGACAAGTGCATGCTCTGTTTAACTGCATGCGGTACTTTGGTCCCGTTTTTGGCGCTATCAATTTCTATGGGGTCAAACTTCGGTTTAGCGCACCACTGATAAGTGCAAGCTTCGCTTATATGCATGGTTTAAGACCGCTCCTCCGCAGGAAAGACTCCGCATAAGCGCACGCACGGAATATGGAAGGTGATTGGCACGTGACAAAGGGGCGGTTAATTTGAAATCTCATTGGTTAACTGCCACAGGCAGAATAAGCGAAAGAAAGTTGTTGAGTGTACACTGGAGTCGTCGTCATTGCGCAACTGTAAGACTTTAACACTGGCTGAACGAATAGAAGTTCTTACACAAAGTCAAGCATCTATTGCTAAAGAATATGGTGTCAATCCCAGTCAAATTTCACGTATCTTCTTGAAGCAGACTGACAAAACAATACGAATCCACACCGGAAACGAAAATGGGTGGGAAAAGCTGAGGATGTAGAAGATGCTTTTCTTCGGTGGTTTTCTCAAGTCAGGAGCAGACAGTTTCCTGTCAGTGGTCCACTGCTTATGGAGAAGCTAATCAGCTAGCTCAAAGTCTTGGACTAACTGAATTCAAAGCCACTGTTGGATGGTTGGAAAGATGGAAGGAGAGGAACAACATAAAATTCAAGAAACAGCATAAAACAAGACGCTGATGACTTTGGTGCTGAAAATTGGGTTCTTTCAGTTCTTCCTACCATCTTGAACGAGTGCACCTCGTGACATTTTCAGTGCTGACGAAAACGGTCTCTACTGGTGAGCGATTTCTTATGGAACACTTGCGTTCAAACAAGCCGAAAGTACAGGAAGTAAAACGTTGAAGGACCGACTGATGATCCTCCTTTGCTGCAATATGGATGGGAGTGAGAAGTTGGAACCACTCGTCAGTGGAAAGAGCAAACAGCCCCGTTGCTTCAAGAATTTTAAGCGACTTCCTGTGTCATACGAGGCTAACGCAAATTCATGGATGACTGGGGAAATTTGGCAGCAGTGGCTAAAGAAGTTAGACACTAGAATGCGGGCACAAAAGCGTCAGATTTTGTTGCTTTGTGATAATTGTGCTGCACACGGTGATGTCAGGCTGTCTAACGTCAAGGTGGTCTTCCTGCCACCAAACACTACCTCTCTGATCCAACCTATGGATCAGGGCATAATAGCCAATTTCAAAAAAAACATCGGGCTCTTGTGCTACGTTGTCTGAGCGTTATGGATGACCAGACTGGCAAGGATAAATGTGCTGTTGAACTGGCTCGTAATCTATCACTGTTGGATTCCCTACATATGCAGAAAGAAGCCTGGAATCGTGTTACACAGGCAACCATTGTGAACCGCTACAAGCGAGCAAGGATGTGGAGATGGACGAATCAGATGCAGCTGTTGCAAACGCGTCAGATGACCAGGCTATTGACATCCCAGCCGGTGTTACTGAAGAGGAGTTTCATCACTACGTAGCTGTTGATTACGCTCTACAAACAGCTGACAGCACTGATGTCGAGATAAGCGCCTACACGCAGGCAACAGCTGATGATGAAACAGATGATATGTGCAGCGAGGCACATGCTGACAAAATTCAACAACCTCCTGTCACTTTTGCAAGAGCGCTGGAGAGTCTCAGCACTGTATGGGCCTATCTGGAGGCCACTGGATGTCAGTGCTATGACAGTTTTTACCGTCTGGCAGACATAGTCTATGGAACTCACAGACACAATAGTGTACAGAGGACTATGACTGATTACTTCAAGTAAGCCTAACGTCAGTTAACGGAGACTGTATAACGTCAGTTAACGGAGACTGTATACTGAACGTATAATAAACAGTACTGTACATATGTTTATCAGATGTCAAACTTCTTTGGGTCACAACGGTTGTGTACGCTCCGGTTAACTTCATGTATTTCTTTGGTCCCAGACCTTTGCACTTAAGCAGATTGGACTGTATAAATGCATATGTGTATTGCATTTGTATCCCACATTTTCCCACCTCTTTGCAGGCTCAATGTGGCTTACAATACATCATGAATGGTAGAAATACATAAGAGAACAGATATTTAGTATTACAGAAGGATCTTGGGTAATATGTATTTGTCGCACCAGAGAGCTCTTCCGCACACTTGTTCACTGGTTAGTTCTCTCTCACCTTTACTGCAGCGGGATTTACGCAGGCTGCCAGGAGCAACTACTTCGAAAGTTCCAGACTGCCCAGAACACTGCTGCAAGACTCATCCTGGGCAAATCGCGCATGGTTCCCGCGCAACCTCTACGTCTCAATCTGCACTGGCTCCCAGTTAGAGAGCGAATCGCTTTCAAGCTCTGCACCTTAACACATAAAATTATCTACGGTCTAGCTCCGGAATACATGATTCCTCTAATAGACCCCCCACCTAGAAATGCCATCAACACAGCCCGCACTTATCTCCAACTTCATTATCCGTCTTGCCGGGGTGTCAAATACAAGCATCTTTTTGCCTCTACTTTTCACTACTCCAGCCCGAAGACTTGGAATGCTTTACCTCTGAACCTAAAATCTCAATCTGATCATCACCTTTTCAAGAAGATGTTGAAAACGTTCCTTTTTGAAAAAATTTACTCCATTAGTAATTCTGCTTATTAGTCACCCTAATTGTTTTTAGTGTTCTCTCCTTATTCTGCTGTAAAATTCATGTTTTGTACTTCTCTACTTCTGTAATTCATGTAAACCACATTGTGCCTGCAATTGTGGGAAACTGTGGGGTATAAATGAACCATAAATAAATATTATAATGATAGAAACATGATAGTAGTATGACAAGCAGATATGATAAGACAATTCTAGATGTATGTGGAGGAGTTCGCATTTGTTGATCTTTGTGGTATGCCTTGTTAAAGAGATGGGTCTTCAGTAGTTTGCGGAAGTTTGTTAGTTCGTAAATCGTTTTTAAGTTGTGCCGCAGCGCGTTCCAGTATTGTGTGCTCAGGTATGAAAAGGTTGACGCATGTGTTAGTTTGTATTTTAGATCTTTACAGTTGGGGAAGTGAAGATTTAGAAATGTGCGGGATGATTTTTTAGCATTCCTGGGTGGTAGGTCTGACATGTAGGCTGGGGCATCTCCATGAATGATTTTATAAACTAGGGAGCATATTTTGAACATGATACTTTCTTTAAGTGGGAGCCAGTGTAGCTTTTGTAATATATGTGTGTGTATGTATGTATATATATATGTATATATATATATATCTCTATATATAAAAGGCAACACCAACGTTCTATGAAGCCTCCAGCCGGAAGTGTGAAGGGGGCGAGATATCCGGTTTCCCTATGAGTGTCTGCCCCGCCCTCTCTGTAACACAGTCAGTGAAGGAAAACAGCAGAGCACGAAATCAAATCGCTGGCTCTGTAACGGTGAAGGACTCAGAGGGGGGAGGGGAGAGAGGCCAGAGGGCAGGGACACACACACTCCCACATGCACACAGAAGAAAACATTGCTAGCCCCCGTTTCATTTGCATCAGAAACAGGGCTTTTTTACTAGTATATATATATGACGTCAAAAATTACAGCTCTGCATAGGTGATTTATAAAATAGAGCATCTATGTACATATCAATTTTATCTTATGCACATTGTTTAAACAAAAATGCATTGCAATATCATGTCCTAACGTGTGTGCCTGTAGTTCTCGCTGTATATTGGACATATACCTGTAATCTCAAATGATTCAATTTAGCACAAGTTTGAAACTTGTGAGCAATAGTGCCAGTATCATTGTAATCTGCTCGTGATACCTGTGAGACTGTTCTAATGTGTTGGTTACATTAGGGTAAAGAGTCACGGATTTGGTACACCGCCTTTCTGTGGTACAGCCAAAGTGGTTTACATTTATTATATGCAGGTACTTTCTCTGTCCCTAGTGGGCTCGCAATCTAAATTTGTATCTGAGGCAATAGAAGGTTAATTGACAAGGAACTCCAGTGGGATTTGAACCAGGCTTCCCCGGTTCTCAATCCACTGCATTAACTATTAGGCTACTCTTCTGCTCCCTGTGTTATGTAGTGTTTCAGCTGAGTGAGTGATGGCAATGTCAAATGTATTGCTAGTGGAAGCAGTTGATTTTATTAATTGGGTAGTGTTTATATGACTCAAATATTGCCCAAAAAGGTAACTGTTTTGAAATAGCTTTTAAATCTTGAACCTGGCTTTTCTGAATTCCTTTTCTTTTTAACCATGTGCTCTATAAAACTGAGAACTTTTTTTGGTTTTGACTCCATTTTAAGCTCTCTGTGTATCGGGGCAAAACTAGATATATAGCATATCTTTTCTAAGGAGACTTGACTGACTTGTTTTTCTTGAAGATGTTCTGGTAAAGCACAGCTGGAAGTTTTCATGAGAAACTTCAGCTTCCTTAGCGTCCCTCCGGACCGGCCCAGGGTTGGACTTATGGGATGTGCACACCTTCCAGCAGGTGGAGACTGAGAAACTTCTGACACTAGAGAGCCAATAAGAGCCCTGGCCATGTGACCCTAGCCTCAGTATCGAGAAACTTCAACTTATACATAATATAAAGATCAAGGTCCATTCATTTGTACCCTGATTTGGGGGATACAACTTTTCGTAAAAAAATGCCAGTGTGTACCCGTAAACCTTAAATTCTGGGTAGGAAAGTGTAGATCATTGATGTGATTTATATGGTTGCTGTCTTGCAATACAATTCTGTTATTAGAAGGGGATGTAAAAAATATAAAGGGGTGTTATCAGATTTGAGCTAAACCAGACTTAATAAAATCTTGTTTGCAAAGCATTCGTTAAACATAAACCTTGTGGCATTTCTCTGACCCTTTCAGTTCCACCAACCACTTTTCTTTTTTTCTTTTGGACTTTTCTCAGATCTTTGGAAACTATTTGAAAACATTATATACTTGTAAAAGGTCTGATTTTATTTTTTTAATTAGCTTGGTAAATATTTTCCCTATACTCTCCTTCCTGCAAACCTTTTTTTGCAGCAAATATGAGACATAGTTTTATTAAGCTAGTCTACTGTAGATTGCCCCAGGGAGCTATTGGTATGCTAGTAACCCAACCAGTCTAGAGTTGGTCTTCATGAGTGTGAATTTGAAATGCTGAATAAAATCTCTATTTTGAGATAAAATGTTGTAAGTAAATGCTGGATTGCAAAAAATATAAAACGGAACAATTTCTGAATGGATTCCTACTTTCTTTCAGGGTGGAAACAGAAAATGTGGGTAGCCAGCTGAAAATGACCAGTGCAGTCAAATGGCTTTTCCATTTTTACATCCCTACTTTGAACACATCCAGTCTTTCTTCCTATTTTATTTTTCATTTCAGCCATAGAGGAAGGGTTAGGGGAAGTGAAATTTTGAGAGAAAAATGAGAATTTGCTTATCCTGCTAGACCAGCCCAGATGAGTGGGTTATTCCTTCTACCAGCAGATGGAGATAGTAAAAGTGTAAAGTGTCATGGATATGATATACTGCCATGCTGTGGGCAGTGAAAATGAAGTGACTTGCCCAGGGTCACAAGAACCTGCAGTGATCTTATCACAGGTGTAAGGTGTGGTGCTGATGGTTGTTAAAACATGGGTGACTCCTTGCCCTTACCTCAGCTCTTAGGTTTCAGAGCCCAAGGTGTGTTTAAGGAAATAAACACATAACACAAGTTACTTACAAGTTCAAAATAATAGCTAAAGCTTTAGAAAAAACCATCATGCAGCTGCAAATCAAGCAGCTTTGCTAGACAGGCTTCTAACCCCTATTTCAGCTAAACTGTTTTTATTAGGAATTTGCAGGATACAGATATGTCACTTGGCATGATAAGATAATTGGCATGCAATACTTATTTATCTTCTCAGTCCCTTTCTGTTACATTAACAGGTACACCATATCTTTTTGGCCCACAGATATCCTCTTTTGGCTAAGCTACTTCACTTAGCTCAGTTTCCTTCATGTCTTAGGTTTCAAGGCCTTTGATAGTACATTTGGTTCAACAGAATTATCCTCAGCCAGATATTCACAGCTCATACCCTTCAAAGCTTTTGTTTTTAGCTTCAGAGGAACTAACAGTTTCTCTTCATTATATGACTGACAGACTTTCCACTTCTCCCTCATTTCCTACCGGACCCCAAGTCTCCAGTTCTTCTGGGTTCCCCCCCTCCCCAAACCAAGGGCCCTTACAACAGTGCAGCCATGGAACTTGCCAGTATTTCCTCCAACAGATGGTGCAACAAGAGAATATTGTTTTGGCCAAGCTTGACTCTTAAGGGCACAGTCTACAGCCAGTTGCCTCATGGCCATAAGAGTTCTCAGGGATTGTCATCCAGATTCTTCCTGCTTGAGCATTGAGGGCTTCTTTCCTCTGCCATGAACCTTGACCCACAGGCTTTGCCTTGGTATGGCTGGATGGGCAGGGATTCCATGGGCCCTCTGGCAGTGGATGGGGAGCAATCATTCCTCCTCCCTCCAAGATTTTGGTTTCAGGTTTCTAGTCCACAGCCTTGGTCCTGGTAGAGGAAGTTTTTTTTTGTCCAGCGAGTGATAGAGACATTTGGAAGACCATTTATAGGTTAACCTTCTAGCTGCCAGTAGCTTTTCTTTTCTTTTTTTTTATGTGGGGATGAAGATCCACTTTTTCCTTGCTGTCCCTTGGTCAAGGAGAGTGTGGCAAGAGATGTAAAGGGGCTGTTCATGTGTTCTACGCCGGTCAGCACCATGTGAAGGTCCGTCTTTATCCTTCTTGCTGTAGGGTAAAAGTGCTTCTTGTGAGCTGTCCCCAGTAGCTTTTCTCTCATGTTAATGGTGTGGTCTAGTGCAGTGTTTCCCAAGTCCAGTCCTGGAGTACCCCTTGCAAGTCAGGTTTTCAGGATATCCACAATGAATATGCATGAAAGAGGTTGCATATAATGGAGGCAGTGCATGCAAATCAGGTTCATGCATATTCATTGTGGATATCCCAAAAATCTGACTGGCAGGGGGTACTCCAGGACTGGACTTAGAGAAACACTAGTCTAGTGGATATCAATTGGCTGGGAAGCTAGGAAAATCATTTTCACCATCCATTTGCTTTTGGTAAAAATCAGATGACAAGGGTGGATCGCCCTGGCCTAGAGACTGAGATTGACAGGTGACATGTCAAAAAGGCTTCAGATGGAAGCAAGAGAAAAATGCTTAATTTTGTCGCCTCTGAAATGATATTGACTAGAGTATTAGGACAGTTTTAAAAGTAATTTGCCCTGGTATTTAGTAACCTAGGTAAATTCCCCAGACTGAAAATTTGTTCCACTTAGTATACACATGGTACACTTGTAGCAATGGACTGTTTTAGCTCATTTTTGAAAGAGAAACTCCTATATCAGGCCTTGAGAAATTTTTCTTTGATTTTAGGAGCCAGCCACTGAGATCTCTCACAATGCCTCCTCTCTCCCAAGGTCTACCACAGCTATTTTAGGGCATGAGTTACTAAGACTGGTTTCCCACTTTCTGTCTATGGTTAAAAAAAAAAAAAAATCTTAATTGGGCCCTTAAATATTGCACTTCATAGTACCAGCAGAAGCCTTGGCCTCTTCCTTTTTGTCTAGACAAGGTTGGGGTATGTCCATCCACTAGTGGAAGGAGACAAAAAAAAAATAGTTCCAAGTAATTTGCTCCCTTAAAGGTATTGTGCAGCCTGGAATGCCAGTATTTTTTTCTGTCTCATAGCAAATGATGGATGGACAGTGCAGCTCCTCTCAGCCAGCTCCTGAATCAGTGGGTAACTGAGTAATAGTGAGCAGGTTGTTCCTTACTTAAAGGGATTTTAGCTCCTCTTATCTGGACAGCCTTTGTGGTGCTGGGTCCCTTCCCCCTCCCATAAGTACGTAAGTATTGCCATACTGGGACAGACCAAAGGTCCATCAAGCCCAGCATCCTGTTTCCAACAGTGGCCAATCCAGGTTACAAATACCTGGCAAGATCACAGAAAAGTACAAAACACTTTATACTGACCTACTCCTCTTTGCTAAAGAAAATAGAGGCTAAAACCTTGTGCATTTTGTGTGAAACTGACTACTTTCAGAAGGTTATTGGTTCTCTCTGTCGGGGAAGGGGACTTTCTAATGGTCAAACCCCGCACGGGAGCTCTTCTAGAGCCAGTTCTCTTAGCTTCCTTTTGCAGTGCTGTTGCATTATTGCTGTATGGATAGTGCTGTCTTCTGGGAACTTTGGTTTAATTTTTGACTCATTCAGGTGGCTCCTTGTTGGGATGGCTGTCGCGTTTTCTTCCTGCATTTCTTTTCCGATGGGGTAGGTCTCTGGAGCGGGTTCCTGTATGGCTTTGCGGTTTTCTCAGTGTTAGCCAGTAATTGCAATTGCATGGCAATATTCCTTAGCTAATTTTTTTTTTAGTAGATCTTTATTATAACCACACAATATCAGGAATAAGCACCAAAAAAAACCCAATACAACATGGTAATTCTGTTACAGTAAAAGCAATTCCATACTATGCCTTCACCACCATATTTGTCAGTTGGAATGAGGTAGGTAGTTGTTTTTGTTTGAAAGGTAGTATCTTGTTTTTTGCCAAACATTGTTGGATTGCAAAGGGTTTTTTTTTTTTTTTTTGTGACTCATTTGTTCAGTGAAACATTCCAGAAGCCTTTTAGGTTTGTTCGGATGCTCTGACTTTGTCGGGCAATAGTGCAATTTATAGAGCATTTTGTTTTCTTCCAAGTTGTCCTATCCAAGATGTTCCCACATCTTTTGTTTTTTTCCATGATGCACGACCCCTCACATCAGCCACACAGTCTGCAAGTCTTTTAGATATTAGTCTAAGATTATGTGTGTCTTGTGGATCTTTTGGTTTGCTTTTGAGGTAATCTTGCCAGGACAACTGCAGTCTTCAGCTTTTTCAATTCGTAGAATATATGTCTGGCAATGGTTAGATGGAGTTCTAAATGTGCGCTTGTTAACACCTTTCAGACCTGTAGTTGTTGGGACTTGAGGCTAATATGGGTGGGCACTAGACATTGTGGATGTTATTGCCTCCAGGTTTCCTCTCATTGGTTGTACCCTTGGGCCAGACAGAAGAGCAATGAAGTGACTTACCCAGGACTACAAGGGGAGACGGTGGGATTTAAACCAGATTTCCCTGGTTCTTGGCCTAATGGCTAGAGCAGCAGTCTACTCTTCTATGTACGTATTGCCATCATATTGAGTCAGACGAAAGGTCCATAAAGCCAGCATTCTGTTTCCAACAGTGGTCAGTCCAGGTCCCGAGACTGTTGTCACACTTAAGGAAAACATATTTTGTCTATATCCAACACAGAGCATAAGACAAATCTAAAACTTCTGTGAGGCAGGGGATTATAGAGAGCAAGGATAGGTCTGTTTTGTCATTTGCTGCACCTCCCTTCATTTTTATATACCAGAGTAGTTTACCTGTTTTTATTTTCCTTTTCTCTCTGGTTTAAATGGAGTTTCTTTACTTATCAAACATATAAACGGCGAGTGACCGACTCACTCGCAAATACGCATTAGAGACTTCCCTCTCTGTCCCGCCCCCGCGTCAATACGTGATGACGAGGGCGGGACAGAGAGGGAAACTGCGCCGCCGAGGTTGATACCGCTCCCCCCCCCCACCCGCCCACCCGAGGTCGCCACTACTGTTACCCCCCCCCCCCCCCCCACACACACACACACACACACCCGGCCCGGGCCCTCTCTCCGCTACTAAACTTACACATCCATTCGCCGGAACGCAGCACACACATCAGCTGAGCTGCCGTCAGCCCTTCCTTCCCTGCCTGTGTCCCGACCTCGCTGATGTTACGTCACAGGAGGGCGGGACACAGGCAGAGAAGGAAGGGCCGACGGCAGCTCAGCTGATGTGCGTGCTGCGTTCCGGCGAATGGATGTGTAAATTTAGTAGCGGAGAGAGAGAGGGGCCGGGTGAAGGGATGGCGGCGGCGGCGACTCCGGGGGGGGGGGGGGAACGGTAGCAGTGGCGCCCTCACGGGGGAGGGGGAAGGAAGGAAGGAAAACCCCAATACCAGCCCGTTTTTACGGGCTCAACGGCTAGTAAATAAATAAATAAAAAGCAGTTAGGTCCTAAAAATAGATATCAAAATGTGAGATGACCACCTTGTCTGCCATCAGTGCATCAGACACCCAGCCCCTCCATTCCACTGAAAGCCAATTCAAAGAACAGTCTTTAAATTTAGATTTTAAACTTCTTGTAAGAGGATTCAGTTTGGAGGTAGGATGGAAATGAATTCCACAATGATAAAGCAGAAAAGAAAAATCACATATATTTTGACCTTGGGTCGGGCAACAGAGGGTATCGATAAGATCTCATTTTGAGACCAAAGTACACTGGACAGGATATATGGTATCATCAACAAAGATAAGCTGGAATTCTTGAGTAGAAGGTTTTATTCTAAGCTAGAAGCAAAATCTTAAAGCTTACCTGATAGGACAGAGGAAGCCAATGATTGTGATAAAGGAGGGTAACTTGACCAAACTTGGAAGAATTACAAAGAAGTCTGGCAGTATTTTTTTGTGTGGTCAGAGGCAAATTCTGCAGAGGATGGAGTTAAAGTAGTCTATAAATATGACTTGGTGATAATATGAACCAATGTGTGATGAACTGGATAATCTAAAAAAAATGCTTAATAAAAATGCTGAATAAATCTCAGGTGTCTCCATTATTCCTGTTAAACAGGATTTGACAACAGCTGAGATATAACTCAAATGTTATGAGCCAATAATGACATCTAAACAGTGCAAAGTGCCTGTCAATCTAATTGGGTTTTTCAGTAGAAAAGTAGAGATGGTAGGTTGAAAAGATCTCCCAGTGATCCAAATAGCAACAGTTTTGGCAAATTGTAGTTTAAAATGAGAGCCAGGGGGTTTGCTGCAGTAGGTCAGGGTTTTGGCTTATACTAACTCTTATTTGCCTGACTTGACAAGTAAAATGTCATCTCCATAGTTATGGCTGCTAATTTTGCAGTCCTGGATTATGATGACCAGTGATGCAAGAAAGATATTAAGAAGTGGGGAAAGAATTGAGCCATGTGGGACCGCACGTTAGTGGATGGGTAGATGGCAAGGAATTAGAGATAATGTAAACCTTAAAAGAGCGTCTCTGCAGGAAGGAAGCTCACCAGCACGGTACCTGACCACCTGTACCGATCATCGGGATGACTTATGTGAGTGTGGTAATTTACCAAACTGAATGCTGATCTTAAATCAAGAGAGTAAGGCAAAGGGGTAAGATTTGATATATTACCTTTCTGTGGTTACAGTTTGTACATGTTTATATACTTTATTTTACCTGAAGCAATGGAGGTTAAGTGACGTCTAAAGTCACAAGGAGCTGCAGTGGGAATTGAACCTGGTTCCCTTGGGTCTCCAGCCACTGCACTAACCATTAGGCTACTCAGCTAGACAGAGCTGCTCTTCCAGAAATGAGAAGACTATATATTTGACTGAGAAGAGTTGTTATGGTGGTTTCAATGCTGTGGCTAACCCTGAATCCTGATAGGCAAGAATGAAGACTATTTGACTGTTCCACAAAGCTAGAATTAACTAAATATGTCTTTCTCTTCTTTGAAAGATAAATGTAGATCAGATACTAGACAATAAAGGGTTTAATGCTGTCAACATGGGGTTTCTTTAGGACAGGATGGATTATGGCCTGCTTTTAATCAGTGGGAAAATAGTTTATGAACAGGCTTTGATAATGGTGGGAACAAAAGGCAAAAAATTAGTAGGTTCTTTGATCTAGCAAAATAGAAGAGGATCAAGGGGACAAGCTGTGAGTCTAGGCGATTTAAAATCAACTTGTCAAAGTGGATGCCAGATATTTTGATGAAAGAGCCAGATGTGTGCCCACAGAGGAAGGTTTAAATTGACCTGGTAGAGCAGCCGATTAGAAAGGTGGTCTAACATAGCACTTGATCATGATTTGACATGTCATTGAGAACTTTGAGACATTAACTTTGTTAAATTTCCCCCCTCACTTCAACTGGGAGCACATAAAGTTTACAAAACTAGACTCACTTCTAACTCAGTGGGAATTGGAGCTTTGCTACTCAGCACCTCACCCCTGGGTCAGCAAGGCTCTCATCCATATTGCAGAAAGTAGTGGTCAGTTTAGGGATCCTCAGTAGCCCTATCAGAAGGAGCATGAGATGAGAATAGGTGCAAGGTCTGTGTGTGATGGAACTCTCAGGCTGAACAGATTCCTCTGCTTGTGAGGAGAATAGTTGAATTTACACGTCAGTCTAGCTTGAAAAATTGGCTCCTAGAAATGGGTAAGTGTAATCCTTGGTGTTGCTCAGAGGAGCCACAGTATGAAAGGAATGCCTATTGGTTCTGCCTTGGCCCTGAATAAATCTCAGGTGTCTCCATTATTCATCAGCTTCTTAAGAAAGGTGGCTGAAGTCGGTGACCAGCACCAGACCCTGAGGAGGCTAAATTTGGACATTATTGTAATGTTCATGCTGGAGGCACCCTCGGTGGATGGTGCTGCTTCCAACCTGTAGCACAGACCACTGATGGACAGAATATAACTACCCTTGCAGACAACACAGCATGCCCCACTGCTGGCACAGAGGTCCAGGAACCAGGGTGGCTGCTCCTCTATTAAGGGCAGGGAAAGCGGTGCCAGATTCTTGGCATGGTGAGAGCAGCACAGCAGAGCTCAAGTACATAAGGGGATTAAAGGCACCTGTATTATCATGGAGATGTTCAGGGCTGTGGGAGCTGTAACATTTGGTGCTAGGCGAGAACGCAACACCAGTATTTGTGATGCAAGTCGCTGATAGGAAATGGAGCATGGAGGGGTCAATTAACCTCACTGGATTAGCATAGCTGAGACACTTGGTGCTGTCTGAGCAGAAAGTACGTGCAGCATGATGGCTGGCAAGGGGGAGGGGACTTGATCATATCTCAAGACTTGATGCCCTTCTCCTCCTTCCCCCATCTCCAGTACCTACAGGGGTGTTCCCTGCTGTCTAGGATCTAAGTGTCATAGTGGCACTAGCAGACAGACCTCTGTGCCAGTTGCATAGGGTAGGGTTTAGTGTAGACACATGGTTGAGGGAGATCTGTTCTACTTCTGTATTTTTTACCAGATCGACTCCGTGATTGAAGGAGTGCGTTCAATAGAGAATTTCTCTGCTCAACTGTGTGCAAAGGGACCACACGGCGTTGCACTACATTGCTCTATACTACAGCATTGAGTATCATAACACTGCTGCATGCCCCTCTGCAATTTATCGTGACCCCTGATGCAGACGCTTTGTGCCGAAACACTGACTGTGTCTGGTCCTTTCTAGAAGTGTTTCATCAACCTATATGATTAAAGGTTCTGACCCCCCTCTTTTTGAAGGCCCTTGGTGCTTTTTTGTTCTACTTCTGTATTGGCCAGAAGTAGAACAGACTTCCCCAGGGCAATAGAAATTGAATGGTGATTAGCCACACCGGGTCCTTACCCCTGCTTTTCTGACACGGGCAGATGTAGCTCAGAACAATCTGTTTCTGTATGAGGCCACACAGTTGTGCAGAGAACAGGAGGATCATAAAATTGTCATTTAGGGTTGAAACCACAACTGGGGTGGAGGGGGCTGGCAGCTTTTTTTTGTTTGTTTTGTTTTAATTAAAGTAATCAATTGATCAGCCTGCACAGGCTCACCAGGAGGTGGGACCTACATTAGCAGAGGGCTGTTTTGGCAATAACTGGGGTGATGGCTAGAGCAGCCAGTAGAGAAACTGGGCTTCAAATCCTGCATATCCCACTTACATCCCTTGTGACCTTGAGCAATTGCATAACCTTTCATTGCCTCACTGCAAACTGGGGACTGGATTTGATTTAATGTACACACATTATTCTCCATTAATATAGTTTACCATAGGTCCTATTGTTAGCTATCAGGCCTAGTTATTTGTAATTCATATAAATCCCATTTAACTCATGGTAGCTTGCTAATGCATATAATAAATCTATCCCTTAGCAATATTTTGGATGGGAAAGTAACTACAGTACCCAAATTATAACTCCTATTGAGCTTGGATTGGGAAAGCTAAGTAATCGCATCTGAATGGAACACTTTTATCTAAGTGTATTTTTTTTTGTTACATTTGTACCCCACGCTTTCCCACTCATGGCAGGCTCAATGCGGCTTACATATTATATACAGGTACTTATTTGTACCTGGGGCAATGGAGGGTAAACTGACTTGCCCAGAGTCACAAGGAGCTGCCTGTGCCTGAAGTGGGAAAGTTCCTCAGTTCCCCAGGACCAAAGTCCACCACCCTAACCACTAGGCCACTCCTCCACTCCACTATTTTTATAGTAGAAAGGTGTATTTGGGTTATTAATTTGCCTTGAAAAGTTGTGTGTGCGCAAAATCAGTATACCGTGTGTTGACCTATGAATTAATGTGCATAAAGTTGATTTTCATGCCATAGATCTTTTAATATGTTAGTTTTTTTTTTAAATATATATATGTCATACAACAAACCACCACAAAAAGTCTGGAAATCAAGGAAAAAAGCCAAATCGAAACCAAATACTTTTTTTTTTAACCTGTGCACATCCCTATTTTTGTATTATAGTTTCAAATGATTAAGGTGTAGAACTGTTACTATATAAGGCTTGTCCACAATGGCATACATGGCAATAACATAGATGTAAATCTTTTTTAAATGGTAAATATCACCATGAAAGCAATGCTAATAAAATCTGCACCACAGTGAGGTAATACCTATTTTCTTATGTTACGTAAATGCTATTATCATACAGAAATGTTTAATTTAGTGTCTTATGAAAAACACCCAAAACGCGATGTATCAACGTGTGTACTTTCCTGAGTGCATCTAGTAATGTGATGTCTACCAAACCTGTATTAGTTTAAATGTGTTAGAACTTGTTCCCAAGGATGTAAGATGATATAATTGCTGGCACTGAATTTTCAGCTTCATTATTGGATATGTGAGACGTGGCTAATGAAATCAGTACAGCTGTTTGTTTAATGTTTTGCTGCATCTAACAGTGTCAGCACAATCAGTTTAATTGAAGTGTTTAAAAAACATGAAGTGGCAAATATCAGGAAGATCTCAGTAGGTCTAGAAACAACCAATTAATGAGTTATTTACTTCAGCTCTGTTTTAAAGGAGACAAGTGCCTTAAAGCAGCTGTTATAAACCACTGTAATAATTTTTGGGAGCTAAAGTCAAATATTAATATTAAGTCAGGTATTAATCTGCAAAAAAATCTTTTCCGGAGATGGGAAGGTGGTAGAACGAGAGGACATGAAATGAGATTGAAGGGGGGCAGACTCCAAAAAGATGTCAGGAAGTATTTTTTCACGGAGAGGGTGGTGGATGCTTGGAATGCCCTCCCGCGGGAGGTGGTGGAGATGAAAACGGTAACGGAATTCAAACATGCGTGGGATGTGCATAAAGGAATCCTGTGCAGAAGGAATGGATCCTCAGAAGCTTAGCCGAAATTGGGTGGCGGAGCAGGTGGGGGAAGAGAGGTTGGTAGTTGGGAGGCGAGGATAGAGGAGGGCAGACATATACGGTCTGTGCCAGAGCCGGAGATGGGAGGCGGGAAATACTGCTGGGCAGACTTGTATGGTATGTGCCCTGAAAAAGGCAGGTACAAATCAAGGTAAGGTATACACATATGAGTTTATCTTGTTGGGCAGACTGGATGGACCATTGCAGGTCTTTTTCTGCCGTCATCTACTATGTTACTATGTTAAATATGTAGACTTTATAAGGACATAAACCAGTTTTTTTTTTTGTTATATTTGTACCCTGCACTTTTTCCACTCATGGCAGGCTCAATGTGGCTTACATGGGGCAATGGAGGGTTAAGTGACTTGCCCAGAGTCACAAGGAGCTGCCTGTGCCTGAAGTGGAAATCAAACTCAGTTCCTCAGGACCAAAGTCCACCACCCTAACCACTAGGCCACTCCTCCACTCCCTTGATGCTTCACAATCAACAACAATTGAATTAAAATAGCAGTATGTTGTGGATAATAAAAACTGCACTCAAAGGTGTTCATTATGTGTTTTAGCCATTGATTTTTAGAAAAACTCAACCTCAATGTGCACAGTAGAAACACTTTTTCTAAAAACTATTAATTAAATAGGAAATGTCCCCATGTTCTATAATAGTTACTATTGGACAGATCTTTTGTCAGATAAGGACTGTTGGGTCCACCCAGTCTGTGCATTTGTGCTGTTAGATTGTATTTAATCAATGGTGATTGTCTTCCCCTCCGCATTGATTCCGTATTCATGTTAGACTACTAGTCTTAGTTACAGACTTTTACATTTAAATCATTCTTGTTTTACAGCTTTTGATATGGAGAGACTGAATCTGAAGGAAATAGGGCATCATTTCATAACACAGCTATGTGCTTTGCATTGTTCTGTAAGTACTGGTGTGCATGGGAGCTTTTGTTACCCCTTGTCTGACTTCCTGTTCTGTACAATTGAGTTTTCATTAATTGTCCCATTTTTTTTAAATTCCTTAATTGTGATGAAACAATCCTGTTTTGGAGGAAGAATGCTTGTTTGTGGGGTGGCTTTAATAATTGAAAAAGTGAAGCTGGTTCTCTCTGTGGAGCACCTGGGGCAGTGCAGTCACACTCCAGGTGATACCACTGATGGAGCCCCTTGTGCCAGATGACACCTCTAGCTCAAAGTGAAACTGATTTTTTTTTTGAGCATGTGCAGGGACTCCTGTGCTACCTCTACCCACACCCTCTTCCTCAGTCTTTACTGTCCACAGACATGCCAAGATCGCTCTTCTTTAACCTCCAGTTTTTCTCTCATAACTTCAAAGTTCTTTTACCCCCTTAACTTGTGAACTTTTTTTGTTTGATTTTATTTATTTAGATTGTAGCTGAAGGTGAGTTTCCCTGTTCCTAGAGGGCTCACAATCTAATTTTTGTACCTGAGGCAATGGAGGGTTAAGTGACTTGCCCAAGATCTCAAGGAGCAGCAGTGCGATTTGAACCACCCTGGATGTCAAGCCTGAAACTAATATCCTGCTACCCACAGCTGCAAACTCTACCACCTGCACCTGCCAACAGTTTCACAACACAGTAAATAAAATGGGCGGTAAAGAAAAAAAAAAGCATGCTTTAAGTCATGTTCCCATACTGGCAAACAGAGGAGAACTACTTGAAAACATCTCTAGTAAAAAGAAAAAAAACCCCATTCTTTTCACTCTAAGACCTCCATAGGAACAGAAGGCTCCATACCATTCCTTAGTCTGATAGTCCACCTGCTCCAGTGCCGTAGCGAGGGCTAATGACACCCGGGGCGGGTCGCCGCTGCGAACCCCCCCCCCCCCCCCCCCGGACCGCATTCTTACATGCGGGAGGGCTGATCCGCCCCAAGTGCACGTCACTCGGAGCTGCGTCGGCCCCGCTGGTTCCCTGCTCTCTCTACCCTGGAACAGGAAGTTCCGGGGCAGAGGGAGCAGGGAACCAGCGGGCCAGCGGGGCCGGCACCCCCCGAGCGCGTGCACCCGGGGCGGACCGTCTCCCCCCTTCCTACGCCACTGACCTGCTCTCTTGCCATTTTTGTATCAGACCCCTCAGAGTCGGCGCTACTATAACTTTTGAGAAGAAATGTACAAGACAGTACCAGCATATTAAACAGCAGACACCATAACTTCCACCCCACAGCAATTTACTAACATAGAAGCAGTGCAGGTATAGGCTCCCTCAATACTCTCCTGCACATCCACCCCTTTTTGGTCTCTCACTTTCAGAATATTGTCTCTCACCTCAAAGCCCTACATACTCACAGCACTGGGACCTCATCCCAATACAAGTCGTTCTAGTCATAAACACAGGAAAAGAAGCATGAAGACCACACTGAGGAGTTTGCTTAGTCCAAGTTTGTACGAAAAATATTTAAAAGTTCTGTCTCTCCTAGCAAAATCTAAACCTATAGGAGACAAACGAGACCTTATGTCAATTCTTAAGTCTTTCTTTGCCACCAAAGATACAGTAACTCTACTAACACATGAGCACCCTCAATAACTACAACTTTCTATCTGAAAACCCCTCTTCTGTATCTCCTACTGCAGAAGTTAAGAGCTGTGCTACAGGGTTTCACCTTTGCCAGGTCATGACAAATACCAATCTGTAGTCTCTAAAGCTCCTTTAAAGAAGCACAAAGTCTAAGTTGCTGATCTGTGGTTCTCCCGGAAAAAAATAACAAATTTCTGGATTCTATAGGCAGAAAGATTTATTAGAGCTCGATGCTCTCAACCTCAAAGTGGCACATTGACTCCAATCAGCTTAAGGACCATTTTGCCTCTACTTCTCAGCTGCAAGACCAAATTAATGCATTCCCCTTGCATCTTCAAGAATCTACTTAGCGTCTAATACAGGCAACTTAGTGTGCCTATGATACTGCATCCAGAACAGCAGCAGCTGCAATCTCGGCACACTGAAAAACTTGGCTCAAAGCATCAGATCTAAGAGAAATCTGTCATGACAAATTAACTGAAGCACTTTGCATGGGAGAAAGATGGTTCCTCAATGATCAGGGAGCTCTCTGCTCAACAGTCAGATCAACTGTATCAGTTCCAATATTTTCAGCAATTCTATCCCAGAAAAAATCAGCCATACCCTAGAATTCAAGCTGCACAGCACCACAACAAACATACCACGAGAAGCAATGCCCAGGTACGCGCAAGCTTCAAGCACTACAGCAGTATAAGCTGAAAAAATATTTCCTGCTGTGTGGCTCTTGCCCAATGAGTGATGGGCTTCTACAATTTTTCCCTAATCAATGACAAAGCCATCACAACAGATCACTGAGTGCTAATCATTACCAAGGCATATAGTTGAATTTTATCAACATCCCTCCACAAAGAGATCCAGTAAGAGATTGTCCATCCTCTGAGTCACATCGCATACTGCAGGAAGAGATCACTGCTCTGCTGTAAGCAGTGTGTTTCTTCTAGCAAAAAAGGTGCCGGTACTCAAATGCCAGGCCACCCTTCAGGGATGAGGTGATCACTGAGGGACTCACCCCACAATAGCCAGGACCCCTGCAACCAGTCACAGAATCTGTGACAAGGCAGAATTGGTGTATAGAGCCTGAGCTCTTTCATTGAAACTTGGAGACCATGGGTCAATTTTAGCAGACAATGGAAAAGGTGCCGGTACTCAGTACCCCCAAGTACCCCCTCAAAAAAAGCCCTGGCTGTAAGACAATACAATCAAACTGATCCCCTTCTCCCAACAGAGTCAGGGGTTTAATTGAAGATTTTTCCTTATCCCCAAAAAGAGAAGAGGACCATGACACATACTGGTCCTTACATGATCCCAACAAGTTCGTCAAAAAAGAAATTCAAAATGAATTCCCTTGCCACCATTCTTAAGAACATAAGCATTGCCATACTGGGACAGACCAAAGGTCCAACAGCAACCAATCCAGGTCACAAAAGATTGCAAGATCCCAGAAGAGAAAAACAGATTTATGCTGCTTATCCTAGAAATAAGCAGTGGATTGTCCCAAGTCCACTTTAATAATGGCTTATTGACTTTTCTTGTAGGAAATTATCCAAATGTTTTTTAAACCTTGCTAAGCTTACTGCTTTTACCACATTCTCTGGCAATGAATTCCAGAGTTTAATGAAACAAAGGGGCAGACGATCTGCAAACTCCAAGATGGAAAATATACAAAGCAGATCGTTGATAGATAAAAATGATTTTAATAATATACTAAAATATGCATACAATAGCCCGACACAGGCCATGTTTCGCCCTACTGGGCTGCTTCAGGGGCTACAAAACAAAATAATATATAATAAATAAATAATCATAATAAGAACATAAAATTAAAATTAAAAAATTCAATCCAAATCCCACAGAATTAACATATATACGAAAAAACAGATAAATCAAAATATACATATATATATATATATATATATATATAATAAAATATCACATTGAAATAAGAAATAAAAGTATAAATATATCAAAATCAATGTATTGATACCATACATTAAAATCCTAGAATCAATGTTCCAAATAATACTATAACGATAGCATGCTAGAATTTAACCATATTAGGAGGGATTACTTTGGAACATTTTCTTGGTAAAGGACGAGGTGTTTTAACATTACTTTATTTTCCTAATCAGGGCTCAGTATGAGTTACAATTAGTGAAATAGGAGTGCTTACAATCTAATAATCTCATTTACTAATGTGTGTGAATGTGTATTAACATGCTTTCTTTAACGCAAGCCCTGTTTTTGTTCTCAATGGAGCCTAGTTACTAGCTAAGCATATGTCGGCACAAGGTACCACAGGTTAGTAAATGAGGTCTTAGATTGTCCCTCAAGCATTAGAGGGTTAAGGGGTCCTTTTTACCAACGGGGGCCGTTGTTCCTGTGCACCACAGCGGGTAAAAAGCCTCTAAAAATAAAATGGCCATGCGGTAAGATTGCTCTCACCACATGTGGCAGAGAGCACTTACTACCACTCATTGAGGTGGCGGTAAGGGCTCCCGTGATAACCCAGTGGTAACAAGGGCAGCGTACGGCGCTACCCAATTACCGCCATGGTCAAAATGCGCACGCTTGAGGCGGAACTACTGCCATGGCAACCTGTTCGTAAAAGAGCCCCTAATTGACTTACCCAAGGTAATAAGGAGTGTTAGTGGACAATATGGGATTTGAACGCTATTTTGTTCCATTTAATTCGTTATTTCTAGTACTGGAGACTGAAGCGGGTGACGAGACCATTGGCAAAGAGGCAAGACTCTGTTTATTGTAAATTAAGCCACTTTTGCACAATGATCTAACCTGGTCATGCAGTACAAATTCATGGTTTTAAGATGTTAGTGGCTGAGTATCTATCTTGTTTCTAGGTAAGTGAGGATCAGCTAATCTGGTAAAAATATATATTTTTTTAAAGTAATGTATAGTTCTTGCAATTAGGAGGACTAGGAGATGACATTTAAATGGTTTCAATTTAGTGAAAGAAAATTATAAGTAGTCTTCATTGAGAGAGTGCCCCTTCCTTTTCTCCTTGTATTGTCAGCGTATCTATTCCCCCCCCCCCCAAAAGATGAAACGTTCTTTGGCCTATGTGATTGAACCCGTTAGTTGCATTCAATAAGTAGGAAACTTAATTTTAAGAAGAAAAGCTTATAGCTTGCCATGAGCATCTCAATATAGTCTGCAGTGTTCAGTGATACAGCAGATAGATTCTTTTGGCATTTATGGTTTTCTTCCTTGACCATGTGATCTGGAAGAACTACACAGTTGTGCTGACCTGCTCTGTGTATTTCTTTGTTCTGTTTGTGTTGCCACCAGTGTCTTTCTGCCATGCACCATAGTATTTCAGGTACCAGTGAGCCTGTGAAGGGAACTTGGTTTGGCCTTTGCTGGTTAATGAATGTGTAAAACTAACTGGTATCTCTCTCATCAGTACTGACATTCTTGCCAGATTTTGTTTTTTTTTTTGTTTATCATTTTACATAATTACATTCACATTTATCATATAAATGTATAAAGAAAAGCAAGAAATTGCAATACAGAAGAAATAAAAAAAATTCTCCTCTCATTAAATTTTAAATAATTGACCACAACTTGGAGATCCAAGATCAGGAAAACACTCCCAAGGAAATTAAGAAAAACTCAAAATGGTTAATCTTACAATTCATATTTTCTGAGGGAGGAAGGTCAATCGGTAATTGCAGCCGGTACAGTGATAACTAAAGAAGGCTGCTGGAGAGGGTTCTTCATCTGTTCTTTCAACTCCACAAACTCTTCGTTTCTTAGGTTCAACAAACAGGTAATTTATTAGAATCCAAAGAAATAAAACATTTACAAGGGAATCGCACTAGGAAGGACCCACCCAGGACAATTACTCTTGGCTTGAAAGCCAAGAGCTCACGCCTCCTAGTCTGTGACTCCCTTGATATGTCAGGAAATATTTTTATCTTTGAACCCAAAAAACTATCAGCCATGTGACGAAAATACAATTTCAAAACATTATTCCTATCTAAATCAAAGGCGAAAGTCACTAAGAGGGTAGCTCTATCTGTAATTTCTGAATTCTCCAAAATGTCAGTTAAGTTCACATCTCTTTTCTCTGATATTGCCAGATTTTGTAACGTGGATTCCTGCCCACTCAAGTCTCTAATTTTGGCTATTTTTTAAAAGCATTCCTGTCACGTTTATGTTAAGCCCATTTCATTGCATATTCTATGTACATTTATAAAAAGATGTCCATGCACCAATAACTGCATTATCCTTTTTAGTTAGTGTATTGTCAGTGCTGCTGGTTATATCTTTCAGAAGGTAATTGGAATATCAGCTGTGTATATTCATATGGTAATTAACATTCAAACTGTGAGCAACTGTAATTAAGACACAGATAGGGAGCTGGTATTCAAACACTGGCCTTGTATATCTGAAGTGTCTTCACAACTGAACCACTGGCAGAATTGCAAAAGCAGTTATCAAGTAGACAGAATCTGAAAACCTTTTTTGGAAACTACGTTTGATAAAACTTCTTCAAAGAATTTCTCTCTTTCTGCACCATTTGAGGTGAAGGCGTAACTTAGTATTTAGAATAGTAGGCTGAGAACCAGGAAAAGTAATGACTCCAATCCTGCTTTCCACTGATGCTCCTTGTAATCTTTGGTTAGGCAAGTCTCTTCATCCTCTGTTGCCTCCAGGTGTACACTTAAGGGCTTAATAAATAGGCATCAAAAGGCTGTAGTTAATGCAATTTATTTTGCCATAATGTGACACACATCTGAACCAATGCATATTTTTAAAAAAAGCTTTATCGTATGCAGAGCAACCCCATGACGATATATACTGCATGACACAGCTTAAGGTAAACATTACAACCTGCATTACCCCGGGAAAGAACAGCATCTCCAGTGATGGTAGTAACTGCCCTGGAAGTATTAGCATGCAAATCGATGCAGCCAGTCATAGAGTTAAAGGGGCTGCCAATCCTATATAATAATTCTCACCTCCAACATTCTGAGGCTGCCTGGAACCGTGGATCCCTCGGAGGTGGTCTGGATCATGTAGTAGATAATAGTGACATCACACAACCCACACCAGATTGGCGAGTAGAAGGGAGAGGGGCGGAGCCACGATACAGGGAGTAGCGAATCAGCACAGCAGCAGGAACAGAAGCCTCTCTCACACAGTCACTCTCACATACACTCTCTCAAACATACACACTCAGAGGAAAACCTTGCTAGCGCCCGTTTCCTTTCAAACAGAAACGGGCCTTTTTTACTAGTAAGTAAGAAAGCATATGGAGCATGGCTCATGGAATTGTTTCCAGCCACTCAGTGTGTGTGTATAGCTGTGTTGTCTTTTGACTTAGAGGGGGATGGGGGGATAGTTGGATAGTTTTGGGGGCAGGCATGCTATGTTTCACTGTGGCAAAGTATGCTACAGAAGCGAGAACTGTTTTTTCCCATAGAGTTGAATTGGGCCATATGACTGTAAATGAATTGGGGGAAAAAGTTTGAGCAGATGTGTTTAGAGCCATTGGTGAGCTTCCCATTGTTTTTGTACCTGGTGGCACTTTCCTTTGTACATTGGACTGACCTTCTGTACTTATTTCAGACTTCACCTAGGTACTTTGTATTTCTACTGTTTAATGTGACGCAGTATAGAAATAATGGCTTCCGCTTGGGAGCTGGGACAGTTCTAGTTTCCATCCATATGTTTTAAAATAATCCCCCCCCCCCCCCCATATGTACATAAATATCTGATCAATAAAGGAATGCATTGGAGTAACCTAATGGTTAGTGCAGCATGCTTTGATCCTGGTGAATTGGGTTCAATTCCCACTGCAGCTACTTGTGACTCTGGGCAAGTCACGTAACCCTCCATTGCCCCTGGTACAAAATAAGTAGCTGTATATAATATGTAAACTGCGTTGATTGTAACCACAGAAAGGCAGTATATCAAGTCCAATCCCCATACGTTTTTCTAGGGAAAGGAATAAATTGTGAATTGCTTGGTGTGGTCTTGTGAGAGCTTTATTTTTGTATATCAGCACTACAGAAACAAACTGACAAGTGTACATTTTTGTGCCTGAGTGGAGGAGTAGCCTAATGGTTAGTGCAGTGGTCTGAAAACCAGGGAACTGGGTTTGATATCCACTTCAGCTGCATGTGACTGTGCTTTGATTGTAACCATATCCCTTTTCCTTTTTTTTTTTTTTTTTTTAAATATTGATCATTACCATTGGTTAGCATATATACGTACTGTACTAACATCACTGTGTCTGATTACTTAAGCCACTTTTTACTATATGGGGTTCTCAATATGCATGATAAATATTTGCATACCAAGGAGACGGGGGGGGGGGGGGGGCTCATTTTCAAAGCACTTAGACTTACAAAGTTCCATAGGTTATTATGGAATTTTGTAAGTCTAAGTGCTTTGAAAATATGCTTATGTGTATGCAAAAAGATCATTCATGTTCATTGTAGATTTCCTAAAAACCTGACTGGCTGGGGTTCCTCTAGGACAGATTTGGGAATCACTGGTGTTGGCAAAGGTGTTTTGGGAAAGAAAACTAGGTTGGATGTGTCAAGAAGAAAATTGGCCAATGGGCAGCACTTACTCTGAAAAACTGGGTAGAATGAGGTACATTGGTTCCTTTCTCACGTGATTGTGAGTGGCCAAAGATCTCTCTGCTGGTCCTGGAAGCAAACAGAAAGAATGAATGTGGGGCCAGGAGCATTTCTACAAAATATGTAGTTCTGAAGAAAAAAAATATATGAAAAATATAAATCTGCTACATTCTGCATAGAGCACAAAAGTCAGCATAGTTACATGTGAAAATGACCAGCAAGTATGTAGTACAGGAAGTTTCCTGTGCTACCTCCACTGGGAAGTGGTGGGGGAAAGGGGGATGAAACAGTAATGCTTTTTACCTTACAGAGAGAGGCAATTAATGCCACTTTAACTTTCTCCTTTCTCTCTTCTCCCTCATTTTGTCTTCTCCCCTTCCACTGCATATGGAGTGCCACACGTCAATGATTTCTAGCAGGGCAGCTACTAGAACAGAGGTCTCTTCAAAACCAAGCCCCTAAGCACCTCTTGTGTACGTCTGGAAGGGCTGTAATTTCAGTGATTTGAAGCTGTTTCTTTTGATAATACTGAGGGAGGGTTACATGCCATGGAGCCCATCACAGGAGGAAATCGATTGCTTTTGGACAAATTTTATTGATGCTTCCAAGCAGTTCAGTCTTGATAGTGGCACTGGAAATGATTTTCACTCCTGTTCTCTCTGTTATTCGAGTAAAAAAAAAAAAAGAGAATGTTTTATGTGTTTTGAAATATATGAGAGATGTATATGCTTTTAATAAATTCAAGCAAAATCTTTCCAAAGTGGATACTTGGGGTTTGTTCTTGAAATTCTGTACATGAATCAAGCCCTTTGTAACCCGTGTTTCACTAAGAATTTTAGGAATTTCCTTTGAGACTTGTGCTATATGTCGGCTACCTTTTTACTTTAATTGAATTGCTTTCTAGGTAACGTAACAAAACCACTTCAGTTCTAAATCAGCATGATCAATATATATAGATATCTAGAACTGTTAGTAAATTGACTATTTATGAGCTAGTATGTTTTTTACAGAATTTAGGATTTCAGGTCTGTTAATTTTCCTGCACTGCTTTTGCATTTGGACTGAATCTCTATGAAAAGTGAGTATCATGTTTACAGCCATATTTTTGTTTTTAGATTAGCTTGGCTCCCTCTATTGGAATGTTGAAGCATGTCGACCATCCGCTGAGAGGGTGCTGATCCAAAAAGGACTGCTCCAAAGCTGGGCTTAGAACAACATGGGCCAGTGTGTCACTAAGTGCAAGAATCCATCTTCTACACTGGGCAGCAAAAATGGAGATCGTGAATCTAGCAGTAAGTCGCATAGCAAAAGAAGTGCAGGCCACAAAGATGATCACTCCTCGGGATGTGGGAAAGCCTCTGGGGACATCCTTGTCAATGGAACAAAGAAAATGGAAACAACAGTGGAACTTAGTCAGCCTCTAGTACCTTCTGGTGATACAAAGAAAAATGAGTCTGGACCTGATACAGAAGAGTCCTCCTTACAACGAATTGAAGAATTGTTCAGAAGATATAAAGATGAGCGGGAAGATGCCATTCTGGAGGAAGGGATGGAATGTTTTTGTAATGACCTGTGTGTGGACCCAACAGAATTCAAAGTACTAGTTTTAGCTTGGAAATTCCAGGCAGCCACCATGTGCAAGTTCACAAGGTTAGTAAAACCTGCATGATATTACTTCATTTGATTGCATGCATTCATGTGAAAAGGGAAAGAGTGAATGTTGCATGGAATAGAGCTAGATCCAACACTCCTGCTGTCAAAATGTAGGACAGTGAATGGAACAATAATACAATACCCTCTCCCCCTGCAATTTTTCAAAACCATTTTTTTTTTAAAGAAAGACTCTTGAGAAGTAAGAAAGCATCCAAAAATGAGCTCAAAATACAACTTAGTTTACTTTTCACTTTTTTTCTTTAAAAAAAAAATGGTTTTGAAAAATTGCAGGGGGAGAGGGTATTGTATTATTATTCCATTCACTGTCCTACATTTTGACAGCAGGAGTGTTGGATCTAGCTCTATTCCATTCAACATTCACTCTTTCCCTTTTCACATGAATGCATTGGGGATGATAAAACATGCATTAGGGTCCCCTTGGCCTCCCACCCCACCCCAAAAGAGGCATTAACTTCGTAGTAAGTTATTGCGGTGATAGTTGTATGGCAAGACTTTGGAGTGATTAGTTGATTTAGCAATATTGGTGTTTGCTGAAGTGGGATAGCCAATAATACAGTAGCATTTGGACAATATATAAAGATATCAAAGCAGTGTCCATTCGGGTACAGTAGGTATTTTTCTGTCCTGGAAGGCACACGATCTAAGTTTTTGTACCTGAAGGGTACAAGTGATCTGAAGAAAAGGGAGAAGCCAAACAGTTCAGCTGTTGTTTTGTGTGTTTGTTTTGTTTTCCTTAATTCTTTAGCAGGAGCCATAATTTCTAAAATGAATTTTAGGAAGACATAGTAACATAGTAGATGACGGCAGAAAAAGACCTGCACGGTCCATCCAGTCTGCCCAACAAGATAACTCATATGTGCTACTTTTTGTGTATACCTTACTTTGATTTGTACCTGTGCTCTTCAGGGCACAGACCGTATAAGTCTGCCCAGCACTATCCCCGCCTCCCAACCACTGGCTCTGGCACAGACTGTATAAGTCTGCCCAGCTCTATCCTCGCCTCCCAACCACCGGCTCTGGCACAGACCGTATAAGTCTTCCCAGCACTATCCCCGCCTCCCTACCACCAGCCCCGCCTCCCAATCTTGACTAAGCTCCTGAGGATCCATTCCTTCGGCACAGGATTCCTTTATGCTTATCCCATGCATGTTTGAATTCAGTTACCGTTTTCATTTCCACCACCTCCCGCGGGAGGGCATTCCAAGCATCCACTACTCTCTCCCTAGGTCTTTATCCTTTTATGTAGCAAGGGCCACTCTGACTCATTTTAAAGTTTTTATAGAGGTTTATTGAAAAAAAAACTTTGTAGTTAACTAAATAGAAAGCAAATTCACAAATATGCAGTAAACAAACACGGAACTGGAGATAATGATTCATATCCTTTAAACTCCATTTTAAGAATTTTGTTGTTTACCTCTCCCAGAAGCTAACACTCTCCCCTCCCTCCATCAGTCTTGTCCTAATGAAGCACGCCTGACTGATCAACATTTCCCTTACACAAAGTGACTTGAACAGGTGTTGAAACTTTTGTGATGTGTCCGTTCCGTTAAAGAAATAGACGTTCGATTTTACAAATATATCTTAATAAAGTCACCCGTTTAACAAGTGAGGGGCTCTCTGGTTGCTTCCAATAAGTGACTAGGGTGAAATGGGCAGTATTAACACAGTGCCTCAATAGTATCACCTTTGCTTGTTGCAGGTCTGCTATTGATCTGAACAAGAACATTCCAGGATCTGCAACCCAAACCTGGAGCCTTGACTAAGGATTTCTAGAAAGTTTGGTCTTTAATACAAGACCACTAATGCCCCATGGCCCCACCCTCCCCATACCATTAACACAGCAAGAGACTGTCACGAAATGCCTAGCACCTGCCTGGGATTAACCCTGTGGCCAACTGGAGAGTTTGCCGTCAGCACTGCTCAGGCCTGTCTGCACCTGGGTATGTGCTCTATAGTACCCTCCTCCCACTGACTGGGTCCCATTTGCCTCTGTGCGAGTTTCCCATTCTCATGTTATTCCCTGGTGATTTCTAGGTTACTGAGGCCACACTCCCAGGGGTCCCACAGTTCCTAGAAAGCACCTACAGACCTAACACACAAACCACCAAGATTCTTAGTCAGTCCTAGACAACAGAGCCAATAAACTAACAAGGTTTATTGTCACAAATTAGAACAGTGAACCATATAAAACAGGTGGAAAAGTAACAGGCAATAACGGGTAACTGAACAAGGATCAATATTAAAACTGTCTGAACGCTTTGTCACTACCTGGGTAGCACCTGTGGAGTTTCAGGATAGTAACTGCTCACAAGCCTTGAATAGGATCTCAGGACAGAGATGTTTACCTCTGTATTCCCATACTGAGACTAAAGATGACCCTGGTACTTAGGCTTGAAAAAACAGTCACATCTGGAATAACTTTACAAAAAAAGAACTGTCACCATCTGCTGGTCAAACAAGGGAAGTGCACCGGGGAACAAATATGTCATACATTCAAGTAAGAAGTCGGACATAAGTCCGTTGTCACAGAGACCCAAAGTAGACTCTATTAAGTCAGGAGTAAAGTACCATCTATAGAGAACCTTGACCTAATTTTCCTGTATATTCAGTCCTAGAAGCCCCAGCTAAACTCGCCTCCAACTTTTTTCACACCTTCTCTCCATAATGAACCCCCAGTTTGTGCTTGCAGAATGCACAAAAGCCAATTTTTGTTTTTTCACCAGGTACCTGAAAAGTAACAAATTTGGCTTTCATGTGAAATATTCATAAACATCTTCCAGGAAAAAGGCCTCCCTTGGAATGCACAGTTTAAAAGAAAATGTGAAAGCTGGAGATAGATAAAAATATCAGACTGCAGAAGCTGGTAATCCTGGACCAGTGAAGTGAAAGGAATCCAAGCATCTTCATAATTGCCCCCATAAGTTTATGCCTTTAACTACTGTGAAAATGACGAGGCTATTGTGAAGATGAAGCTCCCACCTCAGGATCCCATGTCCCTCTTTCACTCAGGGTGAGCTGGTTCTCAGTATGCAGATTTTATGCAAATTAGTCTACTACCCCTTTCTATTCGGGGTGACCTGGTTCTCAAAAGGCAAACATAGTCAGGTCTCATCAACAGGATTTTTCTCATACAAATCTTTATTCCAGCCTCTGGGGCACACTTCTTTTAGCTTAAAACACTTTCATAAGCTTAAACAGTTCTTCCAGCTTAACCAGTTCTTCCTACTCAGTGCAATCTTCCAGCTTAAACCTTTCTTCTTGCACAGTTCAAACCCAACATATTTTTTCCCCCTGAGCCTTCTCACACAGGCCTCTGGGCTCAGTACTAACTCAGTCCTGGACACACAGTCCTTCCTTGTAGCACACAGTTCTTATACTTGATACTCTAGGGCCTTCTTACCCCAGCCAGCTTCCTTCTTGGTAACACACAGTTCTAGACACACAGTCTTTTCATCTTGGACACACAGTCCCTCTTTGAACACACAGTTCTAGACACACAGTCAAACTCTAATGCTTTAGGGACTTCTCCTGCTTCAGCTACCAGCCCTCCTCTGCAGCTGCTAGCTCTCCTCTCTCCCTCACAACTCAGGTGGGGTACTAAGTGGTTAATGGCCAAACAGGACCCAGCCCATAACCTGCTGCACCTGTTTCTATCCCCAGGACTCTCCTCGGTCCTAGCGACCTCCTGCTATACCTCCCTTACTGGCTTCCTTTTGTGACTCACCCAGCCCTTCTCCCTAGACATTTTAGGGGAACAGCGCCCTCTAGGGGCCTAACCAGGGTAGGACAGCCTCTTCCTTCTCACACTACCCATCTCTGAAAGGCACAGGGTCCCTGCCCTGGGGGTATAATTATCAGTAATTGGTGTTAATAGAGAAAGTTGGAAATTTGGATTCCCTGCCCAGGGTGTCCCAGTAGCGAAATGTGCAGGAAATGGTGGAACGCAAGGCCACATCCTAACTGGTAACCACATGAGACTTGCCAGCTTCCTGGGGCCCACCTGACCCTGTTCTCTGTACCCATAACTTCAACAAGGGATCCTGGTACCTACTCAACTGCTATGTTGACTTGTGCAACGCTATAATATCAGAAAGATTGAATAGCCCAACCCCCCCCCCCCCCTTCCGTGTTTTCTGTGCCTAGAAAGTATGCCCTCTGGAGAGCCATGGATACTTGTTGTACCAGGCAATTTTGAACAAGGTGGTTTGAAGAGCATATAATACCTTCCAAACACCTGAAAAAGATAAAGGAGCCTAGGTAAGATTGGCATTATTAAAATGGCATTATTAAAACGTCTCTTCTGAGTTTCCCTGGACAAGTCAGGAAAAATTCTAACTTTTGAACCCATAAACAGAGAATCCAAATGTCTCAGGGAAAGTTTGAGCACTGCGTCTCTATCAATTTTCCAAAGCAAATGTGACCAGTAAAGTGGTCCTTTGAGTTATAACCTCAAGAGAAGATTCTAGGAATGTAGTGAGATTCATTGCACCTTGTACAGGTAATTCTTCTGATGTTTTCACATCGACTTGAATATAATAAGCTCGTGTTATAGGTGGCAGTGAACTCTCTGACATTCCCAGAATTTCCATCAAATATTTTCTAGCCATTTGAATTGGCACTACCAAAGGAGATCTAGGAAAATTTATAAACCGCAAAGTAAGTCTCTTAGATTGATTTTCTAAGTACTCCAGGCATCTTAAGGTAAAGTTCTTGTCTTTAATTAGGGTTTGTTCCACCAAATCCAGTTTCTCCATTTTCTCAGACAGTTTCTTAACCTCGGAAGCTTGGAGTTCAGAAGTCTGTATTTGGTTTAACACAGTCTCTGAAAGAACTTTAATTGTTTCCATGTTTTTCACAATTAAAGATTGTAGAGCAGATTGGGTTGCAGAAGTTAGGTCCCACAGTGACTCTAAGCTCACTAAGGCTGGTTTCACTGCTGTTCCCACTGAAAATTCCGAAGAGGAGCCTTTGAGACCTGCTCTAGGGTACTCACAGTTTTAGACAAAACGTGAGCTGCTGACACTCCCGATCCTCGCTGCTCATCGGCTCCTGTTGTCCTCTCAGGCTGGCTCCCTCCTCGTTCTCCATGCGTTCCTCCTGGGATCATGGTGTCAGGGCTTGCACTCAGAGCTTCTATTCCGGGTTGCGGGGGTGCCACACTTTGGCGGGGCTCAAGGAGACCCCGTCTACACTGCCGTCTGGCGTCAACATGCCAGCTCCGGCAGAGGGAGTAGACGCCAGAACAGGACCGAAGGAAACTCCAAATTGCTGCAGCGTCGGCTGGTGAAGCTGGGGCGTTCCGCCCGGGACCTGGGGAGCTTCCTGAACTCTACCTCTCCTCTTCCCCATCGAAGACGGGTAAGGCACTCTCACCAAAGTAGGCTGGAACAATTACAGAGCGTGTCCGGTTAAGCAGCTCTAACCGTCGCCATCTTGGATCGTCTCAAGACCAATATTTTACCATCTTTTTGTATCATCTTTTATTGAATTGTTTCATATTTTACATAAAGACTCCTGAAGCAGGCCTGTGGCCGAGACAGTCAAGTCTTCGCCAATGAACTCTGTCTACCGTTGATCGAGGTTTCCGTTTTTGTCTCTGGTAGGCCCGGTCTATTTGTTACTCTGTGTATTTCTGAGCAACAGCAATACATCATCTTCTGGACCAGATTATAAAGTGCACATATACCCTCTAAACCAGGGTTGTCCAACCTCTGTCCTCGAGGGCTGCAATCCAGTTGGGTTTTCAGGATTTCTCCAATGAATATGCATAAAATCTATTTGCATGCACAGTCTTCATTGTATTCTAATAGATCTCATGCATATTCATTGGGGTAATCCTGAAAGCCTGAGCTGACGAGGGCTGAGGTTGGACAACCCTGCTCCAAACCACTCCCCCCCTCCCCCCCATATACCAAATTTGCCCAACATCAGGACAAGGAAGCCCCAGTCAGCTCTTATCAAAAGTCTTCTCAGCATCAACAGATGTTAAGCAAGCATGTTAACTATCTTATGACTATTGTCCTCAGCCTGACATTTAGGGCCAAAACCCACTAAGTCTGGATGTATCAAGGAGGGCAAATAGACATGTGAAGGATGAGAACCGTAGCCACAATTTTTGACATCTGTGTTCAATATCAAAATAGGTCGATAAGCACGGTATGCCTTGTCCTTCAGGTTTAGGAATCGTAGTAATCCATACTTCAACATCGTTGGAGGCATGTACATCCTTCCCCCTCCAAATAGAATTGAGGATTACTACAAGCAAAGGAGCCAACTATCTGGCTTTTTTTATTTATTTTTTTTTAAAAATAGAATTCCCCCGTAAAGCTGTCTATCCCAGGGGCCTTCCCCGATGGCAGTCCTTTATGGCCCTGAGCACTTCCTCTTGTTTGACTGGCTTTTTTAGTTCGGCCCTCTATGCCTCAGAAAGCATGGGCAAATTAACCCCCTCAAAGTAAGTGGAGCCTACCTGCCTTAAAGATTTAGATAAAATTGTGCAAATTGCACTCCTAATGTGTTTGGAACCTCCTTTGGTTTTAATCAGTCTTTCAGTCTGAGCCTTATTCAGTCTATGGGCTGGAATTTATCCTATTTTGCTATTTTTCTCATAGTGCTTAACGTAGAGACTGATTGATTGCAGTTTTACTAGTTATATGTGTACATCTGATCTTTCGCTTTCTGTGCTTTTGAAAATAAAGTAGAAGTGATAGGATTCAACTAACCGTAAAATGACTAGTTCTCTCATTAATGCAGCATTTATTTATTTATTTGCTGCATTTGTATCCCACATTTTCCCACCTCTTTGCAGGCTCAATGGTGAAGTCTATTCATACTTTTAAAAACAACTTGACTGCGGATTATGATGCCTGGTCCTTCTCCCCCCCCCCCCCCCCCCCCCCTCCTCTTCTGTCTTTTAATTTAAAGCATATTAGGCTTAGGTAAAGGGGATGGTAGATAAGTATAAATATGGTCTGCTTGAAATCTAGTATGGCAGTGCCCCATGTTAGTGAATGGTGAGCCCTGATTTGTAATCTAAGCTTCCATAGTGTCCCACAGATCAATCCAGAGACCGAGTGGGTTATGTCCCTCTACCAGCAGGTGGAGATAGAGCGAACCTCAGAGGTTTACTGTATGTGGACCTGTGCATCCATCTTAGACTCCGGTATTCTCTCTATCTCAGCAGGGGGATGGACATATCCTGTGCAGCTCTGGTTTGGTGCTGGCTCCTAGCCTGTTCCCTCAGGCTTAGTTGAGCTGGGGATTATGGCAAGGCGCTACCGTGATAGCCTGTTTGGGTACACCTGGTGGTGTCAGGTCCCTCCCAACCCCCCTGCCCACTTCAGGTGTCCTGCATTCTCCTGTCCTCTTTTAAAAAAAAAAAAAAAAAAAAAAGAGAGCCTCTTGGCTGTAAATTTTTTTTTTATATCCTTTTGGGGTTTGGCTCTGCCTCTTGTGCCTTGCCGGACTTCATTTTGTTGCTGCTTAGGGAAGGTTTCTCCTGGTGGACCCGGGGTAGTTTTATCTGACACCGGATACCAGGCTTTGTTCTGCAGTTTTGCAGACTTCTTTCCGGCACTTACTCTGTCTCTTTGCTCATGTCTGTAGTTGGTACTGCTTCTCTTCAAGGCCAGAAGGAAGTTCCTTCTTTCTTCTGCCTCCATGTCGGGAGTCTAGTTCCAATGCTTTCCATCAGGGCTAGTTCTGCCTTTGAGACCCCACCCTATTTGGGGATTGCTTTGGTACATCCCACTCATCTGGATTGATCTGTGGGACGCTATGGAAGGTAAAATTAGTTCTTAGCTGATAATTTTCTTTCCATTAGTCCCAACAGATCAATCCAGAGACCCGCCCTTTGTTGAATTTGGATTTTGTAGGTTCCTTATGAAGCAATGGCAAGTATCGGGCTGCAGTTTCCATTTCAGATGTTTTCCTCCTGCAGGAGCGGTGGAGGAAGAGCCTACGTGGGCTTTATAGAGGCAGGAGTGGATTTCTATGTTGGATTTACTCGTATTCTACCTTTGCTTTGGCATCGACAATACTGAGGCTAAGATGGATGCACAGCAGGGGCGTATCTGCGTGGGGCCACAGGGGCCTGGGCCCCTGCAGATTTCGCCCTGGCCCCCCTCCCCGCCGTCAACCCTCTCCCGCTGCTTACTTTTGCTGGCGGGGGGCCCCAACCCCCACCCCCCCAGCCGAGGTCCGACTCGAAGTCTTCATATTTTGTCTTCCTCCAACTCCTCCGTGGCCATGCTGCAAGGAGTACAACGTGCTGCGACATCAGACTCCGAACTGGATTCAACGAATCAGCACTGCAGCATTACTTCCTTGCAGCATGGCCACGGAGGAAGACGAAATGTGAAGACTTCGGGTCAGACCTCGGCTGGCGGGGGTTGGGGCCCCCCGCCAGCAAAAGTAAGCAGTGGGGGAGGGGGGTGGAGAGAGGCGGCGGCGGGGGGGGGGGGGGGAAGGGAGGCAAAATTGTGCCCCCCCCCTCTCTGGCTCTGGCCCCCCCCCCCCTACCGCCGGATTCCAGATACGCCCCTGATGCACAGGTCCACATATAGTAAACTTCTGAGGTTCTCTCTATCTCCACCTGCTGGTAGAGAGACATAACCCACTCGTCTCTGGATTGATCTGTAGGGAATAATGGAAAGAAAATTATCAGGTAAGAACTAATTTTACCTTCACCCTAACAATTGAACTGGTGACATCAACTCTAGTATTTACATATTCATTAGCTTTTTATATTGGTCATTTTTTTCCCAGTACTAGTATGCCTGTTTGCCGAGGTACATGCACTCAACAGCATTTTAGGCTGATAGATTTTGTATGAAATAATTATTTTCTTTATATTTCAGCAAATCTTGATTTTTACACTTTTTTTTTTTTTTTAAATAACTGAATCATTAGATAAAAAGAATAAAATTTAGTTCACTTCATTCTCCCCTCTTCCCAACATGTACATGATTCTCTCACCTTAACATTATGTACTTATGGTTCAGGGTCTTGAAGGGTGTTTTGTTTTGTTTTTTTAATTTATAAGTTTACATCTTTAAATCAAGGATTTACACTTGTACAGAAAAGTGTTATGGGAGTCAAAATATATATAAACAACATTAATATGTAAACATTGTATATAACATAAACACTCAAGTCCATATCATTGGAATCCAAGATTAAATGAGGACAATAAAGTATCTGTAAGGCAATATTATACCTAAGAATTGAGGCTGGTAATTATTTAAGCGAGCCTATTTATCTTCCTAATGATCTTTTGGATGCAAAAGATGACAAATGAGAGGGCTCTGTAAACACATATTTAACTGTGTTATATCTAATTATGCATTTACAGAGGAATCTTAAAAAAAAAAAAAATGTACCCCCTATTTGCAAAACTGCAGTCTTCAGTATCAAAAACTGTTTTCGCCTTCGCTGAGTTTCCCTTGAAACATCAGGAAATAACAAATTTTAAGACCTAGAAATAACTTCTCTCTATTCTTAAACAATGGTTATTCCATATGTTCTTTATCAGGTAGCAGAGCCACGGTTGCTACCAAAGTAGCTGTCGTGGCTTTCGTTTTTTTAAATATCTATTGTGGTATATATCATTCAGTGTAAAAAATGTAACGAAGGATGCTATATTGGAGAAACAGGCCAGATGCTTAAGACAAGATTCAATTTACATAGACATCACATGAACAATACAGCCGGTGGGACAGCACTTCACAGAACCAGGACACTGTACCAGTGGTTTCACAGTGAGAATCCTGAAAGGTAACTTTAAAACCATACAAGAACGTAAGACCTTTGAAGTCAGAATGATTGAATATTTTAACACCCAACAGAAAGGACTTAACAAGGATCTGGGGTTCCTAGCCCATTATAAACCATAAAGCTGTATGTCTCTGGTTGATCACCCCACCCCTCACCTATCCACACCCATCCTGTTAGAATATCAATGATATGCTTTGATGTCCCCATGCATACCTCCGACCCACCCCCATCCTCCCACCCTGTCAGACTGTCATAGTAATGCTTGAATGTTTTCACTTATATACACTGTCAGCTAGCACATTTGCTTATTTCCGATCTGACGAAGAAGGGCGACCTTCGAAAGCTAATCAAGAAATGTATTAAGTTATGTCCAATAAAAAAGGTATCATCTTATTTTCTTTTCCATGTTTTATTTTGTTTGATTTCTATTGATAACCTTAAGAGTGGACTAACACGGCTACCACACTCCTCTACTTATTGGACAGGAGAAACTGGTTTTATACCACCCCATAACTTTCTGTGCCCAGTCATGTGATTTACTGGAATATTGTGCTCTTCTTTTTGATAAACCGCATGGGGATTTTCAAAGCAGTGATAAGATGATTAGTTTTAAGTAATGCTTTTTAAAAAAAAAATTTTTGAAAGGAGTAAATATTCTAATTAATTTTTTCTTTTTTTAACAGGACTGAGTTTTTTGAGGGCTGCAAAGCAATAAATGCAGATAGCCTTGAAGGGATTTGTGCTCGATTTCCCAGCCTGTTAAATGAAGCCAAACAGGAGGACAAGTTCAAGGATCTTTATCGTTTCACCTTTCAGTTCGGCCTGGACTCTGAAGAAGGGCAGCGGTCATTACATCGGGAAATAGCCATTGCCCTGTGGAAGCTAGTTTTCACACAGAACAATCCCCCTATTTTGGACCAGTGGTTAAACTTCCTCATCGAGAACCCCTCAGGAATAAAGGGCATCTCCCGGGACACATGGAATATGTTCTTAAACTTTACTCAGGTGATTGGACCGGACCTTAGCAACTACAGTGAAGATGAGGCCTGGCCTAGTCTCTTCGATACGTTTGTGGAATGGGAAATGGAACAGAGGAAAACAGAAGAGGAAACCAAATGTATTGTACTTTCAGACACAGAAGAGCTGTGTATAGAGAAGACTTAGCATGGCAGTAGCAGTGACAGGAACAACTTTGTTGCCCTTCATTAAATGTAACTCTGGACCTTTCTGGGAAAGTACCAAGGATCCAGTTATTTCTACTCTATACCTTTCTCTGCCTTGTATTTGAAAGGGCTCTAAAATGCTGTATCATGTTTTAGGCACTTTCTTATTATTGGTTATTCCTTTTTTTTTTTTTTGTACTTTGGTTCTCCAATAATTGGCCTGGCTAGAAGTTTAAAAAAAAAAAATCCCCTAGGTTTGAGCACTCAGCGTTATTAAACCTGTTGTCATTTCTTGCACAATTTCTAATTTTTATTAGATTAACTGCTAAATTATACAGTGCCAGATATCTGCATCCTACATCTATCAGGGCAAGTCTGTACTGTATGTAATGCTGTTTACATTGTTGGAATTAGTTATAATTTAATTTAAAACATTTTTCAGCTAAGTTCAATAGCAGCATTTAATGCCTGGTTATGAGGATGTAGAGGTAGCGTAGTATGGCTCTTTTTTTTTTTTTTTTGTAAGCTAATTATCGAAATGTTTTGCTTGTTCACCTCTTATTGAACAGTTTTTAAAAAGTTGTTGAATTAAATGGTTTTTGGTTTTTTTTTTTTTAAATGAAGATGGTAAAAATTCTGTTCTAATCTGTCCCTGTAAGTCAAATGAGCAGCTGTTAACTGCAAAGATAGCTTGATGTGGGAATTAATACAGCCCTTCACTGGTATTCACGGCTTTGGCCACAGTTCAGCAATTTAAGGGCCCTGTTTACTAAGCCGCGTTATAGGCGCGTTAACATTTTTAATGCGTATTAACCATATACATGCGTTGTGTATATAGGTGCCTACATGGTTAACGCACACGCTAATTGTAGGCACTTTAAACCGCTAATGCGCCTTAGTAAACAGAGCCCTAACTTTCTAAAAATGGAATGGTGCAAAAACGTCCTCTAGTAATAAAAAAAAGAAAAATAACCAGCTTTAATCACGTTAAATTTGGAAAATGAAACTGTATAGGGAAATGGAACTTAACCGCCAAGCCTCCCTTCCTAGGAACTGCTTTTGTTTGAGAGCCATTGTATGTGCCAGTTCTAATATTTGTACCAGGGGCGTCCAGGCCCCCACAAATTTCATCTGGGCCCCTGGTTTGGCTGGCGGGGGTCCCCAACCCCTGCCAGCTGAAGTCTTCTTCAGCGCCGGTCTCTGGTGCAGCCGCGTTCGCTGCCTGCCCTCTGCTTTTCTTTCAGGAGGAGCAAGAAGAAAGAAGAACAAGGGGCAGGCAGCGAACATGGCTGCGTAGGAGACTGGCGCTGAAGAAGGCTTCGGCTGACGGGGGCTGGGGAACCCCGCCAGCAAAGGTATTTGTGAGGGGAAGTGACAAGGAGGCGGGGGGGGGGGGGGGGGGGGGAGGGGGGGGGGGGGGGGGGGGGAGGGGAGGAGGCATGGCGGTGGGGCGGCACTCAAAATGTGCCCCCAAGCTCGGGCTCTGGCCCTCTCCCACCGTGAGGTCTGGCTACGCCCCTGATTTGTACTACAGTTCACTTCTGAATCTTAAAACTAACTTTTTGGTGTTCATGGTGTTCCTGAGCATGCATTGTCTTATCAGTCAAGCAGCTTTGAAAAATTTGGTCTCTGCAATTCAGAGATTTCAGGCATGAGATAGATGAGTCATGCCATTACCTCCTACAGATTGGATTTCTGTCTACTCTCTGATTTATATATATTTTTTTCACTTTCTGAATTGTGGACAAACATAAGACTGTGTGTTGTAACTATCATGTGACATGTTTTCTGCCTATAATTGTTGAGCACCCATTGCACATTTAAAATTGTCACTCTTATCTGGAAAGTGCAATGGTTTCATATTAAGAAAGTTTATCAAACCCTTAAGAGCATGGGAAGGGTGTGTGGGAATGTTAACCCCTCGCAGCCAAAATCAATTGGGGTAAGAATATTTGATTTTAATGCAAAGAAGGGATTTTAAAAAAAAAATCTATTCTTTATTTTTGGCCTGTCAGTCTCCTCCTTAGCTTATTGGTTGCATTTTGCAGTACCTGCAGGAGGCTATGGTGCTATGAATATTCATTTACAACTAAAGATTTCTGTCCTCCCACTTCAGCCCAATTGCAGTTCTGGCCCTCAGCTAGGGGCCGCAAACTCTGACTTCATTCAGAAGTTGACTTGCAGGGGCTCCAACTTTGGCCATTAGGTGTCACCAATGAGCTGTGGTGGAGACTGCCCCCTTCCTCCCCCAGAGCTATGAACTCTGCATCTACAACAGCCTCCTGATGATCTGAACAACTCAAGCTTGACCCAGGAATCCAACCCAAGTCCTTGCCTTGCCCTTAGGCCAGACCAGTGGTTCCCAAACCTGATCCTGGAGGAATTCCAGGCAGTTAGGTTTTCAGGATATCCTCAGTGAATATTTATGAGAGATTTGCATGCAGTGGCGGCAGGGCATGCAAATCTCTCATGAATATTCATTCTGAGAACCTGACTGGTGGAGTGCCTCCAGGATCAGGTTTAGGAAACACTGGGCCAGACCATTACCTGAATATTTGGAGAGGATTCATAGAACTTTCAAATAAATTGCTGGGGGTTTTTTTCTCTCTTCTCTTCTCTCCCCCACTTCCTTTAATGAGGTCTCTCTGATTTTCTTGCCTCCCTCCTATTGAGAGTCAGTTAAAGTTTTTGTTGGATCTCACTAGTTTGAATTCTTATTGTTTAATGAGGGCTTTTGGCTATTTTCCTTCATGATCAAGATGAATTGTTGTAAAGACTTCATAGTCGAATTTTGAAGAGCAAAGGTACAAAAAAAAATTCATGTGCTGGATATTTAGATTTTTGGATATGTAGTGGGTATGAACTTTGAACAGAATTCTCTGCATCAGTCTTGTTTCATCTTCCCATGCAAACTTTTTTTTTTTTTTTTTTTAATCTACCAATGTTACTTTTTTCCTTCCCTAGAAACTGAATTGTTTTTCTCTACAAGTGATAACCAAGATGTGCAGTTTTTAAACAAATTATCTAAGAGAGATTACCCTGATACAAATGGATTTCAAGCCATGATAAGTTTTTTTTTTTTTTTTTGGGACATCTAGCCATAATGTTCCTTAAAACTTAGTTTCAAATTTCTGCTTAACACCTTATGTACAGTTGCTGCATTACTGTGGCCACGTTTAAAATCAATTTTAAATAAACTCTAGGCAGTACTATATTTTGGGGATATTTAAAGTAAACAAATCCCAGCTCACCAATGGTGTATGTCATTTATTGGTGGAACAAGGTGTTAGTAGGTGAATGGCTTGGTTTGGTTTGCCTTTGTATCTTCAAATAGTTGGAACACTTTCCCATCTCATTTGGTTAGATTAAAACTTGTCCGATACTTTTTGCCACTGTTGCCACACCATAAAAATTGTCAGTACTACTTGAAGTACCTTTCATAATATAATTGATCCTTGTGCAGTTGTTCAATAGTACTTTTATAGGGCAGATTCATTCTGTGCAGTAATTAACAGTATAAACGAACACATAAATGGCCTAACATATACTGTACACAGTGAACAGTGGTTTCATGTTCATGGTGACTTTTTGTAAGTTTATGGACCTTTACTTGGTATTCGGTTTACCTTCTTTCTTTCTTTCCTTTTTTATGCTTAATGACTTTAGAATTCTTCCTGCTGTTTTAAATTAACTTTGCATTTTATATACAGACTTTGAACACACTTACACTTTTCAGTACCCTTTAAACTGAGGACAAAGCTGGAATGACTAGTGCTGGATTCAGACAGGAATCTTGGGCTGGATGAGACAGACTGAAGAATTTGAATTGGCTGATAAGTTCCTTCTGGGGGTCCAAGATTTCTAACCGTGCCAAGTACATGAACTTCAGAGTACAGCAATGTGGCTCATTGTTTTGAAATAACAATTAAACTATCTTTAGAGGTGGTATCTTGCACCCACCCCCAACTAAAGATTAAGTCAACAGATGGCTTTTGTGAGTTGAGATTTCATTGAACCTTGAATGCATGTGGTGTAAGTGCTGTTCTAGATGACTGAACTCTTAACATTTTATCCGAGGTGCAGTTATTTATCCGGATCAAAAGAACCTAGAAAATTTTAAACCTTATGCTATGCAGTGCGTAACAGTGAAGCTGTAGCAGTGGATTCGAGTGTTCCCTCCTGGATAGAGTAAACTTTTATACCGTGTTTGCAGCGCGGGGAGTGACTTTATATCCTTAGATGTTCTGTTGTTTGAGTCCACAGCTGGATCCTGTGTGCCTATCCTTTTTAACGAATCTTGGGATTACAGTTCCTAATGTAGTCCATGCTGGTTTTGGACAAACCTGTGGGGAAAATGTGAATTGAAAGAGTATAAAATACTAAAAGTAGCTGAAATAATGCAAGAACAATCATGGACTAGCATTTTGTCCATGATGTTACCAACCAGGAATACAGCAGCAATATATAGCTAGGTGGTATCCTTACTTGTAGATGTCCACTGTGTTTTTAAAGACTTAAATAACCTCGGTCAAATAGAGAAACAAAGCAGTCCTGTGAATTCAAGATACTCTAGTTTTGTTTTTTTTAACCCTTCACCCCTCCCTTTTTTTTTGGGGGGGGGGGGCTGATTTGTGATTTGCAGCTCACCAGATGCTCATGACGTGAACCTCTCCCTTTGCAAGTTTTAACATGGAGCAGTGTGCTTGGGGTGAAGGTGCTTATGCAATTCAAACAGTAAGACAGTATCTCTTTCCCAGCTGATTAGAACGGACTAGTTTGATGTGCTTTTTGTATGTCTACTGCTAGCTTTTATGTCTTTGTAGTTTCTTGGACCTAGATTTGACTGCCTATAATGGGTTGTGTAAGCGACGGGCCACACTGTTCTGTGAGCACTGTTGGAGAAGACCCAGCTGGAGGGCCCAGAGGGGGAGGGAAGGTCCAGGCCTGTTACCTGAAAATAAAATTTTCTAAACCTTTCTCCTTGGAAAAGTGTATAGTGTTCTAGTACTGTACACCCATAATGAAAAATTTCTGGCCTGTTATTTATTCTTCAGTCTGAACCAGTGAATTTTGAGTTGGAAAATTAATTTCCGCATAAGACTGTATCTCCCAGTTTGGACTTCTACAATATTCTAAATAAATTTTAGCATCAAAAATACTTTCTCCAAGGTCAAGCAGGTTCTAATATTCTCACAAGTGGGTAGACACACCCGGTCCAGCATTAATACCAAAGTAAAAAAAAATAAGAGCTTTGTGAAGCACGAGCCGCACTCCACTGCGCATGCATGAGTGCCTTTCTGCCTGTTGCGTGAACGCAGTCTCCTCGGTTCTCTTTTTTTTCCACGTAAGGAGAAGCTGCATCTTTTTGTCCTCTCCTCACTCACCCAGTTCAGAGAGCGTTTAGTGCCTTTTGGCTTTTTCTTTCTCTTTTTTCATTTTGTTGTTACTAAATTATCTACCTTTTCAAACCCATCCTTTATTTTTAGCGTGTTTTGCCTGGGTTTACTAAGTTTTCTTTTTCTACGTCAGGGGCCATTTTTAGACCCTAACACCGGTCGGGTTTTCCCCTTCTTTTTTCGTGCCTTTGCCCCTTTTTAGGCACCATCGAGTCGTTTAATTTGGCTGACAAGGTTTTCCTGTCCATGTCCATGAAGACTCTCAGTGGTTTCAAGCGCTGTACCTGGTGCAGTTGGACTATCTCGGGAAAGGACACCCATTTTTGGTGTCTGCAGTGTCTTGGGCCCGACCATAGACCTGCTAACTGTGTTCTCTGTCTCCGCATGAAGAAGAGGACCCAAGTTTCTCAAGAGGCTAAATGAGAGAAGTTTTTGGAGCAAAGTCTGGTTCCTCAACCAGCATCGAAGTCAGAGGTGTTGGTATTAACGTTGAGCATCGCATCAGGAGCCTCAGTAAGCATAGCTGTTTCGAGACCTTTAAACACTGGGAGCAGTGAAGCATTGAGCGGGTCTCCACCTATCTTGAGACCTCACGATGTGCAGGCCCCCCAGGACCATTCATAGTCAGACCCGACACTGAGGTGATGTGAGTATTCGACATCATGCTTGTCGGCACCGAGGAGCCTGAGTGACATGCTTTGGGCCAAGAAGCATCATCATCGGTCACTCTCGATACATGGTGCAGGGAGCATCTTTACTGGGAGGACCACTCTCCCTCCATACAGGAGGTGCTGATGCGACTGTCTCCAAGCAGCCAAGATCCTGCTCCCATATATACCCCTGCAGTTCTGCAATCTGCGCTCAAACCTGCACCCCAAGTTTTCCCGGTGTCAGCCCTCAATAGGTGCATCTGGGCCTTGCTCCCTGAGCTGCTGGATGGCCTTATGCAGCAATGTGCATCTGTATCGGAGGTGCTTGTGCCTGCCATACCTTCTGCTGTGGCCCCACCTGGCCCTCAGCCTGCGGTGTGACCTCCAATGCCGGCGTCGCGGCACCAGTATCAAATGCCACCCAAGCCGGTACCCACTCAATGTCAGTGGAGGAAGCTTTACCGGAGTAGAGGTGAGAGCCGATTTCTCAATGCCACTCTCGATGCTACGGTTCCTCGGCATCGAGTCAGATTCGGTCTCACCTCATAAGGAGATCTGTCTGACACCAAGGAGGAGCACTCATAGGAATCGGAGGAAGATCCCAGATACATTTCCTCAGATGAGTCTTATGGGATCCCCTCTGAGTCCTCCCCACCTCTTGAAAGGAGACGGTCTCCACCGGAGAGCCTTTCTTTTGTCAAGGAAATGGCTGAGGCCATTTCATTTCCTTTGGAGGTGGAGGATAAGTCCAGGACCAAGATGCTAGAGGTCCTGGACTACACATCTCCTCCAAAGGAGGCTGTAACGGCATCTCTTCACGAGGTACTCAAGGAAGTCCTCATCAGGAACTGGGTGTCCCCTCTTTCGGTCCCTGTTATTCCCAAGAAGATTGACACCCACTACTGAAACCACTGTGAACCTGGGTTTGTAAGGCCTCAGTTGCCTCATGATTCCTTCGTGGTGGAATCTGCTCTCAAAAGAGCCAGGAGTACTAGGGACTATGCCTTGGCGTTCCCAGGCAGAGGAGCTAGAACCGTGAATTATTTTGGGAGGAAGACGTACCAGGCTTCAATGCTGATCTACCGTATACAGTCATACCTGCTCTTCACGAGCATTTAGTTGCGAAACTCAGTGAGACAGCTGTCAGTCTTGGTCGATATGCTCCCTCTGGAGCAGGCTGAGCCTTTTCGTCAATTGGTCAAGCAGCAGAAGGCGTGTCAAAAGTTCTTGGCCAGGGCCACTTACAACACTTTTAATGGGCATCCAGTATCTCTGCTCAAAGTATAGCAATGCGCAGACTCTCATGGCTGCATGTTTCTGACTTGGAACATTCTGTTCAGCAGGGTTGGCGGAAGCCCCTTGCTGGGGGGATAACCTTTTTGGAAAGAAGATTGAGGGGGTCGCTGACCAAATGAAGAAACACACTGGTACCATCTCCTCTCTCTCCCACCAGACACCTTCTGCATCCTCCGATACCTCCTGTGGGAAAGACTTTTTGAAACTCACACAAGTCTGCGGAACCATGATTCTGATCGCAGCATATTGGCTGTGGCAGATATGGTTCCCTCCTCTTCTGGAATTATCATCTGAGGAACTGTGGCGATTGGAGTGTTTTCCAACCCTCATCACGCAGAACGAGGGGTCTACATTCCAACCTCCAGTCTCTGGCTCTCACAGCTTGGATGTTGAGAACCTAGAATTCACTTCCTTTGGCCTTTCAGAGGGTGTCTCCTAGGTCTTGCTGGCTTCCAGGAAAGATGCTACTTTTTTTTTTTTTTTTAAATGGAGGAGGTTTGCCATCTGATGTGAGAGCAAGGCCCTAGATCCCCTTACTTGCCCTACACAGACCCTGCTTGAATACCTTCTACACTTAGCAGTGTGGTCTCAAAACAATCTCAGTAAGGGTTCACCGTAGTGCTATTAGTGCTTATCAACGTGTAGAAGGTAAGTCCATCTCTGGACAGCCTGTAGTTGTTCGCTTCATGTGAGGTTTGCTTTTGTCAAAGCCCCCAGTCAAACCTCCACCGGTGTCATGGGATCTCAATGTCATTCTCACCTAGCTAATTAAAGCTCCTTTTGAGCCTATGAATTCCTGCCACCTGAAGTACTTGACCTAGAAGATCATTTTCTTGGTGGCTGTTATTTCATAGGGTCAGTGAGCTTCAGGCCTTAGGAGTAGATGCACCTTATACTAAGTTTCATCACAACAGAGTAGTCCTTTGCACGCATCCCAAGTTCCTGCCAAAGGTGGTGTCAGAGTTTCATCTGAACCAGTTGATTGTCTTACCAACATTCTTTCCCCGACCTCATGCCCTCCTGGCGAAAGCAGCTTGCACACCTTGGATTGCAAGAGAGCATTGGCCTACTACATGGAGCGGACAAGGCCCCACAGACAGGCTGCCCAGCTTTTTGTTTCTTTTGATCTCAACAGAATGGGGGTTGGCATCGGGGGAAATGCACCATTTCTAATTGGCTGTCAGATTGCATTTCCTTCACTTATTCCCAGGCTGAGCTGGCCCTAGAGGGTCGTGTCACAGCTCATAATGTCAGAGCCATGGCTGTGTCAGTAGGCCACTTGAGGTCAGCCTTTATTGAAGAAATTTGCAAGGCTGCAACGTGGTCTTCAATCCACATCTCATTACTTCCTTGAGCAGGATACCCGACGCAGCAGTCGGTTTGGGCAGTCAGTGTTGCAGAATCTGTTTGGGGTCTAGAATCCAACTCCACCTTCCTAGGCCCGTTTTATTCTATTCCAGGCTGCACTCTCACTCAGTTATGTATATAGTTTTAGATTAATCTGTGTTATGTCTGTTGTGAGGCCCAATTAACCAATGTTCGTTGTTTTGGGTGAGTCTGGATGCTAAGGGATTCCCCACTTGTGAGAATATTGGAGTCTCCTTGTCCTCGGAGAAAGCAAAGATACTTACCTGTAGCAGGAATTCTCTGAGGACAGCAGGCTTCATATTCTCACAATCCCGCCCACCTCCCCTTGAAGAAGTCGCCTTGGTTATTTTTACTTTGTGTTTTTGCTTTAATATTGAGCTGAGCGTAGCTCACGCTTCACAGAGCTCTACTTTTTTACTTTGGCTTAAATGTCAGACCGTGTGACGCAGATTGGCGTCTACCCACTTGTGAGAATATGAAGCCTGCTGTCCTCGGAGAATACCTGCTACAGGTAAGTATCTTCGCTATCCATTCAATCTCTAAAACTAAATAGCATGAAAACCAAAAGCTTAATTTGCTCATGTGACTTTAGGAATGGCTTATGTTGCATTATGTTCTTTCTTGCCTTTTATTGTCAATGCCAGGGAATTAGAATCAGTTATTTGCTACCTCTTCTGCAAGAAAATATGTGAAGAAATAGACATTAAATTGCCAGGCACTTTAAAGCAATGGCTAGTTACCCACCAGATAATTGTTTGGTCTAAGGATTATGCTGGCAGGGCTGGTAAGGTTTTCTTCTCTCACACCACACTGCAGCAACCCTGATGGGTCTTTCCCCATTTGAAATTACAAACAGCTGTGTAAAACAGCATCAGTAGTACTTTTAGTTTTTTTTCTTGTAAGGTATTGCCATTGACCTAATGATGATAACTATCCAAAACTGTTTTCACTGAAGAAATGTTTAAATTTGTATGGGCTATTGTACCTTTTTTTTTAATCCTGTCTCAATTTAATTACAGGACTACCTTATAATAGTTATCTTTTAAACAGCTAGCTATTTCTGTTCTTTGCAAGATTACTGTAACTCTTCTTCCACATGCACCTTTGCACTAGATATATTTAGTTTGTGTCTAATTTAAAAATCTGAAACAAGCACTCCTGCCACTGATAATCTTGAAGTGGTATATTAAAAAAAAAAAAATCCCTTACCATCACTTATCTTTGTCTCATATTTTAAAAAAACATATACAACTTTAAAGACATGAAACTTGCTACCTGTGTAGCATTAAGCGTAGCAAAAACCAGGATGCCTTTTCTTTTGGACATCCAGACTAACATTGACTAGAGCCAGGGGTTCTCAACTCGGAACACAGGTAGCCAGTCAGGTTTTCAGATGCCCACAATAAAGAGAAATATGCATACAATGGAGATAATCTTGTGCATGTTCATTGTGGAGATCCTGAAAACTGAGTTGCTGCATGCGTTTCAAGGTCTTTGCTGAGAAACTGGTCTAGAACTATGTTTGCCAAGTCCGGTCCTGGAGTACCCCTTGCCAATCAGTTTTCAGGATATCCACAAAGAATATGCTTGACAAAGATTTGCATATACATATTCATTGTGGATATCCTGAAAACCTGGCTGGCAAGAAGTACTCCAGGACCGGGCTTGAGGAAACAGTGCTTTTCAACCCAGTCCTCAAGGACCATCTGACCAGTCAGGTTTTCAGGATATCCATATATCCTGCATGAGAGAAATTTGCATGTATTGTCATCTTGACATGCAAATCTATCACATGCATAATTTTTGTGAGTATCCTGAAAACTCAACTGGCCAGATGGTCCCTGAACATTGTGTTCAAAATTACTAGTCTAGAACAGAGATTCTCAACCAAGTCCTTGTCCCACACCAAGCCAATCAGGTCTTCAGCATATCCACAATGAATATGTAATGAGATATATTTGCATGTTGGGTATCCTGAAAACCTGGCTGTGTCCAAGGACTGGGTTGAGAAGCACTGGTTTAGAACAGGGGTTCTCAACCCAGTCCTTGGGATATAACTAGCCAGTCAGGTTTTCAGGATACTCTCAATGAATATGTATAAAATCCATTTGCATGCATCAGTTTGGATATCTTGAAAACCAAGGACAGGTTTGAGAACCCCAGGTCTAGAACTTCCAAAGTCTGACTGTAGTATAACCAGTTTGTGTACTAATGGAAAGAGGGGGCAGAACTACTGCCTCATAATTTTCCCTCCCTAAATCTAAGAAAAGAAATGTGAGCCAAAAATTAAAAGGTACCTCTACTTTTGGAAGGTAGAGCTAATTCCTCAATATTACATTCCTTCTGAAAAGTTCTTAGACTTTTATGCAACATACAGAAAACGGTAGCTGATGCTCCATTTAGAAATGGGTTCCAGATGTGGTGTTAGTCCTTTTCATTAGGGCTGGGCTGCGTTGTCTTAGTTCTCCATCGACAAGGTTTTATGCATTGCACTTTGTGTTGGTGAATTTTAAGAGGGTCAAGCAATAGGCAACAGGGCTCAAACCAAGCATGGTCCTACAACTAACCTGCCTTAAGTGTATTGTTGACTTTTTGTTGTAACATTCATGTAGTAATTCTCCATCTTAGACATATCTGGTTTTTATAATTATACCTTGTGCTTTTGTTCAGGTTTTACACAGTGGATGTATAAATGTATTTTATGACTCTACCTTTTGTGTTGACTTTCCATTGTTGCACTCAAGTTCACTTCTAACTTGCAAGTGTAATTCCCTTTTCAGTACACAAATGGAAGCCATGTCTTTGGTATCTTTTTCTTTTAAATGTACATTTTGAAGGTTACTGAATGTTAATCCATTTATTTACTTGAATATTATCCTTTTACAAAAATAACTTACTCCTGATTGTAACTAGGCTATTATAGGCAATTTTGCAGATTTGAAAGAATCGAGTAACGATAGTGGTAACTGTTGTGATCCCTCTTTGAAAACCAATTAGGATCTCAAAGTAGAGGGGAATAGTTAAGAGGAAAAACTTGAAACAAAATTGTTAAAAAAAAAAAAAAAAAATTCACTACTACCCTAGGGGAAAAAAAATACATCAACATATCTCTCAGTAGAACCTGATTACAGCCAGAAGACAATTTAGCTCACACATTTTGAAGCAGAGCATTTAAACTTTCCTAACACTTCTGCTGTATGCTTTATATAAAAAAAAGATTTTAATTTCCTCCTTATTCTTGGCACATGGTGTAAATGTGAACACCTCATATAAATGTTCTTATTAAAGGATAAAAGTGGTGTAGTATATTCTGCTCCTTTTACATCTGGGATCATCTGGTTTCCATCTTCACACTAAAAATTTCTTTTCAATAATTGAAGCTGCGTAGTTCCTCCTCCCATCGCTGAGGCCCTATGGATCTTTGGGGATCAGGTTGTTTTAATATTTTCCATGCAGCTCTCTCATCAGGGATGGCTCTTTGAAGCACTGTAGCAAGTGTCCTCGAAATGGTTGAAAATGTGGTTACGCCATTTTGATGAACATGAAATGCAGTTTTGCAACCCCCCCCCCCCCCTCCCCCTCCAGGGTAAGCAATGTTTGGCTTCTAACTGGAGTTTTGTAGAATTTGTGCAAGATATTTTGATGTCCTTACCTCATTTTTTTTTCTTTTTATAAATCAGAGTGGCAGTAGTATACATTCTGCTTAAACATTTGTTCTAGGACAAGTGGACAACTCTTAACTGATGTATGTATCTTTAATTTGTGATTGCCCCTTGTTTGGCCAACCCTATGTGACATTGACAGAGGTAGTTGTACTACCTGAGAGTGTATGTATTTGGGGGGGGGGGGGGGGGGAGGGAGGGAAAGAGTTATCAGTGTGGTCTACTGTTGAGATCCTATGCTAAAATAACATGACATTGTATAAAACTGGACCCTGTGTGAAAATAACCAAACTTTACAGTAACCCATATTGACTCACCATCTCAAAAGTGCTTTATCTGTATTCCAAACCCCAAGCGGAGGAGTGGCCTAAAACTGAAACTTGTGTAAAATAATACACTTACACAGCTGCCTTCACTAGGGTTGTGACTGGTTGGTAAGTGTTATGCTTTCTAGCAAGGTAATAGCACCTTCCAGGTACCAGCAGTTCTTTGCCAAAGAAGGGACCTCCTACTATTTTTCCATCCTGTCAGCAATGATAAAAGGTCTGTGTTCTTACTAGCCACTGCTGTTCTCTTTTCTGTATTTCCTACTCTGTTTAGAAAGGGGGGCAGCGTACCACCTTGGTGTGCTTGGCGAGGCACTATGGCTGCTGCACGTCAGTGATGGATGAGATGTACAGGAAGAGGGAAGAGTTTAATCCCCAAACCCTACCTTGAAAGTTGTAATGTATTAGAGGCTGATTACATTTTCCAAAGTATAAAAAAAAGTTAAGGAAAAGGGTCATGATATGAAGCTGAAGTACATGTGTAGAATGGCCCTAAAACCAAATTGATATAATTCAGGGCCTCTTTACAGAGCTGTGGTACTGATTCTTGGTGCAGCAAATGAGTGGAAGCCCATTCAGTTCCTATGGGCTTCCTTGCATTTGCCATGCGGGAATCGCTAGTATGGCTTTGTAAAAGAAGCCCTCAAGTAGGCCTGGAATTGGTGAACAGTAGGAAAAGGGTTGGGAGGTTGTAGTGTTATAAACAGCTCACCCTTCAGTTATTAAAGGTGATATGACAGCAGCTGTGGGGAAAATCATCCCCCAGCACTGAAAAATATCCTAATGCCCCCATAGCTGAGCTAGGCTAGAACAAACAGGCAGCACTTCACCTGATGCCATTCACATGAAACAAACTGTTGAGCCTGGCACATTGGTGGTAGTTCAGTACTATCCACCATTATAAGAAAACAAGGACCAGATAAAGTAAACATGAACTTATGGCCTTGGCCTGTTTAAAGAAAAAGGCTGCCCTTGTCTTGTGTTTAGAGCTGAGCACTAGCCTCTCACCTTACTTGGCATACCTCTTTTTCTCATAAATGTACTGGCCAAACTGTGATGGGTGCCATCTTGTAATTTTGTCATTAAAAATGTCATATTTTATTTCAAATGAAGCTAAAGCTATTAGGTAACTTGCAGAATCAGCAGGCTACAGTGCTCCAGAACCCCACAGCATTGGTGGTGTTATGAACCAGTAAAGCTATAAGCACCTGGGCTCTTGGTCTTCCCTACTTGTTCTTGAGGGCTGTCAGTTCAGATTTTCAGGATCTCCCTAATGCATGTGCAGCTGGAGATTTGCATACCTGTTAGATGTAGTGGATACAAATTTCTCATGTATATTCAGTAAGGATATCTTGAAAGCCTGGGTAAGCTTGGAAGACTGGGTGTGAAGATGTAGTTTGGCTGTTTCATCTTCCTCTGCAGGAGGTTTGCAGGATCTCCCTAACACAGGGATGCTCAATGTTGGTCCTTGAGGTCTGCAACCCAGTCATGTTTTCAGGATTTCTCCAATGAATATGCATGAGATCTATTTGCATGCACTGCCTCCATTGTATAGAAATAGATCCCATGCATATTCATTGTAGAAATCTTGAAAACCTGACTGGATTGTACACCCCTACCCTAAGGAAGATTTGCATACAAGGCAGGCAAGTAGTATTCATGCTTATTAATTAAGGCTATCCTGAAAATCTGGGTAGCCGTTGAGGACTGGCAGTAAAGACCTAAGTAGCTGCTGTATTAGGCCCTTAATCTTCCCTCTAGTCCTGCCAATAGAGCAGGTTTTCAGGATCTCCCTAATGCAGGGTTTCTCAACCTAGTCCTTGGGACACACCCAGCCCTTAAGGTTTTCAACATACAATTAATATGCATAAGGGAGATTTGCATACAATAGAGCCAGTGCATGGAAATTTACCTCATGCATATTCAGCGTGGATATCTTGAAAACCAGACTGGCTTGGTGTGGCCAGAGGACTGGGTTAAGAACCCCTGCCCTAATGACTATGCATGAGGGAGATTTGCACACAAGGCAGGTAGTACTCATACAACTTTTGTATGCATATTTGTTAGGCATATTCTGACACATTAGCAGCCTCCTAGGACTGGGAGTGCAGACCAAGGCTTTAGGCAACAGCACCCAGCTCTGGAACGCTTTACCTAGAAACATTTGAACTGTGAACGCCCATCTAAAATTTCAAAAAGACCTCAAGACTCACTTCTTCCGGAAAGCCTACCCAGCAGACCCAAACTAATTCATGAACAATGCCTCACCTCTTTCGATCTAAGAAATGAACAATACCCCTGCCACATAGTCCTATTACTTCAAACTGTATGAATTTTACCACTCCAGTTATAATTAAGTGTACTTCTACCCTTATCCTACTCAGTATTGCTAACTAGAAGCAGTAGTCCCATCCCTGGAGACTTATCAGCTTCATTGGGATTACTTCTCTCTATATGCTACTTTATATTTGTCCCAGAGTTGTATTCTCTTTTCCGGAACTTTATCAGCTTCCTTGCACCTACTGGTAATCTATTTTCCACTCTGTATATATTCCCGGAGTTGGTACTCTCCTCTCTGGAACCTGTAAGCCACATTGAGCCTACTGCTATGCGGGAAAATGCAGGATACAAATATAATAAATAGGAGTAGAGGAGTGGTTAGGGTGGTGGACTTTGGTCCTGGGGAACTGAGTTCAATTTCCACGTCAGGCACAAGCAGCTCCTTGTGACTCTGGGCAAGTCACTTAATCCTCCATTGCCCCAGGTACAAATAAGTACCTGTATACAATATGTACGCTGCATTGAGCCTGCCATGAGTGGGAAAATGCGGGGTACAAATGTAATAAAAATTAAATAATTTACTGGGCTTTATTTAACTTCCTATAGGAAGAGATTCACTATATAGCACAGGGCTTCTTGACTCAGCCAATCAGGTTTTCAAGATATCCACAATGAATACAACCAAAAAGATAAAAAGGCAACAGTCTACTTGCTGAAGTAGAAATAGACTTGAAAAGTAGATGGATTAAAACTATAAAAACATAAAAGTATATGAAAAATATCTAAAATAATTTATATTTCTTTATTAAAACTAAATTCAGAGGTAGAGATAAAAACAATACCTCTGAATTTAGTTTCAATAAAGAAATATAAATTATTTTAGATATTTTTCATAATATGCATCCCAAGGACTGGTTTAAGAACCATTGATTATAGACCAAAAAGGCTGGGTCAATTGATTTAGATTTGCTGTAATTTAGTATTTTAAACTCCTCCTCTTCTTCCTGAGCCCTCATGGTGATGTTGTTATTAAAAGAGAAGAATGATGTGATAAAGGGAAAAAATGGGCTATGAAGGACAATTAAAAGAAGAGAGAAAATCAAGACAAAAGATGAGAAAACATTTCAATTTCAGACAGGAAAAAAAAAAGTCATGATCTTTACAGCTGGCTCATAAATGGAAGCTGACAGTAAAAGGCAAAACCAACTCCATTTTATAATTATGGCTTTCAACCATATAATTTGCAGCCTCTGCATTTGGTCTGCTTCAAAATGTCCAGGAAGCCACAGATATTAAAAAAAAATGGAGGGGGGGGGGGGGTGGGGATGTGCTGTCATTTGAAACAGAATGGCTAGGACATTTCCTGCTTTGCTTTCAAAATTAAGGGAAAAATGTTTTTTTTTTCCCTTTTCATTATGACTTTTTTTTTTAAGTCCTCGCTGCTCCTCTTATCCCATCCATGGATTTTCTAGATATCTCGCTGTGCCTTTCCTGCTAGATTCCAAAACTGAGGCCAGCACTACTTTAGCAAGAGGGAGGAGGATTGTTCCTGTCTAGAAGACTTTGGGATACAGAAAGAGTACGGAGGCATCTGAGCTTATTTTAAACTTGAATGGGAGGAGAAGAAGAATGGGACCTTTACATATTTTTTTTTTTTTTTACACACCCCCTGTCACACATTAGGTTAATCAGCTCAGAGGATTCAGACTCTTCCAGAGAATTATCTTTGAAGAACAGCCTCTACAAAAGTTCTGGATCAGAGCCAATATGGATATTTAAGAATAAGATGTTTTAAAGATGTATGAGAAGTAAGCTGAAGCTTTTAATATTTTTCTTTACAAACCTGGCTTATCCGTTTGCTTGATTTTTGTCAATACAAAATATGCCCAAGAGATATGCCACATGTTTTGTTTTACTATACCAACAACATAACAAGCAGATCGCTGAAACAGACTTAGAAAGCTTTATAGTTCTTGGTTGTGGAAACATCCAGGCTTCCTTGTATAAAACGATAATATTGAGCGTTTAGTAAATGCTGTAGTTTAGTGGTACTTGATATACTGCGTTTGCCAAAACTGTGCAGCTCAAAGCGGTTTATATAAAAGTTAAAATCGGAGAAAGGGAAATGAACTACAATAATCGATATAGGAAAGAAAATAGGAGACAACAGTCATACAAAAGGAAAGAGAAGGAAAGGACAGGAAGATGAAGAGATAGGGCAGCACAAGGGGAAGAAAAGGAATACTCTAGAGAATTAAGTGTGGGCGCTGGACAATAGCTTAATTCAGTGGTTCCCAAACCTGGTCTTGGAGGCACCCCAGCCAGTCAGGGTTTTGGGATATCCACGAGAGATATTTGCATGCACTGCCTCCACTGCATGCAAATCTCTCTGATGAATATTCATTGTGGATATTCCAAAAACCTGACTGACTGGGGTGCCTCCACAATCAGATTTTGGAACCACAGGCTTAATTACAATTAAAAGCCAATTTGTAAAGCCAAGCTTTTACCGCTTTTTGAATTTGTCCTGGGACAGCGCCCTGTGGATATCCTTAGGGAGTAAGTTCCACTGGTGGGGTGCAGCACAGACGAAAGCAGAGTGTATTCCACGCTAGCCTTTTTAGGGCCATGGAGAATCGGTCGATGGCAGCGCAAATCATTGAGGTTAAAGGATGAGTCTTTCAGGACTAGATCTCATCTAAAGGAGACCCCATTAACCTGCCATTCTGTTTTCAACAAAGGCTACTTTAAATTTTGAAACTAAGTCAGGATCAAATCTCAAGTGCTGATTTGTACCCCACTAAAAGAGCCAACCAGTGACTTGCTGGGATCCTTATTTATTGAACAGGGAGTGGGGTAATACCACGGTACAGAAGCTGGTTCCGCTTCGACAGGTTCTTCTCAGTTGTTTGAATTGAGACGAACCTGTCGAAGTGGAACCAACTTCTGTACTGTGGTATTACAGCTCTCTGTGCCTGATCCTACGCCCACATTCCTCTCTTAGGGGCAGTTATCAATGTGGGCTACTGTTAAGCCTGGTTATTTTAGCATAAGGTCTCAATGAATAAAATGGGACCCTATCCTAAAATAACCTGACTTAACAGTAGCCCACATTGATAACTTTCCCTGTTAATGAAACACAGTTTTCAGCATCTCATGCCCAGCAGCAGCGATGCCCGTTGCATGAATGATAAACAGCCCTGACTCTGCCTAGGTATGCAGTGTACAACAGTTACAGAACAGGTTTAATTAAAACATTTAATTTTACTCCTGTCCACTCACTGCACTGAATGCTAGTGCAAAATGGAGGTTTTTATTTAAAAAAAATATATAAAAAATTGCTTCTTTAAAATCTTCACAGCAGGACTATAAAGAGCACTTGGCAGAGATTCTATGCATCAATCATTGCTGCAGTTGTCCTCTTTTATTCCTATTAAACCAAAGCCAGAAAAGGATCTGTGAGAGCTGAAAGATAAAAAAAAAAATGGCAGACATGGTTATTTTGAAACTTCATTGTTACCATGTTACAGAGATTGCACAGCAGTGAAACAACAGCAGCGAATGCAATGCATTTATATCTGGTTCAATGTCCCATCAGGTACCTCTAAAATAATAGAAAGGGGAACTCAGGACCTGCTTGAAGAATCTGGCTGGTAAAAGAGCAGCTTGCATTATACCTTTAGCCAAACTTATTTTGTTCTTATTTTCAAGTCTTTTACCCCATCCTTGCAACGTAAGAAGCTAACCTCCGAATTCAGAATAGTTTACTTGTGCATCTGGGATGTAATTAATCAATTAAGTGCTATCAATTATTGGAGCTAAACACTTAATTCACAGTCATTAGGAGTTATACATAGATCACCCTACACCCTCCCCTATAACATACGAACCTAACTTTCATAGCGGCAACTCCTGGCCAGATCAGGAGTGTTCCCAGAAATTAGGCATGATTTCTCCTTGTTAGAATTACAGCGCGAAAGCTATTAACAAAACTAATAAATTGTCATGACTATCCTCGAAGTCTGACTAAATTGCAAGTAATCTGAACATTACAATAGCCAAGCTCAATCCCTGTCTAATCGAGGAATATATCTTGAACATAAGACCAAATCTCTTCCCAGAAGGATTGATCGTATTACACTCGTAAATCATATGTGGTAGGTCTCCCACTGCTTTATGGCAGGGCCAACACATGTGACCCCAGTGCTTGTGTGCAAGAGAAAATAAACATATTGAAGCAGACTAAAAGAAAATTGCCAGCTCTGTCCCGCTGCTCAGACAAATGGTAATGGAACCCAGGAGGGAAGGGTTGAGACTGGATCTAGTACTCAAAAATGGAGGAACCGATTCCAATGTCCGGGTGGGTGCCCACCTAGACAACAGTGATCACCACATGATATGGTTTGATATAAGAGCAAAAGTGCAGACGTACTGATTTTGGCAAAATGGCGGAATACCTGAAGAAGGAGCTGATGGCATGGGTAGGCAAAGGTGAAGTAGAAGCGCAATGGTCCAAGCTGAAAGCTGCTTTAAATAAGGAAACAGATCTTTACACAAGGCAAGTTAACAAAAACAAGAGAAACAGGAAGCCTATATGGTTCTCCAAACAAGTGGCTGAAAAAATAAGGGCAAAAGAAGCTTTGTTCCAGAAATCTAGAAGCACACAAGAGCATCACAGAAAAGATTACCGGATTAAACTCAAAGAAGCGAAGAGGGAAATATGGCTAAAATGTAAAGAGAGGTGACAAGACCTTTTTCAGATGTATTGGGGAAAGGAGAAAAGATAGGAATCGAATTATAAGACTGAAAGATGCTGAGAATGGCTATGTAGAGAGTAATGAGAATAAAGCTAACGTGCTAAACAGAAGAAAATCCTGGAGGACCACGGTCAACTGCCAAGGGTATATCTGGGAATGGAGTGGATATTGTGCCGTTCATGGAAGAAAGCGTTTACAAACAGCTTAAAAATCTGAACGTGGACAAAGCTATGGGACTGAATGAGATACATCCCAGGACACTGAGGGAACTCAGAGAAGTCCTGGCGGGACCTCTTAAGGATTTATTTAATAGATCTTTAGAGACGGGAGAGGTTCTGCGGCATTAGAGACAAGCTGATGTGGTTCCTCTTTACAGAAGCGGAGACAAGGAAGAAGTAGGAAACTACAGGCCAGCAAGCCTCACATTGGTGGTAGGAAAAATAATGGAGTCGCTGCTGAAGGAAAATATAGTAAACTTTCTAGAAGCCAACAGGTTACAGGATTCGAGGTAACATGACTTCTTTGGCTGGGTGACCAAAGAACTGGATAAAGGACATGTGCTAGATGTAATCTACTTGGATTTCAGCAAAGCCTTTGATATGGTCCCTCATGAATAAGCTGAGAGGGCCGAACTTGGGTCCCAAAGTGGTGAATTGGAATGGAAACTGGTTGACTGACAGGCAGCAGAGGGTGGTGGTAACTGGAATCCACTCGGAGGAAAGGAAGGTGAACAGTGGAGTGCCTCAGGAGTTAGTGTTGGGGCCAACTCTGTTTAATATATTTGTGAAGCTATTGCTGAAGGGTTAGAAAGAAAAGTTTGCCTTTTTGTGGATGATACAACGATAGCCAATAGAGTGGATACCCTGGAGGGAGTAGAAACCATGAGAAGAGATCACCAAAAGTTAGAAGAATAGTCTGGCAGTGCCAAGAAGTGCAGAGTGATACACTTGGGGTGCAGAAATCCAAAAGAGATGTACCAGGTAGGAGGAGAGAGATTGGTAAGCTTGGCTCCGGAGAGGGACCTTGGGCTGATAGTGTCTGAGGATCTCAAGGTAATGAAACAATGCGACAAGGCAGTGGCCATGGCCAGAAGGATGTTACGCTGCATAGTGTGGGGTATAACCAGCAAAAGAAAAGGTGTTAATGCCCCTGTAGAAGTTGTTAGTGAGGTCCCACTTGGAATAATGTGTTCAGTTCTGGAGGCTGTATCTTGCTAAGGATGTAAAAAGACTTGAAGCGGTTCAAAGAAAAGCAGCAAAAATGATACGGGGTTTGCCTAGCAAGATGTATGAGGAGAGACTTGATGACCTGAACATGTATACTCTGGAGGAAATGAGAAACGGGGGAATATGATACAGACGTTCAAATATTTGAAAGATATTAATCTGAAAACAAACCTTTTCCAGAACTAGAGGACACTAATTGAGGTTGAGGTGGGGCTGACTTAGGAATAATGTCAGGAAGTATTTTTTTCACTGCGAGGGTGGTCGATACCTTGAATGCCATCCCATGGGAGGTGGTGGAGATGAAAACGGTAATGGAATTCAAACATGCGTGGGATAAACACAAAGGAATCCTGTTTTGAAGGAATGGATCCAAAGAAGCTTAGCTGAGATTAGGTGGCAACACCAGTAATTGGGAAGAAAAGCCAGTGCTGGCCAGACTTCTACAGTCTGTGCCTCGATCATGGCTGAATAGATTTGGATAGGTTGGAATGGAGCTTTTCAGAAGCTTCGATGACAACTTCTCAAGTTTTAGAATAAAAACCGTGCTGGGCAGACTTCTATAGTCTATGCCCTGAAAATGGCAAGGACAAATCAAGATCAGGTATACAAAGGCAGTATCACATCATACCTTATGTAATGAGTTTATCTTGTTGGGTAGACTGGATGGACCATACAGGCCTTTAACATTCCATCATCTACTGTGGCTCTGCCTGGTGAACTACTGCTGAATATCGACGTGGTTTAAACAGGCTATTATCAACCTCTTAAAAATCAGCTGTTTCTGGCATAATATGAAAAGCAATCCAAACAATAGGGAATAATAAATTAATACCGGAGTAATAACTATACTATAACACTAAAAACTCCAGTAATATACCGAAAACTTTAACTTTTATTTTCACCAATTACATTATTACAAAGACAGATGACATACATCATCTAACTGCACTCACATTCATCAACATTCATCCACCACTCGCCCTTACTGCCTAATATGAACTTCACATGTTTATCAAAATAATGCAATACAATATATCACATGATATGTGTCACACAGTTCATCGAAGTTGCCTTCACAGCACGACTGGTGTCTTTCCAGACGCTCTGCTCTTAAAGCCAGCTCATTTGCTTAAGCTGCATTTTCATTCACGCAGCCTGCTTCCGGTTTATATATTGCTTGTACAGGGACCAAGTCCCCACTGCCTCTGTAAATCACAAAGTCCATATGCTTCATCTAGACACTCCAGCGCGCTGTAGAATTTTCTTAATTCCAATTAATACTAGGCAATGGTGAGTGGCTACACCAGCCACCCTCACGGCAGAATCGTTCTGCTGTTCATGTTCACTAGCGGTTCCCTGATGCCGGACCGCATTTCAACTCTTCCTCAGGAGGAAACAGCATATCGTCTACAATATTATAAAAATAATATCACTCTAAATGTGAATCCAGTGCATTTCTTCTTACCACAATCTAAATCAACTACTTGTATACGGCTGCTTGCCGGAAGGATACTCACCCCAGCAGGGGTCGGAGGATACAACGCTGAGCTGCTAGGGCAGAACGCACTCATTTTCAATCACCGGTGCGGGAAGACACGCCCCCCTGCATTCAATTAAGTTAAAGGGGCACCACATCAGATCATAGGGGCACCAGTGCGTTATGCCCTAGCAGCTCAGCGTTGTATCCTCCGACCCCTGCTGGGGCGAGTATCCTTCCGGCAAGCAGCCGTATACAAGTAGTTGATTTAGATTGTGGTAAGAAGAAATGCACTGGATTCACATTTAGAGTGATATTATTTTTATAATATTGTAGACGATATGCTGGTTCCTCCTGAGGAAGAGTTGAAATGCGGTCCGGCATCAGGGAACCGCTAGTGAACATGAACAGCAGAACGATGGCTGTTGTAGCCACTCACCATTGCCTAGTATTAATTGGATTTAAGAAACTTCTACAGCACGCTGGAGTGTCTAGATGAAGCATATGGACTTTGTGATTTACAGAGGCAGTGGGGACTTGGTCCCTGTACAAGCAATATATAAACCGGAAGCAGGCTGCGTGAATGAAAATGCAGCTTAAGCAAATGAGCTGGCTTTAAGAGCAGAGCGTCTGGAAAGACACCAGTCGTGCTGTGAAGGCAACTTCGATGAACTGTGTGACACATATCATGTGATATATTGTATTGCATTATTTTGATAAACATGTGAAGTTCATATTAGGCAGTAAGGGCGAGTGGTGGATGAATGTTGATGAATGTGAGTGCAGTTAGATGATGTATGTCATCTGTCTTTGTAATAATGTAATTGGTGAAAATAAAAGTTAAAGTTTTCGGTATATTACTGGAGTTTTTAGTGTTATAGTATAATATGCAAAGCACCAGAACACGTATGAAGCTCGCAGAAGAAGGCATGGAGAAATATGTCATTATTTTGGATAAATAGCATGGTTACTACTTATTTCCATGTGGGTTTCAAATCAGAGTTAACATTAAGCAGAAGGTACAGCTGGCTGCTGCAAGAATCAGATGGCCACATGACATTCACAGTGGGCGGGGGATGGAACGTGTGGTTTGCAAACATTAAGCATTTTGAGACTAAACAATAAAACGCATGCAGTGCTTCTGAGAAAAGGCTGGGCTTCCCACTCACACTGATGTTACACTGCATGAAAACTCTCAAGAGAGTAAGAGAAGTGCATTAGGGAACCTTGCTAACAGTACACACACACAGATTGTTTATTTTCTTATGAGATTCATGTAGAGTGCCAGTCCAGGAGGCTTTGATACCCGGGAAGGCACACATCGACTGCTTAAATTGGGAGATTTGGGTATTTTTATGACAAAGGCTTTGATGTTTAAAATGATCGTCTACCAGTTGTTGTTTTTAGATGATAGGGAAAGAGGATGGGATTTGATATACTGCCTTTCTGTGGTTACAATCATATTAAATACAGATACTTATTTTGTACCTGAGGCAATAAAAGGTTAAGTGACTCGCCCAGAGTCACAAGGAGCCGCAGTAGGAATCGAACCCGGTTCTCAGGCCATTGCACTAACCATTAGGCTGTTCTATTATTTATGAATTTTTTTTTTACTGTTCACTGCTGAGCGAAGGGATTTCCTGGATCCCAATGTCTCAAAATAAAGGAACCCTTTTACTAAACCGCATTAAGCACTAAGGTGCGCTTAACTCGCGTAGGGAAAAGGCGTTTTGTAGTAACTGCCTGTCAGCGCCTGTTAACTGCGCTTTATTTATTTTTTGTCTTTTTTTTGCAGGGAATGGACGTGAAAGCATTATCCAGCTAGCATGGAAATGCACATTTACCCCCAAATTCTATAAATGGTGCTTAAAATTGCATGTGCCCAATTTGCGCTAATTGGGTGCTAATTATCAGCACTAATTGGCATTAATTAAAATGTATGTGCACATTTTTAATCACAGTGATTTGTGATAAGATTTCTGTGTGGTTCCAAAAAGTTGGCACTGCCATGGCAAATCAGGAGCGTTCCTACAGTTTATAGAATAAGGGTAATCCACACCTAATTTAGATATGAGAATTTACACCACGGTTTACTTAGTGTAAATCCTTGCACCTAAAGTTAGAGGCCGATCCCAGTGCTAAACATATTCTATAAACGGTGCCTAACTTTCAACACCATTTATAGAATAGTGCTTAGTAAGTTTGTCTTCGTGTGGCACTATGTATAGAACTTGGTCCTAAACACAGGAGCATTTAGCGTGTCCTAAATGCGAAGCGGTAAGTTCTCCCACGTTAATATTTTTAAAGGTCTTGAGCTATTGCAGTGGTTCCCAAACCTTTTCAGTGTGTGATGCCTAGTGTTCAAGCAATTTTTCATGGTGCCCCCCCCCCCCCAAAAAAAAAGGGTATTCTGGGGAAAAAATTGGGTAAATAGCAACTTTGCATAAAAGAAAGGATATAGCCAGTGGAAGAGCAGTGTTAACACATTCAAATATAACAACCCAGGTCTTGGCAACCAATCAGCATGTGGTTGCCTATCCCTCTGTGGCACCCCTGTGACTTTGCCGTGGCACACGGTTTGGGAAATGCCAAGTTATTGGAAATATTACTGTGGGCCCTGCAAAAAGAATAAAAAAGTCCTATTTTGGACCATATTAGAAACTGGCTTAGCACACAGGAAAGTCCCACCTTAAAACACGTTAAGCTCATTTAGTAAAAGGACCCCAACATAAATTAATCCCAGCCTACCCAGAAAGAGCAGAGCCTCTTACCTGTAACACAGCAGGGTAAGGTTAATACACACGTACCACTGTTGATGTCAGCTGATGCTCTTCCAAAGCCCAGAAACTGCTGGAAGGTTTTTCTGGGCATGTGTGGAATTATGTATACATTTATATTCTGCCTATAACTAATTAGATTCTAAATCAAACACTCAATCAAAATAAATGAAAAATGTATCAAATGTAAAGAAAATCTGAATGTTGTCTGTATAGATCCCAACATTTCTGGCAGAGGGATGGCTGTGTGCCTCCCTAGCTGGTAACAAAGCTAGGTCTCTCTGCAATGGAAAAGGGAAGGCAGGAGGAATAGGGTAGCCCCATTTTCTTGCTGCCCACAGATCGCCCTCATTACAGTAAAGCAATTCCACTTTCTCCAGAAACAGGCGAGAAAATGCAGCCACAACACCCGTGACGCTGAAGCAGAGGACTGCCCTTTTAATTTAGTTCAACAAGCTGTGAAACCCAGGTGCGAGAAAATCTGGGAAGTTGGAGTTGAAGGTGATCATTTAAAGAGATCCTGTGATGTGTTCAAATGCGTTACCAAATTCATGACAGTAACGTTTGGATAGGTATGGATAGAAGACCAGGTCACAGCCTTGCAAATGTCTATTACAGGTCACAACCGAAGACCGGTGAAGAAGGTTGTCTTTGCTCTTAGTGTACCCTGAAACTGTCACGAAAGAAAAGGGATTCCTGCTTAATGGTAACAGAAGGTGATATGGTTTGCTGTACAATTAACTAGTGTGTGTTGAAACAGTAACATCAAATGGTACAAATAGCTGGGAAAACTCTGTTCCTTGGTGATGTGAAGAAAATACAGTTTGGATCTCCTTCTCTTTAGGGTGTGGACAACTGTTCAGATATGGGAATGAGGTTTGGGGAGGAAAAAGAAGTACCAAAAGCCGATTAAGAGGAAATTCCAATACCATTTTGGAGAGAAACTCTGGATAGGAGCATAAAGCAACCCAGTTAGAAATAATTGTGCAGGTGATGAGATGTAGAATGGGTACAATAGCATTGGTCAATACTAAGTTCACCAGTGGAGGTTCGTTTCCTGCATAGACAATTGTGAAAGTGGTTTTGGTTGGCTCAGAGCAACTTCTGTATGAGGTGAAACAGGAGGCCATTTTTTTCTTGTGGGTTGCTGTTGGTTGTGGCTGTATTGCTCTGGTTCCAGCAGGTGTATAGCTGGTTTTGTGTGTGACTGCATTTTTGGTGTCAGAGTCAAGGGGAATGACAAGATGGATGTCCAGCCACTATGAAGACGCAGCCTTCTGATTATAAACCACATAGACTTTTTCCCTTGTTGGAAAGCTTAGGCAAGCTTTGCTTGTGCTTCCCACATGTTCCCTTTAAGATTTTTTTCAGTGCCCAATGCTTTCTGTATAAGCTCTGAACTACCGCAGGGTTCAGACAGGGGGGGGGGGGGGGGAGTGACATACCTGGGATGGGGGACAGGGGTAGGAGTAGAGGTGGGGTTCTTCTGATTCAGTGAGGGTTCAAGGCCACCGCTGCCTCACGGTTTCTGTGAGTGGACTGTCCCAGTGCTTGTAGGGGCAGGGTCTTTTCCAACTGTGTTCCCCAGTGTCTTAGTGGGGCCTGTGTGGTGCTTTCATGAATCTTCTTTCTATTGAAAGGAAGCTCTGGAATGAGGTGGAGTAGGATGAAGCTGAAAGGGTTAGACTCAAGGAAAAACCTAAGGAAATACGTCTTCATGGAAAGGGTGGCAAATTCATTGAACAGCATCCTCGTGGAAATGATGGCGACGAAGACTGTATCTAAATTCAGTAAAGCTTGGGAAGTACATCTGCCATCATTTTTTTCTGTATTGGTTGAGAAGAGTTTTATGTGGCTACAGGAGCTGAACATGAAATTACCTCAGAAGACCCTGCTGGGTCAGTCTGTTTTCAGGCCCTGCCAGTTTGCCTTCTGCTTCAACGCCAACCATCTCCATCTTTTTTTTCTCTCTCTTTCTTTTATGCGCAAATGTAGTGGATAGCTACATGCCTCTGTTCCAGACAAACAGATAAAGCAGACTGGGGATGTGTGCTGACTGTGCTAGAGCTGGAATCCCCAAAGCATGCCTAGAAAAACCTTCCAGAGGTTTCTGAGCTTTGGGAGAGTGAATCTTCAATACAGACACCATCAGATGACTTCAGCAATGGTGCAGTGGCATTATCCTTCATGTCAACAGAAAACAAAGTCTCCTCCAGTAATGTAACTGGAATTTACAGGCAAGAAAGCCAATGCTGAAAGAAAAGCACAAACTAGGTGAAAGCATTCCTATTACACTCCAATCGGGTGTTCCTAAGAAGTCATCTTTGATAAAGGAAAGTGATCTGTGCTGGGCTCTTTTCCAGCAGTAAGACAGCCACCCAAACTGGGATCAGAGGGCCCACCCTCATCATAGCCAATCTCCAACTCAGTTTATTTTCTTTCAGCTTGGTCTGAGTAAAGATAAATTTACCTCTTAGTTCCTGGTAACAGGACAACACAAAGAGTATTGCTCTGTAATGTCTTATAAAGTTTGTATATGCTCCTGTCAAGTTTCTTCACAATATCTTTAAGGTCATTGTCCTGTGGAAAATAACAAACAGTTCATTGCTGACATGAAACATTCGAATATCAGGATCAGATTTTTCCTATTTGGCTTATTTACTGCCTCCACAGACCCAGAGGCCAGTCTCAAGGCCCCAAAGCAGTGAATGCCACCAACACGAGACAAAAGCAAGGTGAATGCTTTGGAACATGGTCAGACACAAGAAAAAAATTGGCCAGAAGTGGGAGAGAAGCTCTGAACCTTCTGTTTCAATTATTTCACTATATCAATGCAACCCTAAATCCAGGATTTTTTTCAGTCCTTCCTGTTCAGACAGTCACACTCAAACAGGTCCTTGGCAGTTGGGTTTTCAGGATCTCTCTATCAAAATCTGATTAATATAGAAATATACATTAAATAGAATTGCATACACTGAAGGTAGTGCATGCAAACCTCTCTCATGCATATCCATGAGGAATATCCTGAAAACTTAGCCTAGGAGAAAGGGGGGGGGGGGGTCTCTCAATGATCAGTTTGAACAAAACTAGCTTAACACATGGCTTAATGATGTTCCACCTATGCCCAGATCCAAAACTCTCTCAGTGCTCCAGGATCCAAACCCCACCTTGGGTTTAGGATGAAGATACTTCAGTGGGGAAAGTCTCCGAGATGTCCCGCAAACAGCTTTAGGCCCTGTATTTTAATCATGAAATAGGTAGGGATGACAGAAAAGATAAAGACATCTGTGCTTGTAGTCAACAGGCCTTTCTACACAAGGAGGGAGCAGTTTTCAGACATGTCCACACTGCTTACACACGCACAAGTGCTTTGTACCTGTAGGCCCGCAAGCTGATTTCCAAAGGGAAAGTCCCTGTGCACTTTGCTGGATCTGCTTGGATCCACACAAGGCAGGGACAATTTTTTTCAGCGTGTTTCCTGTCAGCAAGCACCCATTATCCTAGGAAATCCCTTCGAAAATCCCTCCAATATTATGAATGATGAAATATTTGAGTCCTTTTACTAAGCTGCGGTAAAAAGTGGCCTGCAGTAGTGTAGGCGTGTGTATTGGGCACGCACCGGGCCAGTTTTTACTGTATCTACAAAAAAAATTTTTTTTTTTTTTTTAATGGGACAGGAAAAGGGCCTGCAGTAAAAAACGAAACCAGCACATGCCCAAAACCAGCCTGAGCCCTTAACGCCACCCATTGATCTAGCGGTAAAGGCTCACGCACTACACGTTCAGTGACCGGCTGGCACACACCGAGTGCTGATTACCGCCGGAACCGGCGCGTAGGAGGAAATAAATAAATAATTCATCCAGGCGTTATGGGCATGCGCCAAATGAGAGAATTACCGCCAGGAAAGTGCGCTGGCCTGGCGGTAGTCTCATTTTGATACGTGCTATACACGTGTACAGCTTACTGCGGCTTAGTAAAAGGGCCCCGCAGTTCAATAAGAAAAGTAAACTCCAGCATTACTGGAGAAGAAGCCAACTGTGCAAATCAGACTAGCTAAAAAACATTACCATAAAGGTGAACTACTGTTAACTGTGAAATGAAAAAGTGTAAAATGATCAGTAAATTGAAGGAGGAATAGGTACTCTGAATCTTACCAGGCGCGAGCCATGCCTTGCAAAGTGCTCGCTTGGTGGAGAGCTCTCTGTGTCCTGAGGCACGAACTCTGCATCCTCGTGGAAATAGCTGGGGGTGAGGGCTTTCCTGCCCCGTATCTTCCCAGACCCATTCTCCTGCTCATTGATTTCCTGAAGGGCCTCCATCGCACTTGCAGAGCTTGGAAACTCTTAAGAAAAAACACAAATAAAGAACCAAGCTGGCAATCTTCTCCTAAGTGCATTATGGAAGCAGATTTTCAGTTCAGAAGACTCCAAAGTTCTCCTTTTTTGTAGGTAGCACTATTCACTCAGAGAGTCCTTTATTAAAGGTTAGCGTGCACTCTCTGCTGCTGGGTCCATAGGAATAAAATACTGCACACTAATGGTGTTAATGTGTGCAGTTAGTAAATGACCCCCCCCCCCCTCAGATAAGGAGAAATAGTTTTTAAATATTATTTTTTCACACTTTCAGAATTTGCATGTGCTACAGACTCTTAGTATCTCTAACCAATCCCTCTTACTGAGCCAGACGGAAATCCAGACTTGGGTCAATATTCAAAGCAATTTAACCAGCCAGAAACGGCACCTGTTCAAGGCTAACTGGTCATTTTCAGGGATACTTGACCAGTTAGTGCCACTGAAAATATCCAGTTAGGGCTAGATTCAGTAAATGGTGCCTATAAAAACCTGCTTAAGTGATATTCTATAAGTTGCGCCTAAACTTCAGCGTGGTTTACAGAATAGCACTTAAGCGTTATGGTTGCATGTAACTTTAGGCATGACAATTTGCACCAATGAAAACGTGATGCAAATGCCCGTGCCTAGATTTATGAGTGGAGCAGCCTTATTCTGTAATTATGCACGTAATTCAAAACCATGCCCTCCTGTTCTGCTCCAAAACACCCATAACCACCCCCTTTTTTGGGCTGCGTGTTAACACCCAATTTAATCTTAGTGCCAACTGCTTATTACAAAGCCAATTACTGGCACTAATTGGCTCATTATTCAATTAAATTGCATGTGTAAATCAGAACCACGTCTAAGCTTGCGCATGCAGTTTTTGGCGACCTTTATAGAACCAGGGGGTTAGCGCCTAATGCAAAACTGGCTAGTTCGGGGCGTTCCAGAAGCAGAGTCCACATTTGGCTGGTTAAGTGCTGGTATTCAGCATTTGACCGGCAAGGGTAACTGCATAAATAGGACCTCAAAAAGTCAGTCCTATCTTTACGGGGTGCCCCATAGCCAGTTAAATGCTGAGTATTGCACTTAACCGACTACAGGGTCTTTTTACTAAGGTGCGCTGAAAAATAGCCTGCGCTGGTGTAGACGCATGTATTGGACATGCACAGGTCCATTTTTCAGCACACCTGCAAAAAAGGCCTTTTTCTGCTGAAAATGGACGTGCGGCAAAATAAAAATCAGCGCGCATTCATTTTGGGCCTGAGACCTTATGCGCATCCATTTTGGACCTTACCGCCTCCCAATGACTTAGTGGTAAGGTCTCGCGTGTTAACCGGGCAGTAATCGTTAGGTTGTGTACCCTGCCGATTACCGCCCGGTTAGTGCAATGTGGTAGAAAATAGAAATTGTTTTTCTGACGTGCATATTGGACATGCGTAGAAATTAATAATTATTGCCAGAGGTACGCGGTAGCTGGGCGGTAGTTCTAATTTGACACGCGTTGTACGAACGTAGATGCCTACGCGTCTTAGTAAAAGGGTCCCTTATGTGTTTGCGGAGCCAGCTAACCTGGAAATTCAATGCCAAAGCCTGGACGTGAACCTGCATTAAATTTCCAAGCATAACGCCGGCAGCAGTAAGCAAAACGCTGTGCACCACAGGCAGAATATTGACCCTATTGCGTGCAAGTTTGCATAGCAGTATATTTTCATGCCATATGTACACCCCTGGCAAGCACTGCATCTGAGCAGACATTTTAGTAGCCATTTATAAGTTTTTATAATCTAAATCCTCTCAGTTTCTGATAGCAGTGGAGGTCAAAGTTTAAAATAAAGAGGGGTCAAGATTTCGTTTTCTTCATATTTCACTGTAAATAATAATAAAGTGAGTGCCCTTGGTACAGGCACCAAAGGTTAAATGACTGGATTAGAATTCACTTGGAAAGCGAGGTGTCATGAAGGCCTCTCAGAGAAGGGGCATTACCAGTTGTCTGCCACAAGGATAAGTCCCTGGTCGAGTTCAATATTTTTTGGGTGACATTGTTGTTGAACCACAGGAAACGATGACAGATAAAAGTCAGATCGCTTATCAAGTCTGCCCATCCATATCAACTACTAATCTTTACAATCTCTTTCTGTCCCTGTTACGGAAGGTTTGTGGATGATACCAAATCTTCAACAGGAAAGTGTAGATAACAGGAGGGATATAGTGAAGTTCGAGGAATATAGAAGATTGGTGGCTAAGATTTAGAGGCTCATTTTCTAGGCACATAGACATACAAAGTTACATAGGTGGAAAAGCGGCACTTCTGTGAATAAGCACAAGCATCTGTATGTGGAACATGCCGTGTGATGCTGCTCTCTTTCTGCACACGTAGGTTTGTGAAATCACTATTCCTGCTGTACATTGCCAGTGAATGTACATGTATATGCCAGTGTCCTTATATGTATTTGTAGTATGGAGTGTTGCCACGATTTGGGTTTCTGCCAGGTACTTGTAACCTGGCTTGGCCACTATTTGGAAAGCAGGATACTGGGCTAGATGGACCATTGGTCTGACCCAGTATGGCTACTCTTATGTAAAGCTCCAGGTTCAGAATAATACTAGGGGAATTCTGAATGTTCTGACCTTGGCGTTCTAACTCTTACCTCAATGTATTGTGCAAAATGGAGCTTCACATTTCCTCTACTATATAAAGAGCTTTTTTCCTCAGTTCTTTAACCACTATACTAAACTGCTGAGAAACTTAGGGGTCCTTTACTACGCTGCGGTAAGCACTAACATAACGTAGTATGTGATGGCAGAGAAAGACTTGAACGATTCATCCAGTCTGCCCAACAGTCACACTCATTATCAATTCATGATTAAAATCAACAAGGAACGTGATATTATATACTTGATCACGAGTCGTTCTTTGGGGTTTCTGGGACATAGAAGTCCGCCTGGCTCTATCCTTATGTTCCACCTACTGGAGTTGCCAGCAAAGCCTACTCCAGCCTATCTGAATATGTCTTGTCATTTGCGGGACCCAGACCGTAAAAGTCTGCCAAACACTGTCCTTGGTTCCAGCTACTGAAGTTGTCATTGAAGCCACTTCCAGCCTATCTTAAACTGGATTGCCATATACAGATACAGACCTACAAAGTCTGCCTGGCACCGGGATTAGTTCTTCACAGCCGGAGTCGCCATCTAAGAGTCACTCACACATCCACCCACCTGCAGCCATTTAAATTTTTTTACATTTTTGTTCTATACCATCTATTTTCTAAATAGAGTCCTTCTGTGTTCATCCTATGCCTTTTTGAATTCCATCACTGTTTTTGCCTCTACAACCTCCCTCGGGAGAGCATTCCAGGCATCGACCACCCTCTCCATGAAAAAGAATTTCCAGACACTACTCCTACCACCCCGCAACCTCATTTCATATCCTCTAGTTTTACCATTTCCCCTTCTCTGGAAGAGATTTGTTCCGACATTAATACCTTTCAAATATTTAAATGTCTATTATATCTCTCCTGTCCCTTCTTTCTTCTAGGCTATACATATTCAGGTCTTCCAGTCTCTTCTCATACGTCTTTTGGCGTAAACCCCATATCATTTTTGCTGCTTTCCTCTAGACTGCTTCTAGTCTTTTTACATCCTTAGCAAGATACGGCCTCCAGAACTGAACACAATACTCCAGGTGAGGCTTCACCAGCGACTTGTACAGGGGCATTAACACCTCTTTTCTTCTGCTGGTTACTCCTCTCTCGATGCAGCCTAGCATCCTTCTGGCTACAGCCACTGATTTGTCACACTGGTTTTTTTTTTCGCTTTAAGGTTCTTGGACACCATCACCCCAAAGCCCCTCTCCCATCTGTGCTTACTACAGTAAAAAAAGGCCTTACTGCGGGGTGTGCTCAGGTGTCCCATGGTAATTTTCTGATCGGCACGAGCTTTCCACATGCTAAAAAATAGATTTTATTTTTTAGTGCTGGGGGTGGGTCGGGGGCAGAGAGCAGGTGTGCACAGCAGGTACATTGCTACGAGCTAACTGATTAGCCTGTGATTACCGCATGAGCCTTTACCACCATAACAGATGGTGGCAGGGGCTCTAGTGGTAAAATTAGCGCATGGCCATTAATAATTAAAAAAAAAAAAGAAAAAAAAGAAAAAGCGGCCCTTTTACCAAACTGTGGTAAAAATAGCCTTAGCATGCGGGAATGACCCGCATAAGGATGTGCTAAGGCCAATTTTTACTGCAGTTTGGTAAAATGACCCTTAGGGAGCAATTCTATATAGGTTGCTAACATTTAAGTGTTAAGCTTGTGTTATAACGGCAGAGTTATGCGCCAAATCCCATATACAATACCAGCAGAAGTCTGCAGTAATGCGCCAAACTAAGTACAACCACTTATTGCACATCTATGGCTGGCGTAAATGGTGGCAGTTGGCCACATAAATGCAACTATTCTATAAAGTGTACACAACAATAGTGAGAACGCCCTTGACACACCCATGCCTCTCCCACGTTAATGCCCCGCTGCATTAGCATGTGCGAGATGTTAGGCAGTGCTCTGGGTATAGAACAGGGACATAAATCTATTACACGCACAACTACTACTACTATTTAGCATTTTTATAGCGCTACAAGGCGTACCCAGTGCTGCACAAACATAGAAAAAAGAAAGTCCCTGCTCCAAGAGCTTACAATCTAATAGACAAAAATAAAGTAAGCAAATCAAATCAATTAATGTGTACAGGAAGGAGGAGAGGAGGGTAGGTGGAGGCGAGTGGTTACAAGTGGTTACGAGTCAAAAGCAATGTTAAAGAGGTGGGCTTTCGGTCTAGATTTAAAGGTGGCCAAAGATGGGGCAAGACATAGGGGCTCAGGAAGTTTATTCCAGGCGTAGGGTGCAGCGAGACAACTACAAATTAACACCAATTAGTGCTTGTTAATGCCAATTAGTGGTAGTTAAATTATTTGCCAATCCAGTGACAATTAGTTTGTTACCATGTACTTCTGACCTCGACTGGCCACTGTTGGAAGCAGGATACTGGGCTAGATGGACCATTGGTCTGACCCAGTATGGCTATTCTTATCCTATATAATAATTCTCACCTCCAACGTTCTGACTTGCTGCCTGGGACCGTAGCTCATTCCGAGTTGGTCTGCTAGGCTCCGTAGATCAGGCTGACATCACCGTAGCCATTATGATGTCAACTTCAGAACCGGGGGGGGGAGAACATGCCTCACAGCTGATCCATGTCCAGAGGAGGGTCGCTGGAGGGGGGGCAGGTGAGAGAGGAGGGTCGCTGGACATGGGTGGCTGCAGGGGAGAGAGGAGGTTCGTTGGACATGGGTGGCTGCAGTGGGCGCAGGGGGAGAAGAGGGTCGCTGGACATGGGTGGCTGCAGGGGAGAGAGGAGGTTCGTTGGACATGGGTGGCTGCAGTGGGCACAGGGGGAGAAGAGGGTCGCTGGACATGGGTGGCTGCAGGGGAGCCGAGGAAAACCTTGCTAGCGCCCATTTTATTTGTGTCAGAAACGGGCCTTTTTTTACTAGTATTATAATTGCGCACCTAACTGCGTGCCTCAGTTTGAGTGCCATTTAAAGAATTTAGGGGTTAAAGCACATAGGGCTAGCCCAGTAGCTCAGTGACACCTTCTAGAATGGGACAGTAATCAGCCTTCCTGCATATAGAAAGGTGGGTAATTATTTAGGGGCCCTTTTACTAAGCCGCATAAGTGTCTACTCACACCCAACGTGCGCCAAAATGGAGTTACCACCCGGCTACAGCGTGGCTCTTGCGGTAATCTCATTTTTGGCATGTGGCCAATATGTGCGTCTGAAAATATTTTTTATTTTCGGATGCGTGCCAAGTGGCATTTGATGTGCGAAGGTCATTACCGCCCAGTTACTGTGTGTCTTTACCACTAGGTTGATGGCTGGCGGTAAGGTCTCAGACCCAAAACGGACACGTGGTGATTTTGATTTTGCCGCACGTCCATTTTCAGCAAAAATAATTTTAAAAAGGCCCTTTTTTTTTTTTTTTACAGGTGCACTGAAAAATGGATCGGCGTGCGCTCAAAACCTATGCCTACACTACAAGCCATTTTTCAGCACACCTTTGTAAAAGGACCCCTTAATGACCAGTTTTACCATCTATCGAGCAGGATGACACTTTTAGCTGCTAATCGAGTGCCATTTTCCCATAAACATTATCATATAGTCCTTTAACTATGCCTTGGTGCATTAACTGACATACTTACTTAGAAAACAATATTTTTTAAGTTTTCCAGTTTTATGATCCTGAGGCAAAAACACAGCTTCGATATCTTTAAAATGACTAAACTTCAGCTGCAGATCCTTCTCTGTAAGGGTTTTCTTAAATCCAGAAATGTAAATAACGCCTTCATTTACGATATCTTCTTCCAGTTCCTTTAACATGAGGTCCCACTCGAGGGTAAATTCTGAGACCGGCCTCTGAACCTTGTAAAATGTAAAGTGAAATTAAGGATGGAACAGCAAAACTGAAAAGTCTTTTGGATCTGTGCTAACCAGGACACTTAGATCCTAAACCGCCCAACTACCACCCACTCTTGGCCTGTGCTTAGCTTATAGAAGTATTAGCAGAGCTGCCAAGTAATCCAGTTCCAGGAGTGAGACTTTTTGATCATTCCTGGTTTTGACCATGTATGGGTAGTTCCTGATTTTACCCACTGAAAGCAACTCTGCAGGCCCCAAAATGCAAGAGGATAAGGTTGTCAGAAATCCAAAACGGACCTAAAATTGCATTACTGGATCTGTGCAACTTTGCAGCTTTGTGAAATGCTTTGGAATAACGTCTGGATACCAGACACTCTGTACTGTCACACTGCACCAGGAAACACTACAACCTTGTAGGTCTTATTTTCAAATGAATTTTGACAGCCAGAAGATATGAGAAACTTCTAAAATTGATCTCAATGTGTTGTATAGAGGAAGGCTAAGCAATGTTTTTGCTATAGGCCCTTTTGGCAAGAAACGCCTAGAGCCCACCTGGTGGGGGGGGGGGGGGGGGTTAACCCTGTGACCACCTAGAGGGTCTGTCCCAGCACTGCTTAGGCACACCACTACCTGTGCGCATGCTCTACTCTGGCATACTCTTCCTCCCACCTGCCTCTGGGAGAGTCTCCCACTCACAAGTTATTTCCCTGGTGGTTTCTAAGGACACTGGGACCACAATCCCAGGGATCCCATAGTTCCCAGAAAGCACCCACAGGCCAAAACACAAGCCATCAGGATTCTTAGTCCAGGACAGCAGTCAAACTAATAGGTTTATTGTTACAGTAAAACAGTGAATGTTTGAAAGAAACTAGGTGAAAAAAGTACAGCAAGCAGTAAAAGATAACCAAAACATGGATCAACATTAAAACTATCTAAACACTTGTTAGTACCTGGGTAGCACCTGGGGAGATCAAGAAATATAGCTGCTCACAGGTTATAAAATATAACTGTTCACAAAGCCTCAGTGAAGAGATTTTTTCTCTTTCCTCTCCCTGAGATTAAAGATTACCTCACAGGCAGTGTTGCCAGGTACTCGGCCCCGAAACCCGCCCAAAAAGTTCACACCCCCACCCCCGCCATCGACCCCGCCTCTTCTGTCATCGACCCCGCCCACGTCACTAGCCCCACCCCCAGCGGCCTGAAAAACCGCACAAAAACCACCAAAAAACCCAAAAACCAGCCCAAAAAACCGCGACCCGCAGCGGGCAAAAATTTCCCACAGCGGGTTGCGGAAAACCGCCCAATTGGGCGGGAAAACCGCCCAATTGGCAACCTTGCTCACAGGTTAGGCGGGAAAAAAAACTGTCATTTCTGTAACAGCTTTACAAAAAGAAAAAGAAAAAAAAAAGAATCACCATCTGCTGGCCAAACAAGGGAAATGCAAGTCATGAAATAATACAGTTCACAGGCTTGGAAACCCACTGTTTTGCCACACCTTTATAAACCCATTCAGAAAGAACTGGCCAGGCCACATGTCAGCATGTAGTTGAGTGTACTTCAGCTGTGTAGAGTACTTTTATGAAAATGCATTTTAATATGCCCCTTCACTATAAGGCTCTGTGTACCTTAATGCAGCACCCTTCAACATTAGCTCCATTAAGGGCTTCTACAGCAAGCTGGGCTGCTTCAAGCACTTCGTACTGAATGCAAACGTAGGGCTAACAAGAGAAAAAAATATGACAAAAAGCAGAAATATCAAATTATAAAGAAAAGTCAGGGATTAAACCATGCAGATTCATTAAGGTCTCCTTCGTTTCTCTGAATTTTATTTTTGAGGCGTATAAATATTAAAATTTGCTACTTTCCTCTTACTTGGCATAGTCCCTCCTAACCCAAATAAGTTTTCTAAAGCTGCACATATCGTAATTCTGGATCATCACTTAATATAACTACAGTAGAACTGGTCTGCTTTTAATCAAAAATTTAAAAAATGTACAAAAAAATAGAAAGCTAGTTGGTCCGAGAGCTACCTGGTGGGTTTCGGTCACAACATGAAATGACAGGATGGGGCCGCATGTCTGGAATATCTTCCTCACCGATTGCAGGCAGACGTGTTTACTGAGAGGCCCAACATATACACTCATCATCTGTGACATTTTCATTCTCATCTGCATCCCAGGAAATTCAATGTGAGAAACAGAACATTATAAGAAATATTTTAATCTAATAAATCTGACCTTGTGAGGCAAGCTTAGCTCTTGAAAGCTATTCACAGATGTACTGACTTTGTCCAAGAAAATGGTATCACATTAAACTGCTTTTGGCAAATTGAAATGGACTTATATGGATTTGAAATAATACTACTACTTATCATTTCTAAAGCGCTGCTAGACGTACTCAGCGCTGTACACTTGAACATGAAGAGACAGTCCCTACTGCCTTTCTATAGTATAATCAAAGTGGTTTACGTATATTCTATGCGGGTACTTTCTCTGTCCGTAGTGGGTTCGCAATCTAAGTTTTTGTATCTGGAGCAATGCAGGATTAAGTGTCTTGTAACCACAGAAAGGCAGTACATCAAATCCCATTCATCCAACGGTTCCAACCAAGTTCTAGGGACACACAGGATGATAATGCCAAGACTATTCTTTGTATCATTATATAGGACGTTATTTTATATTGAATAATTTGTGTACTTCCTGGAAATGTCCAGCTTCTTCCCTAATGTAATCCGTATCGAATTGAGAGGTATATGGCGGAATATAAATGTTAACATCCAGCCAGTACGGCTTTCAGGTTAATGACAACAAGTATGTGTGAGAGAGGGTTACAAGCAATAGATAAATTAATAGAAATAAATCAACAAAACATAGAAAAGAAAATAAGATGATACCTTTTTTTTTTATTGGACTAAATACATCTTTTGAAGGTAACCCTTCTTCACATCAGAAACAAACTACAGGTAGCAACTCAAGCCAATCTCGTGTATATTCATTATGGATATCCTGTAAATCTGACAAAGTGGAGGAGTGGCCTAGTGGTCAGAGCACTGGCCTTGCAATCCAGAGGTGGCCAATTCAAATCCCACTGCTGCTCCTTGTGATCTTGGGCAAGTCACTTAACCCTCTATTGCCTCAGGTACAAACTTAGATTGTGAGCCCTTCTGGGACAGAGAAATATCCAGAGTACCTGAATGTAACTCACCTTCAGCTACTACTGAAAAAGGTGTGAGCAAAATCTAAATAAATATTGAAGATTCTAGATGGAATGTTGCTACTCTTTGAGATTCTACATGGAATGTTGCTACTAGTGGAGGAGTGGCCTAGTGGTTAGAGCACCAGTCTTGCAATCCAGAGGTGGCCGGTTCAAATCCCACTGCTGCTCCTTGTGATCTTGGGCAAGTCACTTAACCCTCCATTGCCTCAGGTACAAACTTAGGCCCTCATGATCAAAAGCAAACGCCGGCGCTAGAGGCTGCCTCAGGTACAAACTTAGGCCCTCATGATCAAAAGCAAACGCCGGCGCTAGAGGCTGTTAGGGGCATTTGCTACCGCCCCATGATAAGAGCCCTCGAGCACGTGAAACAACGCCCTCGAGGGCTCTTTGCGCAAGTAGCATGCAAATGCATGCTAAACAGGGCATTGGGTATTCCTCCCCAATGATCAGCAGCCAGTGCGCCAAAGATTGTGTCGCTGGCCGCGGCAAACCGTACGCCAGCTCTGAGCTGGCGTTAGGGTTCGCCTATCATTGGGGAGGAATGGTGAGCCCTGTCCAGCATGCAGTTGCATGCCAGCAGGCCCCCGTTCCCCCCCAAGCAAACGCCAACAGGGGGCTGGAGGTCTGGTGGACCTCCGGTCCCCCCCAACAATCCCACCCCCCCCAGGTTCCGGGAGGGCTGGAAATCAGGTGGGTCTCCAGCCCCCCCAAACCCCCCTAAAATAGTAGTAGTAGAAAACAGTAGTGGCCGCCGGCCAAATCCTCTCCCACCCTCCCGAGTGACGGGGGGGGGGGGGTGGCTAGAGATCCGGTGGACCTCCAGCCCACCCCAACTCCCCCCCCCAGCGTTGTCCGTCCGATCCCTGGTGGTCCTGCGTAAAGGGACAACCCCCCTCCCGGCCCCCCCACCTTTAGTTGGAGGAGGGACACAGCCTGCCTCCCTCCTCTTCCTTCTCTTGACTGCCGCAAAATGGCGGCGCCCAGCCCCGCCCATTGCATCTTGGGATGCGCTGGGCGGGGCTACAGCCCCTCCCCCCCCGTCACTCGCTGGGTGAGAGGGTGGGAGAGGATTTGGCCGGTGGCCACTACTATTTTCGGGGGGGGGGGGGGGGGTTAGAGGGACTGGAGACCCACCGGATCTCCAGCCCTCCCTGAACCTGGGGAGGGGGGGATCGTCGGGGGTGGGGGGGGGGGGGAATCAGAGGTCCACCGGACCTCCAGCCCCCGTTTTTCCTTACTCGGGGCAGGGGTAGTCAGGGCCTGGTAGTCCCATGGACCTCCAGCCCCTGTGTTTGACAGGTTTGGGCTTTTGACAGCCCAGACCTGTCAAACAAGTGCGGAAGGATTGTGCTGAGCGCATGCTCGGCACAATTCGCCTGCACTTCTACTCCATGATCAGAGATAATTGTGCTGCTTAAATTTGCATGCATTATCTCTGATCATCGGTGCGGTAAAGCCCCGCGCTGTTCGATTGTGATCCCTCCTGGGACAGAGAAATATCCAGTGTAACTGAATGTAACTCACCTTGAGCTACTACTGAAAAAGGTGTGAGCAAAATCTAAAGAAATAAAGAAATAAAATTGGGTGCTTCCCAAGGACTGGGTTGAGAAACAAGGCTTTAATCCAATAAAAGTCTCCCTAACATGAAATAACTCTTCCTTTCTAGAAGACGGGATACTAGTAACAAATCAAAGCTCTGACCGAGAAGTTATTCTGCTCATGCTCTCACTACATTTTGAGAAGGGACTAAATGATTCATCAAAATATTTTCCCTACTGTTCAGTTACCTTTTCATTCATTTCTTCCATGAGTTCAGCCTGCACATCTTCCGTATTTAATGAGAACTGAATTATGCTGAAGAAAGACTGAGGAACCTTCTCCCTGGCTCTCTGAAGAACCTGTAGGGCACAGATGTCAAACACAGTAACAATGAATAAGAAAAGTATGTGTGTATCTGGGCTACGACAGCTAAGCAGAGCCAAATGGTATATGAAGCACAACATTTCCAGCCTGGACCGACTCAAGAAACAGCATCCAGGCGATGGGAATTAAATTCCCACACAGCCCCAACTTCTGTAATACACACCACACTGCCAAAGTAAACCAAAGCATTTCTGAGAAACTATCAAAAACATATTAGTGGGCAATTCTTTACCCGCTATCCCAAACCCTAAAGAGGTGAATCATTTGTCTTTCTGCATCTACTGGCTTTTGCCATTCAGTCACATTTCAATCAAAACTATAGAAAAGGCCAAAGGCATTCTGATCTTCTAATGTTTTATCTTTTATTCATTACCTCTTCATTTGAAATGCACATAATATTTTCACACATGCTTGAGGGGAGAAACCCCTTATAATTTTCCTTTCTGCCCAAGACAAGGATCCTCTGGCCGTTGGACTGCAATATATCTAGAAAGCTGACACAAAGATCGTGTGAGTGCCTGCTGAAAGCTGATTTCTCTAGAATTAGAAAAATGTCATCAGTGAACGTCCTTTAAAGTACACCTGTTGTATAAGACTGGTTTTAAGACAGTTATATATATGAATCTACACATATTTATAGTTTTATATAGAATAAAAGAAATTCTGTCCACTCTCCTAAGGATCGCCGTAGGCAATTTATTCAACAGAAGGTCCTGTGCTCCACGGTATGGCAAAGATTCTTCATAAAGTGGTACAAAGTAAGGTTGTGTTGTATCTTGGCGCTTGTTTGCATTGATCTGCATGGAGGGTACAATGAAAGCATCCTTCTCTACCTATCACACTGCTTGGCTCCTAAGAACAGCCTTACCAAGAAGAGTCTACTGACAGACTGAGCACTAGAAACGTGTCCAATCATTACACAGAGATTTCTGCTGGCACCACCGTGCAGTGGTTCAGAGATCAGACCTGTGAACCTGAAGACCCCACACACTGTGTACACAGGAACAAGTTCCTTAACTTCCCTGTGTTCTATGCTTAAAGAGTACAAGGTTCTACTTCCCATAACCAATTGGTGAGCAGCGGATTGCTAACTTAAGGGCACGGAAATCTGCTGCTTTTTAGTAGGCCTGCATTATCATGAAACATTAGTACTGAAAGAACCAGTATTACCCTGGATGAGTCAACGAAGTCCCATTGGGAGGCTCATTTAATGCTTGAGTGAGCGCATCGCAGGGTGTGCGTGACAGCTGAAGATGGGCTTGTGTGCTATTTCCAGACGCATTATTCTTGAGATGGCACATCAACATATTGGATAGATTCAGTTCAACATATAAGAAACAAAATTTGGGTAGTAAGTCAGCTAAATAGAGAGTACTTTAAAACACAAGCAAAAGGGAAGGCGGGCAGCTTAGAGGGGCCCTATAGGGCTTTGTCACAATCTTTGTTCCAATATAAATAAGTAATCTAGACACTTTTCAGACATGAAAAAAAAAAACATGCACAACTTCTACATCCTTTAGTGGAATACCTAAACAGCAGCATCTGGTGACTGCACAAAAGGCTAACACAGGCAGATAGATGTAAGTGGCCTAATGATTACAACAGCAGACTGAACTAGGGAAATCAGGGTTCAAATCCCACTGACATTCTTTCTGACCTTCAGTAAATCACTTATCTCCCATTGCATCGGGTACCCATTTTTACTGCTGGGATTTATTGCATCTGAATTACTAAAAACGAGGTAGCCACCTTAAGCATTATTTGGATGAGAAAAATTTGGTCTTGCCTGCTAATTTTCCTTCCTCAAGTCTTACAAAGCTAGTCCAGAGCAAGTGGTTCTAGTTTAATGTGGCTATCTCCTGGGTAGATCTTGGAGGTGAAGGTACACAAGTAAGGATACTCAAGACGAATCTGGATGACTCCTTTCCTACACACCCTGGATAGAGATACAGAGTGAGAGCCAAGGTGGGAGACAGAAGGGTGAGAGGAAGGGAATGACCCAGACCTCTCCAAGTATCTCAGTTTGTGGCACCTTCACCAGACCCTGGATTCATCTTTGCCCTCCAAGCTCTACTGATCACTAGTTCTCCAAATGGCCCAGAAGATAGCCACACCAGACCAGAATTACTGGTTCTGGATTGGTCTGGTGAGGATAATAAGGAAAAGTGGCTAGAAACCTAAATAATTATATATACAGGCCCAGGACTATGCTGAGTCTCACCCTTATGCCAACTATTTCCCCGAAAACATGCAAAAGAAAAAATAACCCAAGAGGACGTTAGTAAAATTCAACATCACAGACCTTCCTGGGTTCTTGGAGAATAAGATATTGAACTAATTCAAGTGCTGCTCTGGCATCTTCTCTTGAATCATGACCCAGCCTATCATCACGCTGGATCTCTTTCCTAAAGCACATTACAGGGAAGGTACATAAAGCTATAATTAAGGTTCGGTTATAACTAAGGGCAATATTTACTATAGCTTATTGTGTGCTAATGACATTAACATGTGCTATCTGCCACATCAGCCCATGGAAATAAAATAGACCATGATGGCAGATAGCACATGAAGTTTTAGTACTTGCTGGTGTCCTCTTTACACAGAATTTTGGTTACTGTTACTAGCAAATTTGGAACACATCCCACTATATCGCGAGGCAGCATTAATAATCTAAATTGACAAATTACACATTATATTTTACAGTGACTGTCCTTATATAAAAATGCTGAACTATGAAATAATATAACATATATAAGATGACAAAATAGCATCTGTGTACCAAACAGTCCAGAACTGTAAAATGCCTTTGGATTATGCTACATTACTTTATTCACTCTAATATCAGCAGATTATATCTGCAATAATGAAATCATCACTTTTAGAAACACAAGAGAAAACAAACCTTAGAAAAGCTTCTGCTAAGAACTTCAGCTTGAATTTCCGACCATCTGTGCCAGTGAAAAGCAAGGACGTGTCAATGACATTGGGATGTATCATCTGAAGGAGGAAAACCAGAAACAACATTTCAATCCTATATCATCTGAGGGAAGCAATTTAGCCCTAGGATGATCCTTGAACTTGGGTTATATGCGTCAGCCAGGGCTGACGATGCTGCAACCTTTATGACACCCAGCTGGACGATCCAGCCCTCACACAATGGTAACAACTAATGGCTGGTTAAGAGAGCACTGGCAGGAACTGCGGTTGGTGGCCTCTCAGTCGTGACTATAGGGTCAAATAGGAGAAAAAAATGTAGTCAAGCATGAAGGGCCACTGCACTGCCCTGGAAAGCCAGAACACAGTAACTCAAAACTAAGCTAATTTGCCAGCTGTCCTGTAGTTAACTGTGTATTTCTTAATACGGAAGCCATTTAACATTTGGACGTATTTTCAAGCCTGTAGCAAAAGTCCAAAACACAAAATCTCGTGATAAATAAGAGATATGTTAAGCCAGAACACAGTACTGTATTAGTTTTGGTCAAAAATTACATCCTGGGGATTTAGTCAAGGAATCAGTTTTTTGGACTTTTTTTTTCTTTTCATATTTACATTCTCAACGGGTACTGTGTTTGGGTTTTTCAGGGCAGTGCAGCTCCAGCGGGGGGGGGGGGGGGGGGGGGGGGGTCAGTCCTGATCGAGCTAAAAGCTCAAACAGAGCAGGAGAAAAACTAAAATGCCCAAAAAATAAAATTACCACCACAGTTGTTCCCTAAGGAAACAGGCTATTTTGTGCGGAACTAAGTCAGTAGATACACAGTTAGTCACTAAGAGGCTCATTTTCAAAAGCACATACACTTACAAAGTAACCAATCAAACTTTGTAAGTCTATGTGCTTTGAAAATCAGCACCTATATATTCACAATGTTCATGCTACAGGTTAAGGAAGTGATTCCCAAACCTGTCCTGGGGGAACCCCAGCCAGTCAGGTTTTCAGGATACCTACAAAGAATATTCATATATTTGTATACATAGGAGTCAGTGTATACAAATCAATCTCATGCATATTCATTGTGGATATCTTGACAATCTGACTGACTGACTGGCTGGGGTTCCCTCCCCCCCCCCCCCACCCAGGACAGGTTTGGGAATCACTGGATTAAGACCTGGATTTACTAAAAGGCATTACTACACATTATTTACTGAAGTTCCTGTTTTATTAATAATGTGTATTGATAGCACCAGTGCATGCTAACACAGTAACACAAACCAGTAAATCCAGCCCCAACTGCAAATAATCTCTGCTACCAGAGGATAGTGGTGATATTCCTTACAAACTCAGGAGGCGATCATGCACTCCTGGAAGGAGACCTGCACACAACCACATTAAAAAAAAAACAACACTGGATGCTGTGGGTAAAAACTGCACATCAAAAAGTACGAGAATTCAACTGAACACGTGTGTATGTGTGTGTAACATACATCCACTTGATTTCTTTCCAGTCATTATTTGGTAATAAGCGTTACCTGCAGAGCCTGGAGATCGTTGTTTATAGAGTGGCCCACTAGCACTGCATCCAAGGGGAGAAGATGTTTTAGTCTGTCCTGGACATCTTTAAGTCTGGTTTTTATTGGCTGAAGAATCTCCTTAGTGATTCCTGAGAAACTGCACAGTAGAAAGTCAGAAAACAGCACTGAGGATAATTATATGGTCAGAAGTGAGTAGACCCATTACACCAATTCTTCTGAAATTTCACTGGCTGCTTATTCCAAATGGATTATACCTACAGTATTACGTATCGCTTTGGAGTAAGTTGGCCAAAATATCTAATGGGCTTACTAGAGCATTACTCCAACATCACTTCAGCCTTGGCAGCGAGGCTTGCTCTAGGCTCCTCCTCCATAGACTAGAGCAGAGGTTCTCAACCCAGGATACAGCCTGCCCTGGTTTTCAGGATATCCACAATGGATATGCATGACAGAGATTTACGAATAATAAAGGAAATGCATGCATATTCACTGTGGATACCCTGAAAACCAGACTGGCTGGGTATATTTTGAGGAATGGGTTGAGTACAACTGGACTACAGTTAACTCGGCACTCTGCTTTTCCTTATGTTGACTGTAATCTGCAGGACTCGGTGCCAGTTAGAAGCTCAGTATGTGACTTTTAGGAATTTACTGAATATCTGGATATTTGTGCAAGCTGGTTAGGCGTTTATAAACTAGAATCTCAAATGGAACTGTTAAACTCATAAAACAATAAACCATTAAAATTATTTGTATTTACTTGCTTGTATTCTACTTTGATACGTTAATCTAAAGCAGATTATTGAGTTTAACACAAAACAGGGTGGCTAACTTCATCGAAAGGGTAGAAACACCACTGCTGTTAACAGTAAAAGATTATAGTATTGAAATCCCAGGCTGATTTCAGGGGTTCTGAACTATAGATCTGGGGCATTGACAAGAGACCAACTTTGGCGCTAGGAATGCGCTCAGGCCAAGAAAGAGATGTACTGCAGCAGCTTTCAAGAATGAATTGATACTGTTTCTTACTCCTGCTGCAGTCCCTTTCAATTACTGAATAATTAGACCCTAGCAAGGCTGCAGCTGGTCAGAACAGATCTCTGCTAATCGAATTAGCTGTACTCCTGACCACCATCAACAGATGACACCACAGAAGGTGCGTCTAACATGAGGTGGGATCTAGAGAAGCTTGAAGAATGGTGTGGAGTTTGGCAGCTAAGATTTAATGCTAAAGAAAGCAGAATCATGCATTTGGGCTGCAGAAATCCAATGGAGTGGTATAGTATGGGGGGGGGGGGGGGGTAAAGTACTTCTGGGCACAAAAGAGCAGGACTTGAGGGTGAATGAAATCTGATGACCTTGAGGTGGCCAAACAGGTAGAAAAGGCGATAGCAAAAGCCAGAAGAATTCTTGGGTGCACAAGGAGAGGTCATGACCAGCAGGAAAAAGAGGAAGTGATACTAACTCTGTGAAAGTCTCTGGTAAGACCTTCTACAATTTTGGAGATTGCAACTTCAAAAGAACATGACCAGCATGGAGTCATTCCAGGGGGTGGCGACTCAAATGGGGATAAACTTATCCCTAGAGTCTATACAAGTCACCCAAAGTTGGGTGCACAGGACAGATGTGCGCACAAATTAACGAGATGTTAAAATCAATAACTGGAGTTAACTGGCGTCAATTTGGATTTGCGTATACATCTGGCCTAGTTGCTATTCTATAATATCCACGCCCAAATTTTATAGCGTGCAACTCAAAAGAGGGCATGGGAGGAGCATGGGTAGGACAGGGGCGTTCCCAGAAATTAGGCATGATATTACATAATACTTCGATTAGTGTGCCCAACTGTTATCAGTTGGGTGCGAGGATTTACACCAGGTTTCACAGGTCTAAGTCCTCGCACCCAAAGTTGGGCACAGGAATCCCCTCTAAGTGCCACTCTATAAAGGTTGCTCGGCGCTAAGCGACCTTTACAGAATTGGCACTTAGCACAGATCTTACTGGCTCCTAACTCTGGGCGCAATTTACTGAATCCGGCCCTTAAAGATCTCAGTACGTTTACTCTGGAAGAAAGGTGGGAGAGGGGAGATTAAACATGTCTGTGGTATAAACACACACTACTACTACTTATCATTTCTACAGCGCCTTTCAGAACGAGGAATGGGAGAAGCATGAGTATCCAGAGTAGAGAAGAGACAGCCTCATTGTTGACTTGGACAACATACTGGTTGAGAAGAGGTGAAGATGAAGGTGAAACGGGATAGGAATACTCTAAGGTAATATTTCTTTTTTTGAAAGAGTGGTGAATGAATGTAATAGTGGAGAAAAGGATGGTATCGGACTTCAAAAAGACATGGGACAAGCATAAAGGACTTCTGAGGCAGAGGAATGGACTGCAGAGTTGGGTCTAGATGGGCAGATTAAGTAGGCCTTATGGTTTTTATCTGCCGTCATTTTATCTGTTTCTCTGAAAAAGAACAACCACTCAATTTTCAGTGAATCTAACAGCAATACATTAATGTATTGAAATCAGTGGAGGAGAGAATCAAATCACAGGAACCCTTTCTTATTCAACCTACATCTGCCTATTAAATGTACTACTTTTGCACAGGCAAATCACTTGGTACCATTTTATCCGACACACATTCTAAGAATTCATGAAGAAGTTTCTTAATACACACCTGGTGAGGTAGTTTAGCACCGGATTATGTGGTTTTACAAGTTCGTCCATAACACACTGGCCACTGGCATCTACTAACGAGACGCGTACGAGTTCCTTTCCGTGCTTTGTCAGGCACTGCCACAATAAATAAAAAAGGAATAATAAAAAAAGACTTCTTTGTAAACCCCAAAGAGATTTGCTACAAATACCAGGGCTGTGGAATCGGTACACAAAACCTTCGACTCTGGCGGATATAGGCTTTAAATTTTTTTTGTTCTGGATCTAAAGTACTAGTAAATAAAACTTTACACCCAGAACAAAGATATGTATACATAATGATAAATTTACCGTATATTACAATGTTTTTTCACTTATATTTTTACCAACTCCACCTAAAATTGCTTCGACTGACTCCAACTCTGACTCCACAGCCCTGATAAATACAGTACATACCTACTTCACTCAGCCACAGGTACTTAAAATACTTTTAGCACTAGAAAGTGTTCTTCTATGGCTGGTAATTTCTTTTATTCTATTAGGTTTCTCCCAATATAAACCCTCCCTATTCCCCACGGCATCCAAGCGACACCAGTTGAGGGCTAGAAGCAGCCCAGTTCCCGAGTAAATCTCGCTGCCATTCTCGAGACAGTGATTGCTGCAGTTGTGGTCGGACTCTTCCAGCCCTCAAACTTCCTGTGCCACAGTGACAGCCTGAACTATGGTACCATCACAGTGCAAAAGTATGCCACAGAAATGTATTGTTTAAACAGTGGTGGTACAGTAAATGCTACTTTCATATTTTACAACAACTGAAAGCATTTTTTTACCATTTCACAATCCAGCCCAAAGAGGGGACTGCTGTCTGTCACTTTCCCACTGCATCCTGTGTGTACAAAACTCTGAGAGTCTGGCAATCCTGAAAAGTAAAAGCATGTAGATGTTCAAACACCATGGAAAGGACAAATCTGGTGTGCAGAATCTCAGACAGTTAACTTTTCCAGGGTCAAGGGTTAAGGTGGCAGTGCTATACATGGGCACCTCATTGTAGGCACCCTGATGCCACGTGGTAAAAAGTCTACCTTATAAGGGCATTTGGGTACCCAGATTCCATTATAGAATGCTAATGTAACCTGCTCTTGGAGTGCCTTACGTTTAGGTGCCCATAGTTACACCAGTCATAGGCCTGGCATAACTGCGAGAGTCCAAATGCAGAAAAGGCACACATAACTTACAGTATTCTGCAAGTTACCTTTGTCTGTCCTAATTAGATTGTAAACTCTGTCGAGCAGGAACTGTCTCTTCATGTTCAAGTGTACAGCGCTGCGTACGTTTAGTAGTGCTATAAGAAATGATAAGTAGTAGTAACTGGGAGCTCCACCCATACCCCTCCGGTATGCCCCACACCTCGCACACTATCCCTTGGATTCTAATAGGTCACCCAAAGTTGGGCATGCAATTTTGGGTACACAGACTAATTAACTCATTAGGTGCTAATCAATTGGCATTAACGGGCACTTAATTGGCAGTAATTAGGAGTTACGCGTGGATCTGCCCTAAACCCTATTCCAGGGCTCCTCAAATCCAGTCCAGTTTTCAGAATTTCTACAATGAATATGTATGAGAACTACTTGCATTCACCGCTTCCAGTGCATGAAAACTGAACTCGTACATATTTCTTGTGGAAATCCTGAAAACCAGGCTGGGCTGTGGACCTCGAGGACTGGATTTCAAGACACCTGCCCTATTCTATATCATTCACACCTAAATTTCATAGCCTGTAACTCCAAAAGGGGGCGTGGTCTTGGAAGGAGCATGAGCATTCCCAGAATTAGGCGACATTTGCATACTTAACTGCCTTTAACCGGGCACAAGCATTTACATCAGTATTTGGCAAGCATAACTGTTCACACCCAAGGTTAAGCGCAAAATGCATTCTAAGCTAGTATTCTGTAAAGATTGTTCAACGCAGTCACCTTTTACAGAATACTAGCTTAGTGAATATCATTTCAGTGCCATTTACAAAATCTAGCCCTCTAGCACTTGTGTGCTCTTATCAAATAGTGTTTAGGATACTAACATATGTAAGTACTACTTTTTTTGTGCACGCACGAGCGTAAAGGGACACAGACTTACAGGCACCTAGTTGCAGAACCGCCCTTCATGAGTCTTAACAGCATTAAGCCTATTTCGAATTCAGGACTTAGGGTAAATTGAGGCAGTGCTTTCTGCAATACCATTGAAGAATCAAAAAATCCCACACTGCAGTTTTGATGAGGACTTTTAAAATATCAAATCTCTGCAGCTACAAAGCCCTTTGCTACACTTCAGCAAATAAATTTGTTCAATTAAGCTCACAGTAAAAGCAGAAACGGTTTGAACTGCTAAGTCACGGGAATCTTACAACACTGCCCGAGAACAGCTCCATATACATCTTGCAAAGTCAACATTATGACCTGACCTAGGACGGGGTATCGCCCCTCCCTCATCTTCTCCTCTGACAGAAGGTATTTGGTGAGACCGTGATTTTCACTTCTAGATTCTCCATCAGGTAAATGCTTCACATCCGCGCTGGAGTCTAAAGTCTCAAGATCATTGGGAACAGACGAACCTAAAAACAATTACAAAGTTATCTTCCACAACTAAAAACCAAAAAGGAGAAAGTTCTGAACGCAACTTGCTTAAACAGAAATCTGAATGGGGCAGGGTACCTTGCCTGCAGAGGTGTGACGGTTCTGCACAAGCCTCCTCTCCGGTCTGCGTGGTAGGATTTGGCTGCAGTCCAAGCACTGCGCTGACAAAATTAGACGGTGGATGGGGTAAACCAAATCTCTGTCAATGAATTATTCAGAGCATTATGGGCAAAGCAGGCCAGGTTAACAAGACGAATAAAACAAAGCTCTGTGCAAGAAAACAGGACATAAACCTGGGGGCCCTGATGCATTCACATAAATAAAAGTTTCCAGCCTGAATTTATTACAGTACTGCAAAGCACATGGCTAGCAAATGGCTTTAGGAACCATAAGTTAATACTGCAAAATAAACAGCACTGAAACTAAAATCAACCTCCAAAATAAAGCCCAGGAAAAGTCAGTGGTCAACAAAAATGATCTTTGAGCTCAAAAGTTAAGTGGGGTGATAAGCTAAATGTGGAGGAGTGGCCTAGTGGTTAGAGTGGTGGACTTTGGTCCTGGGGAACTGGGTTCGATTCCCATTGCAGGCACAGGCAGCTCCTTGTGACTCTGGGCAAGTCTCTTAACCCTCCATTGCCCCAGGTACAAATAAGTACCTGTATATAATATGTAAACCCCACAGAAAGGCAGCATATCAAGTCCCAGTTCCCTTTCCCTATTTCACATTCTACATGGAATGTTGCTACTATTGGAGATTCTAGATGGAATGTTGCTACTATTGAGATTCTGTTGCTACTATTTGAGATTCTACATGGAATATTGCGAGTGACCGTACTCACCCGCAAATGCGCAGTAGAGACTTTCCTTCTCTGTCCCGCCCCCGCGTCAATACGTGATGACGGGGGCAGGCCAGAGAGGGAAAGTGCGCGAAGGGGAGGGAGGGAACTGCCGAGGTCGCTACCGCTCCCCCCCCACCTGGAATCACCACCGCCGCCCCCCCTCCACCCGGCCCGGACCTTCTCTTCGCAATTCAACTTACAGCGCCGAAACCGCAGCAGGCAGGTCAGCTGAGCTGCCGTCGGCCTGCCTTCCCTGCCTCTGTCCCGCCCTTGCCAACGTTACGTCACACGAGGGTGGGACACAGGCAGAGAAGGCCGACGGCAGCTCAGCTGATCTGCCTGCTGTGGTTTCGGCGCTGTAAGTTGAATCGCGAAGAGAGAGCCCGGGTCGGGTGGAGGGGCAGCGGCGACCTGGCGAGGAGGGTAGCTGGAAATCTCGCCCGTTTTAACGGGCATAACGGCTAGTTCCATGTAGAAGCCTGCCCTTACAGCCGAGCAGGCTTTGTTTCTGTGAGTCTGACGTCCTGCCCATACGTGCAGGATGTCAGACTCACAGAAACAGAAGCCTGCGTGGCTGCAAGGGCAGGCTTCTACATGGAATGTTGCTAGTGGAGGAGTCACCTAGTGGTTAGTGTGGTGGACTTTGGTCCTGGGGAACTGGGTTCGATTCCCACTTCAGGCACAGGCAGCTCCTTGTGACTCTGGGCAAGTCACTTAACCCTCCATTGCCCCAGGTACAAATAAGTACCTGTATAAAATATGTAAGCCGCATTGAGCCTGCCATGAGTGGGAAAAGCGCAGGGTACAAATGTAATAAATAAAAATAAAAAAAAAAATAAAAAAATACTAGGAGGGTCCACAAGTTGTTTCACGTCAACAATTGAAAGCCGCAGGAAACCCAGGCATTGGTTCTGTGCTTACATGTCTGAAGATTTTCCTGAGGTGAGTGAGCTGTAGAAAGAACCTGGAAAAGTGAAGCCGACTTGTGTCCTGCAGAATAAGAACCACAACGCCTGCCAAGCGTCTTTGATGATAAAGATGGCACCAACTAAAGAAGGAACCAAAAATAAAAAAGATTAAACACACCATTAGATGTTGGGGACTAGAATTCACACAGCTCTATTGCTTTCTTTCTAGCTACCTCAAAATGTTAAAATAAATGCTCATTCCACAGGTTGACCAGGGATGCAGTAGTAGCAATGAACAGAGCCTCTCAGGGAAGCTGGAAGGGAGGGGCAGGAAGAATTCTGCCCATTGCTCAAGGGAGACACCTAGGGCCGGATTCAGTAAATGGCACCGAAACTAGGTGCCGGGAAAAATCCATGTTCAGCTCTACTCTAAACAGAGAGCTCCGGGCTGAGCGCTCTTTATAGAATGGCGCTTAGTGTGGATTCTCGTGCCCTGCTTTGGGCGTGCGGATTTACACCAATTGAAACCTGGTGTAAATCCTGGCATGTTAACCCCCAAATTCAGTAACACTGAGTGGAACTTTCTGGAATGCCCCTGACCCGCCCATGGTCATGCTCCCTTCTGTCTTGCATGCAAGAAGATTTCGGAGCGGTTCTTTATAGAGTCAATTAACCCCAATAATTGATTACTAGCAGCCAATTAATGAGTGTTAATTGCTCATTAACTAATTTAGTTGCACAGACAACTTAGGATTGTGCCTAAGTTTGGGTGGTCTTTACAGAACCTGGGGACTAGTGGCTGGACTCGGGGCCCCTGATATAGGACCCCCAGCCAGACATTCTCACTGCAATGAGGGAGTGAGCTTATACTGAAGCGGTGAGGAAGGTGTCATAAAATGAAGAAAACCATCTCTGGGCAATTGCGAATGAAGGTTCACTGCACCAGGTTCTGGCTGCAGCCCCAAAAGGAAGAAAAGGAAGAGGAAACTGCTGGGTCAAAACGGTTAAATACCATATTTTAATATCAACAACTTAAAAGCCCTAAATCATGTAACAAACTTTGAATCAATAGGGGCAACAAACTGTAAATAGAGGAAATTCTTCCGAACTGACAATCAAAAGTGCAAAAAAACCCAAACAAACAAACAAAACAAACAAACCCACCTCTCATGACCAATGATCGGCCTTCATCTTGTTTCTGTGCCAGCCAGCAGGGGTATCTCTGGGGCACACTGATTCACTGACTATCTTGAAGTGATCCCTGACCTCCAGACTGAGGGCAAAATGAGGGGCAGACTGAGACAGAAATTTGCCATCAGGCTGTCCAGCTTTTCCAGCTGCTAATGGTACTTCATCTTGCGTTTTTGGCAACCCACATTTCTGGAGCTCCTGGCATACTCTTAATCCTTAACCTGCCTATGCCCGTCTCATCCAGCTATCATCATGCAATTCATGTATCAAGAAACAGCCATGCACATAGCAAGCTCAAACCAAACCTAAGGGGCCATTTTACTAAAGCTTAGCATCCGCTAGCAGACATCATTGTGCACATGCCACGTGGCCCATAGGTATAACATAGGACATGCAGCATTTAGCACACGCTAAGCTTTAGTAAAAGGGCCCCTAAATCAGGAAGAAAAGTGAACTTTTGACATATAATCATAACCAGTTTACAAGTTAATAATATAACTGCAAGAGGGATTTGGAAAAAGAATACAGCTTTTCAGCTCCTACTGCTGAAACTCAGAGTACCTTGGCTGAGCTGCACTGTGGCGTTTTCCCAAAGTAGCATAACGAAGGAGTTCGTGTATCTGCTCGTGGCTGATCTCTCCATTAACATGAAACAATGCAGGAGACACAAAAGCTATCTACAGAAGAGTTAAAGTAAAGAGAAAGGTCAGTGCTAGTGATACGGCAAATAAAAGCAAGAAAAATAGTTTCAGTTATGTTTGATTTTTTTTTTTTATTGCAGTTGAGGTTGATTTGACCATATTATAAGGGAAAATTAGGTTCTTACCTTGGTAATTTTCTTTCCTTTAGTCACAGCAGATGAATCCATTAACTGATGGGTTGTATCCGCCTACCAGCAGGTGGAGATAGAGAACACTGAAAAACCACAGTAACCCTAGCCCTTTCTGCCTTCAGTATTTGAAATTTCCAAAGCAGAGTGAATCATAAAGGTAGAATAACATAAACTTTCCTCACAGCGAACAAACGCCCCAGAACAGGAGCAATAACCACACAAAGGAGGGACGATCTCAACCTCCTGTAATCGAACAGCATGTAGAAATTCTGGTTTTCAACTTCTCCCGATGAGATACAATATCTGCATGAAAGATCTGAACAAAATAAACAAAGTCAAACAGGGAGGGATCATGGATTCATCTGCTGTGACTAAAGGAAAGAAAATTACCAAGGTAAGAATCTAATTTTCCCTTCCTTGTCATCAGCAGCAGATGAATCCATTAACTGATGGGATGTACAAAAGCACTCCCTACTTAGCACCTGAGCTCCAAAAAGCGTGTCCTGCTTCGCTGCAACATCCAGCCTGTAATGGCGGACAAATGAGAGCTGAGAAGCCCAAGTAGCCACACTACAGATCTCTTAAAGAGAAAGTGCACCTGTTTCAGCCCACGAGGAGGAAATCGCTCTCGTGGAATGCACCTTAAACGCTTCAGGCGGAGACCTGCCTGAAAGCAGATACGCAGAAAAAATTACTTCCCTGAGCCAACGGGCTATAGTGGCCTTAGACGCCGGATCCCCACGTCGAGGACCTGACAACAATACAAAAAGATGATCAGAAGTCCTGAAGTCATTTGACATCTGTAGATACTGCAACAGCGCCCTGCGGACATCCAAAAGATGTAACTGCCCAAAGGACTCCGGAAAATCTTCCCTAGAAAAGGAAGGAAGAAAAATGGGCTGGTTCAGGTGAAACGCTGAAACCACTTTAGGCAGCAAGGAAGGCACTGTACGATTACTCCGAAATCTGAGAACTGTAGAAAAGGGTCCCGACAGGACAGCGCCTGAAGCTCAGACATGCGTCTAGCCGATGTCATGGCCACCAAAAAGACTGTCTTGAGAGTCACATTCTTCTCCGAAGCTCACTTAAGCGGCTCGAACGGCGAACGCTGGAGAGCCTTCAACACCAGCCCCAGGTTCCAGGCCGGACAAGACAACCACACAGGAGGACGGAGCCGAAGCACCCCTCTGAGAAACCGGCAATGTCCAGATGAGCAGCAAGGGATAAGCCCGAGACTTTCCCTAGAAAGCATGCCAATGCTACCACTTGAACCCGCAGGGAATTGTAAGCCAGACCTTTTTGTAAGCCATCCTGCAAAAAGTCCAGCACCGGCGAGACTGTAGCCCCATGGGTGTGATCGCCTTTGAAACACACCACGCCTCAAACTTGCGCCAGATCCGAGCATAAGCTACGGAGGTAGACCACTTGCGGGCCTGCAAGAGAGTGGAGATGACCTTGTTAGAGTAGCTCTTGTCTCTCAATTGCGCCCTCTCAAGAGCCAGGCCGTAAGACCAAAGCAGCAGGGATCCTACAGAGTCACCGGGCCCTGAACCAACAGGTTCGGCACTAGAGGCAAAGGAAGTGGCGCCTCCACCAGCATCCGACGGAGGTCCACATACCACGGACGCCTTGGCCAATGCGGCGCGATGAGAATCACCAATCCTCGGTGCAAACGAATCCGCAAGAGGAAGCCCTATCAAGGGCCAGGGTTGAGCCAGAGCATCCAACCCCGCCGAGCGAGGATCTCGCCTTCTGCTGAAAATCCAAGGAACTTTGGCGTTTGCACTTGATGCCATTAGATCCAAACTGGGAGTTCCCCATTTGGCACAAATCTGAAGAAACACGTCTTCTGCCAGTTCCCATTCCGCCGGGTCGATTTGATGCCTGCTGAGAAAATCAGCTTGCACGTTGCTCTGACCTGCTATGTGAGCTGCTGACAGAAGCTGCAGGTGGAGCTCGGCCCACTGGCAAATCTGAGCGGCCTCCGTGGCCAAGACCCTGCACTGAGTGCCACCCTGACGATTTATGTAGGCCACCGCTGTTGTGTTGTCTGACAGAACCCGGACAGCAAGCCCCTTCAGAGTCTTGTGGAAGGCCATAAGAGCCTGGAATATCGCTCTCAGTTTCAAGCGATTGATGGACCACCCCGCTTCCACGGGTGTCCACTGACCCTGAGCATAGCTTCCCTGGTAATGCGCTCCCCAGCCCACAAGGCTGGCATCCGTTATCACCAGGCACCAAGAAGGAAGCGCGAGTGGCATTCCTTGTTGCAGCATCCTGTTGGAGAGCCACCAATCCATACTGTGCCGGGCCGCAGGGAGCCACATTAGTCTGCATTGATATTCCTGGGAAATCGGAGACCATGGTTGGAGCAGGGCAATCTGCAGTGGCCTCATATGCGATCTGGCCCATGGAACCACCTCCAAGATGGCCGTCATCAGCAGCTGGACAAAGTCCCAAGCTCGAGGGCGAGGCATCCGCAGGAGCAGACGGACCTGATTCTGAAGCTTGTAGCGCCTGTGGTCGGGGAGAAAGACAAACCCCGAGGCCGTGTCAAACTGGACCCACAAATACTCCGAGAGATTGAGAGGAGGTCAGGTGACTTTTGGGTATATTGACCACCCAGCCTAGAGTCTGCAGGACTGTAACCACTCTGGCTGTGGCAAGATGACTTTCGTCTGCTGAATCCGCTCTGATGAGCCAGTCGTCGAGATAAGGGTGAACTCCGATACCCTCTCTCCTGAGAAAGGCAGCTACCACCACCATTACCTTGGAAAAGGTACGGGGAGCTGTGGCTAGGCCAAAAGGCAAGGCCTGAAACTGGAAATGTTGGCCCAACACCGCAAACCGGAGAAACTGCTGATGTGGGGGCCAAATAGGAATGTGCAAATACGCTTCTTTTAGGTCCTGAGACGTGAGAAACTCTCCTGGCTGTACCGCCACAATGACGGAGCGCAGGGTTTCCAATGCGAAAATGACACACTTTTAGAGTCTCGTTGACTCTCCGTAAGTCGAGGATTGGTCTGAAAGACCCACCTTTTCGAGGCACCACAAAATAAATGGAGTAGCGACCGCAGCTGCGTTCGGCAGGAGGCACAGGGATCACCGCTCCGAGGTGCAGCAAGACTTGCAAGGTCTCCTCTACCGCCGCCCGTTTGACGGCAGTGCCGCATCAGGACTCAAAAAACACATCTCTCACCGGGGCACCGAATTCCAACCGGTAACCTTCTCTGATCAGGTCCAGGACAGGACACACTGATTGGAAGTAATCCTGGTCCACTCCTCTAGAAAGAGGGAAAGATGTCCTCCTACTGCAGGAATCGAGGAGTGGACCGGCGACCCATCATTGTGGAGGACGCCCCTGAACTCCTGGCCGTGACCCGGCTGCTGCGGAGTGTTTGTCCGAGCGAAAGGACTTCCTCTGTTGAAAACGGGCACGTTGAGAAAACCCAGCAGAGCGCCCCGGGCGATACCTGCGAGCTTCACGGAAGCGAGGTCTGGAAGAGGAGGGAAACACAGAACACTTGGAAGAAGGCCTTGGCCTATCCTCAGGAAACTGTTGGGGCTTAGAGTCCCCTAGGTCTTTAACAATCTTTTCCAATTCCTCTCCAAATAACTGGAGGCCCCGAAAGGGTAACCTCACCAGCCTTTGCTTAGAGGCCATGTCAGCCGCCCAATGCCGTAGCCAAAGAAGGCGGCGGGCAGAAACGGCCACAGACATCTGCTTAGCCGAAGCTCTGACCAGATCATAAAGGGCATCAGCCAAAAATGACAGAGTCAACTCCATCCGCAGGGCAACCTCAGAGAGGGACCCCGCACCATCCACAGGCTGATCCACCGCTTGTTGTAACCAGGAAAGACAGGCCCGGGCTGCATAGGAACTGCAAATAGACGCCCTTAAGGCAAGGCCCGATATTTCAAAGGACCGCTTCAGTGCGGATTCTAGCCGCCGGTTCTGTGTGTCTTTCAAAGCAACCCCTCCCTCTACTGGGAGAGTGGTCTTTTTAGTCACAGCCGTGACCAACGCGTCCACTTTAGGCATCCCAAAAGGGGCCAAGTGATCCTCACTCAGAGGGTAAAGCTGACCCACAGCCCTGGCCACTTTCAAAGGCCCATCAGGGTCAGACCATTGAGCTGATATAAGCTTCTGGATGGAGTCATGCACAGGAAAGGCCCTCGTAGGCTTCTTAGTACTCGCCATCCTAGGATTAACAGACGAGCCATCGCCCTCGGCAGGATCAATCGAGAGGGCCTGCAAGGCGTCAGCAATAAGAGCTGGCAGCTCGTCGCAGTGGAAAATCCGAACTGCATTGGGATCATCCAAATCCAGTGGCAAACAGGCACCCTCATCTGGATCATCCGTCCATGAGGGCCTGCCAGATCCCTCAGACTCCCCACAGCCTGACCACGGGAGGGGGGGAGGGGGGTTGGGGGGGGGGGGGGGGGGGAAGGGAGATGCGCCACTCTCAGACGGGGAATTTACCTGTCTATGTTTAGCGTGCTTCCAACGCTTGGGGGAAGAAATAACCTCTGTAGCCATCCCTGGGCCATCCAAACCTGGAAAGAATCCGGAATGCAGCGCAGTGTTAGACACCTGCGGCAGAGCTCTTTTCAGCATGAAGGCCTTATGCATCAGTAGCACAAACTCAGGGGAGAAAAACTCACCCTGGCCCTCCGCCCCCGAATTAGGAGAAACGGAGGTTGGAGCTCCTCTAGTAGCCTCGAAACGAGGCACCCCCCTGCACTCAGACTCCTCCGCAACCGCGAGGGTAGAGTCATGCGGCGCTTCCAAAATGGCGCCTGCTGCCAGCTCCATCGAGCGGGAAGAATCACTGCTCGCCATGCTCGTACTAGCGCGAGCGTCTAAGGAGCACGTACTGCACAGCCCGGCTGCTGACCTGCGTTTACCACAGCGGAAGCAGCGCTTAACTCCTTCAGCAGCCATCACCCGACTGGACGGAAATATAGCAATAAAATGGCGGCTTCGCGCCAAAACTTACCCCGCTCAGAACAATGTGCGCGGGAACCTCCCCGCAGGAGCTGGGCACCACTCTCACCTCAGAAGACCGAGTCAACAAGCTCCGGTCAAGCTGCACTCTGGATGAAGCTTCAGAATAGCTACGCAATACAAGCGTGCACTTTTTTTTTTTTTTGTTAACGCTGTGAGGAAAGTTGGAGGCAGGCAGCAACAGAGGGACTCCGGGAGGAGGGGGGAATGGGTAAGGCAGGGAAAGGGCGAACCTATATGCCTTTAAAGTGGGCACCACCAGCCACAACTGGCAAAGCACAGAAGCCACCCCAGGCAGAAATCCAGGAGCTGATCAAGAGCCGGTTGTTAAATTTTTTACCGACTTGCGAAACGGTTGTTATTGAGAGCGAGCCAGCTCTCCTCCCTCCCTCCCTCTTGAGGGCGAGGCGGCTCTCCCCTCGCCCCCGAGCTACAGGGTCCCTCCGAGTACCTGAAGAAGGCATTCTTCGGGGCAGGCAGGAAAGATCCCCAGTCTTGCCTGCCTGCTGCCGGTGCTGACCCTCCCCTGCTGCCAGATCGCTCTTTAAAAATGGCCGCCAAGACTTCCAGCGGCGGCCTCACGAGACTTCTGCTGAAGTCTTGGAGGCCGCCCTTGTAAGTCTTGGTGGCCATTTTGAAGAGCGATGCAGTAGTGCCGCGGGAGAGTCAGCGCCAGCAGCAGGCAGGAAAGACGGTATCTTTCCTGCCTGCCCCGAAGAATCCACGACAACCTGGGTGGCTGGAGGGGGGGAGAGGAGGGTTGCTGGACATGGGTGGATGGAGGAGAGGGCAGGGAGAGAGAAGAAATGCTGGACATGGATGGAGGGAAGGGAAGAGTGAGGAAGGAGATGAGATGAGGGAGAAGGAAGAGAGGAGAAAAACTGCACATGGATGAAGAAAATAGGCAGAAGCTGGATCCACTGGACAGTCAAGTCTGCGGAGGACCCAGCTTTTACTTATGGATGTAGGGCAAGAAATGAAGAAGAAAGGCGGAAAGTAAAGAAATAAATGGAAAGGAAGCCCTGGAAACGAAGAGGACAGATAGCAGCAGAATCGGATACTGGGCCAGCATGATCAGAAAAACAAAGTCACCAGACAACAAAGGTAGAAAAAAATCATTTTATTTTCATTATAGTGTTTGCAATATGTCCACTCGAGATTCAGGTGCTCAACATTAAAAGTTTATATTTATTTACTTATTTATGACATTTTATCCCACATTAAACACGAATTAGATTGGAACCTGGGATCATTTAAATTTTTTTTCCTGGAGTAATGCATTGCCCCCCCCCCCCAGGCTCTCTCCCCGGCTATAGCCAGCTCTGTAATTGGGGAGGGGGGGGCGCAGAGGTGGACCGGGGACAGAGGCTATTGGTAAACATTTATCAGCACACCACTGAAACCATAGCTTGACTTTCACTTTCTGTCTAAATTCTACAGCAAGTATTTGAGTTCCTCTTTTCTTTTCACATAATCTCTAAGAATTAATTATTAATTCTGTAGCCACTAATTATCCTTACAACTGCATAAATACTTGTTAAGCATTTCCACTTACTTTTTTTATATTAGAAGTGGCACTCTGTTTTTCAGGCATTCCAATGCTCACAGCGAGCACCTCCCAAGAAGACTTAGATCAGGAAACATAGGAAATAACTCCGTCATTTCTGGGGAGTGGTTGGCAAAGTTAACCCTTGTAGCTCTTTTTTCTGATTTCAGTTTTCATTCTCGCTTTCCTTCTGCTCTTTATAGGTATGCTCAAGCTTAAATTCAATATACTTTACATGACACAGGAATCAGTTACACGAACCAACAATTCTCTTCAGATTTTTGATTTGTTTACTTATAGCTTGGTATTTGTTTTCTTGCTTCTTTTTCTTTTTTTGGCTCATCACTTATGCAGTATTAGAAAGAGTTGGGAGCAGGGGCGTAGCCAGACAACAGATTTTGGGTGGGCCTAGGCAAGAATTGGGTGGGCACCAAGTGTTCTCCCCCCCCCCCCCCCCCCCAAAAAAAAAAAAAAAAAAAATCTCAGCTGGAATGCACTGAAAACTGAGCATGTGCAGGTGCCGGTGTTGTGGACAGTAGCATTTTCGTTACCATCAGGGGGAAATCTTTAGCTGGCAGAGCCTGGGATTCCCACCAGTTACCACTAAACATGTGCTACTGTTGGGTGGGCCTGAGCCATAAATGGGTGGGCCCTGTGCAAGAAGGCATGAGAAAAAAAAAGAGTGAGAGTATACATTTGGTGCATATATGGAGCACAGAGTAACCCTTTGACCCGCCACCTTCCCCATCCATAGAACAAAGAAGCCCTCCGGATCTTGAATCAATTTATGCATGCTCACATGGTGCTTCTTATGAAACAAAATGACAACACCCCTCTGTCTACTATTGAAAGATGAGGAAACTAGCTCTCCCACCCACCCACGCTTTAGTTTTTGATGCTCCGCTTGGGTGAGATGTGTCTCTTGGAGAAATAGCACGTCCACTTTCATCTTGGAACAAAAGGACAGAATCTTAGTACGTTTTACCGGGGAGTGAATCCCATCCACATTCAATGACTCAAATCTCAAATTACTCATATAGCAAAAGTCAGTCAGATATTTTGCAGACTATCAACAACTTCAGGGTAGTGTCCCAGCTCACCACCCTTCTCCTTCCATCATCCAAGAATCCCCTTCAGTCTTTAAGTGCAACACACGAGTCTCTCCCCTCTCCAGAAGCTGCTTCCCATCCCATTCCTAGTACTCTTCTCCTATACGCCCCCCTCATATCCCCTCTATCCCCCCTCCCCCTCCTTCCCTTCGCACACTACGTCCAAACACCATGCACGCTCCCTCCATTCGCTCCATCTGCTCTGGCTCCTCATCCACCCCCTCCCCCCCTGGTTCCGCCCTCCACCCTACCCCCCTCCCTCCTTCGTCCCCCAAGAACACCCAGTTCTACCAATACCAATCCCAACATAGAATCTACTCCCCCCACTATCCCTCCTTCCGCAAGTGAAACCCCCTTCAACATAAGAAATTGTATGTATTTATCCCCCCCCCTTACTTAACTCAATGAACATATTCAACCAATTATAGACCCGCTTGGCTAAATACTCATATTCCTAACAACAATTCCCCTCAGTAATTTCTTATATTAACATGTTAACAACTGCAGTGCTCCAAGCGGGTGTCTAACCAAATACATACATGAGGGTTCCCTTAACCAGTGCTCACGGCTCCCCAAACCCAAAGTCCCACATGCCCGAGAACAGCATAAAGTGTAAAATATAAAACATAGGATAATAATATATCTGTGCTATATACCACCTACACCTTGATAGGTATCCTCATATCCACTCTTCTCTTCCGCCCGAGAAAGAAGGTTTACTGTTCTGTTGCAGCGCGAAAATCCTCTGGCGCCTATCCGTTGCCTTCCCCTTCACCAACCACGCTGGCTGCTAACGCGCCATGGCTTTGTAACAAATCCCATGCAAGTCTGAAGGTCATACGTCCACCGTCAAAGTGTTTTTGATCTAAGTCTATTGTACTCCATACGATGCTCTTCTCAAGAAAAAGGGCAAAATATAAAGGATACTAGTCAGTCTGCCTGCTTCACGCTCTCCTCTACTTCAGTCTGTCCAGGAAAGAGCAAGTTTCTCTGTTGCCTGAATCGAACCATGAGCTGAGCCTTCTCTGCATAATTGAAAATTCGGGCTATTACCGGCCTCGGTCTGGCATTTTGTTCCTTCAGTACACCAACTCGGTGTACCCTTTCAGCTCGCAGTCTCGACCCCTCCACTTCCAGGCCCAACACTTTAGGCAGCCCCGACTCTACAAGCTCCCACAGATCTTTCTCCTTCACACTCTCAGGCACTCCTACCAAGCGGATATTATTCCTCCTGCTCCGGTTTTCTTGGTCTTCAACTTTGTCCTCTAGGATTTTACATTTCTTTTCTAGCGCTAATATTTGAGAGTTCATACCGGATACCAGATCTTCCTGGTTCAAAAGCCGTTCCTCCGTATGCTGAATGTGAGTGCCATGTGTTGCCAAACTTTCTTTCATTTCGTCTATAAAAGCATGCAGGGTCAATAGCTTATCGTCAACCACCACCGCCATGTGCTTCATGATTTCTTTGATCGCCGCCTCCTGCAATGCAAACACTGGCGGATTTGATGCCTGACTTCTTCCTGCTGATTCTCAGTCGCCATCTTAGGCTCTTGATGTTTTCCGCGGCTCTTCTGCACCTGCGGGGTCTTTGCCGGCATGCCCGGCCACCTGTATCGTCTCCACCGTCTGCCCAAACGCCTCCACGGAGCTTCCCCGTATTTCCAGGCAGTCGTTTGGGGTCTGAAACGAGGCAAGTAGCCGGCTTAAAGCTGATTTACTGGGGAATAGCAGGGAGAGCAGCTAAGCGACGTCCGTTCAGGAACCCGCCATCACGTGACCTCCCCTATCCTTTCTTTCCTATAGAATTAGAAGCAGATTACCGCTGTATGAACAGAGCCTACTGTGGCTCCGTTTCCCTTAGACCTTGACACTGATTACGATGGTACCATAGGCATGATAAAGTTACTCCAGAGTGATAACAATAATGACAAATTTTGCAAATCCCTTGCTTTACTGTTTTCAAAGAAGCTAGCGTGCCTCCCACCTCACAGTCAACGTTTAAAACTTGTTTGGTAAGGACAGGTACTACCAAACCCCATTCTCTTCCTTTGGAGTTTTATAATGGTAAAGGTATATGGGAATTACCCATAGAAAATGTTGCTACCATTTTACTCTGTGATGGAAGCCATAACTATTGCCTTCAGCCTATTCTTAGTTACACCATTGGCAATCTTAAACATACAGATTCTCCTTACTAGTGGTCTCTCATACTTACTATCCACCTCTTAGTGCTTATGATTGTGTGGCCAAGACGGGTAAAGTAAGGCCCGGAAATCCCAACCTGTTTAGGGATTTTAGGATGCCTGCAACCTAAGACAGCCTACAAACAGAGCACTAGTAATTCCCATATTTGGTGAAGGTCTTCAAAGACCTTCAAGAGGGGAGATGAATATTGTTATCATAACTGAGAGCCTTGGTTCAAGGCCTGAGACTGTGGTTCAGGATCTAAAATGAGAGAAAACCTTACAGGCCCATGACTACCCTGAACTTCAGTGTGACCGATCTGTTGTAACATTCTGATGCAGCAGAATGAGGAATGGGCGTAAGTGGAAAAACAGAGTAACATCGTTTAGCAACATTGTGGTCACAGATGTTTTGGTAAAAAATAGAACAAGATGGCTCCTCAGGAAGATGACTTACTCTTCCAGTAAATACTAATCAACTCATTACCATAGCCAATCAGTGTTAACCAGTACATTAGCATATATCCAATAAATGGGATTGTCAGAATGACCTGTTATGTTAATGAGCATATATAAGTGATTGTATTTCCTATTTCTGCGGAGAGAGACAGCCACAGCTGGTACCTTTGTACAGGCCTGGCTGCTCTCTCACATGAGAAACCAATCAATTGTATCCGAATTGGCAAGTAATCTAATTGCTTTCTCATAAGTAGCCTTGAGTCTTTTACACCTACTAATTGGCTTTGGCTGGTAAAATAAAACATTAGAGACTCAGACCCAAAGAACACCTATGTGTAGCTGTGGTACTATATTCCCATAACCAATTGATTGTACATGTTGCTTGTATATTCTTTGGAATCTCAGATATAGAAGTACTTTTGCATAGCAATATTCCATACTTCCAGTGAGATATCATTGATCTGCTAATTGTAAAGGTATCTAATAAAGAGCAAGCTGATGCAGCCTTGGGTGATTTATTTCTTCCTAGGTATTGGTGGTTGGACCACCATGGTGGGACGGATAAATATACCAATAAAACGCCTGACACAGGCCGTGTTATACCCAAAAGGGCTGCGTCAAGGGCTATACTGTGATCTTAATCACCAAAAGGTTTAAATGGTGTGTACCCTAATTTCCACCATATACAACTGATGGCCAAATGACTAACGCACCGTAGCAGATAAAAAAAACAAAACAGCACAGTTACTTTTTCAAAAGGTAAAACTGCTCTCCAGAAGACGGCAGTGTGTTAACACACACACTGAAGTGATGGCAGGGTTCCAATGGATCCCCAGGACACGGTTCCAGCAGCCTGGGCTTTCTGAGCTGGCGTAGGGTTAAGGCGCTATTCCACCGCTACGATCAGAGCGCTGTTCTCTGATCACAGGAGTAGAATACTGCAGAGCTCATTTAAATCTATTTTAAATGAGCTCTGTGCTCTTGCCTGGCATGGGCGCTGTTTGCTCGATGCAGGTGCTAGTCTGGCACTAGTGGCCTCTAGCGCCCACATTTACCTTTGATCATTGGGCTGTTAAAGCCCAATATCCATAGGAGTTGGAGTCAGAGGCCTCTAGCACTTTGTGAGCACTGGAGCTCTTTTCCTGGTTACCTGTTTCACTGCCCTATTTTGATGGGGAAGAAGAGGAAAGGAGACAGTCGGGAAGCTGGGAAAGTTGCCCCGCCTTGTCCTACTTTTGGCCCAATGGACTGACACCTTCAGAACTCTGTGTTGGCTTTACCCGGAGCTCAGCCGCTGGCTGAAGTGCAAAAGCCCACAGATGCTGCTGTTATCTCGTTAAGCCCGGGAGAACGGCAACCCCTGCCTAATCCAGCTACAGGAAGATCCGCCGACGCCGGGAAGGCTGCAGTGGTTAGTAGCATGGAATGTTGCTGCTAATTGGGTTTCTGCTAGGTCGTTGTGATGTTGGCTCTGTCGCGTGCAGCTGGAACCTCCAAGGGTGGAAAGGAAACTGGATTGAAAGACCGCGGGCAAGACACTGATGGAGGAGAAGAGATTCCTGCTTTTTCATTTTCCTTGCAAAGGCCTGCTGAGATTAGGGTTACCATATGTCTTCTGTCCTCTTCAGATATGTCCTACAGGATTTTTAATTTTTAGGGAAATGTCCTCTTTCTTTTACATGCCTATGACCAACACACCTACCAACATAACGAGAGAAACCATCTCTGGCTTATTAGTCAGTCTGGACACTATGGGGGTGCTAAAGAGAGAAAAAGGCATTGCTGATCCCCTCTGTGCTCCCCTGCTGGTTGAATATGTCAAAGGAATTTGTTCATGCAGCACGATTTTAAGCATATGTCATACAAAGACTTTCACACGTATCTCAGAAACAAGCCAAAGGGATATGCGCTCTTATGATAAGTATGCTTAGGCTCAGACCAGCGGTGTTCCTAGGGGTGCTGACACCCGGGGCAGATCGCGGATGTTCCCCGCCCCCCAGGTGCAGCGCGACCCCCCCCCAGCAAAGGGACACCCCCCCACCCCAGCAAAAGAACCCCCCCGGGTGCACGCCGCTGGGGGGGTGCCGCGCGCCGGTCAGCGTCGTTCGTTTCTATGCTCCCTCTGCCCCGGAACAGGTTACTTCCTGTTCCGGGGCAGAGGGAGCATGGAAACGAACGACGCTGACCGGCGCACGGCACCCCCCCCCAGCGGCGTGCACCCGGGCGGACCGCCCCCACTGCCCCCCCCCCCCCCCCTTGGTACGCCACTGCTCAGTCGAACTAAAATCCAGAAGTTCTTGAAAAGTAGAATGTCTACTGCTGAAACCTTCTGCTCAGTGTGCTGCTGCGGCTAGGAAAGCGAATAGAATGTTGGGTGTTATTAGGAAGGGTATGGAGTCCAGGTGTGCGGATGTTATAATGCCGTTGTATCGCTCCATGGTGCGACCGCACCTGGAGTATTGTGTTCAGTACTGGTCTCCGTATCTCAAAAAAGATATAGTAGAATTGGAAAAGGTACAGCGAAGGGCGACGAAAATGATAGTGGGGATGGGACGACTTTCCTATGAAGAGAGGCTGAGAAGGCTAGGGCTTTTCAGCTTGGAGAAGAGACGGCTGAGGGGAGATATGATAGAAGTGTATAAAATAATGAGTGGAATGGATCGGGTGGATGTGAAGCGACTGTTCACGCTATCCAAAAATACTAGGACTAGAGGGCATGAGTTGAAGCTACAGTGTGGTAAATTTAAAACGAATCGGAGAAAATTTTTCTTCACCCAACGTGTAATTAGACTCTGGAATTCGTTGCCGGAGAACGTGGTACGGGCGGTTAGCTTGACGGAGTTTAAAAAGGGGTTAGATAGATTCCTAAAGGACAAGTCCATAGACCGCTATTAAATGGACTTGGAAAAATTCCGCATTTTTAGGTATAACTTGTCTGGAATGTTTTTACGTTTGGGGAGCGTGCCAGGTGCCCTTGACCTGGATTGGCCACTGTCGGTGACAGGATGCTGGGCTAGATGGACCTTTGGTCTTTCCCAGTATGGCACTACTTATGTACTTATATGTACTTATGTGTGTTCATTAACTACAATTAAATATTTCTTTAGCAAAGGTAGCAACCATTTTTATTTTTTCTGCCCTCTTTTTTGTCTCCGCAAATATGGTAACCCTAACCGAGATCTCTCTGACCTCAATATGGATGGCGATAAGAGGAACTGGATAAACTTCTATCAATCCAATTTACTTCACAAGCCCTGTAAAATCAGGCGTTTCAAGGAAGTTTGAAGTCTTATCGAAGAGTTAAATATTTGACAGAAACCCAGAATCTGCCTAACAAAATTCTGCATTACACACAAAATTGGAGAATATGAAGAACGCTCTGAGGAACAAAAATTTACGTTTTATAAATGTTCCTAAAGTATCGAATATATGTGAATGAGAAATGTTAAGGAAGTATTTACTGGAAACTCTGAACATCCCATAATCAGCTCATCCTTCTATTATAAAGGTTTATAATTTGCCTCAGACACCTAAAATCCTTTCTTCTGGAGTGTTTCCATATTCTTTGGATCCAGTACCAAAAATTGAGAAAATGGGATTAACAACCTTTTTAGAGAGGTCTATAAAGCAGCAAGTTTCACCTGCTACTTTAAAAGTGACTTTGCCCTTTGACATGGACTGGGAACGGATATTGAGAACTTTTTTCCTAAATACAGAGATGCCGTATATTGCAAGCTTAAAATACAGATATTTCTAGATGTAGCCCATGCTATGCAGAAAACGAGACAGCAGTTTCTTCTTCTTCACCCTAAAGGTTTACAGATATGGGCTACATTTTTGTTGAAATATCCATGTAAATGCTTGGTTAAGTATTGTGAGAATACGTTTGGTTTTTTTTTATTAATCCTTTCATGTTTTTCTCGGATAAATTTCCAGCAGGGGCCTCTATACCAATTTTAGATGCCCTGCTATCTGATGCTGCTCGTTGATAGGTCAACTAGGTTAGTTTGTTCATATATTATGCTGTGCACAGTGTTAGTTGCCTATGGGCCTCATTTTCAAAGCACTTAGATTTACGAAGTTCCATAGTAACCTATGGGACTTTGTAAGTCTAAGTGGTTTGAAAATATGCCTCTATGTTTCTTTAGGCACATTGTTTCTTTTTTTTTTAATTCTGGATCTAATTTTCTACGTTAACTCCCTCCATAATGGTGGACTTTGGTATGAGTTCAGGTTTAGTTTTATTTCCTGGATAGTTTCTTTCCATTTATAATTACGATGTTTTCTCTGCTTGTTAACTCATTTTCTTAAGCAAGTGATTCTTCTGTATTTTGTTCAAAATTTCATAAATAAAAAAAGGAGTTGGAGTCAAGTTTGGTACCAACTTCACAACCCTGAGATCTCACACAGAGCATATTTGGAGAGGATACCCAGAGACAAGCTTATTAACTTTCATATATGTCTGATTTTTTTTTTTAACTTTAAAATCAGTGCTATGGAAAAAAAAAATCAATGCTGTGGAAAAATGCCAACAGAATCCAGTGGAACTATCCAAACAACACTTTGGTGGTCTTTTACTAAGATACACTAGCGTTTTTAGCATGTGCTAAAAATCAGCTGGTGCTAAATGCTGAGACACTCATACAAATATAATGAACATCTCAATGTTTAGTGCTAGCTGATTTTTAGCGTGAGCTAAAAACGCTAGCACACCTTAGTAAAAGATCCCCTTTGATATTAATATAATAATAATAGTAATAGTAATAATAAAAATCCCACTTAATTCTCCGATTACCTTAGTTTTCATTGGCTTTTCACATGCATCTGGGGTTTTTTCATCCTTTTCTATCTTTTTCCTTTTGGCGTTAACAGCAAGGTCCTCATGCTCACCGTCTCTTTTATACTTTTCATCCATGTTACCTCTGATCAGTGCTTACGACTCTCTACAATATAACACCAAGATGTAATTTAACATAACAACTGATATAAAACTACTACATTTCCAGAGATAACCTGCTGGTGTCATATAACTTTAGTTTATTTTTATTCATTTAGTTTAATTTTTTTATTTTTTACATTTGTATCCCACATTTTCCCACCTATTTGCAGGCTCAATGTGGCTTACATAATACCGTAAAGGCGATCGCCAAGTCCGGTATGGAAACAAATACAATTTGATATTAGGGTCGGGTAAGGTTAGTATATTCAGGTACATAGGGATCAATAGGAAGGAATATATAGTGTCCAATACAATCTATGGTTCTACTGTGTTGCAGTGTTGAGGCATCTAAGTTATGTCGGTGGGGAATGCTTTTCTGAATAAGTAGGTCTTTAATGATCTCCTAAAGGTTAGGTGGTCGTAGATTGTTTGCACAGTCTTTGGCAGTGCATTCCACAATTGTGTGCCTATGTAGGAGAAGTTGGACGCATAGGTTAATTTGTATCTGAGTCCTTTGCAGCTTGGGTAGTGGAGATTCAAGTAGGTACATGATGCTCTGGTTTTGTTTCTGGTTGGGAGATCGATCAGGTCGACCATATATCCTGGGACTTCACTGTAGATAATCTTGTGGCCCAAGGTGCAGATTTTGAAGGTGATACGTTCCTTGACTTGGAGCCTGTGCAGTTTTTCTCGGAGGGGTTTGGCCCTTTCAAAACGTGTTTTACCGAATATCAGCCTGGCTGCTGTGTTTTGGGCTGTCCGGAGTTTCTTTGCGAGTTGTTCTTTACATCCCGCATATATTCCATTGCAGTAATCTGCTTGGCTCATTACCATTGATTGTATCAGGTTGCGGAATATTTCCCTCGGGAAGAAAGGTTTTATACGTTTAAGTTTTCACATTAAATGAAACATTTTCTTTTTAGTGGAGTTTACTTGGTTCTCAAGTGTAAGATTGCGATCAATTGTAACGCCTAGTATTTTGAGGCTGAGATAGGGAGGGTGTGATCTGGGGTGTTTAAGGTTGTGGATTTATAATTATTGTGTTGGGATGAGAGGATGAGGCAGTGTTTTTTTTCAGTGTTCAGTTGAAATGTTGGAGTGGAGGAGTGGCCTAGTGGTTAGGGTGGTGGACTTTGGTCCTGGGGAACTGAGTTCGATTCCCACTTCAGGCACAGGCAGCTCCTTGTGACTCTGGGCAAGTCACTTAACCCTCCATTGCCCCATGTAAGCTGAATTGAGCCTGCCATGAGTGGGAAAGCGCGGGGTACAAATGTAACAAAAAAAAAAAAAAAAGAATTTGCCCTCTAAAACAGCAAAACAGTTTACTTATTCTAGAGACAAAAATGTAGGAAGAAAAGAAATGGGGCTATGGAGGTTAAGGGAATGTCAAAGGATAATGACAGGCCATTAACCCATTAGTACCCAATGTTCCCATAATAAGCCACCATATGGGAACGTTGGGCACTAATGGGTTAAGGGGTCCTTTTACTAAGCTGTGCTAAGAAATAGGCTTAGTGCGCCCTTACAAGGGCCTTTCCTGTGCGCTAAGCCCATTTTTAGCGCAGCTGGCTAAAAGAGCCTTTTTCAATTTGTTTCATTAATGTCCTTGCGCTAATATTAGCATTGGCATATGGCCATTAAAAAAAAAAATAGCGCAGGCGCACTCACCGCCACTTAGATAGTGGTAAGAGCACCTTTGTTAACCGTGTGCTAACCAGTTAGCATGCTGTAATGTACATGCACTAATTGGTCAGTGTAGAAAAGTCCACTCTCCACTGCTGACGGAAGCCACAACTAATAGTGCATCCAATGTTAGGCTATTTTTGCTGTGTTAAGTGCACATTAGTGCTTAATGCAGCTTCATAAAAGGACCCCTTAGTAAAAGCTTACAGGTTCTGCTGTAGTGTTCAATCAGAAAGCTTTTAAGATTGACATTACTTAATAAGTCATATCTCAGAATGTGGACTCATCCTCAAAAGTTCAATCCACTGCTAGGCAGTCCAGTCACTCGTTTAGGGCTAGGGCCTACCTTCATCAATCCCTGCCCCATCGAACAGGACCACCCAATGATAAGATTAGGTGGTTGTTGTGTGGATAATCCTAGCAGGCCACTGGATTACATTAGGGAGCAGGGGCCACCAAAGAAAACCTCTGCCTCATTCTCAGCCTCTAAAATAAGCAAATGTTCATTCCTGCATACACTGATGATACACATACATCCAGAATTGTGTTATAATATCTGCTTGTTATACTACTATCATGCTTTATCATTATAATGTTACCCAAGATCCTTCTGTAATACTAAACGTTTATTTTCTTATATAATTCCACCATTCATGATGTATTGTAAGCCACATTGCGCCTGCAAAGAGGTGGGAAAATGTGGGATACAAATGCAGTAAATAAATAAAATAAATAAATAAATGTTTTCTCTCTCTAATTCTTGATACATTTCTACCTAGCTTTCTAGAGCTATATCCCCTTCAGGTGGGTACATCAGTCCCATTCTAAGCCCCTAAAATAAGTGAAAGCCTATTCCTCCATAAATGGGTACCCTCAGACTTTTCATTATTCTTATCTTAAAATATCTCTGCCTAATTTTGTAGAGCTACATCCCCTTCATTGGGTGGGTGCATCAGGGTGTTGCTCTTGAAAGCCTGGCAGAATTAGTTCAATAAAAACCAAAAGTACCATCTACCTACAACTTAGTTTGTTGATCTTCATCGGAAGGAAAATACAACCAGCAAAAAAAAGTATATACCTCCAAGACATCGCAGGATAATTAGATACTAGCAACATGGATGTGTCCGTTAAATACTCATTCCAAACGGTCTGTGTAACACTGTACAGGAAGTCCTGGACTACAAATCCCAGAATCCTTACAGGTGACGTAGACGCACGGTGCATCCTCTTCGTTTCTACTCTCCTGTCTCCTCCCCCTATGGCAGTGCTCATTGCTCAACTAACTTCCAAGTTCCAGTTCCACCAAAAGTGACATGTTCAAGAGGACTCAGCAGCACCGTGGACTAAAGTCATCTGATGGCCCTGATTTCATTAGGAATACAATAGAAATAAATAAAACAGAGAAAAGAAAATAAGATGATACTTTTTTTTCTCCTGTAATTTCTCTGTTCTACCTCTTTCAGCTCTCTTCCGGGCTTGCATTACCCAGATAATCTTCTTGCCGCACTTCTCCAGCGTTTTTCCGTTCCTCCTTTATCACACACGCTGTCTTTGGGATTTTTATTTTAAACTTCCTGTGAGTGGTGTTGTTCTTAAAAGTGTTCCCCCCGTCTTAGCAGGGAACTAACGTTCTTGGTTCCAGTTGTCCTACGGTTTGTTATTCAGTGGTACCAATTCCATGCCAGTATCTCTTCCTGACCAACAGTCCTTGTTCTTGCTCTGGCTGAGAAAGAAATCGCGGCAGCCTTTCTTTCAAGTCTTTCCTGAAATGACCAGCGTCCCAGTGCTGTCCATCTGTACTGAGGTAAGGGGGAAAAAAAAAGTATCTTACCCTCTCACATTTTTTTCATGTTAATGATATCTTTATCCTACAGCTCTCTTCTCTTTATTCTAATAAAACCCAACATTACAAAACAAATTTGGTTTTATGAGGCCAATGGTCTATAAAAAAATGCTATATCTACACTTGACCCTCTGCTTTTGGAAAGGAGGATGGGAACAAGAGAATTGTGTTCTGAAACGTTGTTTGTTATTGTATCCTAATTTGTATGCTTAGGAATGAGTACATAATCTTTAAGCATTTCCAATCGACTAAACCATTTTATCCTTGGTTACAACAACAGAGAATGGACTAAGGAGGCGCTAGATGTGTACCTTGTCGTGATTCATTGTACACTCAAGTGAAAGTCACAGATTCCTGTCAGGTTGTGTGGGTGAGAAATGGTAGAGTTATATGATTATTCCTTTCCTTTACTCTTGTTTGCTGGGTCTATTAGTACCGTGGTATCAGCAGAGACTGCGGGTAGATTTAGATTTCAGGAAAGCTTTTGACAGTCCACAATTTAAGAAAAATAAACCTACAACTTCAGGGCAGGTTTCTATGGCCTCGATGCTCAAAAGTTTCCAGTTTAGTTTTTGTCTGCATATTTCAAGCACTAATTTGTGGTCCCTTGATCAGTATTTGGTGGGTGGGTGTCTGTATTTTGCATTTGTGACCAAGGTGAGTGGTTCTGCTAGCATGTGATTTCTGTGTTATGACTCTGTAGCAGACCTGTACAGTCTCTGTTGTCTATACAGTGGAGTCCTGTGTGTTCTGTTGTCTCAGTAGGAGATGTACTGGTGTTCAAGATCTTGATGTATTATTTGCAGTGCTGCCTTTTTATAGGTTGGTTTGGTGCATTTTGAGTCCTGGCAATACTCTTATTGTACTTTTCTGTTAAGCAACTTAAAGAATATTTCTTAAACATACAATCTAATAAATTATGGTCCTGTTCAATTGTTATGATAGAAAATTGACCAGGAAGGTACTACCCCACCCTGCCCCGATAACCTAGATTTGAAAACCAAAAATCTGGTAACCTGTATATTGTAGTAGGATGGGAGTTCATAACTGGCTATCAGAATAATTCCCAAAGGGGTGAGCGGTCAAATCACTAAAAAAATCACAGTATAATCAGCTGACACATTGCAGTAAGTGTGACTTTTGTTTTCTTGTTAATAACTGGCCCCACTGTAGAGACTAATATGTAGGAGACACTTCTATAAATTGACAGCTACATTTAGGTGCTCCAATGCCATGTGCTGGATGCCAATTTCTACAACAGCATCTGTGCACGAAGATGCCATTATAGAATACTAGCGTAAGGCTAGTACATCTACACTATGTAGATGGAAACCTAGATGTGCTAAGCGACGCACCAGTTGTATTCTATAAGTTAAGTGTTTCTCTTGGAGGCACACCCATGCAGTTACATGCATACCCCCGGATTCTACTACTACTTAACTCTTCTGTAGCGCTACAAGGCATACGCAGCGCTGTACACCATACATGAAAAAAGACAGTCCTTGCTCAAAGAACTTACAATCTAAATAGGACACACAAACAGATTCTTTATAAGTCGTGGCGAGTAGCGTATGTTAAAATTGTGCATGCAGCCAAGTTACATGTGCTACTGAAGTAATGAGCCAATTAGTGATAATTGGTCATAACCAGTTATCACTAATTGGCAATAATTTGAATTTACGTCCGCTTCTTTTTAGGCATATTGTAAAAAGAGGCGTTCGTAAATTCTAATGCATGTAGCTGAAAAGGGGGCACAGCCATGGGAGGAGTGTAGGCGTGTCAGGGTTGTCAATCACATTTACACGCGTTGTTATAGAATTCAGAGGAATGAGCGTCATTTAGGCACGGGCACTTACACCAGGTTTTCAGCGTCATAAATGGCTGCGAGTAAATGTACGCGCATCCCCCTGGCCTATGTGCTATTCTATAAACCGCATCTTACTGTTGACATGGTTTATGGAGTGGAGGAGTAGCCTAGTGGTTAGTGCAGTGGACTTTGATCCTGGGGAAATGAGTTCAATTCCCACTGCAGCTCCTTGTGACTCTGGGCAAGTCACTTAACCCTCCATTGCCCCTGGTACAAAATAAGTACCTGAATATATGTAAACCACTTTGAATGTAGTTGCTAAAACCTCAGAAAGGCGGCATATCAAGTCCCATTTCCCTTTATAGAATAGCGCTAGGTGTGTTACCAATGCACCTACATTTTGGACGCTATATACAGAATCTAGCCCATAGCGCTTGGCGCACATTTGCACAGAAGTACCACTTGGTGTCAATGACGTGTATAGGTGGCTTAGGTACCAATTTAAAGTAGAAAATTTGTGCTTCCTGCCAACGAGAATAGCTGTGTAGGAGAAATATAATAGTTTGTTTGGTGCGTATAATCATTTGTTTTCTTCTTTCTCCAAACAGTCATTACCTTATAGAGGTACGTATAACCAATATATTTATTTTTGTTCTGTTTTTTAGGACTTATATGGTTAGAGAGATGGCAACCAAGACTCTGGCAAAGTAAGCACTATATCTGCTAACTTATTATTGTAAGAGTTGAATATAATAGGCTATCTGTAATCACAGTATATTTCTCCATTTAGATGAACATACACTTGTTTGGTTTATCTTGTAAGAATGCCACAAATACAGAATACAAACAGACCATTCACAACGTTTCAACATGTCTAGCATCCCAGTTAACATACAGAATAGTGATTATTTGTCCATAATTTCATAGCTCTTAGGTATGATGCTATATAGACTTATTTTATATAACACAGACATAATACAAGTGGGCACCACAATAATACTGAAAACCAATCACAGTGACTTGCAAAATGCTGAGCGATCACTTTTCGCCTTAGACAAGTGCAGGAATTGAGGATAGTTCCTTGTTTTTTGTGGATAAAAGATTGCAAACCTGCACAATATAAGTAATGTAGCAGAGTGAATGATAAGACCACCACATCTGGTAGTGGGCCATTTCAGGTCTTACCGTCTTCAGCTTTTCCTTTATGAAAAAAAATGCCAGAATTGTACAAGTCCTGATCTGGCTGGATTTCTGTGTTCTATCTAAAATAGGTCTAAAATTAAATACCTTTTTGTTACCCCTTTCTTTTGGCTTAAATCACATTTTTGTGTGGATAAGCCTTGCTGGATATTAGCATTGCCTTTTCTGTCATGTCAGGTTAATTGACTGAATTTAGTCCCCTAAAAAGGGGTCTCCTGATCCAAAAACGTTCAGTAGGGAGTAAAGAAATGGGATCTAATAGGTAGTACAGTTGTCGCATAATTTTTCATCTTTGTTTTTTTTTCAGGCAGCTTGGGTTAATTAGAAAAAGCTCCATAACTTCAGCAAACGGTGAGAATTCACGGAGACCTGCTTTAAGTAAGTAGCACACTTTCCCCAATGTCATTTTCATTTAGCATGAAAATAGCTTTGCATTACTTCCACAAAAATAACCATAATTTTTTCTTTTTGTATTGCAGAACAAATTTTTGATTATTTGATTATTCTTGACTTTGAATCTACTTGCTGGAAAGATAGTAAACAACACTACAGCCAAGAAATCAGTAAGTGTGGTAACAGTGGTTCAGAGTGCATTAGGAAATGTGACATTTTGGTTACAAGCATAGTTTATTTTAATGTTAGGTATTAAAGGGGGATTTTTATGGGCTCAGCCCATGGCAAGAAAAGTCATGAGAAGGATCTCAATTTGATTTTTCAGGCCAGGGCTGGAGGTGCTGTGAAAGCAACATGGGTGGGGGTGTCATGGATTTGATATACCACCTTAATGTGTTACATCCTAAGCCGTTCACATTTATTAAATGCAGGTACTTTCTCTGTCCCTAGTGAGCTCACAATATCCCCCTAATTCTATAAGTTGCCAAAAACTGTGTGTGTAATTTAATTGAATAACAAACTAATTAGCACTAATAATCGGCTTTTATCAAACAGTTATTGGCACTAATAGATTTAATTGAAATGTATGCATGTAAATTTAGGCACAAGTAGAAGGGGGGCGTTCCTAGCATTTATGTGTGTTGTTATAGAATAAGGGGGGATAAGCACCCAATTTAGGTACATACATTTACACCGCGTTTCAGGTAGTGCAAATGTCCGCACCAAAAGTTAGGCGCGATTCCCAGGTGTAAGTACTATTCTGTGAACCATGCCTAACTTTAAGCGTGGCTGATAGAATAGTGCTTTTTTTCAGCACCATCTATAAAATTCACCCCTATATATTTTGCATTTGAGGCAGTGGAGAGTTAAGTGACTTGCCCAGGATCACAAGGAGGCACAGTGGGAATGGAACCCAGTTCCCCAAGTTCTAAGCCCACTGCATAAACCATTAGGCTAAAGAGCTGGACAAAGAGAGCTATCACCTAATGGTGAAGGGGCAATTCTATAAGGAGCCACCTAGTTGTAGGCAGCAAGAAAGGCATGTAAATGGTTGTACTCTAATCATTTGCATGCACAAATGACCTCTTAGAAAATATGCATCTTGATTTGTTGGCGCATACTTGGCTGGTAAGGTGGGAAGGGTGCACAAGTAATGTATGTAAATTATAAAATAGTTCAATTTCTGCACGACATTCTAGTGCACAACTAAGTTCAACATTTGTACCAGCTATGGGGTAAGTGCTCATACCTTAAATGTAAATTTGTTTTTGACAACTTGTGCTAGTATTGTTTGAGGAAAATTAGGTGCCTTAAGAATACTAGGACTAGAGGGGCATGCGATGAAGCTACAAAGTAGTAAATTTAATACGAATCAGAGAAAATGTTTCTTCACTCAACGGGTAATTAAACTCTGGAATTTGTTGCCAGAGAATGTGGTAAAGGCAGTTAGCTTAGCAGGGTTTAGAAGGGTCTGGACGGCTTCCTAAAGGAAAAGGCCATAGACCATTATTAAATGGTCTATGGACCTCGCGGCACCTTATGCCTGGAATAGACTTCCTGAGCCTGTACGTCTAGCTCCATCTCTACCAGTTTTCAAATCTGTGCTGAAAACCCACCTTTTCACCACTGCTTTTGGGTCCTAGCTACTACTCAATTACCTCCCCTTGTTCCTTCTCACCCAGTACTTCCCTCACCCTTAATTGTCTTGTCTGTCTGTATTAGTTTTAGATTGTAAGCTCTATTGAGCAGGGACTGTCTCTCTATGTCAGGTGTTCAGCGTTGCGTGCGTCTGGTAGTGCTATACAAATGTTAATAATAATAATGAATTGGGAAAATCCACTGCTTATTTCTGGGATAAGCATCATAAAATGTATTGAGCTTTTCTGGGATCTTGCCAGGTATTTGTGACCTGGATTTGCTACTGTTGGAAACAGGATACTGGGCTTGATGGACCTTTGGTCTGTCCCAGTGTGGCAATACTTATGTACTTATTCCTGCTCTAGAATTAGCCTTTGTGTAGCTGGATTTGATGCCCATGAGTATAGGATTTTGGAAGTAACCCTAGGTTATAGCTCCTAGGGAAGCCTATTCCCTTATCTAACTGGGCTAAGTGTATCGGATGGGGAATATAAAACAAGGGGGGAAAACCCCAGGCAGTTGTGAATGAAGGCTAATCCCCCCCCCCCCCCCCCCAAGAAAAAGGTGGATGGTGCAGTGTAGCCAATAATAATTTGACATGTTTTAGAATGTAGCTTTCTGAAACTCTGATTTTTTTTCATAATTATTTATTAATAAGCATGTACAAATACTTGTGTTTTGTTCCTAGTTGAATTTCCTGCAGTTTTGCTAAACACTTCAACTGGAGAGATTGAATCGGAATTTCAGATCTACGTCCAGCCTCAAGAACATCCTTTTCTCTCGGAATTTTGCACAGAATTAACAGGCATAAAACAGGTAGCACAGGGCTCAATAAATCCTGGGCAGTAAGTCACTATGGCACTGAAAAATTGGACCCTGGATTCTGGGATTTTGCCCCTCCCTAATATTGTTGTTCTTGCAGCCTTTGCCAAGACAGACAGAGCAACTGGCTTTTCCTGCAGTACACAGCTCAAACTCACTAAGAGCCAAGTGGCATGGCACACTTGCAGAAAATCCAGTTTCTGCAGTGGAGGCAGCCAGGCAGCATTAGTATAAAGAAACAGTGAGTTAAGGAAGAGGAGTACCTAGCTATAATCTGGAAAATACATCAGCTGAGGGAGAGAAGTGGTGGAAGTGAAGGGGTTCAGACTGCTGGGGATGACTTGGGGGTGGGAGGGATGAGTCTGAGTCAAGCTGTAGAGTGGTAGCCTGATGAAGTCCAGATGAATTGAGCAGGCACTTACAGTTCTTGATGCATTGTATTCCTGACGTTACAGGAGGAGGCGGCTTACATTAAACTAGGGGGTTCTCAACCCAGTCCTCGAGACACACTTAACCAGTCTGGGTTTCAGGATATCCACAATGAATATGCACGAGATACATTTTCATAAAATTGAGGTAGTGCATGCAAATGTATCTCATGCATATTCATTGTGGATATCCTGAAAACCTAACTGGCTAGGTGTGTCCCTAGGACTGGGTTGAGAACCCCTGCATTATACTAATCTCAAAATAACTGGAAACTAGTGCTTTGTCTGACATATTCACCTGTAGCTTGTTCCTTAAAATCCAGGATCAAGTTGATAACGGTCTACCCTTAAAGATCTGCCTGTCTCAGTTTTCTAAATGGATTGAGAAGCTACAGCAGGAGAACCAGTTCACTTTTATTTCTGCTGTTGCAAACGATTCTGTGCCTGGCAGCAGATTGTGTGCTTTTGTAACCTGGTCAGGTAAGAATCCATTTTGTTTTAAAGATGTTTTTCTTAGTGTAGTAATAAGAAACTGTAGGGAAAAGTGTGCCTAAATCAGGTTTGTCACGGTGCATCCAATTCTTCAGCTGAAGATCCTTATTGGAGGCATTCTACACATGGGTGTAGATTCAAGAAAGAGCACCAGAATTTAGATGCTAAGTACAAATTCATGCTGAACCACTATTTTAGAAACATTAGCATAAGTCCACATTTTCCTAGGTGTGAGCAGTTATGCCGTTTCAACTCCTAGTATTCTGTAACCTGTGCGCTTAACCCCTTGGCAGGCCCCTGACCCTCCCATGCACCTCCCACATCCACACACCCTAGAAGTTGTACACCCAACTTCTAGAACAGCAACGAAGGGCAGTTGGGTGTGTAATTGCTAATTGGTGCCAATTTAAGCCAATAATTGACTTATTAACTCCACTTAACAGCCAATTATTAAGTTACACACGCCACTGACCTTATTTTGCATATATAGAATTAGGATGACGGTCATTTAAAATGGCCCTTGTTCGCATTTGTAAAAAAAAATTTCCCGTTGGCTCAAAATTCAGAGCAATTACTAAGTCAAACTGGTACCTGTTTTTACTTATGGGGCTTTTTTCTAAGCAATGGTAGCATTTTTTTTTAGCATGCGCTAAACACTAGAGATGCCCATATATTCCTATGGTTGTCTGTAGCATTTAGCGCGTGCCAAAAATGTCACCGTGGCTTAATAAAAGATCCCATTAGTTTGACAAAGTTACTCCATGAGCATGTATTTTTCTAGTAATCTAGAAACAAACTTTGTAATCATAATTTGAGATCATGATTGTAAATCTTACTGATGGTTCCCGCGTTTGTTAGCGGAAGGAGTGTTTAGAAATTGCAGTTCAAAACTGTAAATGAACAAAATTGGAGAAGCTTCCATTTAAAACAGCAAACTCCCTGACTGAATAAGAGACTTTGATGTTAAGCACAGTTTTTCATATCCTTCTTACACTTCTGGGATCCGACCTCTACATTTTACGAGCAAGATTTGAGATTCTGATCTGGACTAGGTAATATTTTTGGCTCTTTTTCTGTAGGGAACTTTTGGCAGGTGCTGAGTTGTTTGGTGGTTTTATGACATCGCTTAGTAGTTGTCAGGAGAATAGACCCACTCATCCTTCTCCGGAGTGACACCGTACGCTCTGTCACTATATGGTAACAGATGCTTGAGCTTCAAGACTGTTTTACATGCTGAAATTTCGATGTTTCAGAGAGAACACTAAGGAGAAATTAGATCTTACCTGCTAATTTGCTTTCCTTTAGTCCCTCCGGACCGGACCAGGATTGGACTGATGGGTTGTGCTCGCCTACCAGCAGGTGGAGACTGAGAAAAACTCTGACTCTAGAGAGCCAATAGGAGCCCTGGCCATGTGACCTTAGCCTCAGTATTTGAATAACAAAGCAGGAAAGAAAGAAAGAAAGACCATCTGTGCCGTATGGAATCCTAGCAGCCACAAAGCACTCGGCAATGCCAAGTATCAGAGCTCACCAACAACTCTTACCAGAGAAGTGGTATGGCCCGATTTGTACTACAGCTCACCAGCAAACATCACCAGAGAAGTGGTATGGCTCCCTTGTATTATAGCTCACCAGCAACTCTCACCAGAGAAGTGGTATGGCTCACTTGTCTTATAGCTCACCAGCAACTCTCACCAGAGAAGTGGTATGGCTCACTTGTCTTATAGCTCGCCAGCAACTCTCACCAGAGAAGTGGTATGGCTCACTTAAAGTTTCACATATATATACTAGCATGGCTTACTTAAAGGTTCACATATATATATACCAGCAATTGGGTACCCCAGCAACTCTCACCAGAGAAGTGGTATGTCCCTTTTGTAGGAAAGCTCACCAGCAACTCCTACCAGAGAAGTGGTATGGCTCACTTGAATTAGAACTCACCAGCAACTCTCAGCACAGAAGTGCTAAGGACCTCAAAGTTCTATACATATATAGATATATAAATATATACATACATATATAGATAGATATATAAATACATACATACACATATATTCCAGCAACTGAACCTACCAGCAACTCCGACCAGAGACGTGGCATGGTCCACTTAAAGTTCTATCTATGTACAAGCTACTTTTTTTTTTTTTTTTTTTAATACCCCGTTGAAAAAGTGACAAAATATGGGAGGGGCCTGGTCCGGTCCGGAGGGACTAAAGGAAAGCAAATTAGCAGGTAAGATCTAATTTCTCCTTCCTTAGCGTCCCTCCGGACCGGACCAGGATTGGACTGATGGGAAGTACCAAAGCAGTAACCTTAAGGGAGGGACCCTTTCAAACCCCTAAGCATCTCCGAGTTGCATAGATCATCTCCTGGCGACAATGAACATGTAGAGTGTATATCAATCAAAAGAGAATGAAGATAAGCTCAAAATGGCACCGTACAAAATGTGCACCTAGTGCACCAAAAATCGCTGTGCGAAGGAAAGAACCCCGCTTCTCAAGATGGAGCATATGTTATAACACTCTCAGGAAATGGTCCCCCAGTGAGTAGACAAATAGAAGGTATGAATTCCTTAATACGTCGAGATATAGTGAGGCCGAAACAACGGCAACCTTACCTTGACTAGAAGTACCAAAAGGAAGGACCAAATAGCTTGTAACAGCTCTCTAAATATATAAGATCTGTTTTAATATGTAAAGCATATATAAAGCATATAATTTCCTGTGATCTTGAACGCCAGTACAAGAGTCCAGACCAGTAAGAAAAAAGTGATTGGAAAAGATGAAAAATGGGAAACTAAGGTAGAGTGAAAAAGAAATACCCAGGTGAAGAAGTACCTCTTACCTAGACGTACTAGCTGATTGGAAAAAAAGAAAACCTGTATGAGAGAAACTTGCAGTCCTGACCCTGCTAGCTGAAGCCATGGCTACTAACAACAGTGTCTGAAAGGAGAAAGAAACCTTAAAGGAAACAAGATGATTTTGAATTATCGTGCGAAGAAGAATAACACCCTGTCCCTCTGACAATGTCACTAAGGCACAGAGGCTAAAAGCTGAGAAGAGAATACTGCAACTACAAAAGATGCCATCCTGCTTAGCAAGGCTGAATGCCTGTCCCAGACTGAGAGCATGCACCAGCCTGAGCAAGAGAGAAACAAAGAGGCCGGACTGGGGAAGAGAGAAGGTCCTCTAGAGAAAACCCCCTCGGCTCCATAAAAAGTCAAGATGACAACCTAAAAGGCAGCCTGGTATATCTGCAAGGAAAAAAATAAAAAAAAACATAAGGGTTACGCCCCTGAGATCCAAATATCTAAGCGAAATGGCCGACCTGAAGAGAAGGCCACCATGCCAGAAGGGGATGGCATGCTACAGGGCTGGTCAGATGGTAGATCCATACAAATGACTCCCCTTGAATAAAACAGACATCAGCCATGAAATAAACCAAACGTCAGTGCGGATGTGAACCCACCTAGGAGGCAGGACGATTAGAGTCAGAGTGAGAACCGAAGCTGGGCCTCCCCGATGACATCTCACTGCACTGTTCGCTAGATTACCCCTTAGGCAGCTTACAGAGAAAAGTGAAAACATGCAAAAATAAAATGACATACATGTCAATCATGTAAAGGGGGGCACATGCAAGCCCTGTAAAGAAACAGAATGACCAGATAGTAGAACTGTCCGAGGAAAGGATGTACCTTCAATACACAAGAAGACCAGAGACCTACCAGGGGCCTCAATATGTAGCCTAAGAAGGCAACAGACCTACCAGGAGACCGAAGACCATTCTGAAAGAACATAAGCTAGAAACAGTCCTGCCAGAGAGCAGGATTGAGTCTTTGAAGTAACCTAAGATGATAACAGTCCTATGAGAGTACAGAAAGAGCATTCCAGACTAACATAACATGGCAACAATGCTGACCAAAGACAGAGTGCTCAGAATAAAATGCTAGCCCTCAGGGATACCTCCTTGCTCCGAGAGCGACTGACAGTCCCCTAGTTGCAAAGTAAAGAGACCACATGGTAGTCCTGGAAGTAACAACCAAATGCCAGGAGGAATGTCCTACTCAACTAATGCTGACAAGAAGAGCAGCAGTCTCGGGGAAAAAAACAAAAGGGAAGCTGCAAATGCTTCAGAACACTCAAAAAGATAAAGAGCACGGGAGTGCAGCTCATGAGACTGCAAAAGGCAATTGCCCAGGGAAAAAACCTTGCAACTATGTCGCATGTAACCCCAAAATATTGTGGAGACTGCAAAATATTTAGACGACTCTTGACCACCAGTACTAGGCATCCTGAGAACCAAAAAATTGCACTTCTCGGTCTGCGACTTGCTGACTTGTCGACAAGAGGTTTTTTTTTTTGTTGTTTTGTTTTGTTTTTTTAAATAGCTAGCTGACTCGCCATGAGTGAAGAAGAATCTCCCCTTTTCTGAGGGGTAGCATAACTATGATGAACTTTTAGAGACTGGAAAACAGTGTTGTGAAGGGACATTATTGCGCATTGTGAGCTGGTCACCCTTCCAGGACCCAGCCCGGGCGGACCCTGCTTAGCTTCCTTCACACCGGGCTCTATCCTTCTCAGAAACTCTCCTAAGAGAAATATGCAGAAAAGTTTGTATCAAAAAATGTGCTGCCCGAAGCTTCACTATGGATCGAAGGCTTTCATGAAAAAGACTTGAGACTTTGAGAGCGCTCTTGACAGCACTTAGAATTGAAATAGGAGGAAGGAAAATTCCTTCTTAGGAACTAGGTTCTTGTGATAAAGATTTGAGACATTGAGAGTGCGCATGACGGCAGTGAGATTCCAAATAGGAGGAAGGGAGATCCATTCTTAGGAACTAGAAATTAAAATTGCATTCGGAAGAATCAAGAGAGAAAATGGTCTAAGATCCAAGAGTCTATGTAGGGAGACCCCTACTTCACATGCCTTGCCGTGAGAGCGATAGAGAAAGGAGGCGAAATGAAAAGCATAACCATCTAAAAATAAAACCGCAAGAACTCCTGGACAGAGGAAATAAGAAGATGACTGTCATGTAAGAGTAGCCTGCAACTATGATTTCATGACACAAAGTTAAACAGGTGAGAGTGGCATGTACCTATGATAACATCCTTACTGCCCCCATGCCTGTGGAAGAACAAACGTATAGCTAACATATAGGAAATATCCTGGTATGGAAAGCAACCTTTCGAAAAATGCTACCTATAACAAAAAAAACACAACTGTGAACTACCTTCCCACAGTCACATTGGAGCCGACTCTGTGGGTGCTTGAGCACCCCCGATATTGAGAAAAACTCATGTATATGTCCAGGGAGGGGTCATTTTCATTGGACTTAGCACCCCCAATAATTTTGAAAAGTTGGCTCCTAGCCCACAGACAAACGCCACCCGAGATTATAAAGAAACAAACATCAAACAGGCTGGCCAAGTAATGTATATATAGTGGGACACAGACATACAGGAGTCCCAGAAAGAGAAATAAATTACTAAAACTGGGACCTGCACCCAGTTCTGTAGCCCACCTTTTGATGCTGCTTTTAACTCCTAACCCTTATTCACTCTGTTCAGGACCCTTATTTTAAACCTGCTCACTTTAAAATCTCCTTATCTCTTGTTTGTTCTGTCTGACCTAATGAGATTGTAAGATCTGAGGAGCAGGGACTGTCTCTTCATATTCAAGTGTACAGCGCTGCGTTTTTCTAGTAGCGCTTTAGAAATGATAAATAGTAGTCGTAGCAGCTTCAGAGACTGTAGTGCTGACTATTAGGCTACAGCAACCAACTACTCAACATTAAAAACATAAAAAGCAAAGAAATGACCCCCCTAAAGAACATAGGCGACTCCTGAGAAAGATCAGCCCCAAACGGCCCGAAGACGGCGAACGAGAAAGTCCCGACGCACCCCCCAGCGGCGCACAATATTCACAGGAGCCGGAAGAGGAGATCCCCGACGCTGGCATACAGCGCGTCTCAGCTTCTCGGACATGACGGTAACGCGCGTGCGCGTGCACGCGCGTACCCGATTCGCGCCAAAATCTCTTTTTTTTTTTTTTTTTTAAGCCCTGCTCCGCCGAACAAACCGCTAAGGGAAGAACACAAACGGCAGTGCTAAATAAAATACAGCTCAACTCAGAGGGCTGAAAACAAAATGCTGCCGCTTACTCTTTTTTTTATTTTTTTACACAGCTGACTCACAGCATTCCCATGCAATCAAACGGAGCTGTCTGCTCATTCAGTCAGTGGGGACAAGTTGTCTAATTTTTTTTTTTTTTTTAACACCTAAACTCCTCCAAATTACTGCTGCCTCTTTTTTTTTTTTTTTAACCAGCTAGATAATATATAGACACCTAAAACAGCAACCAGAGCTGCCTGCTTGTTAAAGTAATGGGGAAAACTCTGCTGAAGAGTAATAGAACAACACATAACTGTCTGCTCGTTAGAAGCCGGGGGATGTAGCTTGCTCCTTAAAATGCTTATAAGATTTAACTTTCTATAGTGGCTGCCTCTCCCAAAGACATACACCTTTCTAAACAAAGGGTAGTCCTTCCCAGCTATGTATGGGAGATGGGGAGGAAGGGGGGAGGGACCCGGAGACATCCGAGTTTGACACCCCCAGAGGCTGTAAAAGAAAGGAAAAGAAGTCCCTACCTGACCAGCGTCTAACAGAGAATTCCTAGGCACAGAAGAAGAGGTAGCAATGTTGTTCTTATTGTAAACCTCTAAAAGAGAAAGAGAGAGACTAATGGGCTCGCTTCCTACCTGCTGGGAGACTGAGAAAATACTGAGGCTAAGGTCACATGGCCAGGGCTCCTATTGGCTCTCTAGAGTCAGAGTTTTTCTCAGTCTCCACCTGCTGGTAGGCGAGCACAACCCATCAGTCCAATCCTGGTCCGGTCCGGAGGGACTAAAGGAAAGCAAATTAGCAGGTAAGATCTAATTTCTCCTTAGTGTTCTCTCTGAAACATCGAAATTTCAGCATGTAAAACAGTCTTGAAGCTCAAGCATCTGTTACCATATAGTGACAGAGCGTACGGTGTCACTCCGGAGAAGGATGAGTGGGTCTATTCTCCTGACAACTACTAAGCGATGTCATAAAACCACCAAACAACTCAGCACCTGCCAAAAGTTCCCTACAGAAAAAGAGCCAAAAATATTACCTAGTCCAGATCAGAATCTCAAATCTTGCTCGTAAAATGTAGAGGTCGGATCCCAGAAGTGTAAGAAGGATATGAAAAACTGTGCTTAACATCAAAGTCTCTTATTCAGTCAGGGAGTTTGCTGTTTTAAATGGAAGCTTCTCCAATTTTGTTCATTTACAGTTTTGAACTGCAATTTCTAAACACTCCTTTTTTTTTTTTTTTTTTTTTCCCCAGCAAGTTCAACCATTTGCTCGGAATGGACACCTGATTCACCGGCCCGTAATTTCATGGATCTCCCCAATCCTCGTACCATGGTCATGCCTCCTCCCTCACTGAGATGTACCAAACCCACACCCATTAGATACGAATGCTGGGTTTGATGGACTTTTGGTCCTTCCCAAGACGACAATACCTATGTACCTATGCCCATTAGACATGAATGCTGGGCTTGATGGCCTTTTGGTCTTTCACAGCAGAACAATACTTATTTACCTAAGACATAGTGGCACAGGAAGTGAGATCCCTTCCAAGTGAAAGGAGGCTCTGGAGAGAGGGCGCATAGAATAAAAATGAAAAAGGACAGACTTGTAAAATACTTTTACCAGAGAAGAAGAATTTGTGCCGCCGCTACTTAGAAAAGGCGGAGGAGACAAGACTATATGAATTCAAGAAAGCTTGAAACAAGAACATAAGACCTCGGGATAGTAGATGGTATGTACAGTGGTGGAAATAAGTATCCGATCCCCCGCCGACCCTGCAAGCCCGCCCACCGACAAAGACACGAGCAGCCCACAACCGAAGGGCAGGCCACCGGCAACAGTGAGAGACAGCACACCACAAACCAAATCCGGAAAATCACACCGTGGAAAGCACACGAACCCACTTGCATTCTGCAGAGGGAAACAAGCACTCAATCCCTCTGGCAAACAAGACCTAATACTTGGTGGCAAAACCCTTGTTGGCAAGCACAGCGGTCAGACGTCTTCTGTAGTTGATGATGAGGTTTGCACACATGTCAGGAGGAATTTTGGTCCACTCCTCTTTGCAGATCATCTCTAAATCATTAAGAGTTCTGGGCTGTCGCTTGGCAACTCGCAGCTTCAGCTCCCTCCATAAGTTTTCAATGGGATTAAGGTCTGGTGACTGGCTAGGCCACTCCATGACCCTAATGTGCTTCTTCCTGAGCCACTCCTTTGTTGCCTTGGCTGTATGTTTTGGGTCATTGTCGTGCTGGAAGACCCAGCCACGACCCATTTTTAAGGCCCTGGCGGAGGGAAGGAGGTTGTCACTCAGAATTGTACGGTACATGGCCCCATCCATTCTCCCATTGATGCGGTGAAGTAGTCCTGTGCCCTTAGCAGAGAAACACCCCCAAAACATAACATTTCCACCTCCATGCTTGACAGTGGGGACGGTGTTCTTTGGGTCATAGGCAGCATTTCTCTTCCTCCAAACACGGCGAGTTGAGTTCATGCCAAAGAGCTCAATTTTTGTCTCATCTGACCACAGCACCTTCTCCCAATCACTCTCGGCATCATCCAGGTGTTCACTGGCAAACTTCAGACGGGCCGTCACATGTGCCTTCCGGAGCAGGGGGACCTTGCGGGCACTGCAGGATTGCAATCCGTTATGTCGTAATGTGTTACCAATGGTTTTCGTGGTGACAGTGGTCCCAGCTGCCTTGAGATCATTGACAAGTTCCCCCCTTGTAGTTGTAGGCTGATTTCTAACCTTCCTCATGATCAAGGATACCCCACGAGGTGAGATTTTGCGTGGAGCCCCAGATCTTTGTCGATTGACAGTCATTTTGTACTTCTTCCATTTTCTTACTATGGCACCAACAGTTGTCTCCTTCTCGCCCAGCGTCTTACTGATGGTTTTGTAGCCCATTCCAGCCTTGTGCAGGTGTATGATCTTGTCCCTGACATCCTTAGACAGAACACTAAGAGGATATTTGTTATCGATTTGAACCATTTGCTAATATCAACTTTATGATTCTATTGGGGGAGGGGAAGGCCTTTTTAGGGTTGAAAGCATCGGTATCATAATTGTACATACCAAGATTGCATTGTATAATTGCACATTTGATATTGGCAAGGCAAGTTGCTGAGAGCCCTGTTTATGATGCCAGGGTTTAAACATGAAGAAGTGGATCCTGGGCAGATAACAACACTGGACCTTGTTGGGCAGACTGGGTGTACCGTGCAGATCTTTATCTCTGACATTTACTATGTTACATAGAAACCGGCTGTGTGAAAACTTTCCACTCTTCCCTGAGAGGTGGTGCTCCTAGGAGTGCATTTAGGTTGGGGGAGGAAAAGCATTTTCATAGATTGTATTTTCAAATATTCACATCTACTTTTCAAGCCCAAATCTACCTGCAGAAAAAGCAGATGGAAATGACTGCGTGCACCTCATTCCCCCGGAGAATTGATGTAAAGCCCTTAGTTTAAAAAATATGCATGGTCTTTGTTCCAGTGTGGACAATTAAAAAATGTCCCCCTTTCTAAACATACTGCACAAAACACCTGCAGCTCGATATGAATATTTGCCCTGTTTGTTCTTATCTTTTCAAACAGTAGTATAATGCAATCTGCAATCTAGTTTTGTATAAACAAAGCATTCTGAGAACTAAGCCTGGACCTGTTTTTGTGATTGCTTGTGCAGACTGGGATCTGGGTGTTTGTTTGCAGTATGAGTGTAAGAGGAAACAGCTGAGAAAGCCAGATATCCTCAATTCATGGATTGATCTCAGAGCAACTTACAAAGTGAGTGTGACAGTGGTAAGAAATGGTACAGAAATCATTCTGCCTAAAAAGAAGTTTAAAAGAAATCTGTGTACTGAGTTTGTATAGCATGAAGTTTACATCTCCTAAGAAATATGTAAGGAGCAGACTCTGAAAACAAGAGCCTACATTGTAAATGAAAATTAAGATAGAAGAGGCATAAAAGCTCAAGTATACTTGTCATTGACTGACAGCATCTGCAGAAAAATACTTCTTTTGACTCTTATAGTCTGTGTTCCACTCAGTAGTTTAAAACTGCACACGGCAATAAGTACTCATTTTCTCTCAGAAATAATAGCTACAACCTCATTATTTCCACAGTTTTTGTTAAATAGAGGCTGGGTCCCCACTTCCGTTCAAAAGAAAATGCTAAATATTTTAAAGGTGTTTTGAAGTCCTGCACAGTGATCTCTCTCCCCTCACCAGCAGTGTTTACAGTTGGTCCTGCCACGATGCCATAGGTACACTGCTCCTTAATAACGTAACTTTGGTCTGTGCATCACCTCCCATTCCTGCAGTTTGGAAATGAATTACCAGCAAGGATGACAAAAGTGAGATGCTTTATTCTGCATCCCTGCTTTTGCTTGTTGAAGCACAGGTCTGAAAAGGACTGTCCCCAATTTGCTGTACATTGACCATCATCAAATTGGATTAGTGTGTGATGTCGCTTAAGCCATCGTAGCTAAAATTCTCCTTCCCTTTTTTTAATTGTTAGCTTTGTTGTAGGGGAAAATAGTAACAGTCCAAAGTATAAAACAGATGTGCATCTTTGACGGGAATAAAACACATGCAACTATGTGTTGTAGATATATTGTACACAGAGGGGCAGAGTTTTCTTTTAGTCCCCCTGTATTTCTGTTTTCAGAGCAGTCATGAAACAACCAGGTACCGTAGGTGCCAAATCTTTCCTTGATGACTGATAAAAGAGGCAATTAGGAAAATTAGTTTTTAATTTTTTTTTAATTGCATTTCAAGCCCACCATCTTCCTGACTCATTGGCCCTGCAAAGCTGTTTAGTATCCAATTATGTCAAGACTTTAATATAAATGTGGAAAGACAAATACAAGCTTTAATTATCAAACACTGGTAAAATAATTATAACAACTATGAACTTTTAGCATAAGCATAACAGAATCCCAAATTCCTTTATGGTATTTCCTGCTGTTTTGGTTTACAAAATACAGTATATCAAGCAAACGAAGAAATATTAACATCAACATCCCCTCTCTGCAAATGCAAGCATGTGTCTTGAAATAACCAAAAATGGAAACCAGTGGCACTTTGGATCCCTTCCATTTTGGGCACAGTGGGATTTAAGATTTGCCGTTTTATGTACTGAGATACATCTCTGACTTCTGAGTTGTGTAGCCTGAGCCCACAGCAGCAGAGACACAGATCACATTGCTCATGATGTTTTTACTGACACGTGATGTTTTTTTACTAACAGTTGACAACCCTGATCTCTTCCTATCCACGATCTTCTCCATCCTCAGCTAGATGTTAGTACCATGTGCGGGTTGTTGGCATGAGGCTTTTGGTTGTTCCTGCATCCAAGTCACTAGTGACCACATTGTATAGGTGTTTAGTTTGGCTCGCAGTTGCAGGTCAGGATATGAGTAGTAAGCTTTGTACTATGGAACTTCCTTAACTTCAGGTTTCCCAAGAGAAGGAATTGTAGAATGATACGTGCCTTCACATGCCTTAAGGGGGTATTAGGAGTTAGTGGACATGCAGCCAAATATTTTTGTTTACTTTCTCATGTCATTTATAGGACTTTTTGTTTTTATTACTTTTTTTGTTTGTTTTTCATGGGCACTATCGTAACAGGGCATACTATTTGTGACAGGAATCAGAATTTTGTTTTTGCTGTTTTGGGCAATAAATAACGTGGGCAATGCAAACATCCCTGTTAGGAATGTAGAGCGATATGGCTCATTTCAAAGGGTCTAATTTTTGAGAGGGTAGACAGGAGGATTTTATCAGAATTTGATCCAATGGAACACTTGGAGCCCTGTTTACTAAGCTGTGCTAGTATTTTTAGCGCGCTCTAAGCATTAGCGTGCGATATCTGTGTAGATGCCCATAATATTTCTGTTGGCGTCTACATGGTTAATGCACGCTAATTTTTAGCACTCGCTAAAAACACTAGCCTATCTTAGTAAACAGGGCCCTTAGTTTTGCACTGGCATTTTTCTCTTTGAAAATCGTGAGATGTTTCATTGCTAAATTTTTAGTAATTCTGCAAAGCTTTTAATATACATGTTCCCTTAATTTTTTTTTATTGTTTTCAGCTTTTCTACCACAGAAGACCTAAGGGACTAAACGGTGCATTGCAGGATCTAGGAATTAAATTCTCTGGACGAGAGCATTCTGGTAAAGATATAGAAAAATTAGGTGGTTGATATTGAACAAGCTGATAAGGTTAGTCATTGCAGTGGTGAACGCTGGAGTTAAGTAAGTGCCTGTGACCCTAATTAAAATTTCTTAGCCCAAGGTGAGTATGTTAATGAAATCAAGGCCAAATATATTATCAGTGGACCCAATAATAAGGAGATAAACTGCCTGGTCCAAAAATGAATTCTAATGGTCTCCTGTTCCTTGTTACTTGCTGTTCTTTTGGAACCAGGACTGGGACCTGGTACCTGGTACCATAAGTCCTCGCTCACCAGTCCCCAGTGATTTCCTTATCTACAAATAGTCATTGCAGTGACAGTCTTTGACTGGGTGCCATGCACCAAGGCTCCTTCTGGAACCCAGCAGTCATAGGTCCTGCATTTGGCCACTAGGTTTCAGCTTTAAGAATGGCCACAACTTCTCTCCCTTGGGGTTGTTTTCACAGTTTCATCAGTTCCAGCTTCCAGGCCGGCCCAAGAGACTACTGGAATTTAAGTAAAAGATAGTAACACAGTAAGGGGGTAGTTCTCTATAGGTCATCTAAAATTAGGTGCTAGGATGAAGCTCGCTAAGCCTAAGGGTGAATCCTATCGGCAGTTTCCTCAGCAACCCTCCAGACCGGTCAAGACGCTTGGGTTATGCATGCCTACCAGCAGAGGGAGACTGAGAAAACTAACTTCAAACTGAGTACATATAACCTGTGCTAGCCCTCTATCTCCAGTATTTTCTCAGTCTCAGCAGAGGGTAGACATGCAGCTGTGCAGCTTGTCCGGTCTGGCAGGATTTAGGTCCATTTTGTGAGACTAGTTTATTTTCAGTTGTTTCTAAGGAGAAGTTGGTGAAAGATCAGTTGATCCCTGTGCCTGGAACTCTGTGGTGTGCAAGGGGTTGGTAGGTCCGGTGGGGCCTACCATTGTCCCCTCTGGGGTGTCACACCCGGGTGGCCGGGTCCCTCCCCCGACTGGCTCTCCCGTTTTGGGCAGCTTTGTGCCTCGGCTGCAGTGTTAATCCTGCAGCCTTGAGTGCCATTCAGATTATAGCAGCAGGGCTCAAATAAAGTTAAAAAAAAAAAAAAAAAAAAAACACCTCGTGTGGAGAGCTGCAGCAGCTGCACTCCGGGGTTTCCGGAGTTGTTCAGCCGGTCTGGGAGAGCTGGGCCAGTGATTCAGCGCCGGTGAGTGTTATTTCTTGATTTTTACTTCGCCGGTAGTAATCAGCTGTTTAAGAGGCGCGAGTATGTCGGGGAAGTTTCTTCGTTGCCGGCTGTGCGCGCGTCGGGGTGTTGAAGCGGCTGGCGGTCCCTGCCGCTTTTGTGGAGAGCCCAAGGCCTCATCTCCCGCGCCTCCGGTGTTAGCAGCGGAGATTCCTTCTGCGGGAGCGCAGGAGGGTGGTGCGGCTCAGTTTGGCGCTTCAACGGCGGTCCCGATTTTGGCGGGAACCGCCGCCATCTTGGATTCGGGTCTTTTGGGTGCTGAGACGGTCGTGGGACCGCAGCCTTTCCCGATTTCGAGTCCCGCTGGGGGGGAAGCCTCGGGCAGCATGGGGTTCCCTCCAGAGTTTGTTTGGAGTTTGTTTCAGGCTTGGAAGGCGGGCCCATCGGGTGCGGAGTCCCTTAGTCCAAGGTTGGGGGGGGCTACCGCTAAAAGACCGCGAGTGGAGTGCTCTGAAGATGTAGAGGTCTTTTCTCCTCCAGACTCGGAGGGTGATTTTAGCCCCCTGGAAGAGGAAGAGGGGTCGGTGGCAGGGCAGGATGGGGACCTGTCTTTGCCGGGGGAGGACCCCTCGGTGGTTAGAATTTTTCACAGGGATGAATTGTCGGAACTCATTGAGCAGGTGTCTGCCACTTTAAGGTTTGATTCTGCGGCAGCTCTCATTGGGGATGGGAAGCAGGTGGATCCTTTGGTTAAGGGGATCAGGCGGGTCTCTCGCTCCTTTCCTATGAATGCGGACTTGAGAGATATGATCTCGCAGGAGTGGCAGTCGCCGGAGGCTCAGTGTAAGGTAGCTCGGGCTATGGCCAAGCTCTATCCCCTTCCTCAGGAGGACAGAGAGTCTCTCAGGCCTCCGACGGTGGATGCCGTGGTTACGGCAGTGACTAAGGCTACTGCTATTCCAGTGGATGGGGGGGCCGCGTTGCGGGACCCTCAGGATAGGAAATTGGAGACCTTCCTAAAGCGGAGTTTTGATCTGTCTGCCTTGGCGCTGCAAGCGTCTGTTTGTGGAGGTCTGGTGGCGCGGGCTTGTTTTCGTTGGGCGGAGAGGCTCCTGGATGGCCCGCAGGCTGATAGGGCTGCTCTGGTTCAAGATCTGGCCAAGTTGGAGATGGGGTCGTCGTTCTTGGCGGATGCACTGTACGATTTGTTGAGGGCATCGGCTAAGAACATGACTTTTGCCGTGGCGGCTCGGCGGGCCCTGTGGTTGCGGGGCTGGGTGGCTGATGCCGCTTCCAAGACTAAACTTTGTTCCCTCCCCTTTAGAGGCTCTTTGCTTTTCGGGGAGGAATTGGATAAATTGGTGAAGGGTCTTGGTGATGCTAAGGCGCCGCGGCTTCCTGAGCTTCGTCCCAAGGTGTCTAAGGGGGCAGCAGGACGGGGGCGTTTTCAGGAGGCTCGGCGGTATCGACCCGGTAGGTCTTCTGGGGGGACTAGGGGTCGGTTTTTCCAGAGAACCCAGTCCTTTCGAGGTGGCCGTCGCGGGGGGCGAGGCTCCTCTTCGGGAGCGTCCGGTACGTCCCGTGTATCTCAATGATGGTTTGGGGACCCAGCCTCTGGTTCGCGTGGGGGCTCGCTTACGCTTGTTTTACCAGAGGTGGGTCCATATCACGTCAGACCAGTGGGTACTGCAGATAGTGCGAGACGGGTACGCCCTAGAATTCGACAGTCCCCTCTCCGACTTCTTTCTCGTGTCTCCCTGTCATTCAAGAGGCAAGGCGAGAGCAATAAGGGACACTCTGTCGCGTCTCATCGGTTTAGGGGCGGTGGTACCGGTCCCCAGGTTAGAAAGAGGTACGGGCTGTTACTCCATTTATTTCGTGGTGCCCAAGAAGGAAGAAGGTGCCTTCCGGCCCATTTTAGACCTCAAAAAGGTCAATGCGGCCCTAAAGGTTCCCTCCTTTCGGATGGAGACTTTGCGCTCAGTGATTGTAGCGGTGCAAGAAGGAGAGTTTCTGACGTCTCTGGACCTGACAGAGGCTTACTTACACATTCCCATCCTAGAGGCGCACCAGCGTTTTCTTCGCTTTGTGGTCTTAGGGAGGCATTTTCAGTTTTGTGCACTACCTTTCGGTCTGGCGACTGCGCCTCGCACCTTCTCCAAGGTGATGGTTGTGGTGGCGGCGGCGCTGCGCTTGCAGGGCATTTTGGTGCATCCATATCTGGACGACTGGTTGATTCGGGCCAAATCAAGGTCAGAGAGCGAGGAGGCCACCGGCCGTGTGGTGACCTTCTTGCAGTCGCTCGGTTGGGTGGTCAATCTGGCAAAGTGTCACCTGGTGCCTTCCCAGTCTCTGGAGTATCTGGGAGTTCGCTTCGACACGAAGAAGGGCCGGGTGTTTTTGACAGCTCCTCGCATCTCCAAGCTGCAGGGACAGATCAGGCGGCTCCGAGCACAGAGAGCGCCTTCGGCTCGGGCGTATCTTCAGGTGTTGGGTCTGATGGCAGCAACAATAGAGGTGGTTCCTTGGGCCAGGGCCCATATGAGAGAGTTACAGAGAGCCTTGTTGTCTCGTTGGTCCCCTCAGTCTCAGGACCTGGAGGAGAGGTTCCCTCTGTCGGGGGTTGCCCTTCGCAGCCTTCGCTGGTGGCTACACTCTCCGAATCTGGTGAAAGGAATGCCGCTGGACTCTCCCACTTGGACGGTTCTGACCACGGATGCGAGTCTCTCGGGCTGGGGAGCGCATTGCCTGGGGCAGGTAGCTCAAGGACTTTGGACGGTGGAGGAAGCATCGTGGTCCATCAATCGCCTGGAGACTCGAGCAATTCGGTTGGCTCTTCGGTCCTTTCACAGCCTGATAGAAGGCAAGGCAGTCAGGGTTCTTTCCGACAATGCCACGGCCGTCGCTTATGTAAATCGGCAGGGGGGAACGAAGAGCCAAGCGTTAGCTGTGGAGGCGGCGGAGTTAATGTTGTGGGCAGAAGCTCATCTGCAGAGCATCTCGGCGGGCCACGTGGCAGGGGTGGACAACGTGAGCGCGGATTTCCTAAGCAGACACACGTTAGACCCCGGAGAGTGGTCCCTCCATCCCTCAGTGTTCAATCGACTGGTGTTGGCATGGGGGCGGCCGGTGCTGGATCTCATGGCATCGGCCGACAACGCTCAGGCCCCTCGCTTCTTCAGTCGTCGAAGAGATCCTCGGGCCGAGGGCATCGACGCGTTAGTGCTCCCGTGGCCGACTCAGCAGTTGCTTTATGTATTTCCGCCATGGCCGCTGGTGGGCCGCGTGGTGCAGCGGATCGGGCACCATGCAGGTCTAGTGGTTCTGATTGCGCCCAATTGGCCTCGACGTCCGTGGTACGGAGACCTGGTTCGGTTATTGGTGCAGGATCCCATTCCGTTGGGCTCCAGGGTGAGATTGGTTCAGGGGCCGATCGAGATGGCCGACCCTGCTCCATTCTCGCTTACGGCCTGGCTCTTGAGAGGCTCAGATTAAGGAAGAAAGGTTTTTCAGCCAGGGTAATTGATACCATGCTGCGTTCTCGTAAGAGGTCTACTTCTTTGGCTTATGTGCGGGTGTGGCGCATTTTTGAGAACTGGTGTCAAGAGCGGCAGTATGTTCCTCTACGGGTTTCCATCGCGGAAGTTTTGGAGTTCCTGCAGGACGGTCTGGACAGGGGGCTCTCGCTCTCTTCCCTGAAAGTGCAGGTTTCAGCGTTGTCTTGTTTCCGTGGAAAGATTCAGGGGATTTCCTTGGCGGCTTCGCCGGACGTGGGGCGGTTCTTGAAAGCTGTCAAGTTGCTTCGTCCACCTCGTCGGCCGACGGTTCCGCCTTGGGATTTGAATTTGGTGTTGGAGGCTCTGGTGGGTCCTCCGTTTGAACCGTTGGCGTCCATCTCGTGTAAAGATCTTACGTTAAAGACAGTGTTTCTGGTGGCCATTGCTTCGGCGCGTAGAATTTCGGAGCTACAGGCTTTGTCTTGTAGAGAGCCTTTTCTCTCCTTGGCTAAGGAGAAAGTGACTTTGCGGACAGTTCCTTCGTTTGTTCCTAAGGTGGTATCCTCCTTTCATGTTAATCAGGTGATTTCGTTACCAGTGTTGGGGGATAGGTCGGGTGATCTCTCTCAACGCCGTTTGGCTAAGTTAGATGTTCGACGCATTTTTGCGGTCGTATTTGAGCAGAACGCAGGACTTCCGAGCGTCGGATCGTTTGTTCATTTTGTATGGAGGTCCCAGAAAGGGGGAAGCGGCTTCCAAGGCCACTTTGGCTAGATGGTTAAAGGAGACTATTGCCTCGGCGTATTTGTTGAAACGTCGGGCAGTTCCCTCGGTACTGAAGGCACACTCTACTCGGGGGGTAGCCGCCTCTTGGGCGGAAAGTAGTTTTATTCCCCCTCAGGACATTTGTAAGGCGGCGGTGTGGTCGTCCATTCATTCTTTTGTAAAGCATTATAGAATTGATGTGCAGGCAAAAGAGGATGCTCGGTTTGGAGCGGCTGTGTTGTCTTCTGCTTTTCGTGGGTCCCACCCTTAATGTGTCTACTGCTTTGGTACTTCCCAAGCGTCTTGACCGGTCTGGAGGGTTGCTGAGGAAGGTGAAATTAGGCCTTACCTGCTAATTTTCTTTCCTCTAGACCCTCCAGACCGGTCAAGAGCCCACCCTGGTTCGTATCAGAAGTAATTCAGCAAAAGTAATTTTCAGCCGGGTCAGTTATCAGAAGTATTTTGAGCCGTGTTCTGCTATGTCTGTTCATTTGATATTCAGTATGGTCGGAGACATTTTCTTTGACTCTAATGTTCTGCAGAGTGGGACGCCTGAGCGTTTCATCTGTTTAAGCACACTGTTGGTGTTTACCTATTAGTTTTCCAGGTACAGGGGTTTTATTAGTTTCGGAGTTACTGTTACAGGGATGTGTTTCTCTGCTTTGCTAACTGTATACTGGAGATAGAGGGCTAGCACAGGTTATATGTACTCAGTTTGAAGTTAGTTTTCTCAGTCTCCCTCTGCTGGTAGGCATGCATAACCCAAGCGTCTTGACCGGTCTGGAGGGTCTAGAGGAAAGAAAATTAGCAGGTAAGGCCTAATTTCACCTTTGTGTGCAAGTTTTACTTTGGAATTCTAGTTTAAATCCACAGTTACATGTGAGCATCTGCGCTAGCTCAGTGGCTGGTGTAAATGATTGGGCCTAACTGCTAGTATTCTATAACCTGTGCACATGAGTGCCGGACACGCCTCTCCCAGGGCCACACCCCCTTGCATGCTATGGATTTTGCATGCACATTTTGTAGAATATTGACTAACTAGCCTTTGAGCCCGTAAAAACGGGCTATTATAGGAAGGGGGGGGTTGAAGGGCCCGCCCCCGCCGCCAAGTTTGCCGCTGCCCCCCCCCCCCCCCCGAGCCGTCACCACCCACCTTCCACCCGGCCGGGCCCTCGCTCCGCTATTGAAACAGCGAGGGTCCGGGAACGCAGCACTGAGCTCTGCTGAGCTGCCGACGTCAGCCTTCCTTCTTCTTCTCTGCCTGTCCCGCCCTCGTGTGACGTAACGTCGTCGAGGGCCGGACAGAGGCAAAGAAGAAGAAGGAAGGGCGATGTCGGCAGCTCAGCAGAGCTCAGTGCTGCGTTCCCGGACCCTCGCTGTTTCAATAGTGGAGCGAGGGCCCCGACCGGGTAGAAGGTGGGTGGCGGCGGCGACTCGGGTAGGGGGAGCGTTAGACGGCGGTGTCCCTCCCTCAGAAATGCGCAGTACAGACCCTCTGTGTTCCGCCCCCCGTCATCACGTATTGACGCGGGGGCGGGGCAGAGAAGGTCTGTACTGCGCATTTGCGAGTGACTATGGTCACTCGCCGTTTATATGTTTGATGGCAGTTATGCAAATGAAACTGTTGATTAACTGCTAATTATAGCCAGTTGCTCATTTCCATCAATTAACAGCTCATTATGAAATTATGGGTACAACTGCCACTATTCTATAACTTGTGGCACAAATTAGGGGGCATAAATGTCTGAAGATAATGACCATTTGGTTCATCTAGTTTGCCAAATTGCCCTATCTCTGCTATTAACTCTACAAGTTTTACTTTGGTCTAGTGGTTTCTTCAGGGGCAGGAAAGAACCCCCCCCCTCTTTCCTGCCTAGTGCTGCTGCTGGTTTAAAATAGCTGCTGAGACTTCCTGGCAGCCATTTTGAGGTTGCTCTTGCTTATGCTGCTGCAAATCTCAAAATGGCTACTGGGACCTCCCACTGCAATCTTGTGAGTCTGCTGCGAGGCTGCAATGGGAGGTGCCGGCAGCAGCACCGGGCAGGAAAAAGTGATCATTCCTGATATCAAAGAGGCCACTAGACCACCAGTGTTTGTTAAGGTAGGCCCAGGCAGGGGGAGTTTTGGTTTCAGCTGAAAATGCACTGGGATTTTTGGCCAATACCCAAACCTGGATTTCGGGCCAGTTTTAGTGCCAAAACCAAAATTTGGTCAGCCTCTAGTTTTTAGGATATCCACAATGAATATGCATGAGATTAATTTGCATGCACTAGAGACTCAGTATATGCAAACTGCATATTCATTGTGGATATCCTAAAAACCCAGCTGGCTGTGAGGTCTCCAGGATAGGTTCAGGAAACCCTGCATTAGTGTTTCCCAACTCCTGATCATCCCGTTACCCTCCTGTGTACACACTGAATATGCTTAAATTCTGTCGTGGTTTTGCATATGCTACTTCTGCTGGTAGCTACCATGTACCACCCTCTCTGTATACAGGTTTTTCACTTGAGCCAGCTTCCTTCCCTCCAGGTTTATATCCTGGTCCCTTCATTTTTATTTATGGGCCATCTTTTTGTATTTTACTGAAGCAAGCTAAATATCTCTGCCAGTGAGCACGCAGCTACCCTTAAGCCTCTAGGATTCATATTCCAGGTGCGTAAACACTTTAGTAGAAGATAGAAGCAGTTCAGGGAAAAGTTTAAGCAGCCTCATACAGTATTCTGGATTTCACTGGTGGCCCGCTCGAGGGCAGAAATCCTGTCTTCCTTGGGTGATCTGTGCCCATGTGCACCTTGTTAGCATGTACTTTTAGTGAAATTGCTTTTTAGCTTGCAGGTATAGTGGATTTTATAGCTTGTGTAATATTAACCGTGACTGTACTGCGGCGTTCTGCAGCAAAGCTCATTCATAGAAATGGGAGACCTTTTTACTGCTTGCTCTAATCAGCCTCACTTTGTTTACCTTTAGTTTGTAAAACAGTGTCAAGTAATACTGTCAAACTGTTCTCTTTATTTGATTTTAAGGTTTGGATGATTCTCGTAATACTGCCCGTCTTGCATGGAGGATGATCTGTGATGGATGTGTGATGCAAATCACCAAATCCTTGGATAAGGTTAGTGGTTTATTCGCATGTCCCTTTTTCCCTTCTGCCAGTGCTGGAATGTAGACAAATCCCAAGAGCCCATTAGTGCACAAGGAAGTATACACATTTTGAATTTGTTTTCCTTATACTGCTTTCCAGAAATGGACTAGATTCTTTGCTATACTGTCTTACTGCACTTATAGTAACCTTCTTAAACAGTTCTCAGATTTCTTTATGGACTTCTCAGGTGCGCCCAAAGATGAATTTAGCTGCAAGAGCTTCAAATGTGGTTCTGGCTCAAAGTAATCCGTCTCGAGGTAATGATACTGCTAATTGCTTATCTAAAGAGACCAGAGGTGATAGCGGCCATGAAGGCATGAAGGACAATAATATTTCTAAAACTATTTGTAATTCTTCTGGAAAAGAAATTTATCAAGGATCTAATTCTAAAAGTCCATGTATCCAGCCTAATGGCAAAGCAACCAGTAATGACATAGTGACTGCCAAGCAAAATCAAGGCCAAAGCTTATTGGCTCCGCAGACTTTAATGAATGGGCTTTCTACCCCTCTGGGTTATAAACAGCCACATGTTGCAAACTGTAACTCGGCACAGCTTATAAAAAATGGTGTGACGCTTGGACAGTTTACATCAACTCCAAAAAACTCCTCTGCTCTTCTCAGTCCTAGCTTAGTCTTGGTATCTACCACTGTTTCTTCAGGCAATGACATGACCGATTTGGACAAAAGTTCTGGCTCTGATTCTTTCTCTCTGTTGGCTGATTGGGAAGATGTTGCTATAATGCCAGAATCTCAACCTGAGCTAAAAAAGAAATCTGTACAACTAGAAGAGAAGTCAACATTGCACACACTGGCAGAAAAGGTTGCAGAACCACCAGTCATGTTAAAAGAACTTACTGCAATCGATTACAACAGTTCTGAGTATTCAAATAAATCTACCTTAAATCCAGAAGCTTCCAAACTGAAGTTTATTGCATACAGAAGCCCCGATACCACTATTTATAATGTCAGAAATGTAAAGCAGACCTTGAGTAGTTCTACTTTCAAGTTACCCAGTGCTATTCCAAGTATTTCTAGGAGGACCACTAACTTGTCAGGTACTGTACAAGCTGCAAAACATTCCACGCCTTTACCAGATTTTCCCAAGAGAAAACTTTCCACAACACGACTTTATTCACCACTGAAAAAGCAGCCTTTTACTATATACAAAGATGAGATGTCCTCCTCCAGTGTTTCTTTGCCAATGACGAATTCCCGTTCCACTTCTGTTCCTCCTACAGTCCTCAACTGCACAGTCAACCAAAATCAGCCTTTTAAGATGAGAGAAAATTGGAAAATGACTCCACCGTTCTGTAACTGTAGTCGAAGGGCCAAAGATTACTTGTTTCTAATCCTGGTCCAAACCAAGGCAGAGCCTTCTACAGTTGCCCTGTGGGAAAACGCGATGAAGGAAATCGGAAGGGATGTGGCTATTTTAAATGGGAGCAATCTCTTCTGAGGGCAAAATCCTCAAGCTCAGCTTCCTTTCTTTCCAAATCTGGGATGAGTTCAGAGTCTTCAAAAACAAATTCTGTGTTGTCCGGCTCTCATCAGAAGAAACACCTGGGTCTCAGGCCCTCTATGAGAACCTAACAAAATCTTCAGATGTCTTCTATAGTTCTCTACTTTGAAACTACATGCAATTATGTAAACTTTGTCTTCTGTGACTTGACTGGCCATGAAACAGACTCCATGAAGTTCACCCATACCATTTCTTGCCTAACTATTTGAAACTTGAAAATACTGTCTGAAAATAATGAAATTCTGAAACTCATGAAGTACAGTGTAAAAATTAGAAGCCTATTGAACTTTTTTTGGATTCGGGACCAAAACTAGTCTGAAATCCATTTTCAGCCAAAAATGCCTTTGTATTTTTGGTGAAAACCCTTGGCTTTGTCCCTTGGCTTCGCCAACCTTCTTCCCACTCCCAGACCTATCTTATAAGCCATAGTTGTATAGTTGGGGCAGGAGCAATCCCTGGTCACTTCTGCCCATGCCAGCTTCTCTTCCAAAATGGCTTCTGCAACCTCTAGCAGAGTGGGCATGGGCAGGAGTGACTGGGGTTTGCTTTTGTCCTGACTACACCAGTAGACCACCAGGGCTTGTAGGGTAGATCTGATGGGGAGGGGGGGGGGGGCAGGTGTGTGGGTGGGGAAGGATGCACCTGGAGGGGTCCAGGAAGGGGCAGAGTACAAATTAGGGGCTATCATGCTCATTTTTGGTTTTCCAGTGGCAGAAAAAGCTGTTTAAATTGGCCTGTAGCAAAAATGAATGTACAAAAGCATCAAGGATTTTAATTATTTATTCTCTGTGTTTTGTTATGTTCTTTATACTAATACTTTTAACATCATGAAATTTACAATTATAATATCTGGATACCTACTGCTTCAATGCACGTTGTAGGTGTGTTATATTTTAAAAATGGGCTCCTCTGTACAAGACTTTCAACCTCTTTGTGTGTATGCAGTGGTTCACAAACCTGGTCCTGGAGGTACCCCAGTCAGTCAGCTTTTCAGGATATCTACAGTAAATATTCATGAGTGAGTTTTGCATGCAGTATAGGCAGTGCATGCAAATCTCTTCATGAATATTCATTGTGGATATCCTAAAAACCTGACTGACTGGGGTGTCTCCAGGACCAGGTTTGGGAACCACTGGTATATGGCCTTTTGTTTTAAACCATCATTTGTGCTTGTATTGGGGGTATCAATCACAGTACTCTTCAACAGAATGAGTTTTAATCAAGTGTAACCTCTCCTTTTTAAAATTGTACTACTATGAATTAAAAGCCAACTGGTAAATAAATTTATTTTTATGAAATAGAACTCTGTCAATATCTCTTCATTCAGGGGCAGCCCAAGGCAATCTGCTGCCTGAGGCGAAGGATGAGATGGCGCCCCCACCGCCCCCAGCTCCTCAAAGCTACAATCAGGGAGTAAGGGGGGGTGGGAGTCACAGAAAACAAGCAATTAAGTTTATTATGAAATCATGAAAATACATATATGAGTCATAGTATATGCACATAAAGCCAAAGACCCCGATGCATCGAACCAAAGACAAAAGAAAAATGTCCAGTCCATTGTACCAGGGTTGAGCCCTCTGCTGTTCTTGGGTGCCACAGCCTAGCGGGGGGAAGGGTGTCTTTTATTTAGGAGAAGATATTCAGGAGCTCTTTTCCAGCTGGAAAAGATAACTGCTTCACATTCCTATATATCAACAGAATCCCTCATCTCTTTTATACAAAACAAAAAGGCTATCACTTAGTAAAAAATTAATAATAACAATAGATTTCAAACTAGAAACAAATGTGTAGGCATAAAATGAAATAGAAAGCAAACAGACAAAAAAAAAACCCAGAGTGGATGCAGCAGAACCTGAAAGAAGGAGAAACGGAGATGCATTTGCCTCCAGGCCAGAGCCCGTGTGCCCCCCACCCCACCCAACCATTGTGAATGAATACAAAACCTGAACAAAATTCAAACTCAATACATTTAGCAAACAAGTTATACAACAGTAATAACAATGCTATTGTAAACCAGTGAAGTTTAAAGTTTGTTTTTTTAATTTTTAAAAAAGTGCTTGCAATGATTGCAATGAGTGTGGTGCTGAAGGGGTTAAGTTTGAACCCAAGCTGCAGCTAGGTGCTGGGGTGTCATGGCAAGTTGTGGAGTTTGTGCAGAGTGAGTCACCAGATAGGGAAAAAAAAACCCCCAAAGTTTTAAGATTATTCTAAATTTAATCTGTGCTTGCAGTGAATGATATGTTGAGTGAGAGAGAGGTACTTAAGTGTTGTGTTCCTCTCTCTCACTCGAGGAGGATTTAAATTTTTATTCAGCTTATTTGTTTATTTGCATTTTGCTCACACCTTTTTCAGTAGTAGCTCAAGGTGAGTTACATTCAGGATATTTCTCTGTCCCAGGAGGGCTCACAATCTAAGTTTGTACCTGAGGAAATGGAGGGTTAAGTGACTTGCCCTAGATCACAAGGAGCAGTAGTGGGATTTGAACTGGCCATCCCTGGATTTCAAGACCAGTGCTCTAACCACAAGGCCACTCCTCCTGAAGGTTGGAACTCTGTGATCAGTGTTGCCAGGTGGGCGGTTTTACCGCCCAATTGGGCGGTTTTCCGCGACCCGCCGCGGTTGCGGTTTTTTGGGCTTCTTTTTTGTCTTTTGGGCGGTTTTTTGGCGGGTTTTTCGGCCGCGGGGGGCGGGGTTAGTGACGTTCTGGGCGGGGCCGATGACGGGAGGCGGGGCCGATGACGGCGGGGTTGGGGGTGTCAGGGGCGGGGTTTGAGTTTGGGCGGGTTTTGGGCTGGATTTAGGCTGGTTTGGGTGGGAAAAAAATTTTCCACCTGGCAACCCTGTCTGTGATGTCAGAGAACTGTAATGTGTAGAGAGACAGAAAGGGTGGTTGAGAAGGCTCATCAGAGGTAAGAGTAGGATGTTACTGTCTGAGTGGGGTCTTGGAGAATTTGCCTCAGAAGTAATTAAAATTGTGAAAGTTACTGAAAGGGGTGATTAAATCCTGCTGTAACTACAGAGGCTAGTAGGAGTGGATTTTAAAACCTGTGTAAAGTGATACAGCTTTGACAGCTTTAATAGCTGATAAAAACAAAAGCTAATTTTTGGTTACAGTTGAACCATTTAAGCTGAAGTCCTGAACTGGACAAGGACCGCTCTCTAGTGAATTGTGGTAGTAAGTAGGGACTTTAGCTCCCCTGAAGAGAGAATTTACACCACCACCTCTTATGAGAGAGAGTACCTAAAGTCCTGAAAATTGAAGAATTTACAAGTTTGAGGAGGGAACTATGTTAATGGTTTCAAACCCTTTAAAACAAGTTGACTTTGATGGAAATAAGGGAGAAGTTATAATTTAACAGGGAAAAGAAACTCATAAAGAGAAATATTCTCAGTTGGAAAGTTTGGTATAGTGACATAACTGGAAGTAATAGAACTCTACTGGTCACAAGGAGGCTGGTTGGTGCTGGTAAAAAAACTTGCAACAGGCATAGAAGCTGTTCAAAAACACCATCCTAGTGATACAGGACAAATATATTCCGCGCATTAGAAAAAGAGGAAAAAAGACCAAACATCAGCCAGCGTGGCTAAACAGTAAGGTAAAGGAAGCCATTAGAGCCAAAAAACAATCCTTCAGAAAATGGAGAACAGAACCAACTGAAAATAATAAGATAAAACATAAGGAATGCCGAGCCAAATGCAAAGCGGAGATAAGGAGGGCGAAAAAGGACTTTGAAAAAAAGTTGGCGTTAGAAGCGAAAACACATAGTAACAATTTTTTTAGATATGTCAAAAGCAGGAAGCCGGCCAAAGAATGGGTTGGGCCGCTGGACGACGGTGGTGTTAAAGGGGCGATCGGGGAAGACAAAGCCGTAGCGGAGAAGTTAAATGAATTCTTTGCTTCGGTCTTCACCGAGGAGGATTTGGGAGGGACACCGGTGCCGGAAAGGGTATTTGAAGCGGGTGAGTCAGAGAAACTAAACAAATTCTCTGTAAACTTGGAGGATGTAATGGGTCAATTCTGCAAACTGAAGAGTAGTAAATCACCAGGACCGGATGGTATTCATCCAAGAGTATTAATAGAACTGAAAAATGAACTTGTAGAGCTACTGTTAGTAATATGCAATCTATCCCTAAAATCAGGTGAGGTACTGGAAGACTGGAGGGTGGCCAATGTAATGCCGATTTTTAAAAAAGGTTCCAGAGGAGATCCGGGAAATTATAGACCGGTGAGTCTGACGTCGGTGCCAGGCAAAATGGTAGAGGCTATTATTAAGAATAAAATAACAGCACATACAAAAACATGGGCTCATGAGACAAAATCAGCACGGATTTAGTGAAGGGAGGTCTTGCCTCACCAATCTACTGCATTTTTTGAGGGGGTGAACAAACATGTGGACAATGGGGAGCCACTTGTAGCTACTTGGGTGAATATGAACCACTTTCTAGGGGAAACATCTCCCACTTGTCCGCTGTGATAACAGAACTTCTGTTTATCATAGATAGTGATCTCACTGCAGTCGTAAGGGGACGTTACACTATGATATAAACAGCAAGAACTATACTTATTACTCCTGGGGGTATTCGGTGCAAAATGAAAATTTCTGCATAAAACATTTTGGGAAATTCTTAGGCTCATTTTCAAAGCATTTAGCCTTCCAAAGTTCCATAGAAACCTATGGAACTTTGGAAGGCTAAGTGCTTTGAAAATATGCCTGTCTGTGTGCAATATTTAAAAATTGTATTTATTTATTTATTTATTTGTTGCATTGTATCCCACATTTTCCCACCTATTTGCAGGCTCAATGTGGCTTACATAGTACCATAATGGCGTTCACCAGTTCCGTATGAACAAATAGAATGTGTTATTATGGTAGAATAGGGTTATGAATGGTAGGTATAGAGGGAATTTAAGGAGGAAGCGGGAAGTTGGAATATGTCTATAACGATCTTTGGTTTTGTTGTGTTGCGGGTAATCAGTCTTTTATGTTGGGTCAGTGGGATTCTGCATTATTTGTAATTTTGTTTTTGCAGAATTTCCCCCATCATAAGGCCTGACCACTCCCCAAGCTTCTTCATTCCCTCACGTAGCTTGAACCCCTTCCCTTTTCCCAGCGTCCTAGTTCTTTCTCTCCTCTTAGCCCCCAATGCCTACCTTTATTCCTTCTCTTTGTCCCCCACCTTGCCATGTCTTTCTCCCAGTTATTTCTTCCCGAGACATATCTTCCGCACCCTGGTACAGTCAATGGTAATAAGTCACCTGGACTACTGTAATGCACTATACGCCGGCTGCAAAGAACAAACTATCAAAAAACTACAAACAGCTCAGAACACAGCAGCCAGACTCATATTTGGGAAAAATAAATATGAAAGTGCTAAACCATTAAGAAAGAAACTCCATTGGCTCCCACTCAAAGAACGTGTCGAGTTCAAGATTTGCATGATAGTACACAAAATTATACACGCAGACGCCCCAATCTACATGCTAAACCTTGTGGACCTGCCTCCCAGAAACACGGTAAGATCCTCCTGCAAATATCTCAACCTGCACTTCCCCAGTTGCAAAGGACTGAAATACAAACTGACACACGCCACCACCTTTTCCTACTTGAGCCCGTAGCTGTGGAATGATCTTCCTACAGACCTGAAAGCTATTGTCGACGTAACTAACTTCTGCAAATCTCTGAAAACTCATCTCTTCCAAAAGGCATCCAAGGAAAATACATAGCCTACAAACCACTTCAACAGCTCACACAATGACCACACCTCACCTCTAACTGACCTAACTCTTCCCTGTCTATCCTCAATTACCCAATCTTTAAACAGCAATAATTGTACTCGGCATCAAGAAACGTATATGCTTATCTTCTCTTAACAACATTCAAACTATAAGAAATGTACCTGTTAACACGAAATGATTATGTCATAACCACACTCTGTAAGGCACTTTGAGCCTGCAAATAGGTGGGATACAAATGCAATAAATAAATGTATACTTACACAACCTCTTGCACAGTAGGTTAGGTGTCTGATTTTTTTTTTAACACATTGAGGGCCCTGTTTACTAAGGCACGCTAGCGCTTTTAGCATGTGCCAAATGCTAGAAACACCCATAGGAATATATGGGTGTCTTTAGTGTGCGCCAAAATCGCTAGCACGCTTTTAGCACAGCTTAGTAAACAGGGCCCTGAAAAAGTCAGCACTAACATTTTAAAAACAAATTGTTCCCAAATTGATTGCCTATGTTGTACATCATGTAATAAAGTCCACAAAAGCAAAATACACATCTTACTGCTCTTTCTGCAGAACTTTTGATTTCTTCTTCTGGATTTTGATCATATAATGAAGGCAGAGCACTATCTCTTCTTCCATAGCCTATTTAAGTACCTGGCTAGCAAATTTTGCATTACCTGAAGTGATTTGGAAAGTGCACCCGTAACTGTTTTGTCTGTCTGTATTATTTAGATTGTAAGCTCTTCTGAGCAGGGACTGTCTCTTTGTATCAGCTGTTCAGCGCTATACAAATGCTAATAATAATATTCAGTTTTGATTTCAGATATTTATATCTACACATGGGAACCTTTCAAATAAAAAAAGCTGTCATTTCAAGTAAAAAAAAAAAAAAAAAAAATCTTTTGTCCTTCACCTTTTAAGGCACTGGCAATCCAGCTGGGACATCTATTGACCTTTTACAACCACACATAAGCACTCCATTATTTCTACTATTCTTACAATTGCTTTCGATAGCGTTGCGTTTGCTATTGTTTTGGGTGTACTTGTGACTCCGCCTACTGCCAGCAAGGCACGCCTACTGGCTTCAACCCATATGAGCTAGTTAGCCTCCTACCCAAGGAGGTTTAATAGAAAGAAGACCATGTGACGTGAGCACGTTGAAACCAAGTAGGTTAATCTCTGTTTCCAGTCTCCAGCGCAGCCGTCATCCGGAACACTCAAAATCAAGCAAATCTATGAGCTGCTGAATCCTCGTCGTCGTTCTTTATTGTTGCCTGCTAGATTCTAACCGGCCACATGCAGCCGGTTACATATGGCCGCTTAGAGGGCGGTGCTATGTGTGTGGCCGGTTAGAAGGAAATGCTACGCCAAGGAGGATGCAGCAGTAGCTCATAGGTTTGCTGGTTTGAGTGTACTGGATGACGGCTGCGCAGGGGAGTGGAAACAGTGATTAACCTAATTGGTTTCCACAACGAGGTTGGCCGCGAGCGACCCCGGAGCTTTTCCCTCTGCCGCAACTTCCTACTTCCGGTAGGGCTGAACGCGGCAGAGGGAAAGCTCCGGGTTAAGGGTCGATCGCAGCCAACGGGTAGGAGTTGCAGCCGCTACCGGCGATCTCAAAAGACACGTTTGAAGGTACGACCGGAGTTGGGGGGAAGGGGGAGGAAGTGAATGAGGAAGAGATGCCGGAATGTGGAAGGGGAGGGAAGGGGATGCGTGCTGAACCAGCGACAGTTGGAGGAGAGAGGGAGAGATACCAGACCGCAGGAGGGGGAGGGGAGGGGAGGGGAGGGGTGATCTCGGGTCCTGCGTGTGAAGAGGGGTGCTGGGTATGTGAAGGTAGCCAAATGCGTGTGACTTGCAATCTCTGTGATGTTTTTGATAGTTGATGCTCCCACAACCAACGATCCAATGGCTGATGGACCAACGGCTTTTGAATTGACAGCTGACGCGCCTACTGCTGATGACCTGAGAGGTGATGCTCCCATGGATGACACACCCATGACCGATGAACTGACAGGCGATGCGCCCATGGCCAATACACCCACGGCTGAGGAACTGACAAACGATGTTCCCACGGCCAATACACCCACGGCCGAGGAACTGACAAACGATGTTCCCACGGCCCAAATATCTACGGCAGAAGAATCGACAACCAGTGTGCCGAAGACAGTCAAACCCACGGCTGAATCGACTGCCCACGATGCGACGGCCAACACTTCCATGGCTGACAAACACGTGGTCAGTGAACCCATGGCTGATGAATCCACACCTGACGGAATGACTGTCAGTTCTCCCGTGGCTGGTTCTCCCACTACCAGTAGTGACATGAGCCAGGATACTCTGGGTAAACGCCAAGCGCCCAGAGAAGCAGTTCTGCTTCCGGATGTCTCAACGAAGCAGAGGAGGCAGCAGGAGCCAGCTAAGCAAGAGACTGATGATGACCTGGAAGACCTCATGAAGGAGCTCCGGCAGAAGATTGCAGAAAAAGGATCTGAGTGGATACGTGACAGATGCCAGCTGAAAAAGAAAAAAGAGCCTCATCCAAGTAGCAAGAGAGGCTCTACAGCAGGATCCAGCGACATCGAAGAGCCCCAAAGCGAGCCTGCCTCGGAAGGAGTGCCATCTGTAATCTTATCTGTGGATTCTGGTGAGTCTAGCCCCACTGAGGGTACTTCAGTCGCTTTCCCTATCTGATTTTTCTCTCCCTCTGATAGTAAGGGGTAGAAACCTTTGTTCTAGAAACTGCCTTTGAAGCCTTTATGCAGAAACAGGTTATAAAGTGCAGGTTGCATATAGATATGTTTCCCTTCTCAGCTTGAATAAAATGTTGTGCCTGTAGGTGGATGCATGAAATTGTATATAAGTTGGCAGTGTGACTATAGCTGAATAAACGGGTGGGAAATCTGTGTGTAAATAGGAAGAATTCATGCATGCTACTGAGTAGCAGGGGTGCTTTATTTTGTGCACAAATAAGTGGGTTGGTTGAGGGGACAGAATGTGACTTGGTGTGGTATGACTGCTTATGTAAGATGAATGGGGTATGTGAATGGATTAGGACTGTAAATAAATGAGCCATCTGTACATGAGTGGGAGTTTAGAGGGAGAGAACCAGTGAATGAATAAGAGGTTTGTTTTGGAGGGTGGGGTATTTGGGGCAGGGGTTGTTTTGGGGAGTAAAGATGCTGTGAAGTTGCACTTCTCTGTACCTTTCCAGCAGTACATCAAAACTGCACCTTTCAAGCAGTACATCAAAAGTGTTTATCTCAATAAAGCAATGAACCGTGAAGGTACAGTAGAAGAGGGAGGTAAAGCGAGGTCACAGCAGGGTAAATCAGCCACACATAGATGATGTCACCACAACATTCAGATCTTCTATCCCAGAGCCTGGAAAAAACTTAGAAAGCTTTCTGGCCACATGCAAGTGTTCCTACCTGTTATATATCTGAAAATGACTTCAACCGTTAAGCAGAATTGGAAGGGATTGTTTGATTTATCCTAGTGTCCAAGGAGAATCCCTATTATAGGTAAGTAACTTTGTTTTCTCCATGGACAAGCAGGATACTTAGCTGCACATAATTGACCCCGAAGCTTAAGGTGCAGGTCGGGTGGTATTCTGAATGTTGATGGGTAATCATTGCAACCCAGATGCAATTGCTGTGGTCAATTGAAGAAAGTGATGTAAATTAACTTCCAGAAGATGCTATAGCTAAGGGAGTAAATTATGCCAAAATGGATTCTGGAAAAACTATCCAAACAATAGCAGTCTGTGAAAGTGTGTGAAAGCAGAATTGCAAAAGTCAGTTATGTTCAAGGAGAGGAAATGGCTGTAGATATGGTCACGGCCTGTACTTAATGCACATTAAAAGCAAAATGCAGTTAAGAAACAGATTCTTTTGTTGACAGGTCAATCTGATTGACCTCATAAAATAGGAATAGTTGTGACTCTTTGCTGCGAGATTGTGTTTGTCTTAGGGACTGGAACAGCTAAGGGTGTGTAACGGGCCTCTCGCCCTCTTCCCTTCACCCTAGCACAATGTGGAAAGTATTATGGGAATATGAAAATGGGTGCTAAAACAGACTGTTGGTATAAAACTGTAAGTAAAGTGTAATGATTTCTTAAAGTAATTAACATATATAATGATTAACCACCAAGATGGCAATGAATAACAGTGCACAGTGCCTTCTAGGATGTGTCCAAGGTTCAGCATCAACAGAGCAATACTGTGTTCTGAAAAGATTTTTAATATGAGTTATATTGAGTTATACCAACCACTGTGAGCAATTGGCAGTAGTGTGTTTTACCTTGTGTTTCTGTGGGAGATGGGGTTCCAGCACCTGCAACACAAACAATGCTGTGTTGAAACACAGTTGTTAATGGAATTGCTCCTTTTAAACTGCCCTGCTCCTTTCCTATTTTCGTCTGGTCACAAACAATGCTGTGTTGAAACACAGTTGTTAATGGAATTGCTCCTTTTAAACTGCCCTGCTCCTTTCCTATTTTCGTCTGGTCACAAACAAAGCAAACACAGGTGTGCATGTGTAACCCTCACACCCATACCCACAGGGATATACAGATACACATAGGCACAGAATACATGCAGATACAAACACCCACACAAATATGTATCCACAGATACATACAGGTGCATGCACATCCGAGTGCATGTACACACTCACACAGATCTGAAATTATTCCATGAGGCATGCATTACACTGTCCTCCCCGTTTCTGATGGTTTGGCTCTTAGTGATTCAGGTATGTATTTCATTGTCTTTGTTGTGAAATCTAGCAACTGAACTTTATATCTTTCTTAGCAGTTGCTATTTATGATGACACCATGTGATTGAACTGTCTAGTTTGCTAATGATTTGCTATATATGTGAGAAGCAAGTTGCAGTAGTCTAAGTGAGAGGTGATAAGAGTGTAGCCGACTTGCAGGATTGTCTTATCGATTGGATTTTCTATATTGCCTTACATGGCAACTGCTGGAGTTTATAGAAAACATTATTTGATTTGATTGCCCAAGTCAATTCATGATAACCTATTGCTGTGTGATACATTTTTTTTCATCTCATTTGAAGGAAATGTAATGTGGTAGAAGAATATTTAACAGCAAGCTAGAGTTATTCACTCATACATCATGGCTTTTAGTGCCCATGAGAGGGTTCTTTATTTTTCAGTTTTGTAAAGTGTTGAAGATAACAACAGTGGATGAACTTTATCTCTCCCCCCCCAAAAAAGGAGAAAAAGATCCTCATGGATATCAAGCGTGAAGCCAAAAAGTGAGGTTCAAAAGAAAGGAAGTCCAAGGACTCAGATAATATATAGAGACCATTTCCTTTCTTGACCTCACTTTTCTTCTTGTCGCTTGATGCACGTGCCCATTTTGTATAGTGGCTGTGACCTTGGCTTTAGCGTTGAGCCTGTCTCAGACTGAGATAAATGTAGTGGTAGTATGTTTATGTTTGATTTGCTCATAGTAACTGTTCAGTTTTACATATTGTGTATTTTCTTTTCATTTCATTCCAGATGCTGCTGGAGCTCCTAAGGTGGTGTGGATATGTGGTGATTCATTTGTATACTGGGCAGCTAGAAGAGCTCGTGCAAGTCCACTGGGTGAACACCTTGGCTTGGCCAAGGAAGGGATACGCCTTCACTGGTTAGGGACTCGTGGGATGGTATGGGATGAGCTAGTGCTTTCTCTTCTACATAGGTGGATTTGCACACCACCTGCAGCCCTGGTAATACACTTGGGGGCCAATGATCTGCTGTCTACTCACCTTATGACTTTGACGCAGAAGATGGAGATGGACCTTATCCATATTTCTGAGCTTTTCCCCAGTGCAAGGATTGGCTGGTCAAATATTATCCCAAGGTTAGTATGGGATGAGGCGATAAATAGACGGGCAACAGAAAAAACTCACAAGAAGGTGAATCAGTGGATCTCAAAATTTGTTCTCGATGGCGGTGGGTTTGTTGTGTCCCATGAGACGATCTCTACAGATTGCTCTGGCTTGTACAGGTTGGATGGTGGTCGCCTCTCCAGTGTGGGGCTAGACATATTTAATGCCAACTTGCGTGAAGCGATAGAAAAGGCTTTACTAAATCCAGACCACAGCCCTAAGGAGAGGGAGACTCCTGCAAATGAAAGTCTGTTGTCCGAGCCATTGGCAAATCCAGAGGGCACACTGAACCTTACGTTGTCTTAAAGTCTGTTTGATTTTCTTCTTTGCATTAATTTCACTAGTGTTCGGCTCAGGTTTGCTCATGATGATGTAGGGCAGAAGCAGCCTGCTCGTGTGCATCTACGACTGGGGTGGGCCTTACACTGACATGGACAGTACAAAATGAACTTGAGGAGAGATTTGGCCATCACCAGCTTCTGTGACTCGAATGAGACATTCTTATCCTTACCTTATGAGGGCAGACCATTTCATGCTTGTCAACAGACAGGAAAGTGACTCTCACCATGGGGCAGTGTTGACAATAATAACTACTGTGCGTGGTGATTGAATATTTTTTGTAAAGCCTGGGTGAACCCTAATTGCTGTTTTGAAAAGGTTTAAACATATTAATGAAAAGCTGTGGCTATGTCATTACTGGTTTAGGACTGAATTCTTGGAAGATGAGAACAAGTGTGAATGAGTTGGGAGGGCTGAAACTGGAAGGGAAGAGGGAGAGACCTGGGACTGAGAGTTCAACTGGGCAGAGTTGTACGATCTCTGGAGACTCCAGAAGGAAGCAGGGCTATGGGTGCAGCCAGCCATTAAGAGGCTTATTTTCAAAGCACATAGGCTTACAGAGTTACACAGGTTACTATGAGGTGTATTTTCAAAGCACTTAGGCTTACAGAGTTCCATAGGTTACTATGGAACTTTGTAATTCTAAGTGTTTTGAAAATGAGCCCCTATGTAACTTTGTAAGTCTCTGTGCTTTGAAAATGAGCACCTAGTGTCCAGAAACCACAGTTGCTTTTCTTCTCTTTTAAAGATTTGTCAGAATCTTCTTATACCTGTGTGAATATCTCTTTTCTCTTAAACAGGCTGACAGATAAAAACAGTAACACTTTTGGGATGAATCTGTGATATCAAATGAGAAAACTGTAGTGGCTGTGATGCAGTAAGTCATTAATCATTCAAGGGATAAAAAGGGTAACGTAGCAAGGAAGCTTGTGTGGGGGTCTAGCCTGAAAGTAATCCTACACCAAAATTAAGCATGACTTGTATGTTGCCCTGAAAGGCTGATATGTGGCCCCTCCCAGGTGCGTAAATTGTATAATGATGGAGTCCGTCTCCGTGAGTAGACTTTCCAGAAGATAAGTATTTTAGAAGTTCACCAGTCTGTGAACCATGGTAAAACAGAATTTTTATTAGTTCAGCAACAAAGTTTAAAGTAAGAGAGCTTTATATAAAAGTTTAACCATAGATAAGTATGAACATCGGTACATTGTATATGCCAGTCTTCAGTGAGATTCTTCCCTTAAAAAATAAATCGTGAAGAATATTTACTGGTCTTAAGGCCTAGAGGGGCATTTTCAATATGATGTCCAAGTCTGATTTTGGACATTTTGCTCAAAACATCCAGACTCTGAATAGCAAATACAGCCATTTTGGAAAAAGCAAAACATCTATCTTTTTTTTTTTCAAAAAATACTGTTTGCAACAAAGTTTTGTGCTAAAGACATTTATCTTTTTAGGCCATTTTCAAAGAAAAAAAGTAAAAAAAAAATGTGCACGTGAAAAACAGAGAAAATCAAGCCATTACGATGTAGGAGGGGCTAGCGTTTGTAACAGATTGGTCCCCCAGTCATCCCAGGAGAGCAGTGGGGCACCCTTAGAGGCACTGCAATGGACTTCATATAAATGCTCCCAGGTACACATCTCACTGTTGCTCTCTTATCTTGTCTGCTGAGCCTCCAAAACTCACTGCTCCCAACTGTACACCACTACAATAGACCGTATGAAGGGAGCACCTATATATGGGTACAGTAGGGTTGTGGTGAGCTTGGGAGGGCTCACCCCACTGTCTACCCTTCTCCACTGAGAATACTGACCAGTTAAGTGTACTCTCTGTTATCTATCTTTTAACCAGTTTTTAATCCACCATAGGACATTGCCTCCTATCCCATGACTTTCTAATTTCCTCAGGAGTCTTTCATGAGGTACTTCGTCAAATGCCTTTTGAAAATCCAGATATACGATACTGACCGGATCATCTTTATCCACATGCTTATTCACTCTTTCAAAGAAATTTAGTAGATTGGTGAGGCAAGATTTCCCTTGACTAAATCCATGTTGACTTTGAGGGGCATAATCGAAAGGGACGCCAAGTTTTGCTGAGGACGTCCTCGCAAAACGTCCTGGTGGAGGGGCCCGTATATCAAAACAAGATGGACGTCCATCTTTCGTTTCGATAATACGGTTGGGGACGCCCAAATCTTGACATTTAGGTCGTCCTTAGAGATGGTCGTCTCTAGACTTGGTTGTTTCTGATTTTCGGCGATAATGGAAACCAAGGACACCCATCTAAGAAACGACCAAATGCAAGCCCTTTGGTCGTGGGAGGAGCCAACATTCATAGTGCACTGGTCCCCCTCACATGCCAGGACACCAGCCAGGCACCCTAGGGGGCACTGCAGTGGACTTAATAAATTGCTCCCAGGTACATAGCTCCTTACCTTGTGTGCTGAGCCCCCCAACCCCCCCCAACAAAAAACACTACCCATAACTGTACACCACTACCATAGCCCTTATGGGTGAAGGGGGGCACCTGGATGTGAGTACTGTGGGTTTCTGGTGGGTTTTGGAGGGCTCACATTTACCACCACAAGTGTAACAGGTGGGGGGGGGGGGGGGGGGGATGGGCCTGGGTCCACCTGCCTGAAGTGCACTGCACCTACTAAAACTGCTCCATGGACCTGCATACTGCTGTGATGGACCTGAGTATGACATTTGAGGCTGGCACAAAATATTTTTAAAGATGTTTTTTTGAGGGTGGGATGGGGTTAGTGACCACTGGGGGAGTAAGGGGAGGTGATCCCTGATTCTCTCCGGTGGTCATATGGTCAGTTCAGGCACCTTTTTGTGGCTTGGTTGTAAGAAAATCAGGACCAGCTAAAGTCGTCCAAGTACTCGTCAGGGACGCCCTATTTTTTCCATTATGGGTCGAGGCACGCCCAAGTCCCGCCTTCGTTACGCCTCCGTCACGCCCCCGTGAACGTTGGTCATCCCCACAATGGAAAGCAGTTGGGGACGCCCAAAATCAGCTTTCGATTATGCCGATTTGGGCGACCCTGTGAGAAGGACACCCATCTTCCGATTTGTGTCGAAAGATGGGCATCCTTCTCTTTTGAAAATAAGCCTGTTTGTCTCATTAATCCATGCTTTTGAATATGTTCTGTAATTTTGTTCTTTATAATGGTCTCTACCATATTGCCCGGCACCAACGTCAGGCTCACCAGTCTATAATTTCCCGGATCACCTCTGGAACCCTTTTTAAAAATCGACGTTACATTGGCCACCCTCCAATCTTCCGGTTCCGGTACCATGCTTGATTTTAAAGATAAATTACATATTACTAACAATAGTTTTGCAGGTTCATTTTTCAATTCTATCAGTACTCTGGAATGTATACTATCTGGTCTAGGCAATTTGCTACTCCTTAATTTGTCCAACTGCTCCATTACATCTTTCATGTTTACAGAAGTGTTTCAGTTTTTCTGACTCGTTATCATTGAATACCATTTCTGGCACCGGTATCTCTCCCACATCTTCCTTGGTGAAGTCCGAAGCAAAGAATTAATCTCTCCACTATGGCCTTATCTTCTTTGAGTGCCCCTTTTACCCTTCAGTCATCTAGCGCAGCATTTGCCAAACTGTGCGCTGTGGCGAACTCACAGGGGTGCTGCGGGACATTTGGTAGTTCACAGGCCGAGTGCCTCTCTCCACCGCCCACTTGCTCGCTCTCTGCAGGCTGCCAGCAGTGATGTAAGAGCTGCCTTTGGCCTGCCCCCGCAGCCTTGGTACAGCATCCCACCTATGCGGGGACAGGAAGTGGCTGTAAAAAGAAGGCTTTCGGGGCAGGCTGAAGGCAACGCTCACAGATTGCTGCCGATTCCAGCAGCCTGGAAATTTGGAGGCCTGCTCCCGCCCGGGACCCTGGCTGCTCACTACTCAGCTGTCAGGGAGGGAGGATGGGGCTGCAGGACATATTGCCTCCCTCCTGTACTCAGGTCCTGGCTATTCTTCATCCTCCTCTCCCCAGGAACAAGGTAAAAAATGGATTATAATGGATTACAAGGGGGCATGGGTTGGCGGGGGAAGATGGTACATGGGGGAGACAGGGAGAAATATTGGACATGATTTGGGGTGGGGGGGGGTCGAGACCTGTGTGTGAGGGGGGGAGGGGGGCATGAAAAATTGCTCAGACACTTAAGGGTACCGTAAGCCGAAAAAGTTTGGGAACCAGTGATCTAGCGGTCCAACTGATTCTTTTGCCAGCTTCTTGCTTTTAATATACCTAAAAAAAGTTATTCTGTGTTTTTGCCTCCGATGCAGTCATCTTTTCAAAGTCTCTCTTTGCCTTCCTTATCAGCGCTTTGCATTTGACTTGCCATTCCTTATGCTGTTTCCTAATATTTTCGTCAGATTCTTCTTCCATTTTCTGAATGATTTTCTTTTAGCTCTAATAGCTTCCTTCACCTCACTTGTTAACCATGCTGGTTGTCGTTTGCCCTTCCTTCCTCCTTTATTAATACATGGAATATATCTGGTCTGGGCTTTCAGGATGGTATTTTGAACAGCATCTGTGCCTGACGTAAATTTTGACCTATGCAGCTGCTCCTCTAATTTTTTTTACCATTCTCATTTTCTCATAATCTCCTTTCTGAAAGTTAAATGCTAACGTATTGGATTTCCTATGAGGTATATTTTCAAAACACTTAGACTTATAAAGTTACATAGCAACCTATGGAACTTTGTAAGTCTAATTGCTTTGAAAATACACCTCTATGTGTACTTACTCCAGAGCTTATATCAAATCTGATCATATGATCACTGTTATCAAGCGGCCTTGCATCATTACCTCCTGCACCAGATCATGTGCTCCACTAAGGCCTAGGTCTAGAATTTATCCCCCTCTTGTTGGTTCCTGAACCAGCTGCTCCATAAAGCAGTCATTGATTTAATCAAGGAATTTTACTTCCCTAGCATGCACTGATGTTACATTTACCCAGTCAATATCAGGATAATTGAAACCATCCATTATTATTGTGTTCCCCAGTTTGTTAGCCTCCCTTAAATTCTGATAACATTTCTACGTCAGTCTGTTCATCCTGGCCAGGTGGACGGTAATACATTCCTATCACTATTCTTTTCCCTTTATACATGTAATTTCTATCCATCATATATGTTAGAATTAATGTCTTTTTGACATCAAAGTAATGCAGTATATAAACATTTCTGCTGTGTTTTCCAGCTACAAGTAAGATAACATCTGTGAAACAGTTTTCTTTAGCATATCAAGCGGCAGTTGCCTGTTTTACCATATGCTCATCAGATCATGAATATATTATTTAATGTTTAGGAAAGGATTGAAAACATTTTTATTTCAAAAATATGTTATGCCAGAATGTGACTGAAATCTTTTTATTAGTTTAATATTTTATTATAAATCCTGGATCCATTGGTCTGGTTTCTTGGCTTTGTAATCCTCCTAGAACTGTTGAGGTATTGGTGGAATATAGATGTAACGTAATATCTTTACAGAAGTAAAATGGCAACAGAAGAAAAGCAACCAAGGAATGATCATGTACAGCATTTCTGCTAAATTTGAAAGGAGAAACAGCAGCCAAAAGAGTAAGGGGGAGGGGGTATTGGCTAACCAAAAAAAATTCTTTATATATGTGCTGTAATACATATATTACATAGTATCAGCCCTTGTACTTCTGCTGTGCTCACACAACATAATCACAAACATCCAATTAATACCATAACAATTATTCCAATGTGGCAAAATAATTAGGCTGCAGTTTTATTAATCCATAAAAAGTTTTCTCCGAGGACAAGCAGGTTCTCGTATTCTCACGTGTGCGTAGATGCCAATCCGCATCATCCAGTCCAGCAACCGGATGACACAGATTGGCGTCTACCTACACGTGAGAATATGAAGCCTGCTGTCCTCGGAGAATACCTGCTACAGCAAAGTTTCTTCGCTTTCTCCGAGGACAAGCAGACTCATATTCTCATGTGTGGGTAGACGCCGATCCTGCTACAGGTAAGTATCTTCGCTATATCTCAAATATAACATGAATAAATCCCTAGTACAATAGTGGCATTCCCCACTTGAAGCTAGTTGGTGCCAAACTAGTCTCACCACCTACAATTACAATATAAACCTCAAATCCTCACCCACTAAGGGAGTCTGCGGTGATGCAGGACCTCCAAATACTCGCGGTAGTGATGCGCACAAGTACAAATGTTACATGCCTTGCACAATACCCCTATTCCTAGTTCACTTTAATCACCCCCAATATTTCACACACACAGAGCTGTGACTGCCTACCCTCCAACATCCACCCGAACAACCCAAAACACCCATCCATCCCAACCCCAGCCCCCCCACCCCCAGGGTGGGATGGGTAGGACAAAACTAAAGCCTCCACACCCACTCTTTCCCAACTACCACCCTCCCAGAAAATACCCACCGCCTGCCAAAACAGCACTAAACAAAACATTCAATACAATTTCCTGCCTAAACCGTGTGACTAACACAATAACAAAGGGAAAAAAAGAGAAAATGAAGGTGTACAGAAGAGGGGAAGGAAAGAGGATGAAGAAAGAAGAAAACGGAAGGGAAGGAGGGGAAGGTAAGGGGAAAATGGGAGTGGGAGGGGAAAGAAGGGAAAGGACAAGGAAAAATGGGGGAAAGAAAGGAAGAAAGGGAAAGATGAAAAGGGAGGAGGAGGAGTGGGTGTGGAGAGGCGGGAAAAGAAAGAAGGCAGGAAAGAGGGGGAATGAAGGAAGAAAGGAAAAAGGGAGGGGGAAAGGATGGGGGAGAAAAGAATGAGGAAAGAAAAAGATGGAAAAAGAGAAAGAGGAGAGAACTAACCCATTAAAAATAAAGGGGAGAAGGGTTAAAACCCACAAAACAAGTGACACCAGACTAAAGGAGGAAAGAGAAAAAAAGATGGAGACATTTACAAAAAAAGGTCTGTAATTAATCTCTAAATTGAGACCATTGGGTGCAATAGAATTGAATTCAAAAATAAGTTTCTGTTTCACTAGCAATAATACAGAGAGTCAACATTGCCTCTCTTCCAACTTTGTTGGAATGTCCTGAATACAAAGAACTTTAAATCGCTAATAGCATGTTCAGCCTGGTTCCAATGGTTGACAAGGGGGGCCTTGAACATGTTACTCCCTCCTCATCCAGTGCTGTCTTCAAAATGGTGATGCCCTGCCAAGTGCATTCTGGGTGGGGGTGGGGGTGGGGGTGGGGTGTCAGGGGGCTGGATGTCCACCGGACCTCCTGCCCCCGTGTTGCTGTACCAATGAAGGGGGTTGGGGTGGCAGATGGTGGAGGTATGGGGGCCCTATGAACCTCCATTTCCTCATTTGAGAGGTTCTGGCTTTTGACAGCCTGTCAAACTAGTGCAGAAGGATTGCTCAGGCACAATCCTCCCACACTTCCCCCTATGCTCAGAACTAATTGCATGTCTATATTTGCATGCAATTGGCTCTGATCATAGAGACGGTATAGCCCTCTGCTGTTCCGGCGCTATTTTTAGAGTGCTGTTTGGAACTACTACTATTTATCATTTGTATAGCGCTACAAGGCATACGCAGTGCTGTACACCATACCGAAAACAGACAGTCCCTGCTCAAAGAGCTTACAATCTAGATAAGACAGGTAAACAGACAGAACAAATAAGGGTAAGGGAATAATAGGTGAGGTTAAAGGTTAAATTTCCTGGTGGTAAGTGGAACAGCGTGGAGCTTCTGATGATCTGCCCATAAACACTTTTCTCTAATGTGTGTGTGACTTTCCAGGGTGTGCCAATGTTTGCAGATTGATTTCTGAATGTCCTGTGCTAGTGGTGACTATGTCTTGTCACAAGTTTGACCCCACCCCTGCGTATTTTCCGGTTTTATATATTATTTAGGGCCTGTTTGTGTGTGTGTATGTATTAATGTGTGTGTGTGTATATATATATATATATATATATATATATATATATATATAGGTGAAGGGCTCACCTGGAAGATCTACAGTCTGAAATACTGAGGAACAAAACTAGATTAAGAATCCTCCCATGATTGTAATGACCAGAAAGATGGAAATGACTAGGCCTGCAGGAAGAACAGCACTCTTAGCAACTGTAACCATGACTCAGGGTTTTCCTTGCCCTTTTCCAAAATGGTGGCTTTGTAAATATATATTTTTATGCACTAAAAAAAAAAAAAAAACCTCTTACTTCAGTTATATAACCCGACCACAAGCTGCTTTGCCCATATTCAAGAGGGCGAAGGTGTGCTCTGATAGGAAATCCTAGTATTCATTCGCGCCCTAATTCAAAATGGCCGTTTAGTGTTCCAAAACTGGCGACGTTTTGTTTCGTTTGCCCGTAAGTAAGATGGCGGCCAGCTCCTCGCTAGTAGTTGGCAAGGAGGTTTTCTTCTCGTTCCTTGGTAGATGGCGTGGAAAGCTGAGTCACTTGCCCCAAGTCAAGATGGCCGCCGGATGTTATGTAATGGCATAGAGTGGTGGAAGGGAAGTCGTCCAAATTGGCCTGAGTTGACATGGCGCTGGCGAGTGTGGTCCGGTCCGATTGTGCTGCCTTCGGGGCCCGATACCGTCAGGAAGAAGTGCGGGAACCTGGGGGCTTGGCTTTTGATGCTGAGCGTCTGAGTTTCGCGGCGCCGGTTTCGGAGGAATGGAGCGAGGAACCCGGCATCGAATTCCTACACGGGACCACCACCCTGGCCTTCAAGGTAACGTATGCGTTATACGCGCATTTATTGCACGTATACAACCTATTTCTCTAGTGCTTCTCACTGTACACGTATTAAATTAACACACGGGATCACTATTATTTTAACCCATATTTAATAAAAGAAATAATTTGAAGATGGCTAACTTTCATATGAAACTAGGGAAAGCTGGATCTTCTGGGTCAGTGTTTTCCAACGTTTTTGTGGCTGTGACCCCCCTGATTGCTGCCAAATAACATTGTGTGACATCCCCTTCCCCAGAGGTGCAGAATATAATGATGTACCTATAGAGAGGCCACCTAGGTTGTGACCGCATTTGTGGTCCTGACCCACAGTTTGGGAGCTCAGTGCTAGGTTGTGTGCATTCCACTGTAAATTGGGTCTGTGCATTGGAGAATGTGACTTTTGGGCTGCTGAAGAAGTGCTGACTCGTCTCTTCCCATTGGGACATATAGGATCAAGGGGATCCAGAGGCTCCCTCCAATTCCCTTGTCTGTTCTGATCAAGATGCAGGAGCTAGAGGATCTGCATCCCCCTGCAGTTTTCCCAGGTAGCCTCCTGATCCCCCAGTGACTTTTAAAGTGGAAAGTTTAGGGGGAATCCCAAAGATCTCATGTCTTTTTAGTTCACTTTAATAGTCGCTGGGGGGATCCGACAGATGCTGGGGCAAATTGCTGGTAGACAAGAAAAGGGAGCTGCATTTCCCAGATCCTATACTGACCGTCTTCAAATCTAAGCTAAAAAGCCCACCTTTTTGATGCTGCTTTTAAGTCCTAACCCTTGTTCACTTGTTCAGAACCCTTATTTTATCATCCTCACTTTAACATTCCCCTTATTTTATCATCCTCACTTTAACATTCCCTTATCTCTTGTTTGTCCTGTTTGTCTGTCCTAATTAGATTGTAAGCTCTGTCGAGCAGGGACTGTCTCTTCATGTTCAAGCGTACAGCGCTGCGTACCCGCTATAGAAATGATTAGTAGTAGTAGTAGCATTAGGAGAATCCGGTGATTCAAAAGCCGCATCCTTCTGAGCCTCTGATGCACAAACTAGGTTTGTACCAAGTAGTAATTTAAATTCAAATACAAATAATCTGGGGCTCTACTGTGCTTGAAAGGCAAGCTGAAATAACACACAAGACCAGAACACCTGAAGATTCTCTGGGCAAGGAGGGAGGGAAGCAATTAGTTGCTAAGAGACCGATTAAAGGAGGACCCTGTCTCAGAACCACTCTTCTCCCCCATCTCTTCTGTTCATTAACCTATCACTGAAACCTGATCCAGCACTGACCTTAACAGCTTGAAAGGCAAGCTAAAATAATACACCAGACCCTCACTGATGTAAGACGCTCATTTTAGCTTCTCTGATCGATTGTGCTAACCTATTTTTTTAAACTACAAGATCTCTAGAGAGATTTAACACACCCGATGTAGATATAGAGATAGACTATTTATATGGTGAGAAGACTCCTGATGCAGGCCCTTCCGGCCGAAACACAGCTGTGTCGAGTCCTGTTCTCCCTCATTTTATATAGCTTTTGAGATTAATAAATATATTTTATTTTTATCATCGGAGTACTGTCTTTATTTTTTATTGTTTTTTAAATTATTTTTATTATTGTTTTTTGCTTTTTGAGTCATCTTCGCTGTTACATAGTAACATAGTAGATGACGGCAGAAAAAGACCTGCACGGTCCATCCAGTCTGCCCAAGAAATGTGCCACTTTTTTGTGTATACCTTATCTTGATTTGTACCTGTCTTTTTCAGGGCACAGACTGTACAAGTCTGCCCAGCACTATCCCCGCCTCCCACCATTAGCTCTGGCACAGACCATATAAGTCTGCCCGGCACTATGCCCGCCTCCCAACCACCAGCCCCGCCTCCCACTACCGGCTCTGTTATCCAATCTCGGCTAAGCTCCTGAGGATCCATTTCTTCTGAACAGGATTCCTTTATGTTTATCCCACGCATGTTTGAATTCCGTTACAATTTTCACCTCCACTACCTCCCGCGGGAGGGCATTCCAAGTTAGTTGCTGTTGAGACTTGGAAGGAGGAGGAAGTGCTGCCAGAGGCTCTGCAGGCTTCCAGGGGGAAGGGAGTGAGGCCTAGCTCCTTCCCCAGAAATGAGGAAGGTCCCTGGGGAGCAGTCCTCAGGAAAGCCCCAGGCCAGGGGGTCTCCTGGGGCCAGGGACCAGAAGGCCAGGAGAAGTAGTTCCCTCTCTGGCAGGACTCCAGAGAGGAGGGAAAGGAGCCCTGTGGATCGAAGAGTGCAGGCTTCCATGGGAGGAACCCAGACCGGTACCCCCCTCACAGTGGCACGCCATCTAGCAGGTGAGGGGGGGAGAGAGCTGGGGGAGGCCCCAGAGAACAGCAGATCGGAGGAGAGAGAGGAGAGAGCAGAGGTAATGGAGATCTGCCGGGAGGCCCTACCGGTGTCAGAGGAGGAGGACAGTGACTCCTCAGAGGAGGAAGATTTCACAGACTATAGTCAGGATCCAGAGGACCCGACCAGTGGCCTGATTCAAATGGTGAGAAAAATAAAAAGCACAGAAAAAGAGGTGGTAGAGTTGGGGAAACGGGTTAAAATGGCAAAAGCCCTGTGCAAACTAGCCCCAGTGGAGCACCGCAAGACTTATACAAAGGAGGTAACCCGTTTACTCAAGCTTCTTCAAAAGAAAGAACATTTGCTGGGGGCATTGAAAAAGGGCCCTGGGAACCCTCTGAGAGAAGTTTACATCAACAGAGAAAGAATGGCCTTGGGGGGAAAAGCCCTGACAACCTTCAAAAAGTCACAACAGCAAACAGAGAAGGAGAGTAGGAGCTCAGACCTTGGACCCCAGAACACCCAGGGGCCAAAGGAGCTTCCTGGGCCCAGTACCCAAAAGACATTACAGTATATGCAGTACCTTGCTAGTCAGTCTCTGGCAGCTTCTGAAGCAAGCAGGACTGGAGGTGGGGCTGGAGAGGCATGCTCGTTAAGGGAACCTGAGGTTGGAAAAACTGAACAGGAAAAAAGTTTTAAAACCCAGACTTTTCATCTTGTAGAAACAGGGGCTGGAAGTTCAGGAGAGAGACTCTTTTCTACACCAGTGGAAGCAGAACTGAAAAACTTACTTGAGCAAGAAGCAAGAGGTCAGCAGAGGCAGTTGCAGCCACAGGTTTTGTGCCCATTGCCTGCAGCAGGAGTTGAGAGCAGCAAACAAACACTGACTCCATTGCAGCTGGGGAGGCCCCGCCCACGCAGCACTGAGGGGCTGGAGGTCACGGCCAGGCAGGCTGCAGCACTGCCAAAGACTGAGAATGGTGAGGTTTTAGCAGAGGAAAACCTGGTGACAGAGAGTGCTGCAGCTGGACAAACAGCAGGTGAAAAGGAGGGGTTCTCGATAAAGAAAGCACTGGAGGATCAGGAGTGTTTGCAACAAACCAGCCTGGCAGCAGAGGCTCCAGCCAATCGGGCTGTGGGAGCAGGAAAGACTGCAGAACAGCTACAAAGGCTGGCAGGGGAAATAGCTGCAGCGCCAGAAGATTCCCCATGTGTGAGAGGGCAGGCACTTCTGGAGTGTGGGAAGCCTCATCCGCTTGGCGAAACAGCGGGGCTGGAGGATCCGAAGGAGCAGAACGTTGGAGGAAAAAGGGACCCGGTCCAGAGAGCAGGTTTTGGGCGGGAGGGAGGGGTGCTTGCCTTGCCATGCGCACCAGAAGTAAACTTAACTGGTGGTACTAGGGATTCTGATTCCGGCCAGGCAGCGGGGTGGTTGGCTCTGGGGGGAGGGGTTGATTCGACGGGAGGGGGGCAGGGGCACTGGGAGGGGACCAGTTATATAGGGGAACCTGCTCTCAAAGTTCCTATGGACCAAATCGATAGGGAGACAGGCAGGGTTTCTGTTGCAGGAGGCATTGAACTGATGGACACTGTGACTACAGGGGATACGAGTGCTCGGGGGGTGAGGGGTGCAGGGGACCAAGGTTTGCTGGTTGAAGGGGTACAAGGCATGTTGGGTGGAGGGATAGGGAGGGAGGGGAGGGAGGCTGAGAAACGGGGAAGGCAAGAGAAGGAGGATATGGTGCATCAGGAGCGGGGGGGGTCCCCGCGCTGCAGAAGGGGGGGGACGGTGGGGTGGGGGTCCGTCCTTTGCGGCGGTGGTGGGTGGAGGAGGTGGCCGCAGGGGAACTAGGGGGGGAGGGGGCAGCGGGGAAGGGTGGGGAGGGGGGTGGGGGGGAGGCCAGGTTCCCAAAAGGAGGAATGTGGTACAATTGAGATGGGTGGGGGAGGGGGGGATGCCAAGCAGGGATGCGGTCCTGAGATTGGTCCTTGGTCTAGGATTCCTCCCAGAGGACCTCTATGCCTGTATTCATCCGGTGAATATACCAGAATACGATGTCAGCTTTCTAACCCAGCGAGGCATGGAGGTCTTCTGGGAGAGATACGAAGGGGTACGGGGGAGAGGGGACTGGAAGAACTACCGGGCCGTACCGATCAGCAGACCCGACCTGGTGCAAGTAACCCTTCTTGTTCGAAATGAGTCTCTATCAGGGGCGGACCTGGCCTTCTGGCTACAACGGTACGCAGAATTGCGTACCCCCTTGTCCAAACTCCCGGACCCCAGTAGGGTGTGGGCTGGAGGTTGGGGTGCGCAGGTTAGGCTGAGGCAGGCAGGGCATGTCACCCAGCACATTCCCTCCTCGGCGTTCATCGGCAGGGATCGGATTCTCTGCTTTTATAAGGGGCAGCCACGGCAGTGTCACAAGTGCGGGTCGTTTAGACATTTTAGTATGTCATGCCCGGTTGTGCAGTGTGGAAAGTGCGGGTCTAAGGAGCATCCCACGGAGTCCTGTATGTCTATTCGGTGCAACTTGTGTGGGGGTCTGGGGCATGCATTTCGAGCCTGCCCTTGGGCCTCCCATAATGGGGGTGAGGAGGAGATAGATAGGGATGGTTCAGGTCAGGGGGAGGGGGGAGGGGAAGCAGACCATGATCAGGTTCCCGGGGCGGGAGGGAAAGGGTCCAGGGAAGGACAGGGACAGGTAGAGGGGGGGGGCTTGGGGGAGGGTCGGAAGCGGCAGGAAGGGGAGGATGAGGGCTGGACGCGGGTGTCCAAGAAACAGCGGAGAGGAAAGGTGGGAAGGGGGGTGGGAATGGGGATAGAAGTAGGGAATAGATTCAGGGGTTTGGAAGAGGAGGGAGGGGTTGAGGAACTGGCTGGTGAGGAGGTAGAGGATGGGGGTAGCCGGCAGGACGGGTTGGGAGGTAGGGGAGAAGGAGTGAAGGGAACAGCGGGTAAGAGGAAAGAGAAACGGGAGGGGAGGGTTTTGAGGGACAAAGAGGGGGGAAGGGTAGGGGGGAGGTGGGTGGATCGGGGGAGGTGACGGCTGATGCAGGGAGGGCGGGAGAGGAAAGGAAGGTAAGAAAGGATGTAGTAATGCAGGCCCGTGAGGGGAGGGAGGAAGGGTCGGAGGCGGGATTGATGGGAAGGGTGGAAGAAGAGGAGGTAGTAGGGGTGGAAGAGGGAGGAGAGGAGGGGGGCAGGTCGCTTGATGATCCCCAGGGAGGGAGGGAGGTGGGTGAAGACAAAAAGAAGATAGGGAGGAAGAAAGCAAGGGTGGGGGAAGGGATGTTTAAGCTAGGGGTCCGGGATTGGGCGGAGGAGGAAGAAGAGGGTGGAGGGGAAGGGACCACGGATGATGGTGTGGAGAGAAGGGAAGGCAGCCAGGAAGGCGGGGGGTGTGGTAGCGAGGACTGATGGCGGGACTGCTATTGGTGTTCGCCACACTTAATGTGGCTAGTGTCGCCTCCCAGAGGGCAAGAAGCTTGGCATTTGATGGCCTCTCTGCTGTGGAGGCGGACTGTTTCCTCCTCCAGGAGACCCGGTTGCAGACGCTAGAGGACATCCGGCGGGCAAAGAGGGCCTGGAGATGGGGACCCTCTATTTGGGGTCTGGCCGGGGAGAGGTATGGGGGGATAGGCGTCCTCTTTAAAACCAATAAAGTAGAGATTCAGAGGGTGGTGGAGCTGGGTATTGGTAGGTGTTTGGTGTTGGACGTAATATTGCGGGGGGTGGCCTTGCGGGTGATTAATGTGTATGGACCGCAAAGCAAACAGGGAAGGTCTGCACTGTTCAACAAAATTAAGCCTTACCTATACACTTCAAGGCAGTTGGTGTGGGGAGGAGACTTCAACACTATCTTACGGAAAGAGGATAGTGGGGGGCGGGCACCACAAGTACGTTATGATGGGGTTCGACTAGCGGGGATTATGAAAGGAGCAGGGCTGGTGGATGTACATATTGCACTTGGTGGTGGGAATCAGGGTTTCACCTTTTCACGGGGCACCTGTAGGAGCAGAATTGACCGGTTTCTAGTTCGGGAAGGGGCATGTAGGCAGGCACCTAGGGTGGTGGAAGTAGATTTCTCTGACCACAGGATGGTGATGATAGAGTTGGGGGGGGGGGGGGGCGTGCAAGCTAGGGAAAGGGTTGTGGAGATTGAATCTCAAATGGTTGAAGGAGGGGGTGTTGCACCAGGAGTACCTGGAATTCCTAGCAGACCAGGTGTCCATTCAGGGTGTCTTCCCTTCCCTCAGGGACTGGTGGGAAGTACTGAAACACTGCACCAGAGGGTTTTTTCTCCGTCAGGCAAGGCGGGAGGGAAGGGAGGCCACCCGGTTGGGGATCGCCCTGAGAAAGCGACGGGATAATCTAATTTCCCGGGGGGGGGAGGAGGGAGGATATTGAGGTACTGCAGCAGGAGGTTGAAAGAGTACAGTACAACCGCTACTCTTCCCTCGTCTACGAGCGGGACTTCGGGAAGCTGCTTGGTCCGGACCCGTATGACTGCTGCAAGGAACGAAGGGAGAGGAGGGTGGTGGTGGGGTTTAGGGATGAGGGGGGGGTGCTCCAAGAATCCAGGGAAGGTATTTTGCGGGTGGTGGGGACGCATTTTGGGCGGGTTTTCTCGGACCTACAGTTGGGGACAGAGGCCATGGGAAGATATATTGAGGGGACCCCGGGGGTGGGTAACTGGGGGCCCCATCTTCAGGTCTTAACGCAGCCGTGGACGCTGGGTGAGGTGGAGGAGGCCATTGGGGCCTTGCGGCGCAGAACAGCGCCGGGGCCGGATGGACTTCCGGCGGAGTTTTACCAACGGTTCAGGGACCAGCTGGCGCCGCTCTTGCTGGAACTCTGGGAGGGAGGCGCGAACAGGAGGATCCTTGCCAGAGTCTATGGGAGGATCAGCATTGGTCCTCCTTAGCAAAGGCAAGGATCCTCAAGACGTGGCGAACTGGCGACCAATAGCACTATTGAACAGCGACCGGAAGATCTTCGCCCACATGCTTCATGCTCGCATGAGGAAGGTCTCCGGTGAAGTGCTAGCAGTCCCGCAGAGGTGTGGGGTCCCAGGAAGGGGGGTGCTGGAGGCAGTAGCCTGGGTGAGGGAGGGCTTGGAACATAGCCGGGTGGGAGATGGTAGGTTGGTCGTGGCCTTGGACCAGGACAAGGCTTTCGACCGAGTGCAGTGGGAGTTCTTGTGGAAGGTCCTGGATCACTATGGCTTCCCGGGGGAGTGGATCGCACAACTGCAACTGTTGTATGCTGGGGCGCGATTTTTTCCCCTGGTGAATGGATGGAGGGGGGCGGAGGTGGGGGTCACGGCAGGGGTACGGCAGGGGTGCCCATTGAGCCCCCTGCTGTACGCTTTTGCCATAGATCCCCTGGTGCGGAGGCTGGGGGGGGGGGGGGGAGGGAGGGCTCAGAGGGGTAGAGGTTGGCAAAGGGAACGTATTGAGAGTCATCGCTTATGCAGACGATGTCACCGTTTGGGTGGCAGACCAGAGGGAGGGGAGGATGCTGCGGGAGACCCTTGAAGAATATTCCAAGGCATCGGGGTCACGGGTAAACCTGGGTAAGTGTACTAGCTTGTGGGTGGGTCCAGAGGAACGGCGATTTAACCTAGGGGGCGGGTTTCCTGCAGGGATTGAAAGAATGCGGGTGTTGGGAGTGTATTTTGGGGGGGGGGATTACGGGCGGGAGAGTTGGGAGCAAAAGATATCGGAGGCAAGGGAAAAGGTGGATCGTTGGAAGGGGTGGCGGATGTCCATGGCAGACAGGGTCCGGTTGTTGAAGACCCAGATAGTCCCCATGTTTCTCTTCTTGAGTTACATCTGCCTTTTGCCGGAATGCTGTTTCACTTCATTGTACAGCGTGTTTTTTCAACTTTTGTGGGGCAACAGGATGAACCCGGTAAAACGCAATATTACTTACCGGTCACGGGAGGAAGGGGGGGTGGGGATGGTAAACCCTGTCCTGCTATTCTCCTCCCTGTTCATCCAGTTTAACCTTGGGCGGGGGGGAGGGCCAGAGGCCCCAGGGTGGGCACAAAGTGTTGTGCAGTGGTGGGAGGGATTTTGGGGCCCTTGGTGGGGAGGGGGGAAGGTGGGGAGGTTGCGGAAGGGTTTCCCGGAGGGGGTAGGCTACTACAAATCCTTAGTAAAGCTGGTCCGGTTGTGGGACATTACATGGGAGGAAATAAGGGCGGGGCAGAGGGAGAGCTGGGTGGAGCGGGTTCGCTCCCAGCATTTCTCATCTCCCCTGACTCTTAGGGATGCTCCAGGGCCCGTGCTGAGGCAGGGCCTGCGCTTTATTTCATCTAGACGACTCCCGAACAAGTACAGGGACATTGCCTGGCTGTCCCTTCACGGTAAATTATATGTTAGGGCAAATATGCACCGAAGCATGCAGGACCGAAACTGCCCGAGGGGGGAGTGTGCTGGTCAGCTGGAGACGATGGACCACTTCCTTATGGTGTGTCCATTCTCCAGAGCAGTTTGTGGAAGAGTGGCCGCCTTGTTGGCCATCCCCAGCTTCACGTCCTACACCTATGCAGACTGGGTGTACGGGAGGCAGCAGGGGACGGGGCGGCTGGAGCCAGGTACCGCCTTCCTCATATCAGTCATTATCAGGTACTGCCTGTGGGTGGCTCGATGCGGGGTGTCTATGCGCCAGGAGTGCAGGTCGGCTGAGCAGGTTTCCTGGGACATTGTCCGAGCCGTCCAGGAATTGGCACGCTGGGAAAAGGTGGAGGGGGGGGTACATAATTTTGGGGTTTGGTGGAAGCATGTCCGCTTGAAGTTGATTTGAATGTATGGTGTGGGGGGGATTTGGGGGGGACGGGTTTTATCGGGTTTGTATTTTTTGTATAAAAGTGTAGTGGGGCTGGTTTTACAACGGCATGATGTAATGTCTTGAATATTGGTTTTTTCCGTTTTATTTAATAAAGGAATTCTCCAAGCATCCACCACTCTCTCTGTGAAAAAATACTTCCTGACATTTTTCTTGTCTGGCCCCCTTCAATCTCATTTCATGTCCTCTCGTTCTACCGCCTTCGTATCTCCGGAAAAGGTTCGTTTGCGGATTAATACCTTTCAAATATTTGAACGTCTGTATCATATCACCCCTGTTTCTCCTTTCCTCCAGGGTATACATGTTCAGGTCAGCAAGTCTCTCCTCATACATCTTGTAACGCAAATCCCTTACCATTCTCGTAGCTTTTCTTTGCACTGCTTCGATTCTTTTTACATCCTTAATCTTCGCTGTTGTGTGTACCACTGTTTTGTTGCAAAGACAGTTTTCTTCTGTTTTTTTATTGTAGCTATATATCACAACATTAATATACACAGTTTCCTTATGAAATACTTATTTGCTTGAATTTTGCTGACATCTTTTTCAATAGTGGCTCATTTAGGTACACTGCAAACCCTCCAGGGACAGGGAAATACCATCTAAGTTTGTATCTGAGGCAATGGAGGGTTTGGTGACTTGCCCAAGATCACAAGGAGCAGCAGTAGGAATTGAACTGGGTACCTCTGGATGTTAAGACTGGTTGTTCTAACCATTAGGCCACTCCTCTGCTTACTAGGTAGTTGTATTAGTACCCTAGTCTTAAAGGTCATATTGTGAAATACATAGTATATTGTCTTACGTGTAAAGAAATACTTGTTTGAGGTCCCTGTCCCCCATCCCCACTTATTTCCTTTTTGGTTTTGATTTACTTAGTTCCGCCATGGAGTAATTGTGGCAGTGGATTCACGGGCCACCGCAGGCTGCTACATCGCCTCCCAGACAGTGAAGAAGGTGATCGAGATCAACCCATACTTGCTGGGCACCATGGCTGGGGGTGCCGCTGACTGCTCTTTCTGGGAACGACTGTTGGCACGGCAGTGTCGCATCTATGAACTGCGCAACAAAGAGCGGATCTCCGTGGCTGCTGCCTCTAAGCTTCTAGCCAACATGGTATATCAATACAAAGGCATGGGGCTGTCGATGGGTACCATGATCTGCGGCTGGGACAAGAGGGGCCCAGGTGAGTTCCTGGGGTTCTTGGACTGTGGCTGTTGTACAGATTAGAATTGGGCTCTAGTCCCAGCTCTGCCGCCTCATGCTGTATGTGCTGTGGAAGGATTCATCCAGGTAGTAGAGTGCAAAGCTGCCATTAATTAACCGGTCGTTGCACTGGAGTGCCAAGTGTACCCTGTTCTCATAGAAATCAGTACCCAGGCTAGGTTAGAAAATGTAAAAAGCACTAAATAAAGCTTACAGCTCCTTGGAGCTGTGATGGTGCAGAGCTTGCACACAAGCTGAGAGTATGTGTTGTACTCTGAGAGCAAGATGAGAGAGAGAGAGACAGAAACTAGGCATGGTGCAGGCACAGAGTTTGCCAAGAATCTTTGTTTTGTGAAGGTGCTGCTAGCCTCTCATTGAGTCATGATGACTTGATTGGAGAGTCTGCATTGTAATTGGCTGACCTGTGATGGTGTAACTAGTGCAGGGGTTGCACGATTGAGCTGTGGCGTGGGGTGACTGGTGCTGGGTTTAGTTGGCTACTGACTCTCTTGCTTTTTCTCCCTTGGCAGGTCTGTACTATGTGGACAGCGAAGGGAACCGCGTCTCTGGCTCCCTTTTCTCAGTGGGCTCAGGTTCTATGTATGCCTATGGTGTGTTGGATAGAGGGTATGTGGAAGATATGTCACCGCAGGCTGCCCTGGAGCTTGCACGGAGAGCTATCTACCAGGCAACATACAGGGATGCCTACTCTGGTGGCCTGGTCAGCCTCTACCATGTCCGTGAGGATGGCTGGGTGCGGGTCTCCCAGGATGATGTGTCAGTCCTGCACACCAAGTACCAAGATGAGGAAAGCTGAGACATCTGCAGGACAGCAAAATGGGAAAGTCTGATGGTGGCAGCTCCTGCGAATAGGGATTTTTTTTTTTGGGGGGGGGGAGGGGGATGTTCTTTGTTACTGCTGCTTCCAACATAAAGACAAATTCTTCTGTCAGCATTTTGTGTTTTCCCTTCATCATGTTTTCAGTCAGTTACGTTGAGTGATAATGGAAGAGGACGCTTACCATGTGTTCTTTCAGTTATTAAAGTCTGTGTATAAGAAAGATCCCTTTGGTTGATGTCTGGGCAGCCAGAGCCCCTTACCTAAGACCTGTTCAGTTATATATTTACTGTGTTTTGCTGCTGTTAGTTAATGCAGAATAGAAAGGCCTTAAGTATTTATTCTGTATTCCATGTTTCACATGTCATGTAAGCTGTAAGTCCACGGATAGGTTCCATGGTAGGAGATGCCATTCAAGAAATGGATCAGGGCCTCAGCTTAGGGTGTAGAGGTGGACAGACAAGCCAAGAATGTTATTTCTGGGAAAGGAATTGAGAGTAAGACAAAAATACCTCTGTCTTACTTTCTAGTGGGATAGCCCCTCGAGTGGTGTGTGTAAGTCTGGTTAGGGTATCCAAAGAAAAGCCATTTATACTCATGAGTTGTGTGGAATGGGTGAATGGATTCTGTTGTTTACTTGATCATAAGACTAGGGGCCATGCTAGGAGTTACTAAATAGCACATTAGAAACAAACGAGAGAAAATATTTTCATAAGTGACAGAATTAAGCTCTGGAATTTGTTGCCAGAGGAAGGGGGTATAGCTGGGTTTAAAAGGAGTTGGGAGGAAAAGTCTATCAACACATAAGAGAATGGGGACAAGCCAAAGCCACTGCTTTTCCCTGTATGTAAGCAGTGTGGAGTCTGGCTGTTGTTTGGATGTTGCTGGTATTTGTGACCTGGATTAGCTACTGTTGGAATCAGGACTGGCTGGACTCAGTATGACAGTTCATCCTGTGGTTGATAGACTGTGGCTACTACTACTGTCACTAACAGGAAAGAAATTAAATTCTACTCCAGCTCTGTGCTTTTCCTAGGCTGCAGTAATCAAATATTATAGAATACAAGAAACCGCGCTGTGGACCAGAAAGAGCTCTTCTGGCAAGTGCCACAATTGCCCTCTTCTGCTCTTTACAGGTGAAAGGCTGGTACTGCTTTTCTACCCGCATCTACCTGGAAGTTGACTGGTATCTTAGCAGAGGGAGCAGAGCTGTGGCCTTTGGCAACTATCCAGGCCTTTTATCCTAGGAAGGGACATGTTGATAGTAGAAATGGAGGAATAGTACAGCAGCCTTTTGCCATAGGCGATAGTGTGTGTCCTTGCGATGAAGGTCAGTGTCTGCTCCTACAACCATCGGGGAATGAAATGTTTCCTAGACATGAAGGACAGTTCCACCCAAAAACCCCCATGCTATGGAGGATAGAGGATGTGTCTGTGCTAAGGGACAGGGTTTATTCTTTAAGATGGAGGACAGCATTGCTGGGAGAAGGTGTTCACTCTGGACATACAAACAAAACACTAATTACGTTGCCCTACAATGGCGTAAACCTGGGAGGGGGGGAAGGTATTTCTTACCCATAGGGTTTGCTTTGGAATACTGGCCGAGGTAAAAGCTTCCTCGGCACCTTCATCCCTGATTTTTCTGTGTGCCCTTTTCCTGTGAAGCAGTGTACCTGCTTGCTTTCTGACCTCCCCCTGCTCATGGGAACACCTGTACACTGGGAGCGAAGTAGAAGAAGAATGCCAGCTTGCCCACAGCCATCAGCTTCTTGAAAACTGTCCATGCTGTAGGCGGGTGAAAATGGACACTGGCCCTCTAAGTTAAGCGCCGACATTAGGCACTCAAATAGAGGTTAGACACCCAAATGGGGGTAAAGCAACTGCACTTAGGTACTAGTTTGTAAATGAACACTTAAATGCTTTAGTACATTGGCTATAAAGAGGGTGGGCATGGAAGTGGGGCATTAGGCACTTTTACAAGGTGAGTTGGCGCTCAAATGACGTCAGCTTTCTTCTATAACAGCATCTGGACACAGAGATGGCTGTTACAGGACATTATCAGCACACAGATTTTGGGCACCAAATTTTTAGTGGCCTTTCTAGACCTCCCCCCTGGAGCTATTGGTTAAAAATCATTATTTGCTCATACTCTTATGCTGCACAATCCCACACCCACAATTAACGCTTTAAATAAACTTTAAGAGGCCAGGGGGTGGGGTGTTCTTTGTTGGGAAGCTTCAGAAGGAAACTACTGACTGCTACTTGCAGCTCAGAGGCAAAACCACCTGTTATGCATTTGAAAATCAAGTGTGTTGGCGCTCTTTTTCTCCCCTAACCTAAACACCATTTATAATCCTTTTTTTAGCTGCTGCAAGTGTATGTGCTGTTGAAGCTGGTAAAACAGCATGTAATATTTATTTCCATGTTTATATGCCACCTCTAAGTTGACAAAATCTATTGAACTGTCAGGCACCGTGAGGCAGCCAGCGTTCAGGCAGGGCGGTACAGCTAGGAAAATATAGTTGCATACCTTTGCTATGCACTACGCAGCTGCAATGCAAGCCACTCACACTATGTACATTGCACAACAGACACACTCCAGCAACGCCCGCCTGGTATATTATCAAGAGACAGAAGCTAAAGAAAATGAAAGGAGCAAAATCTGCAACCCTTCAAGGGAAGAATAAAGGATGAATGATCACGTCCCTGCAGTATCATCTATCTTCATTCACACACCATGTATTCCCACTAGTCCAGTACTGAGACATCTATTAGATTGTAAGCTCTTTGGGCAGGGACTGTCTTTCTTCTGTGTTTGTGCAGCGCTGCGTACGCCTTGTAGCGCTATAGAAATGATAAATAGTAGTAGTAGTAGACATCGCCTTGCATCCAGCTCTGTCAGTGCAACTACATCTTGTCCTGCCCTGTGGGCATTGTTTTCCTGTATAGACACTCTGATATGCAGCTGTGTAAGTGCATTGAAAAAGGTAATGTACAGTAATGCACTGTATTAGACTTTTGCCCTACAGCTGCCAATTGTGGGACCCGCCACAAATGGCTTTCATTGGTTAGTATACTCCGGACCCACAGCATCTCCTGTTCGTAAACCCTCTGTGTCAGGTTTGGCCTGGCAGACGGTGCTACAGGACAGGACTGAGATCCCACTGCTTGTGCGTCTGTGTTTTTCATTGCTTTTCCAGACCATATGGAATAAAGCCACAAGAAAAAAAACACTAAAGAGCTTCCCTCTCCATCCCCTAAAGGCCCCCCTGGGCTGGGATCCACACTCGATACCCATGCTGCTCTCCATTCAATCAGCAGCGAGAGAAGGTGGGGCTCCCCCTTCCCTGAGTGCACTCAGCCCTGCACGCACACAGAACATACAAAAATATGAAGAGAATACATCCTTTTATCCTTTCCAGGCTTTTTTTCCCAGGGATAGCTTGCCTTCTAGGCCTCGTTTCCTCATCTGATCACTTTTCTTTTCCGCTTTGCCTTTTTTTTTTATTCCCCCTTTGGAAAGACAAAAATTACTACAATTAAGATTAGGGAAAGAGGAAATGAAAAAGGGCGGGTCAAACGGGGTAATAAAAGTGTATGCCTTGCTGTTCCAAGAGTGGCTCTGGGACTTCCAGATGCGGGACAGGAGTCCAGAACCTAGGAAAATTGTAAAGGGTGGCTCCCTTTTCTCAGGTCAAGTGGCTGCTCGTATGTTAACAGGGCCTTGGTAGTGACCCTCATCCTTTTAAGAGAGACTTCACACTTTCTGTGAATGTCGGAAGCCACTTTCTGGCCCAGACGTTGAAAGAAAACACCTGCAACCTAGGGAGCCAAACACAGGGCACCCTTAGGATAAGAGGCCTAACCTGTTCTAGGATGAGCCTAGTTAATGTAAGGCCACCAGTTTTCAACCTCAACATTTATATCGGGAGGGCTTCCCGCCTGTGCGTGGAGAGGGCCATGTCCGACCACAATGGGGTGGATAGAGGCAAGTGCATGAGTACACAGTGGAAGTTACTTCTTTCTAGTTTTTAATTTATTTTTACTGGCACTATATTTTTTAAATTATATAGCCCCACCCAAATACCTGAGTTCTATCAGTGCCTAAGCAGCTGTACAAAAATATGGCATTGGTGGAGACTTATGTTCCAGCCTGGGAAATTTGTAACTGTGAGGTCTGGGACTTCTCTTGCTGTTCTGTGTCTGTTTGCCATGGGCTTGTCATCGTGTTGAGATCCTAGGATTTACTTTAACTTGTAGGTTTTATATCTATCTGTGATAGTTTCTCATATGAGTGAAGCCGTTACCACTTCATTCAGCGAGGAAGGACTTCTTGCTGGGTAGGGGCTGGATGTCTTTTGCCATTGGAGAGAGAACGGCCACATTTCCATTTTGGGCACCAATTTAAATGTAAACTGGAAAAATCAGCTCATCTGCAGCCCACTCGGCGCTTTCCTCAATAGTTAACTGAATTTACAGACTAACCCTATTCCCCAGAGGTTGCACTACAGTTATTAACCTGTAGTAAAACTAATTTTGCTTAGGGTGCAATTCTGTTATTGGTTAACAAGTCTGACAGATGTGACCTGCATACAGGAAAAATGACAACTTTTTTTTTTTTTTTGCTTAAGTACCCTGGAGACGGTTAGGAACCCCAGACTCTGACTTCATGTTCACAACTCTGTCCATTGGTGCTTGCCTCAAGAGCTCAAAACAAGTCCTTTCTCATGCCAGGTGTATGTTCACACGTGGCCTGCAGGTTAGCAGAAATGCCAATATCTGATTGCAGATTTTTAGAAAGAGTCCTGGTGCTCAGCTTCTGGTGGAGAATTGTCATTTTGATGTCTTAAGTAAGTTAAGAGGGTGCTGAACCCAATAGACATTACCTCTCCCTAGACACAGCCAAGGAGTTTGTTCAATCTTGCACCCACAGAGCTGGCTCTTATGGGTACCATAGAAAAGAAAGGGAAATAAATATTAAATTCAGACAGCAAACATTGAGTAGAAATATGTTCTACTATAAATATTCCTGGATTTCTAGTTTACTACAGAAATGACTATTAAATACCAAATTCAGCTTCTTTATGAATATTTGTCTTCTGAATTTAAGGTGGCCATTATAACGTCTACATAAAGGCTGAAAAACACTTCTGCCTAAAGAGAATCCACGTACGTGGAGAACTCAGTAGATCCCACGGGGCGTAAAATGAAAATAAAAAAAGGTGGGAGTATGAGCCAGGCTATCCAAAGACTGGAACCAAAATGAAATTAAAATATACAACGTTTAATGGATTTAAAACAAATAATAATAAAACAATCTTACATTGAAAATGACTCGACACAACGTTGTGTTTCGGCCAGATGGCCTACATCAGGAGTCTGATCATTAAGGTAAACAGTAAATTGAGATTATCAATGGTTATAATGAAAAAATATCAATACTCGAGAAAAAATGCCAAATGAAAAATCTACAGACAGGATCTTAAAAATGGTCTTGAAAAAGACCGTCCAATGAGTAATCCATCTGCCGCTATGCACTGCACAAGCGATGGGAATATGAAAACACTTCTGCTACATTTTTTAAAAAATATTTTGACAAATGTTGAAGAGACTCCTCATTTAAGTGAAGTGCTTCCATGGCCCTTTCCAATTTCTATTAGTTTACATTCTATTTTGATTTACTTCGTTTGCAGATAAAGGGCTCCTTTTACAATGCTGCGTTAATGTTTAGCAGAGTGCCAAATGCGACAAAGCCTATTCAATTCCTATGGTCTTCATTGCATTCAGCATGCGGTAATCAATACCGCAGCTTTCTAAAAGGAGCCCAAAGTTTTATAATGGGCCCCATAACTCAATGTGGAAATTAAAAAGAGTAAGACCTTTCTTCCCAAGGACCGTCTTCCGCAACCTGGTACAATCAATGGTACTCACTCATCTAGATTACTGCAATGCACTCTACGCTGGCTGCAAAGAGCAAATAATCAAGAAACTCCAAACAGCCCAGAACACTGCAACAAGACTCATATTCGGTAAAACAAAATATGAAAGTGCTAAACCCCTGCGTGAAAAGCTACACTGGCTCCCACTCAAAGAACGCATCACGTTCAAAATATGCACCTTAGTTCACAAAATCATTCACGGAGATGCCCCAGCCTATATGTCAGACCTGATAGACTTACCACCCAGGAATGCGAAAAAATCATCCCGCACATTCCTTAATCTTCACTTCCCCAACTGTAAAGGTCTAAAATATAAACTAACACATGCGTCAACCTTTTCCTACCTGAGCACACAATTCTGGAATGCGCTGCCGCGCAACTTAAAAACGATCTATGAATTAACCAACTTCCGCAAACTACTGAAGACCCATCTCTTCAACAAGGCATACCACAAAGATCAACAAATATGAACTATACATACATCCAGAATTGCCTTACAGTATTTACTCGTCAAAATTCTATCATGTTTTATTGTTATCATTTATTACATTTGTACCCCTCGCTTTCCCACTCATGGCAGGCTCAATGCGGCTTACATGGGGCAATGGAGAATTAAGTGACTTGCCCAGAGTCACAAGGAGCTGCCTGTGCCGGGAATCAAACTCAGTTCCTCAGGACCAAAGTCCACCACCCTAACCACTAGGCCACTCCATCATGTTACTCAAGATCCTTCTGTTATATTAAATGTATATTTTCTTATATTTCCACTTTTCATGATGTATTGTAAGCCACATTGAGCCTGCAAAGAGGTGGGAAAATGTGGGATACAAATGCAATAAATAAATAAATAACCTGTTTGCACAGATGGGAAGCTGTGCTTTCAAATCTCCCATAGCCTTTCTTAAAGTGCTGTCAAGTTTAATTGATTTATTTATTTATGTATTGCATTTGTATCCCACTTCTTTGCAGATGATGCTCTCATTCATTCATTTACCTTATTTATTTTAAAAACTTAGAATCGTAGCTGTATAGGTAAATGAGGCTAGATTCAGAGGTACAAGGACCAACTTTTCAAAATGATTGGAGGTCCCAAATCTGATGAGAAGTTAACCCTCCTGGACACAGTCACGGAGTTTGCTGAATGTCAGGGGTGCTCAAGCAGTCACAGAGCTAACAGCTGTGTTCAGAGGTACAAACTGCCATTGAAATCTTGGCTTTATTGTAAGCCATGCATTAAATTCCTCTGTGGTAGTCAAGAAAGCAAATAGGTTAGGCATAAAAAGAAAGAAAGAATATCATTAATGCTGAACTACAAAAAGGTACATAAGAAAAGCCATACTGGATCAGACCGATGGTCCATCTAGTCCAGTATCCTGCTTTCAACAGTAGCCAATCCAGGTCACAAATATCTGGCAGAAACCCAAATAGCAATGCTTCCAATCCTAGGGCAAGCAGTGACTCCCCCATGTCTATCGCAATAACAAGCTATGGACTTTTCCTCCAGGAACTTGTCCAAACCTTTTTTAAACCCAGATACGCTATATAGAGAAGACAGACCAAAATGATGAAGGGAATGGACTTTAGCCTGCAGAAAACAAAGAGAGGATATGCTAGCTGCCTGTGAAATCATGATTAAGCTAGCTCAGGGGTGGGCAACCACGATCCGAGAGGGCCACAACCTAGTCCGTTTTTCAAAATGTCCACAATGAATATGTATGAGATAGATTTGCACATATTAGCATGTTTGCAGACGATTAGCGCTTCCAGAGGGGGCAATGTTTCTTTAATGTTACTGAGGAAAGAGCAACATATCATTTTTCAATGGCAGACCATGGCCCCGCATGGTCTTAATAGAGAAATTGAGTGGCTTGCCCTTTAAATTGAGGCATATATATATGAGAGAATCCTGACATGCTCCATACGAAGGGGCGGACGTCGTGATGATGTGTCCGCTGTTCAGCATTGGAGCAGTATTGTGAGTTCCCAGTGACCCGTGTATGGTGGTAGGATATTTAAGTACTGGCTTTGATGAGATGTAATTTTTTGAAGGAATGTTTGGGTTTAGTTTTGAAGTGTAATTGTCTTATTATGCAGACCCCTGATGACGCTCAAATGAGCGAAACACGATTCGTGTAGGTTCATTACCAGCACCAGCGTCCTTTCAGAAAAGTGGGTCCAAAGTGTTGGATGAAGGATTTTACCATCAGATTTGGAGGGTGACTACGTGGGTGCTGATGATATAATGCTTAAGGAGAAGTTACTAGAAGTTTCTCAAGTGTAACGCTAACAGTGTTTAAGTTCATCGTACTGTTGGGAGAGATCTTTTCAACTGTTGAAAGCTATTTCTAATTACCAATGTGGGTGGGCGGTGTGGTGTAGCTGCTCACTCTTTGAACAGTTGTTTGAAGCATTATCAGCAAAGACGAACTAATACACTTTGAGTTTAATGTTAGCTATACATCTGTTGTATGAAATATCAGCAATAGTTGAATTATGTCATTTTGAATGTAATGCTATGCATATCCAGTTGGCCCCTAGTTATACAATGTGTTAGATTGGTGAGAAGGTCAGTAATTGGTGATTGTGTATGAGAAGTTTAAGTGTGTGACAGGTGGATGTGGTGTGTGCATAAGTGTGAGAGAATGGGCATGTACTACTACTACTACTTAACATTTCTAAAGCGCTACTAGGGTTACGCAGCGCTGTACCGTTTAACAAAGAAGGACAGTCCCTGCTCAAATGAGCTTACAATCTAATGGACAAAATGTGCAGACAATCAAATTGGGGCAGTCTAGATTTCCTGAATAGAGGTATAATGGTTAGGTGCCGAAGGCGACATTGAAGAGGTGGGCTTTGAGCGAGGATTTGAAGATGGGCAGGGAGGGGGGCTTGGCGTATGGGCTCAGGAAGTTTATTCCAAGCATAGGGAGAGGCGAGGCAGAAAGGACGGAGCCTGGAATTGGCGGTGGTGGAGAAGGGTGCAGAGAGGAGGGATTTGTCCTGTGAGCGGAGGTTTTGGGTAGGAGCGTAAGGGGAGATAAGGGTATAGAGGTAATGAGGGGCTGCAGATTGAGTGCATTTGTAGGTTAGTAGGAGAAGCTTGAACTGGATGCGGTACCTGATCGGAAGCCAGTGAAGTGACTTGAGGAGAGGGGTGATATGAGCATATCGGTCCAGGCGGAAGATAAGACGTGCAGCAGAGTTCTGAACGGATTGAAGGGGGGGGATAGATGGTTAAGTGGGAGGCCAGTGAGGAGTAGGTTGCAGTAGTCAAGGCGAGAGGTAATGTATTAGGAAGTTACTAGGAATTCAATAGTGTTTTAATTGATGTGCTTATTGAAAGTTAATAAAGGAATTTTGTACTTTGATAGTTGTCAGTATTATATGCATTGTTGCTTAAATACAACTAGATTGTAATATATTTACCTGTTGTGCGTAATATAGTATATGTCTGGCAGAGATGTACCCGAAAGAACCGAAAGAAAAACACAGGGTAGAGGGAGCAGAGAACCGGCAGAGTTGGCTGCTCCCAGCACCACAGGAGGTAACAGCAATGCACCTGGGGTGGGGGGGTGTTTTGAGGTGATGTACTGGGGGGGAGGGGGGTGCACAGCAACAAACCGCCCCAGGTGGCAGCCAACCAAAGAACACCACTGCCAGTATGCCTACATCAAAAAGAAAACGATGGTATGTTTTTTGTGGAATGCAGTAAAAATGCGCTTGCCTTTTTTATTACTACTGTTTCACGAAGACATATTGAATAATGAGGGAAGGGCTTCCTTCCTTCTTTCTTATGTTCAGTGGAAAAATAAATCTGTTGGCTCAGGCTGCTTGCTACGTGAATTTTCCTTAAGTTTAGTCATGCAGCTTGTTTAGTCATGCCCATTTTCAAGTCCTTACTCAAGGCCCATCTCTTCTTCCTTGCTTTTGGTGCCTAACCACCTTCCCATTCCTGATACCTACACTGACTACATAGTTTTTACCTTTAGATTGTAAGCTCTCTTGAGCAGGGACTGTCCTTCCCCATGTTTAAACTTGTACAGCGCTGCGTAACCCTGGCAGCGCTATAGAAATGCTAAGTAGTAGTAGTAGTAGTAGTAGTAGTCATGCAGCTTGTCACTTTATTCTCTGTCTAAGTTCCTGTTACTCTCTTATCTGTGATGGAGGCAGAGCAAGCTATACTTTTTTTTCTGAAAAAGTTTGAAAATATTAATATCATTCTTATTAATATTCATATCAATCTAAGTTGGACCACTTTCTTACCACCCCCACCCCTATGGAGTCAGGGTAAAAGGAATGGAGGAGTGGCCTAGTGGTTAGGGTGGTGGACTTTGGTCCTGAGGAACTGAGTTCGATTCCCACTTCAGGCACAGGCAGCTCCTTGTGACTCTGGGCAAGTCACTTAACCCTCCATTGCCCCATATAAGCCGCATTGAGCCTGCCATGAGTGGGAAAGTGCGGGGTACAAATGTAACAAAAAAAAAACTTGATGGTATCATGTTGTAATTGGTAAGTAAGCAGACAGACAGATCCATTAGTTCCATTCCTGGCTGGCTCAGGTCTTTCATTACCCAGGTTTTTCTAAGAACCCAACCCAATATAATATACATCAGGGGCATAGCCACGGGCGGGCCTGGACAGGCCCAGCCACTTTCCCTTCAAGTCCGCCCATCCAACATCCTTCGCTTGCTGTCGCTGCCTTTTCTCCTGCAGCTCCGGGTATGGCTGTCCGGGAGGCAGCGTTCAGTGTTGCCTGCCTGCCCTGAAATTCTTCTTCTCCCCGCTGCCTCGGTCCTTGTATTCTTTTTTCGTTCGTCGTGCAGCGCTGCCATTCACACAGGCAGCTCCGCTCCCCTTTGCCGCGTCCATCCGGCCCTCTCTGATGCACTTCCTGTTTACGTAGGGCCAGATGTACGCAGCAGGGGGGAGCGGAGCTGCCTGTGTGAATGGCAGCGCTGCATGACGAGCAAAAGAAGAATTTTAGGGCAGGCAGGCAACGCTGAACGCTGCCTCCCGGATGGCTGTACCTGGAGCCATGGGAGAAAAGGCAGCGACAGCGAGCAAAGGATGTTGGCTGGGCGGGCCTGGAAGGCAGAACTAAAGTAAGTGCTGGACTTTTGGGGGGCTGGAGGGAAGTGAGAGAGCTACTGGATGTGGAAGGAAGAGGAGGAGGGGATCTGAATGGAAGGGAGAGAGTTGCTGGAGGGAGGAAAAGGAGGAGGGGATCTGGATGGAAGGGAGAGGGCTGCTGGACATGGGAGGGAGAGTAGGAAGGGGCTGGAGAGCTGCTGGACATGGGAGGGAGAAGAGGAAGGGTCTAGAGAGCTGCTGGACAAGGGAGGAAGAGGAAGAAGGGACTGGAGGGAAGGGAGAGAGCTGCTGGGCATGGGAGGAAGAGGAGGAGGGGACTGGGTGGAAGGGAGAGAGCTGCTGGACATGGGAGGAAGAGGAAGAACGGACTGGAGGGGAGAGAGCTGTTGGACATGGGAGGAAGAGGAGGAGGGGACTGGATGGAAGGGAGCTGCTGGAGGAAGAGGAGGAGGATATCTGGGTGGAAGGGAGAGAGCTGCTGGATGTGGGAGGAGGGGGCTGGAGAGAAAGAGCTGCTGGATGAGGGAGGAAGAGGAGGGGATCTGGATGGAAGGGAGAGAGCTGCTGGATGTGGGAGGAAGAGGGGGAGGAGAACTGGAGTGAAGGGAGAGAACTGCTGGTACAGCACAAGGAGGAAGGGAAGGGAAACAGAGATACCACACCAAGGAGATGAAGGAAAAGGGAACAAATGCTAAACCTACAGCGTGAGGGAGGAAGGGAATCAAGCAACCAAACCAGATGCTGGAAAGGGGAGGGAGTGAAAAGCTGGATGGGTTAGGATTAGAGAGGGTAAAGATATATTGGCACTGGGGACGAAGTGAGGAGAGAAGCTGGACAGAGAAATATAGGGACACAGAGAAAGGGAGATACTAAACATGGACAAAGATAGAGGTACAGAGATGGAAGAAGATGGATAGTGGACATGAAGAGAGAGTAGAAATATCAAATGGACATGAGACCTTGGTGACTGAGTTAAGAGAAGACAGAAGGATGTAGAAACCAGAGCTTGGGACCAACATGACTTGGAAAAATAAAATAAGCAGACAACAAAAGGTAGAAAAAAAGAATTTTATTTTTTCTATTTTGTGACTAGAATATGTCATATTTGAAATGTACATCCTGCCAGAGCTGGTGTTAGATATGGCAGGGGCCCAAGGCAGATATTTAGGAAGGGACCCCAAAGCTTACTAACAGGCTGCACCTTCTTCAGCTTCCAGCTGGCCTGGGGTTCTCTTTGGCTAGGGGGCCAAACGCAGTTGCCCTAGTTGTACCTCCCCTAACACTGTCTCTTGCATGTGCTATCATATTTTGCACAGTATAGGAGAAAATGCATCTCTTTGTATTTCTCTGTGCTGTGCTAAATGCAAGGTCTGGCCTCTTGGGATTTTGATTTAATTTGTTTATGGTTTGTGGTCACTTATTCTGTATTTGGCATTTGTGTTCAGTGTGTGTGACCAAAGTATTCTGTTAGCATCAATTTTCTATGTAATATTCTATAGTAACATAGTAGATGACGGCAGAAAAAGACCTGCACGGTCCATCCAGTCTGCCCAACAAGATAACTCATATGTGCTAATTTTGTGTATACTCTACTTTGATTTGTACCTGTGTTCTTCAGGGCACAGACCGTATAAGTCTGCCCAGCACTCTCCCCGCCTCCCAACCACCAGCCCCGCCTCCCAACCACCGGCTCTGGCACAGACTGTATAAGTCTGCCCAGCACTAACCCCACCTCCCAACCACCAGCCCCGCCTCCCACCACCGGCTCTGGCACAGACCGTATAAGTACTTTGGCTTGTTCAGTTTTCTTGATGTATTGATATTTTAGGGCCCCGCTGTAATATTTAGGGCATATTTGGGGGAAGCATAAGTGTGTTGGCAGACCGTGGCTCAGTGGAGGATGAAGAGTGCACCCTCTTATAGTTCCCCTAGCTCTCAATGTGGCCTGCAGCTACTGAGGCCAACACTGCTACCCCCATTGAAGTTATTGGGAGTGGGGTAGGTGTGTGGTAGGAGTAGGGGCGTGGGCAGGGCATATCAGGTGGCAGGTTTTTCTCTAGTGCCCACCCATCCAACCCATTGGCCCACCCAAAAATTGCCTTCTGGCTACACCACTGATATACATACAATTCAGCACACACTTCAGGACCATGGTTGTTAGGTCTAGGAGTCAGGGCTGCTGCGAGACAAAGCTGGGCCCAGGGCAAACAGTCTTAAGGGCCCCCCCCCTGCGCACCACACATATATACACCTGGAGGAAAAGGACTCCATAGTCTACTATTGATAGACATGGGGGAAGCGAAGAGCCAAATTTACTGTTCTTTTCTTATTAAGCTCCTAGGCATTTAGTCAAACCCTTCAGTTCCACTTTGGCTCAGCCTTCTCTAAATTGTATGACTTGCAAACTTTAATCAATGTGTACCCTTACTAAGTGGGGGGGGGGGGGGGGGGGGGAGGGGGAGGGAGGGAAGGGAAAGGGAAATGAGACTTGATAAACCGCCTTTCTGTGGTATTTTGCAACTACATTCAAAGCGGTTTACATATATTCAGGTACTTATTTTGTACCTGGGTCAATGGAGGGTTAAGTGACTTGCCCAGCGTCACAAGGAGCTGCAGTGGGAATCGAACTCAGTTCCCCAGGATCAAAGTCCACTGCACTAACCACTAGGCTACTCCTCCACTCATTCCACCAATAAGAGCCATCAGTGATGTCACAATGGCTTGATTGCCTGATACTTGGCTCACTTCTGATATTGTGATGTCATAAGGGAAAGGGGGAAAGGGAAATGGGACTTGATATACTGCCTTTCTGAGGTTTTTGCAACTACATTCAAAGCGGTTTACATATATTCAGGTACTTATTTTGTACCGGGGCAATGGAGGGTTAAGTGACTTGCCCAGAGTCACGAGGAGCTGCAGTGGGAATCGAACTCAGTTCCCCAGGATCAAAGACCACTGCACTAACCACTAGGGACACTGCTGGGAATCAGTCTTTGACTCTTTTTCTTTACAGTCAATAAAGCACATATAAAAATGGCACTGGAAAATTAATCATTACCTTACAAAAAAACAATTCTGGTTTGTCTGCTGTCTCCTCCTGTCCTCCTATGACCTCTGTTGTGTCCTGGCCGGGACTCGAGGAGGAGTTGGGTTGGGAGACCGTCCGCCGGATTATAATCCGATTCCAGCAGCCCTACTGCACCGCCCTAGCTACTGTAGACAGTACAGTACACTGTACAGTGAGCCCGGGGCCGGAGCAGGTAGCCGCAGCGCACTGAGCACAGGAGAGGAGCCACTCAGCCATGGAGGAAGTACGCGCCCAGACAGAAAGGGCCTGCCCGGCAACGCAGCATGCACCAGAGAGAGCGCCAAGAACAAGAAGAGGAGCAGAGGACCTGCAGCGTGTAGCGAGTTAACGTGATAATGCGGCACAGGAGAAAACCAAAGATTGCACTGACCGCAGGGCGCAGGTAGCCTTTTGCCTGCTCCATCATGCCACCACTGCCAAACTTTTGTAAAGCTTACCAAACCAGCAAGTTTTATTCAGCGCAGCACCAGGCCCCCCCCCCCCCCCTTTGAGACGAGGCCAGGCGAGGGGAATTTTGCCCCCTCCCCTCCTCTCCTCGGAGTTGGGTGATGCCACACAAAAACATCTAATTTTCTTGGTGATCATCTGCTGCCAGGGCCATTTCTGCCCTGCTTCTGCAGCTCTTGCACAGCCAGCCTTTCTCTCTCTTTCCTATGTCACTCTTCTCCTCCCCTCTCTCTCTCTCTCTCTCTCTCTCTCAATAGGTGGCAACTTGGCTGCTCCTTGGTTTAGGAACACTCTGCTCCACCCTTTCTCTGCAGCTTGGGAGGGCTGCTAGTAAGTTATAGCCTGGCTGGCTTGCAAAGGTTTATAACTACAACTCTGAAGACTGCTTCCATTCAGCATGTCTGGCATTCCTTCTTGCCCTTCCCCTCACTGGTGAAACACACCTCCCAGCAAAGAACAGCGAGGCTTCTGTAAATGGTAAGTTCCTGGTTCAACATTTCCCCCATTTCCTGGGAGACAGTGATCCATGCTCTGTTTTCTGTCTGCTCAGCCTTCCATGGATCGTGCTTTCCCCCTGGACCTTGACAGGCATAGCCTGTCACTATATTTATGTCTTTTGCTGTGGGAACTGAGGTGTCCAGCTAAAGTTGGAATTGGCTCTATGACAAGATGAGTTTCTGGTCTATGTGTACAAGCATGCTTCTAAGAAATCTGACTGTTTACAGTACTGGACTCTCTGTGGGACTGAGGGTGTGGCGTGTGGTTTGGAGTAGTCTGTATGGTATGTGTCAATGTGGTTGTAATGTTTCTTGTGTATCCCAGATTTCACCTGGTTCTAGCTCCGGACCCAGGCTACAACAGAATGTTCACTGTCTTTCTCACCTCAGACCTCAGTCTTTGCTTTTGCACAGGCTGCTCTCACCCTGCACGACTTTCACTCCACTTACAGTCACTTATTCAAAGTGAAATCATTGTAGATTTGCTTTATCATGGACATGGAAATTAGATCCCTTTATTGCAGAGTTGGCTTTTGTGGTATAAGACAAACTTTCTAAGTGGAACATCAAACTCTGTAAAATGAAAGCAGTTATGTGGCTGTCATTTTTCTCTTTGGCGTCATTTTTTTTAACTTTGCACTCCAATTTTTGAACAAAGGCTGTCTGTGGATAGTGTTTTCTTAACAGAAGTCTGAACAATGAAAGGTATTTCTATCCATGCCTGTGTTTCTTTGTTTTCTTTTCAGTCTTTGCTGAAAGTTTATTTAGCTTTTTATGTAAAAAAAAACAGGAAACTTTTTAAAAAACTGTAACTATATAATTTAAATGCACTGAGCCTTCCCTCTGTAAACAAGTATCACACGTAGGAGCCAACTTTTCAAAGTGATTGGGGTTGCTGAAATACATATATGTAGGTGTGTTCCCCCCCCCCCCCTGCTTAAAATCCTGTCTGCTGCAGTCGTCACCTGGGCAGTGGGAGCGCCACTCATACGCTGCCTTCAACCTGCACCAGGACTTCTTCCCTGAACAGTTCTGCCCCTCAGTCCCCCTGTACTGTACAAATACAAAGACAGCAGATGCAAATTTCAAAAACTGACATATTTCAATCACTATACTATAGGTTAACAAATACAAATAAAACAAAAAATGGAAAATATGATAATTTCATTTTATTGGACTAAATACATTTTTTTTACTAGCTTTCAGAGACCAAAACCTCTTTCCTCAGGTCAGGACAGTGTACTGCTGTTATGGTATTCTGTTCTGACATGAGAAAGGAGGGTTTGGTCTCCAAACATTAGTCAAAAATGTATTAAAATTAGTCCAATAAAGATATCACCTTACTTCCATTTTCTGTATTTATTAACACAGCTACCACACTACTTTATCCTAAACTAAAAATAAAATTCATTTTTTCCTACATTTGTCTGGCCATTCAGGGCCGTGCCTAGGGTCTCTGGTGCCCCCCTGCAGACTATCAGTCCCCCCCCCCCCCCCCCGTGTGGCACAAGATGCAAAGGAAATAGGAGCTGAAAGATGGAGTGCATCTTTGTGGGATTGCTGAACAAATAGAGGGTTTACAACCACTTAGCTTTTCGTGCTTTCATGTTCACGAAATTAGTAATTAAATCTTTGATATCTAACTGGGCACATATATCATTCTCAATAGCAATCATAGCAAGGCTTACAAGCCTTTCTTGCGAAATACTTGATCGCAAATAATCCTGTGTAATAGTTCTCACCTCCAACAGGATGTGCCTGGGACCGTGCCTCCCTCAGAGGTGGTCTGCTAGGCAGGCACGCACTGACGTCAGTGACGTCAGTGACAGCTGATACCAAAGCAAGGGGAGGAGTAGGGAAACACGCTCCGCGTGTTTCTCTACTCCTCCCCCTGTGTTACAGCCCACTGCACCCCCCTTCCGCGACTCAGTCGACCCCCCCTTCTTGGCGAAAACCGTCCCCCGCCGCAGTCCAGTACCTGTGCTGACGGGGGACGTCAACCGAAGTCCTGTGCTGGCCTTCGTGCCGTTGCTTCTTCAATGATCTTCGGTTCAAGTTCCTCTGTGTGCGTCTGATGTCAGATGCATGCAGAGCAACTTGGACACAAAATCATTGAAGAAGCAACGCCTCGAAGGCCAGCACAGGACTTCTGCTGATGGGGGTTGGGGTCCCCCGTCAGCACAGGTACTGGACGGCAGCGGGGGACGGTTTTCGCCAAGAAGGGGGGGTCGACTGGGTCACGGAAAGGGGGGTGAAAACGGAGGGATGGCAGAGTCTGGAACAGCGAGGGAGGGAGGGTGGGGGATGGCCTTGCTAGCGCCTGTTTCCTTCCCTTTTGAAACGGGCATTTTTTACTAGTTTTTTATGATTTTTAACCGTGAAAATGATCGCTCACCACTTGCCACACTGACAGGAATTGTCAGCAATATTCTTAGAAACAAATTGCTATACATTGCAAAATAAGATAGCAGATGTAAATTCTCAAAGTGGACATATTCTAAACACTAAAATGAAAATAAAATGATTTTTCTCTACCTTTGTTGTCTGGTGACTTTCTTTTTCTGATCATTGATAAGTCTCTGACTCTAAAGTTTAGCAATTTCATTAAAGCAAAATATATTTTCACATATCACAGATTCTTCCTATCCAAGGAGAATCTTTTATATAAAAACAAACACCAAAAAAAAAAACCAATCAGATTTTCATTTACCAGCTTCTCTACACTACGTCAGCTAAACTTCCTCTGAAACTACTGTTGGAACCATCAGCCAATGAAATGACTTTTAGCTGTAGCTATCCGGTTACCTGATAATTATGCAAACATCATTGCAGTCATGCCTCTCTCGGTGTACAAGCTCAGAGAAAAAAAAACAAAAACTTTGAACCACTTACAGATTTTAATAATTACACTATTTAGTTTTTATTTCTCCCCAGTCTCACTTGCACACCTCCCTCCAAACCTGGCTGTTCTCTTTAATTTGAATGTTGTTCAAGCTTACCCTGAATGAGGAGTTCGTCCCACACCAAAGACATAAATAGCACTGGTTGTATTCTTTCAAACAACTCCAGTAGAGCCTGCCTGCCTCACTGAGCACTGTGGTTGTAGAGGGGAGGGCAGGGGAGAGAGGAGAATTACAGCTTCAGGTAAAACATTTTGCAAGTGAGCTGACCTCAGGAAAAAGGTGCCAGTAGGCGGCTTCCAGAGGTCGGCACCCCCCTGCAGTGCTTACCCCGCTTACTGTGTTGACACGGCCCTGTGGCCGTTTACTGTTTCTAATTGTGTTGGTCCCAGTCTCTTGTTTCTTCTTTCCTCGTTCTCTTCTTAACTCCTCCCCCCTTTCCATCCAGTGTTTGCCCCCTCTCTCTCCCCCTTTCCATCCAGCATCTGACCCTTCTCTCTCCTCACTTCCATACAGGGTCTCTCCTCTTTTTCTCCCTCTTCCACCCAGCATCTGGCCCCTTTCGCTCCCCATTTCCATCCACTCAGGCTCCTTTCTCTCCCCAGTTCCAACCAGCATCTGAATCCTCTCTCCCCCTTCCATCCGACATCTATCCCCTCTCTCCCCTTCATCCAGTGCCTGTTCCTCCTCTCCCCCTTTCCATCTTACATCTGTCCCCTCTCTCCCCACTACATCCAGCATCTGGCCCTCCTATCCTCCCTACAAACAGCATCTGCCACTTCTCTCCTCCCTTCCATCTGGCTTCTTCCCCCCTCCCTCCTCAATTCAGCATCTGTCCCCCTCCCCCCTCCATCTAAACTCTGTCCCATCTCTCGTCCCTTCCATCCCACCTCTGTTCCTCCTCCCCCTCCATTCTGCATCCAGCATCTGCCCCATCCCCCCTCCATCCAGTGTCTGACCTTTTTTCAGCCCCCAACTTACAGCATCTAACCCCTCTCTCCCCTCCCCCACCGGACACTCCCACTGTCACACCAGGCTCTCCCCACTTTCACCCACATCCTCTTCTGCGGCCACCACTGCTGCTGCTGCTGCTGTTTCAGCAGTGGCGGAAAAAAACGGAGAAAAAGATTGCGGGGTTGCACGTTCCCGCTCACAGCTGACCGGCTCTGCCCCGGAACAGGCAATTATGTCAGTCTCAGAGGAAGGTGGGACTGGCAGCCGCGAGCAGGAACCGCCCTCTTCTGATGTATTTCCTGTTTCCGCGAGGGCAGGACACTGAGAGGGAAGGGAAGGCTGGAGGCGAGCCAAGCCTGCTGTTTTCAGTGCCGGCACCGTGACTCGAGGTAAAATAAAATATTTAAAGGCAGGGCGGCGGCAGGAAGGAAAGGAGGGCTATCGGGGAGCTGAGGGCGGACAGATGAGCCGGCGCTGGGAGTCTGTGACCCTGCAGCTCGAGGGGTGGAGAGAGGAGAGGCAAGCCAGCTCGCATTCCCTCAACAACTGGCTGATCCCATCATAACAAGTATATCCGGGAACAGAGCATAAAACCACATAAAGTTATCCATTCTAAAGCAGTATTTGTTTACATTGTAGATGTCATCAGGGGACAATCTATGTTTTCTTTTAAGACCTTTTTTGATGTTTCTCACTTGCTCAACATCGGGAGGTAAATTGGTGCTCATATCCATACTGGAACCCTCAAAACAAATTTTTCTGTAAATCTTCATTGGTATGCCCTCCTCCTTTCGCAACTTTGTAAGGAGTGATGGAGCCAGTGCGTTTTTTCTAGCAAAGAAGGTGCCGGTAGTGAAATGCTAGGCCACCCTTCAGAGGTGAGGTGAGCACCGAGGGACCCACCCCACAATAGCCAGACCCCCTGCAACCAGTCACAGAATCTATGACAAGGCAGAATTGGTGTGTAGAGCCTGAGCTCTTTCATTAAAACATGGGGTCCCTGGGTCAATTTTAGCAGAAAATGGAAAAGGTGCCGGCACTCAGTACCCCCAATTACCCTCTCAAACAAAGCCCTGGATCACTCCAGACATGTGGTCTCCTGTTACCATGGCACATAGGTCTTTTGTTGGAAGTACTTCCAAGTAGTGGACCAAAACCAGGGTAGTGTCTCTGTCTAACAGTTGATAGCTATATTGATAAAATGCACCTTGTCCCAACTTATTCCTATGATACAGTTTGCGTAGCTCAGGGTTCTTTTAGGCCACAGGCGAACGCCACCACGCACCACTGAAGTCCACCCACTCTCCAGTCTTCTTTTTTGTCTTCCAAGCCTTTGGAGGTGAAGAAGTATACTTCGCCCGGCTGTGGATCACTAGCAGCTCTGTTGACAGTTTTAGACATTTCAGGATCCGCAAGGCTTGTTCAATGGTGTACATTATATCCTTCCTTTCCGTAGACTGTCATTCTGTTTTCTATGCATCCTTTTAACCCTAGAAAATATTTAAAAACAAGACAAAATATTCTGTCAGTCTGAAAACATACTTGTTAAAAATCAACACTTCCTCTTTAGACTAAAGAGCTGCACGGGAATGGTGATTGCATGATTCCCACGGAACCTGTGCAATTTCCGTAAGTATGGAAGAAGTTGCCGTGGGATTCCAGCAGGGATTCTTACCAAGGTATTCACGCAGGAGTGTAGTCAGAATATCTGTAACTTGCGGAGTAATGGCAAGAGAGGCAGCTGCAACACCATACAGAGACTTAGAACACTCAATGGTTGAATAGTGAATAACATCGAAAAAAAAACTACCGGGGGTGGGGGGGGGGGGGGGCTGTTGAGTTTGTGAGGAAACAGCAGGCTGAGAGCAATTAAATGAGAGGATCAACTTATGCGTGTATGGGTGGGGATGGAGGAGATTTAAATGTGGGTATAGCGTGGATTTTAGTGGGTGTGGGTGGATAGGGGTTAGAGAACATAGAGGATAGGGTGAGATGGGTGGAATTTCTACTCTAGTACAATAATATGGACAGATTTGTGTCATTGTTTTAAGTTACGATTCAATATATTGTAGTTCCAACTCTTTTTTTTTTTTTTTTTAGTTGACATTGACGTGGAGGGGCATAATCGAACGGGGCGCGCCCAAGTTTTCCTGGGGCGGTGCTCGCAGGACGGCTCCGTGAAGGGGCAGGGGAATCCTGTATTATTGAAACAAGATGGGCGTCCATATTTTGTTTCGATAATACGGTTGGGGATGCCCAAATCTCAACATTTAGGTCGACCTTAGAGATGTCGTCCCCGGTTTCGGCGATAATGGAAACCGAGGACGCCCATCTCAGAAATGACCAAATCAAAGCCATTTTGTCATGGGAGGAGCCAGCATTCGTAGTGCACTGGTCCCCCTCACATGCCAGGACACCAACCGGGCACCCTAGGGGGCACTGCAGTGGACTTCAGAAATTGCTCTCAGGAACATAGCTCCCTTACCTTGTGTGCTGAGCCCCCCAACCCGCCCCCCCCCAAAAATCCACTCCCCACACCACTACCATAGCCCTAAGGGGTGAAGGGGGGCATCTACATGTGGGTACAGTGGGTTTCTGGTGGGTTTTGAAGGGCTCACATTTACCACCACAAGTGTAACAGGTAGGGGGGATGGGCCAGGGTCCGCCTGCCTGAAGTGCACTGCACCCACTAAAACTACTTCTGGGTATAACATTTGAGGCTGGCAAAAAAAAAAAATTAAGTTTTTTTTAGGGTTGGAGGGGGTTGGTGACCACTGGGGGAGTAAGGGGAGGTCATGCCCGATTCCCTCTGGTGGTCATCTAGTCAGTTCAGGCACCTTTTTGAGGCTTGGTCGCAAGAAAAAATGGACCAAGTGAAGTCGGCCAGGTGCTCGTGAGGGACGCCCTTCTTTTTTCCATTATCAGCCGAGAACGCCCATCTCTTAAGCACGCCCCAGTCCCGCCTTCGGTACGCTGCCAACATGCCTCTGTGAACTTTGGTTGTCCCCATGACGGAAAGTAGTTGAGGGCGCCCAAAATCGGCTTATGTCCTGATTTGGAAGATGGGCGCCCATCTCCTGATTTGGAAGATGGGCGCCCTACTCTTTCCAAAATAAGCCTGATAGTGTCATATATATAGTTTTTGAAAGTGCCATGGAAGTGGTTTCCATAAAGTTTTGTTAGTACTAACTATGTGATGGGAACCTCAAAAAAAAATCTAACTATGTGGAAGTTAGGCAATCGCCTAAGTAATACCAAATTACCTGGTTTTGACCTGCATATATAGATATACACATGTATCCTAGTTTGTAATATTACTAGTCCAGTAATCTAGTTTAGCTGATGCCCAGGCAGCAGCCTAGCAGAGCATTGTATTCCTATGTATTACATTATTTTAGCTAATATTAGTAAACTGCATTCTGAGCTAAATCAGAGTAAAAGCCAGATTCCTCACATTCCTTCCTATCCGATAAGGAAAGAGCCAGAAACCAGTTTTTCCCCTCATGGTCAGAGATTTCCCTATTGGCTGATAGCCAGCCTGGGGGGGTCAGGGCTGAGGTATATCTTTGAGTGTCTTTGTCTATTTTGCTCTCATTTTTCCCCCTTCACCTTTTCTCCTTGACTCTTTGCCTTTTCATCTCTTTTTGGGGGATTGTTGGCATTTTTTTTAATGTAAAGGAAGCTCTACAGCTAGGCAGAGCTCCAAAGACAGACAGGAAGGATTTTGGATGCTGTTTCTATATGTTCCTGGTTCCTGGCTTCTGCCTTGTATGCTGTGTTCCTGATTCCTGGCAACTGTGCTCACCTTAATCCTGTGAGATACATCAATCTACAGTATATGCAAATAAAAGTTAAGTTATTTTGCTGTATTAAATGTCTGAATGTTATCTGCACATATCTCTGGGGAACTTAAAGAACTGTAATAGCTGTGGAGAGACGGTGTAGACTGCAAGCTGTAAAGAGCTTAAAGCAGGTTGCTTCATGACCCAGATTGGGAAGGCAGGGATAGGCTGTAGCAGCTGGCAGGCCATAGAGGCTGTGGGTTAGTTGCGTGCAAAGCTCACAGTGTAGGCAGCTGCCTAGGGACTTGCATCACTATGACCAATAGTAGTAGTGATTTGACGCCTGCAGCCCGTAATGAAGATCTAATGCAAACCTCTTACTATGCCAATCATGATTGTGAACTCAACGATAACATGGTAAAGGCATCATAGATATACATAAGAATATAAGAAAAGCCATATTGGGTCAGACCAATGGTCCATCTAGCTCAGTCTCCTGTTTCCAAAAGTGAGGACTTCCAGAGCTGGGCAAATCGTCATTAGTAAGTTATTTGCAGGGAAATTGCTTTTTAAACTTGGGAAAGGTAGATTTAGAGATAAATAGGCTATCTCAGTTCCTTTTGATTTTTAATTTACTCTACTTATTTGGCAAAGGCAGTTTAAGGAATTAGGGTTTTCTTTGTTTAGCATATAAAGTCTGTATTACAGTTCCATAGGCTAACAGTTAGAGGACTATTCTAGAGATTACCACAGCATGGGGACATATCGGGCACCCGCGAGGGTAGTGCCTATGGTTGTAAGCAATACAGCAGTTGACAGGACACCTAGAACATGTTCTGCCATGCACCTTCCATGTAACACAGTAGCAAAATGTGTATACCACATTTATGGTCACACAATGAGCTGTGTTATTGGTGTCTGTAAGGGTATACAGGCCTTTGAAACACCTTTATTCCTTAGTGGCAATCCAGGGGGTTGGCTGTTATCTTGACAGTAAAAGGATCATATCTCAGAATAAGTGGAGGAGTAGCTTAATGGTTAGTGCAGTGGGCCTTGATCCTGGCAACCTGGGCTTGATTCCCCCTGAAGCTCCTTGTGACCTTGGGCAAGTCACTTAACCCTCTATTGCCCCAGGTACAAAAAACTTAGATGAACCCCCTAGGGACAGAGAAAGTACCTGTGTATAACGTGTACAGCACCACATATGTCTAGTAGCACTATAGAAATGATTAGTAGTAGAAAAGGAAAACGATTTTTCAGATTCTCACAAAGAACACAACCTATATAAATGCCTTTATTTATTTATTGTGATTTATTAACTGCCTTTATGAAGAGGTTCACTCAAGACGGTGTACAGCAGATATAGTTTTAACATAAAACTTACAATTTTGTTAACAGCATAACAATAGTAAAATATCCAAGAATAAACATAAATACACTAAATGAGGTAACTTGAAAATGGTAAATTGAATCCTAATAATCGAACTACTGTGAAACAGTATCAAAAATATACACATTTAACAGCACTGGAATTCAAGTATCGGAGATATAATAATAATGACACCCCTAATAAGCATGCATTAGAGCATTCAACTAGCATAGATGTGCCAAAGATTTTCTATAATACAACTTAACATATAGCTGAGGGACCAAGAGCAGATGTGTAATGAACAGCAAAAGCACACATCTAGTATGGCATTGTATAAAGGACTTCATCATACTCAGAATGTAGACATACCAGAGAAAATGTTACTTGTACTACTACTACTAATACTTAACATTTCTAGAGCGCTACTAGGGTTACGCAGCGCTGTACAGTTTAACAAAGAAGGACAGTCCCTGCTCAAAGGAGCTTACAGTCTAGTACATGAATACTACCCATTGTGACATATGTGTGAAATGGATATTCCATCAAAGTCATCACTTATGGAAAAAGAACACTTACAAATTTCAAGTGTTGGAAGATGAGAAGCTGTGTGTGTGGGGGGAGGGGGGGGGAGGAGAGGGGGTTGCTGCATACCACAGCAGGGGGGTTGAACAATGGACACCAGGGGCAGAGGCGGAAGGAAAGGATACAGATGCTAGAGAGAGAAGGGTGAGGGCAGAGGAGGAAGAGAGGTGCTGGAGACCATGACGAGTTGAGAGGGAGGGAAAGGGAGAGATGCTGGATAAGATGGTGGAAAGGGAATGGGGCAGGAGAGAAATGATTGACACCAGGAGGGGGGAGGAGAGATATGTTGAAGGAAATAGGCGGGTACTAGAATACTGTGGAAGGATTGGGGGTGGAGCTTGGGCACCCTCAGGTTCTAAATTTGGACAAAGCAGTGAGGAAAGTGGCTATATATAGTGGGCATTCACCAAGGAGATTAGATCGAGAACAGGAGATGCCAAAAAGCTGAAGCTGACTCCCCCCACACCCCAGACGCCATCTTGGTACACCCAAAACAATTGGATCTCACATATTTTCAAACATGCTGGGTTGTACAGCATATGGATATACACAGAGGAAGCATTGGTTTCATTGGTTAGAGTAGCAATTAATTGAAAATGTAATCATTGTGTCATTTGGAGGGGCTGGTTATGGGACTCCCTAGCACCCTATCAAGCTTTGTATTCATTCAGAGATGTTTTCACCTAGTAAAGGGCCACCAAAGCAGACATCATGTTATGAGAATAAAGTGCTCAACCTTCAGAGTTTCTAAAAAGGAAGTACTGCCAGGCTATTGCAGCAGCCTGGCGGTAGTTCCCATCCCCAGCGCGCATCATATCCAGCGCTACAAAAATATTTTTATTTTTGTAGTGCCGGTGTGTACCCGGTGGTAACTGGGCAGTGTTGCGCACTGCCCGGTTACCACCGGGTTAGTGTGGGAGCCCTTACTGCCACCTCAATGAGTGGTGGTAAGTGCCCCCCCCCCCCAAATGGCCACGTGGCAAGTGCTTCACTTGCCGCATGGCCATTTCCTGAAAAAAAGGGAAGACCTACCTTTCACCTGCTGTGGTAAAAGGGGACCTTGGCACGCATCAAAAACAGACGCCAATGCCAGCGCAGGCCCCCTTTTGCCGCAGCTTGGTAAAAGGGGCCCTTAACCCTCCATTGCCCTAGGTAAGAAATACTTAGCTTGTGAGCCCACTAGGGACAGAGAAAATTTGCATATATAATATATATGTAAATGACTTTGGTTATAATAACAAAAACAGCAAGGATGACCATAAAGGTATATGAGCCAAGGAACCGTTGCAGTCATAAAGTTGAAAATCTTCCAGGAAAGGTTTATAACTTTTTGAGTGTCCAGCAAGATAGAAACCTTGTTTCTATATCCATAGGATAAGGACGCCACATGGCCATGTTTGGCGAAATTGCCTGTGTCAGGAGTCACAGAATCTAATGATATATAACAGATCTTGTGAATGTACAAACGTGAATCAAACAATCATAACATATATGCTTGGGTGTGTATGTCCCTGCAGATTGAGAAGAGCCTAATTCAAGTTAGTAAAAGGGCCTCTTAATCTTTGTTAAGGATGTGGGGTATAAAAACTTGACTATATATCATTTACTGCTTACTATGTGGGAGAGCATTTTCCCGTTTTTTCCCCCTTATATTTTCCTTTTTGCTTTTTATTATGATTTCTGTCACTCCTCTGTGATGTGAGCTTTGGAAATGTGGGGATTTAATTGCTTTTTTGGTGTTTTCTTTATGCTGTATGGTTATCATATTTCCTTTTTTGCTATACTTGCAGTAAAAAATGTAAACAAAATAAGACAGAGTACAAAATTAACCCCCTTATTTACTAAGGCATGCTAGCAGCTGCTGTGTGTATTGTCAGCGTTGCCGCGTGGCAGCCGCTAGCGTAGCTTAGTAAACAGAGGGGTAAATGAACCACTGGTGGGTTGTAACTTCACTTTATTCTTGCACAATTTATACAGTCTAAGAGACAGTAGCTAATTGAAATCTGATGTACTTTTCTCACTGCAGGAACAAAGAGCATCATAAAGAAAAAGTAACAAAGGACCAATTGTCATTTGTAGCTATGAAGATTTTACTGAAGTGCAAAGAGTTTAGGGCCCTGTGGACTCCTTTGGCATCTCGCAGGCTGTTCTCCAAAGATTACAGAGTGTTCGCACCTCAAAACTTTTCAGACTATGAGGCCATCAAACAGCTGTTCAGACCAGAAGTACCAGAATACTTTAATTTTGCAAGTGATGTTTTGGACAAATGGTCTGAAAAGGAAAAGGTAGAATGTTTTTCTATAAATGTAACTTAATTTAGAAAATATTTATATACCGTGGAGGAGTGGCCTAGTGGTTAGGGTGGTGGACTTTGGTCCTGAGGAACTGAGTTTGATTCCCACTTCAGGCAAGTCACTTAACCCTCCATTGCCCCATGTAAGCCGCATTGAGCCTGCCATGAGTGGGAAAGCACGGGGTACAAATGTAACTAAAATAAATAAATAAATACTACAAACCTTAGTGGAGCGCATGATCTGGTGCAGGAGGTAATAGTGCTGGGGCCACTTGATAACAGTGATCATAACATGATCAGATTCGATATAAGCTCTGGAGTAAGTACACACAGGAAATCCAATACGTTAGCATTTAACTTTGAAAAAGGAGACTATGATAAAATGAGAACGATTAAAAAAAAAAAAAAACTTAGAGGAGCAGCTACAAAGGTCAAAAAATTACATCAGGCGTGGATGCTATTCAAAAATACCATTCTGGAAGCCCAGACCAGACATATTCCATATATTAAAAAAAGAGTAAGGAAGGACAAACAGCAGCTGGTATGATTAAAAAGTGAGGTGAAGGAAGCTATTTGTCACGATTGTGGTTGTGACCCCTCTCAGGCTCACCTTATTTCCGGCGGGCAGCTTCTGAGCTGGCTTTTGTCTATTCTTCCTGAGTTAGTTCTGTCTCTGTCTCTGTGTGCTGGCTGCTTCCAAAATGGCTCTGATTATTCCACTATACTGCACCTGTGTGTGTTAAGCCTCTCTGTGCTTCAGTATGCTTTCTGCCTGTGTTTTGGTTTGTGTTCCTCTTGCCCTCTGGTGGCCAGACTTGGTGGCTGCATTGGATTGTCTGTGTGCTGTTTCCCGTTCCAGACTTCTGCCCAGTCCAGTCCGGATCTTCCGGCCTGCCAGACTTGCTTGTCTTGTTTGAGCCTGCACAGCACCCGTAGCTGCCTGGTGATTGCTGCAGCTCAATCTCAGCTGCTGCTGGGCTTATTAGCCATTTGGAAACTCTCTGCTTTGCCTTTGCATCGTCTAAGGTCCCTGGTATGTTAGGGTGCTGGTGCACTTCTGCCTAGTCCAGTTTATAGTCTGTAATTCTTGCCTGATTCTAGTTTAGTCTTTGTGTAGCTTCTTGTTCTGTATTGCTTGTTGCCCTGTTTTGTCTCTTGTTTGTATGTCTTTGTCTAGTTCTTGGTTGCCTGTGTTTCTTGTTCAGTGGCTGCCTGGCAGCTTTCAGTTCTGTCTCTTGTCTATCAGTGTTTGCTCCCTGTTTCAGTGGCTGCTTGCAGCTTTCAGTTCTGTCCCTTGTCTGTCTGACAGTCCTAGTCTAGTATTCTGCCTAGCCTCCCTGTGTATTCTAGTCCCTGTGTGTATCCTACTGGTATCCAGTTCCGGCCCTGTCCGGCAAGTCCTGCCGGCCACCTGCACCCAGGGGCTCAACTCTTGGGGAAGGGTGGCCAGGTGCAGGTGAAGTCTAGCCATCCCTGTCAGAGTTCTGTCTTATCCCTGTGTGAGGTGGTTTTGCCTACCACTGCTGCTCCTCAGCAGTGGCCCAAGGGCTCATGATCCTAGTTCCTGCTTTTGGAAAACGTGACACTATTAGAGCTAAAAGAGAATCCTTCAGAAAATGGAAGAAGGATTCAACTAAAAATAATAGGAAACAGCATAAGGAATGGCAAGTCAAATGCAAAGTGCTGATAAGGAAAGCAAAGAGAGACCTTGAAAAGAAGATTGCGTTGGAAGCAAAAACACAACATAGTAAAAACTTTTGTAGGTATATTAGAAGCAAGAAGCTGGCAAAAGAATCAGTTAGACTACTAGATGACCGAGGGATAAAAGAAGCAATCACTGAAGACAAGGCCATAGTGTAAAGATTAAATGAATTCTTTGCTTCAGTCTTCACTGAGGAAGATATGGGAGAGGTACCAGTGCCAGAAATGGTATTCAATGATGAACATGGAAGATGTAATACAGCAATTTGACAAATTGAAAAGTAACAAATCACCTGGACTGGATGGTATTCATCCCAGAGCACTGATAGAATTGAAAAATTAATTTGCAGAGCTATTGTTAGTAATATGTAATTTATTTTTAAAATCAAGTGTGGTACCAGAAGATTGGAGGGTGGCTGATGTAACACCAGTTTTTAAAAAGGGTTCCAGTGGTGATCCGGGAAATAATAGACTGATGAGCCTAACGTTGGTGCTGAGCAAAATGGTAGAGACTATTATAAAGAACAAAATTACAGAGCATATGCATAAGCATAAGTTAATGAGACAAAACCAACATGGATTTAGTCAGGGAAAATCTTGCCTCACCAAGCTACTACATTTCTTTGAAGGGGTGAATAAGCATGTGGATAAAGGTGAGCTGCTCAATCTTGTGTATCTGGATTTTCAAAAGGCATTTGACAAAGTACCTTATGAAAGACTCTTGAGGAAATTAGAAAGTCATGGAATAGGAGGAATTGTCCTATTTCGGATTAAAAACTGGTTAAAATATAGAAAACAGAGAGTAGGATTAAATGGCCAGTATTCTCAATGGAGAAGGGTAGATAGCGGGGTTCCCCACGGATTTGTGCTGGGATCACTGTTTTTAACATATTTATAAATGATATAGAGATGGGAATAACTAGTGAGGTAATTAAATTTGCTGATGACACAAAGTTATTCAAAGTTGTTAAATTGCAAGAGGACCTTACGAGACTGGGAGACTAGGCATCCAAATGGCAGTGTCATTTAATGTGAGTAAGTGCAAAGTGATGCATGTGGAAAAAAGGAACCCAAACCATAGCTAAGCGATGCAAGGTTCCACATAAGGAGTCACCACCCAGGAAAAGGATCTAGGTGTCATCATTGATGATACATTGAACCCTCTGCTCTGTGTGCAGCGGCGGCTGAGAAAGCAAATAGAATTATAGGAATTATTAGGAAAGGAGTAGAAAACAAACCTGAAAATGTTATAATGCTTTTGTATCACTCCAGTTCTGGTCATTGCATCTCAAAAAATAATTAGAAAAGGTGCAGAGAAGGGCGATGAAAATGATAAAGGGGATGGGACGACTTCCCTATGAGGAAAGGCTAAAGTAGCTAGGGCTCTTTAGCTTGGAGAAGAGATGGCTGAGGGGAGATATGATAGAGATATAAAATACTGAGTGGAGTGGAACAGGTAGATGTGAATCGCTTGTTTACTCTTCCCAAAAATACTAGGACTAGAGGCATGCATTGAAATTACTAAGTAGTAAATTTAAAATTAATTGGAGAAAATATGGAATTCGTTGCCAGAGATTGTGATAAAAGTAGTTATCTTAGCAGGGTTTTAAAAAGGTTTGGATAATTTACTAAAAGAGAAGTCTATAAGCCATTGTTAAGATGGACTTGGGAAAGTCCACTGCATATTCAGGCATAAAATCTGTTTTACTATTCTGGGATCTTGCCAGGTACTTGTGACCTGGATTGGCCATTGTTGGAAACAGGATACTGGGCTTGATGGACCTTTGGTCTGTCCCAGTATAGCAGTGCTTATGTTCTCATATGTTCTTATGAGCAGTGCATAGCATAGAAAAATGTTTTATGTTCTATATAGTGTATCATTTAATATGTTCTGTTATTTTCTAGGATGGAAAGAGACCTTTAAATCCAGCTTTTTGGTGGATAAATGAAAAAGGAGATGAAGTGAGATGGAGTTTTGAAGAGCTCGGAATGCTGTCCAAGAAAGTGGCTTCTCTACTCTCCGAAGCATGTGGTCTGCAAAGAGGAGACAGGGTCCTTTTAATTCTCCCTCGAATACCTGAGTGGTGGCTGTTCAATGTGGCTTGTATGCGAGCAGGTCGGTGCAAACAATATGAAAAAGTGCTGTACTTTTAGAAATTAACTGACAATGTAAAACAACAAAAAAAATCTATATATCATATAGCCATATTGATATTTTCCTTATTGCCCCATTTGGAATGTTTATTCATTATGAGGCTGGCTCTCTTGTTAAAATCTGTTTGAAAAAATCTCTAGACACTGACTCAGTGAATATCACTTGTATCAACAACATCCAAAACTGAAAGATTAGCTTAATGATTATAGCTCCCACTCTGAATCATAAATTCAACGATGGAGGAAAAAGACCTCAAAAGTCTCAGCTCGGCAGCAAGTGAATCTCTTAATGCCGGCACGTCACAGACTCCAGTCTTATCATTGGTCAAAAAACCTCTCAAGTTTTCAATTCGATCAATTTTTAAATTTAGCACATTGGAGTGTTATGATTGGGGTCTGAACCCCTCTCAAACTTACCTCTTTCCTGGGGGTCAGGTTCTTAGCTGGCTTCTGTTTCTTTTCTCTTTCCTTTCTGAGCTGGCTCTGTCTCTCTGTGCTGGCAGCTTCCAGCAGCATGGCTCTAATTGTTTCACTACACTGCACCTGTGGGTATGTTGCCTGAGTTGCTCTACCTCTCTTTGGGTGTACTGGCTTCAAGTGTTTCACAGTTTTGCATTGGTGTGGGTTGGGCCTCTCTGGGTCAGTGTGCTTTTGCCTAGGTCTAGGGAGTGTGACATCATCAGGGAGGGCCTTGATAAGGAAGTGGTCTTGTTTCCTTCAGGGCCTTTGCAACAGTTGTGTTTGCTTTAGGTAGGGTGGTGCAGTGTGCACTTCTGACATTGTGTCTAGGGTCCCTGCTTGCTTTTGCTAAGGTCCAGGTTAGTGTTAGTGCAGTGTGCACTGGTGTCTATGTGTTTAGCTTTCCTGCTTTTCCCTTTGGTTCCCCTGCTTTTCCCTCTTGGTTTTGGAAGCATTGCTATGTGTAGGGCTTTGGAAGCTCTGTTGCTATTAGAAGTACTCCTGGGTTTGGTGTTGTTAGGAACACTGCAGAGTTTGCTGTTAGAAGTACTTCTGGTGTTTGTGCTATTGGGAGCATTGCAGTCTTTGCTGTTGGTGTTTGGTGATTTAGAATCACTTTTGGCTTATGTGTTAGCTTCACTGCTTTTTCCTTGTGGCTCCCCTGTCTTCCCTTTTAGTGCTAGGAGCTCTTCTGGTTGCTTGCCAGAGTAGTGCTTAGGAAGCACCTTGTTAGTTGTATCTAGCTTGCTAGAGCAGTGCTTAGGTAGCTGGTTAGTTCTGTGTTTAGCTTATTAGTGTAAAGCTCTGCTTGTAGCTTGGTGCTTAGTAGCACCTGTGTTAGCTTTGTGTTTAGTTCCCTGCTCTGTTAGTCTAGGGCTGAGGAAGTCCCTTTCTTGAGCAGGGATTAGGAGCTCCTGTTTAGTATAGGGCTTAGGAAGTCCTTTTGTCAGTTTACGGTTAGGAACACTCCTGCTGGTTTAGGGCTTGGGAGCACGTAGATCAGTTTAGGGTTAGGAGCACTTCTGTTTCCAGTCCTGGTCCCTATGTCTTCCGGTATCCAGTAAGTCCTGTCGGCTACTCGAACCCAGGAGCTCAACTCTTGGGGGGCTTAGTAGCTAAGTACAGGTGAAGCTGTTGGACCAGTCCAGTGTGCTCCAGTCCCGTGTTCCGGTCCTGTGTCCTCCAGTCCGGGGAACCAGTCCAGGGTGTTCCAGTCTGGTGTGCTCCAGTCCAGTGTGTTCCAGTCCGGTGTGTGTTCCAGTCCTGTGTCCTCCAGTCCGGGGGATTCCAGTCCATGTGTTCCGGTTCGCTGGGCAGTGCCTGCAGTCCCTGCCGGTGTGCTTACCCAGTGTTGGTTGGTGGGTTTTGCCTGCTGCTGTCGCTCCTCGTCAGCAGCCCAAGGGCTCACGTTTGCTCCAGAGCCCAGCCCCGCGGGCTCTGAACCTGAGAACCTGACATGGAGATGATCAGTCCTAGAAGTACTTAGTCCTCTGAATAAGCCTTACACAGAGTGATACGGAGAGCCCTGTTAGGAAAGTACAAGCTAAGTGACTTCACATATATTTTTTGCCTTTGCACGATTTGTAGTTAAGGAGTGTCGTTGAAAATGTTGAACCATATGAAGTCAACTATAGTGCAGTTTTTTTGAAAAAATAATAAAAAGTTTTAAAATGTAAAAACTTAAGAAACAATAAAAAATTGATCGAATTGGAGTCTGTGATGTGCCGGCACTAAGAGATTCACTTGCAGCTGAGTCAAGACTTTTGAGGTCTTTTTCCTCCATCGTTGAATTTATGATTCACAGTGGGCGCTATAAGCATTAAGCTAATCTTTCAGCTTTGGATGTTATTCATTATGAGACCCATATTGAAAAGATTTCTCTGTTTAACCTCAAGAGTAAACCAGAACATCTGACCTTCCTGCCCTGCCTTACACCTAACTGGTTAGGTGTAAGAGGGGTGAGTGGTGTGCCTAGGGTATATTAATAATTCAACAGATGGCACTCATATTCATTGCTATTTGATTAAATATAATTGGTTAAAGGGTGGTTGGAAAGATTGAAGTCCTAAGGGTAACCAGATAACTTATTCAGTTAACTTTAAGACAGCCGCATTCATTAGCCCGGCTTAACTGGGTTAAATTTATCAGGATTTTGAGTAGAGGAGTGTGGTAGCCGTGTTAGTCCACTCTTAAGGTTATCAATAGAAATCAAACAAAATAAAACATGGAAAAGAAAATAAGATGATACCTTTTTTATTGGACATAACTTAATACATTTCTTGATTAGCTTTCGAAGGTTGCCCTTCTTCGTCAGATCGGAAATAAGCAAATGTGCTAGCTGACAGTGTATATAAGTGAAAACATTCAAGCATTACTATGACAGTCTGACAGGGTGGGAGGATGGGGGTGGGTAGGAGGTATGCATGGGGACATCAAATCATATCATTGATATTCTAACAGGATGGGTGTGGATAGGTGAGGCGAGGCGCAACCTTCGAAAGCTAATCAAGAAATGTATTAAGTTATGTCCAATAAAAAAGGTATCATCTTATTTTTTTTTCCATGTTTTATTTTGTTTGATTTCTATTGATAACCTCAGGATTTTGAAAAACTTAAATGAATAAAATTTGCAGTTAACTTTAATCAGTTAGGGTCTGCTGATTATCAGCTGCCATATGATTTTGGTTGATTAAAATTGTCATTATTATGACTTAAGTCTCTATAGAGCATTCAGAGAAGCTGTGACAGTAATGGCATTGATGTTCATACAGATTTACATAACATCTTAATTCTGAGTATTTGGTGGCCTGCTACTTATTGCATGGTGAATGCTTTAATTCTGAAATTTAGATGAGGACAAATCCTATATAATAATTCTTACCACCAAAGTCCTTAACAACATCCTTAACGAAACAAATCACTCCTTATACCACCCAAGTGCCTAAAAAAACACTTCTCATTCGACCTTACCTAACACCTTTCCATCTATATCCTCATCTACCTTCAGCTTATTATCAACTGTATTTAAGATCATGTAATGACTATATCATTATAACACTCTGTAAGCCACATTGAGCCTGCAAAAAGGTGGGATAAGGTAGGGTACAAATGCAATAAATAATAATAATAATAATAATATAATAATAATTCTTACCACCAACGTTCTAATGACTTGCCTGTGTCTGTGGCTCCTTCAGCGTTGCTGAGCTAGGCTCCGTAGCCAGGCTGACGTCACTCACAGCTGGCTGTCGGCTCTGCAGCCGCTCCTCTCGCCTCTCACGTCACTGCCCCTGGAGGACGACCCCGGAGGATCACAACGATGTGAGAGGCGAGAGGAGCGGCTGCAGAGCCGACAGCCAATGCCTGATGGCTGCCTGCGGTGCCGTACTCGCTTTTTAAAAACATTTCCGGTTGTTTTGTTTTTGTAGCGGCCACTGCTGCTCAACAGGAGAAGCAGCAGTGGCCGGAAATGGGAGCTGGCGCCATGTGAGTAGTAGCGAGGGGGCCTGAAACTGGGAGGGAGGCCCTGAAACTGGAAGGGAGGGAGGGAGGGGGACCCTGAAACTGGGAGGGAGGGGGACCCTGAAACTGGGAGGGGGACAACCCTGAAACTCAGAGGGAGGGGGGACCCTGGCACACACTCTCTCTGTCACACACACACACAGTCGCACATTCACTTTCTGTCACACACAGTCACTCTCACACACACACTCTCAAACTTACACACTCTGAGGAAAACCTTGCTAGCGCCTGTTTCATTACATACAGAAACGGGCCTTTTTTACTAGTAGGATAATAAAATGCTTTGTAAGAATTCCAGCTACAGGCAAGAAGATCACTCTTCCCAGATGGGCACTTGCCACAGACATGGTACGCAAACTACCTCTCTATGTATTTGATATTGTTCTCATGAAAGAAAGGCTGCAGGATAGGGGCATGTTAAGTTTATTGGACTTTACTCTATCCACTGATTTAATATGTTGTATTTTTTGATATTCCCATTGTATTGCAGCACTTGCAGGAGCCCTGAAGAAGCATTTCTTTACATCTTGTGCTTCTTTTTTATTGGGAAAATCATAAGACTGATCCAAAATTGATCTTGTGCATAAACCATTGAAATGTCTGTAGATTTTGAAAGCTACTGCATAATATACTTTTTTTGGATAAATTTATACTGTTGCCTTAGTCCACGCTAAAAATCAAAATACTAAACTTCCAAATATGCAAAAATATATCTCATATCAAATTATAGTAAATGGGAATAAGTATATTGAAAAACACAGGGAGGAAAAAGCCTCAGCGAGCCATGACATAGAAACATGATGGCAGATAAAGGCCAAATGACCCATCCAGTCTGCTCATCCTCTGTAACCCCCAATTCTACCTGTTCCTAAGCGATCCCACATGCTTATCCCATGCCTTTTAAAATTCTGGAACAGGCCTAGACTCCACCACCTCCACTGGGAGGCCATTCCATGCCTCCACCACCCTTTCTGTGAAATAATACTTCCTTAGGTTACTCCTAAGCCTATTCCCTCTTAACTTTGTCATATGCCCCCTCATTCCAGACCTCTCCTTCATTTGAAAAAGGCTCTCTTCCTGTACATAAATGTCCTTGAGATATTTAAACGTTTCTATCATGTCTCCTCTCTCCCTCCTCTCTTCCAGCGTATACATGTTGAGGTTCATAAGCCTGTCCCTATAATTTTTGCATTCAAGACCGTTTACTAATTTCGTAGCCGCCCTCTGGACAGACTCCATCCTGTTTATATCTTTCAGTAGGTGCGGTCTCCAGAACTGCACACAGTACTCCAAATGGGGCCTCACCAGAGACTTATACAACGGCACTATCACCTCCTTTTTCCTGCTGATCTCGTTATGTGACCAAGCATCCTTCTGGCTTTGACCATCGCTTTTTCTACCTGTTTGAAAGCTTTAAGGTCATCAGACACAATCACCCCCAAGTCCCGCTCTTCCTTCGCACACTGCAGCACTTCACCCCCTATACTGTACCGTTTCCTCTGATTTTTGCAACCCAAGTGCATGACCCTGCATTTTTTGGGATTAAACCTTAGTTGCCAAATATCGGTCCATTCCTCTAGCTTCGCTAGGTCCTTCCTCATGTCATTCACACCCTCCAGGGTATCCACCCTGTTGCAGAGTTTAATATTGTCTGCAAGGAGACAAACCTTACCAGACAGCCCTTCCGCAATATCGCTCACAAAGATGTTAAAAAGAGCCGACCCTAGGACCGATCCCTGCAGTACTCCACTGACGACATCCTTTTCTTCAGAGCAAGCTCCATTTAACACTACCCTCTGTCTCCTACCAGTCAACCAATTTTTAACCCAATCTGTTACTCTAGGTCCCATACCGAGGGCACTCAATTTATTTATCAGTCGCCTGTGTGGCACCGTCTCAAAGGCTTTGCTGAAATCCAAGTATACCACATCCAACTGTTTGGTCACCCAGTCGAAGAAGACAGTCAGATTCGTCTGACACGACCTGCCACTAGTGAAGCCATGCTGCCTCGGGTCCCGCATTAGTTCAAGAAAGCTCACAATCCTCCTCTTTAGAAGCGTTTCCATTAGCTTACTTACCACTGAGGTCAGACTGACAGGTCTGTAATTCCCAACCTCCTCCTTACTTCCACTCTTGTGCAGAGCAACCACATTCGCCCTTCTCCAGTCTGCCGGGACCACTCCAGTGACCTACTTTAATCAGTCAAATATATTATAGTAAGTCATGGCTCTCAGAGGCTTTTTCCTCCCTGTTTTTTTTCAATATATTTATTCGCATTTACTATAATTTGGTGTTAGATATATGGTTTGGGAAATTTATACTGTTCCAATAAAAGATATCACAGCCTTCAACAGATTCTTATGTTCATGCTAAAAATCATGTTTTATTTTTATGAATAATCCTTAGCAGGTAAGAATTACAAACGTGTGCCCTAATGATTACATTTACGCAGTAATTCAAAGAGCCACTAAAATCCAAACCTGTCTAGTAAGTGCAGAATCCTGGCTATTGTTTAGGTTTGGTCCTCATTCCTGGGACTGTCCAGTTAACAGCCAAGGACATTCTGCACAGACTGCAAGCGTCTAAGGCAAGATGCATCGTTACTAATGAGGTCCTGGCACCAGCGGTGGATTCTGTCCTGTCTCAGTGTCACTCTGTGAAAGTCAAGCTAATGGTGTCTGAAAGCAAGAGGGAAGGATGGCTGAGTTATAAAGACCTTTTTAGGTAAATATCTGTTCATTTGCATGTCCTTGTTTAGTAGGAATCAGACCTCTACTGCTAATGGTCAGCTGCTGCCACTTTGAAGTTGGCAGCATACAGGGCAGGAACAAGTGGGGATTGCTTCTACCTCTATCACTCCCAGGACCACTTGGGGTGCTGAGGGGGAGGGAGCGAGGAAGGGGACAGGCCAGCCAGGCCCATCTTTAGGATTACATTGTAAAGGGTCAGGGCTTGGGAAATGGGGTGATTTTAAATGTTTCAGCCCTACATTGACACTGGGGCATTGGGCCCATTGGGACATAAGAGCATTAAGGTCCTCCTGGGGTTAGGGGCCCAGAGGGACTTCCCATTGGGGTAGGTGGGCCTTTAATGTTTTCACACTGCTACATGAAGAGGCACTTTTTCAAAAGAAAATTTCTCACAAGTTGGCACAGCCTAAGTTATTTGGATAGTTATCTGGGTAACAGTGCTGAAAATCACCGTTATTGGGATGATGTCACCAGTCACCACCATTCCTGGATATTCAGCACTGATATCTAGATATCGTCTAATGCTGACTATTTGGGTATGACATTTATTTATTGGAGTTTATTAATCACCTTTATGAAGAGATTTACACACTGTAGTGTGCAATATGTATAGCTTGGTATAAATATAAAATAAAATAAATAAATCTAAACAAATTACATTGTGTTAACAGCATAACAACAGTAAAATGACCACATTTAAGCATAAAATACAATCAGTAAGGTGAACATGGAGAATTTAAAGAAACTCTGAACTTAGTGTTTAAATATTGACCTATCAGGGGAAAGTGGGGGGGGAATAAAGGTTAATATGGTTTGCATATAATGGTGGTTAGCACTCTGGAATGTTTTTGGAGTATCTGCAATGATAATGTAAATGTGTTATTTAAGGTTTAATGTTTGTACGATCTTTAATACAAATGATTAAATATAGAAGGAGGTACTATAGGTACGGGGCTATCAGACACAAGGCCCTTTGCCCTTCGCAATGTACTGATTTGATTGGCCGTGGAGATTCTGTCATAGATTTTTCTATGTATTAGAAATGTTCCTTCTATGTTCACTTTGTTACACTTAATAAACAGATTTAAATATAAATATTGACCTATCAATTTATAACAAACTAGAGAGTTGCACGGGGACAGAAATGTCACTCATCCCCAATAGAATCTAACCTATACCCACATGTACCCGCTAAGATCCATTCCATCCCCACAATTAATCTCCTCCATCCATCACCTGTATCCACAGGAGTCAACACTATTATTTACTTGCTCAGAGCCCTCTGTTTCTTCCCTACAGCCTCCTGGGGTTTTATGAATGGTGGTATTCACTATTTAACCAATGAGTGTTCCAAGCCTCAGTCTGGTGCTCCAGTTGCCTGTTTCCATATGTTCCAAGTCTCATTCTGGCACCCCAACTGCCTCTCTCCATATGTTCCAAGCCTCAGTTTGGTGCTCCAGTTGCCTTTTTCCATATGTTCCAAGCCTCATTCTGGCACCCCAACTGCCTCTCTCACTGCATTCCAAGCCTCATTCTGGAGTCAACAGAGATTTTGACTACACTCCTGTGGGAATCCCATGGCAATTTCCATCCCCGCAGGAATCCATAAGTAGTATATAAGTATTGCCATAATGGGAAAGACCAAAGGTCCATCAAGCCCAGCATCCTGTTTCCAACAGTGGCCAATCCAGGTCACAAATACCTGGCAAGATCCCAAAAAAGTACAACACATTTTATACTGCTTATCCCAGAAGTAGTGGATTTTCCCCAAGTCCATTTAATAATGGTCTATGGACTTTTCCTTTAGGAAGCCGTCCAAACCTTTTTAAAATTCCGCTAAGCTAACTGCCTTTACCACATTTTCTGGCAACGAATCCCAGAGTTTAATTACACGTTGAGTGAAGAAAAATTTTCTCTGATTCGTTATAAATTTACTACATTGTAGCTTCATCGCATGCCCCCTAGTCCTAGTATTTTTGGAAAGCGTAAACAGACGCTTCACATCTACCCGTTCAACTCCACTCATTATTTTATAGACCTGTATCATATCTCCCCTCAGCCGCCTTTTCTCCAAGCTGAAGAGCCCTAGCCACTTTAGCCTTTCCTCATAGGGAAGTCGTCCCATCCCCTTTATCATTTCCGTTGCCTTCTCTACACCTTTTCTAATTCCACTATATCTTTTTTGAGATGCGGCGACCAGAATTGAACACAATATTCGAGGTGCGGTCACACCATGGAGCGATACAAAGGCATTATAACATCCTCAGTTTTGTTTTCCATTCCTTTCCTAATAATACCTAACTTTCTATTTGCTTTCTTAGCCGTAGCAGCACACTGAAGGTTTCAACGTATCATCAACGACGACACCTAGATCCATTTCTTGGTCGGTGACTCCTAACATGGAACCTTGCATGACGTAGCTATAATTCGGGTTCCTCTTTCCCACATGCATCACTTTGCACTTGCTCACATTAAATGTCATCTGCCATTTAGACACCCAGTCTCCCAGTCTCGTAAGATACTCTTGTAATTTTTCACAATCCTCCCGCGATCTAATGACTTTGAATAACTTTGTGTCATCAGCAGATTTAATTACCTCACTAGTTACTCCCATCTCTAGGTCATTTATAAACATGGCAACTTCTTCCATACTCGCAGGAATCCTGTAGGTTCCACGGGATTCCTGCAATCCCCATTTCCGTGCAACTGTCTATAACAAACGCTATATAATTTTCTCTCATGTAAGCTGTATAAATCTGTGGTCAATAAGATGTCTGCCTTTTTTTCTGTGAAGCGGAGTTTGCCCAACTCTGTAAATCAGCAAGGTAAGGTCAGACAGTATTTCAGTATAATCTTATCTTAAAATTCCACTTGCAAGCACAGTAACAGGAAGGGGTAAAGAAGGAGGTTAAACAGGCCCTAGGGCTATTCTCTGCAAAGATTTATGGTTGGAGGTTGTGAGACTGGTTTTGCTGGAACAAGTAAATCAAATGTTGCTTTTAGATGAGGGGCCCATCAACTGAGACAGCAGACTGAGAATTGTCACGTACACATAGTTAGAAATAAGGTATAAAAGGAATAGTTTATCACTACATAACCAGGAATCTTTCTAGCTCTGCATAGCGCTTTTTTGCTCCAGGCTGATAAATTCCTCCACAGGAACGTAGAAAGGAAAAAAGACTATTTGTACGTACTATTTATGAATTGTAATTGGCAAAGCAGCAATTAGATGTCTGTTTTCCTATTAGTAATAAATAAGCTTCTATGATAAATTTATGATTGGCTAATGGTATATCTCTGCCTGTGTTCTTTAATACAAATTATTTTATCCAGGGAATATATGTCTGAAAGTTTAGCCTTGCATCTTGCAGCCTGTCTGATAAGGATTCAAAGGTATAAGGCTAAACACAGCCAAGAAGTTTTTCTCCAAGCTAGTGGCATAGCCAAGGGTGGGCTTGGGTGGGCCCAGGCCCACCCACTTTGAGCTCAGGCCCACCAGTAGCAGCACACCTATGATGTGGCCGGCAGAGATTCCCAAGCTGAAAACTCCCAACAACTGTCCCTCCCGCATACCTTATAAATAGCAGATCTTCGCCTGCAGGAAGCAGAGATTGATACATACTGCTTACACCAGCCCCAAAGCCTTCCCTCTGACATATTCCCGCCTAAGCAGAAACAGGAAGCTGCATCAGTGGGAAGGATGTGGGGCCTACATGAGTAGTGTGTATTAGTTGCGCCTCACTGAGAATCTGAAATTTAAAAGGTGTGCAGGAGAGGAGGGACATTTGAGAGACCATATGGCATGCAGGCGAGAAGAGAGACCAAGAGGGGCATAATCGACCAGAAACGCCTATCTCCATGGGCGTTAATCTCCGAGAACGGGTCCGTGAAGGGGCGGAGTGAACCGTATTTTTTAAAAAAAATAGACGCCCATGCTTTATTCGCCAAGGTGTGAGCTGGGCGTTTTTGCTTTTCACCGATAATGGAAAATGAAATCGCCCAGCTCAAAAACGAATAAATGCAAGGCATTTGTTCGTGGGAGGGGCCAGGATTCATAGTGCACTGGTCCCCCTCACATGCCAGGACACCAACCGGGCACCCTAGGGGGCACTTTTACAAAAACAAAAAAAAAGGTAAAAGAGCTCCCAGGTGCATAGCACCCTTCCCTTGGGTGTTGAGCCCCCCAAATCCCCCTCAAAACCCACTGCCCACAAGTCTACACCAGTACTATAGCCCTAAGCGGTGAAGGGGGGCACCTACATGTGGGTACAGGGGGTTTGGGGGGGGGTTGGACGACTAGTAGCATTAAGCAGCACAATTGTAACAGGTAGGGGGGGGATGGGCCTGGGTCCACCTGCCTGACGTCCACTGCACCCCCTAACAACTGTTCCAGGGACCTGCATACTGCTGCTTGGGAGGAGGGTATGACATTTGAGGGTGAAAGTAAAAAGTTGTGAAACATCATTTGTTGTGGTGGGAGGGGGTTAGTGACCACTGGGGGAGTCAGGGGAGGTCATCCCCGACTCCCTCTGGGGGTCATCTGGTCATTTAGGGCACTTTTTGGGGCCTTATTCGTCAAAAAACAGGGTCCAGGAAAAGTGCCCTAAATTCTAGCTACAAACGCATCCATTATCGGCGAAGGGCGCCCATCTCTGTTCGGGTGATAACCACGCCCCAGTTCCGCCTTCACCACGCCTCCGACACTCCCCCGTCAACTTTGTCCGCATCCGCGACGGAGTGCAGTTGAAAGCGTCCAAAGTTCGGCTTTCGATTATGCCGCTTTATTTGTTTTTGTGAGAAGAACGCCCATCTCCCGATTTAGGTCGGAACTTGGGCGTTATTCTCGTTCGATTATAAGCAGGCTAATCACCTATGGGATGGGGTGGGGTTCTTCTGCCCACCCATCTTGGGCCCAGGCCCACCCAAAATTGGGTGTCTGGCTACGCCCCTGCTCCAAGCAAGGAGAACTTCTTTAAGGCTGAAGTGTAGTCCCCTCCCGAGGGCAGGGGTCAGAATTACAAAGCTTAAATTATTTTAGACAGATTTAGGACTTTGTGACTTCAGTCTGAATCTTTTAATCATGGTTCTATTAAATATATCTTAAAGAGCCGCACCTGCAGACCACAAATGTGTGAAGACAAAGAGTGAAGAGCCGATGAGCATCTTCTTTACCAGTGGAACCACAGGCTATCCAAAGATGGTGGAGCATTCTCATTGCAGTTATGGTATTGGGCACACCATAACCGGAAGGTGCGGAATAAAAACGGGTCTCAAATCTCTGTCTGCCTGTTGCTCTCCTAGGCCAAGTGCAGAAGCTAGAGCATGTAATCTTTCTCTGTTACATGCAGATATATCTCTTGCATATTCATTGTGCTTATTCTGAAAGTCAGACTGATCAAAAAGTACTGGTTTACAGCTTAGCAGAGTTATTTTAATAGTATTTTGTCATCTAATTTACTCTTGCAAAGAGATTCCCAGTAGGTTCTCATTCAATAATCCGCTGAGACAAGGCAGGATCTCCTAGTCTGTGTGGAATATAAATGGTTGTAAATAAACTGTATTCTCCCCCAGTGGTTTTTATTTTAAGACCCTATAGCAGTGGTTCCCAGACCTGGTCCTGGAGCACCCCCACACGTCAGGTTTTCAAGATACCCACAATGAATATTCATGAGAAAGATTTGCACGCACTTCCTCCACTGCGTGCAAATCTATCTCATGAATATTCATTGTGGATATACTGAAAACCTGACTGGCTGGGGTGCCTCCAGGACCAGGTTTTGGAACCACTGTCCTATAGCGCAGTGCTTCTCAACCCAGTCCTCGGGACACACCCAGCCAGTCAGATTTTCAAGATACCCACAATAAGGGGGGAATTCCTCAAACAGCATTATGGCCTTAAAGCGCATACAGGGGCCTTTTTAATGCAACCTGGGTTTACTGCACACTAATCTGGAGCTACCGCTGGGCCAACGCGGGTGCCAGCAGTAGTTCCAGCCAGTGGTGTTCCTTGGTCGGCTTCCACCTGGGGCGGATCACCGCTGTGCACCCCCCCCCCCCGTGTGTAGCGTCTCCTCCCCTGGATGCAGTGTCATCCCCCCCCTGGTGCATTGCCTCAAAACACCCCCCCCTCCACACCTGGGTGCATTGTTCTTACCTGCTGGGGTGCTGGGAGCAGCCACGCGGCTGTCGGCTCCGTCGATTCCCTGCTCCCTCTGCCCTAGAACAGGAAGTAACATTAGAGGGAGCAGGGAACCCGCGGAGCTGACAGCCATGTGGCTGTTCCCTGCACCCCCCCCCCCCGCAGCGTGCACCTGGGGCGGACCACCCCCGCTGCCCCACCCTCGGTGCGCCACTGGTTCCAGCCCCAGTATGTGCCATTTCCCACGCTAGGGCAAATTGGCCTGTATTTTTTAGAGCAGCGCTAACCTGGCGGTAATTGGGCAGCACTGTGTTCTATCCGGTTAGCGCGGGAGCCCTTACCACCACCTCAGTGGATGGCAGTTAGTGCTCCCCCTCCCTCCGCATGGCCACGTAATAAGAGCAATCTTACCGCATGGCCATGTCTTTTTTTTCGGCCTTTTGACCTGCTTCAGTAAAAAGGGCCTAATCGCACGGCAAAAATGGCCCCTGCCGCTAGCTCAGGGCCATTTTTTCTGCAGCCCTTTGGTCTGTCCAAGTGTGGCAATACTTATGTACTTATGACCCTTAAGGGACTTGGCGCACACTGAATGTCCAAGGCCTTTCTATATGTATGAGCTTTTAGTATTTAGCGAGCGTTAAGGCCATGATACCCCATGATGAATTCTCCCCTAATATTTATTTATTTAATTTATTTATTGGGATTTATTAACTGCCCTTATGGAGTGGAGGAATGGCCTAGTGGTTAGAGTGGTGGACTTTGGTCCTGGGGAACTGGGTTCAATTCCCACTTCAGGCACAGGCAGCTCCTTGTGACTCTGGGCAAGTCACTTAACCCTCCATTGCCCCATGTAAGCCGCATTGAGCCTGCCATGAGTGGGAAAGCGCGGGGTACAAATGTAACAAAAATAAAATACATACTATTGGAGATTCTACATGGAATGTTGCTACAATTCGAGATTCTACATGGAATGTTGCTAGCAACATTCCATGTAGAAGGCTGCGCAGGCTTCTGTTTCTGTGAGTCTGACGTCCTGCACGTACGTGCAGGACGTCAGACTCACAGAAGCAGAAGCCTGTGCAGCCACATTGGTGATCTGCAAGGGCCGACTTCTACATGGAATGTTGCTAGTGGAACAGCAACATTCCATGTAGAATCTCAAATAGTAGCAACAGGTGGAGGAGTGGCCTAGTGGTTAGGGTGGTGGACTTTGGTCCTGGGGAACTGGGTTCAATTCCCACTTCAGGCACAGGCAGCTCCTTGTGATTCTAGGCAAGTCACTTAACCCTCCACTGCCCCAGGTACAAACAAGTACCTGTATATAATATGTAAGCCGCATTGAGCCTGCCATGAGTGGGAAAGCGCAGGGTACAAATGTAATAAAAAAAAAAATCACCCAAGGTGTTGTACTTCAGGTACAATTTAACATAAAGCTTACAATTTTGTTAACAGCATAACAATAGTAAAATAACCAAGAATAAACATAAATGCAGTAAACTTGAAAACAGTAAATTGAAACCTAATAATGGAACTACCGTGAAACAGTATCAAAAATATACACATTTAACGGCACTGGAATTCAAATACATGCACTGCCTTCTTGGTCTGCAAAACTATTTCATGCATATTTATTATGGATATCTTGAAAAACCTGACTGGCTGGGTGTACCCCTAGGTCTGGGTTGAGAAACACTTCTATGGTAAAGATAAAGCTTTCTTTATGCATTTATAATGTAATCAGTGATGCTAAGAAATGCAAGCAGAGCATGCTGCAATCTGTGCTGTCTTTTCTCCCAGTGACTCTATGAACAGTCAGGTATTGGGGCCAAAGCTGGTTGTGCACTGAAGGCTTCCCCCCCCCCCCCTTACTTTATTCTAGGGGCAAAACAGTACAGAGAAACTTATCAGAAAGAAAGGATAGGCCAATTAGTTTATTCTTTTCCAAATCCAGGCCATAAATCTTGTACATCAGTGATATTTTGAGCTTACTTACTGTGGCCATATCCATGGAGCATACAGTCAGGCTGGAGGCAGCTCAGAGAAAGCAGCCTGAAAACCATTTGATAGGAAATATAAGGACCTAGAGATAAGTGTCCTAGTGGAGAGGAGATCAGGAGTGAAACTAGGCAGACAGTCCTGCTTATAATCGAACGAGAAAAACGCCCAAGTTCCGACCTAAATCGGGAGATGGGCGTTTATCTCACAAAAACGAATAACGCGGTATAATCAAAAGCTGAATTTGGACGCTTTCAACTGCACTCCGTCGCGGATGCGGACAAAGTTGACGGGGGCGTGTCGAAGGCGTGTCGAAGGCGGAACTGGGGCGTGGTTATCGGGCGAACAGAGATGGGCGCCCTTTCGCCGATAATGGAAGAAAAATATGCGATTTCAGCGAGAATTTAGGCCACTTTTCCTGGACCCTGTTTTTCCACGAATAAGGCCCCAAAAAGTGCCCTAAATGACCAGATGACCACTGGAGGGAATCGGGGATGACCTCCCCTGACTTCCCCAGTGGTCACAAACCCCCTCCCAGCACAAAAAATGATGTTTCACAACTGTTTATTTTCACCCTCAAATGTCATACCCACCTCCCTGGCAGCAGTATGCAGGTTACTGGAGCACTTATTAGGGGGTGCAGTGGACTTCAGGCAGGTGGACCCAGGCCCATCCCCCCCCTACCTGTTACAATTGTGCTGCTTAATGCGTTAGTCGTCCAACCCCCCCAAACCCACTGTACCCACATGTAGGTGCCCCCCTTCACCCCTTAGGGCTATAGTAATGGTATAGACTTGTGGGCAGTGGGTTTTGAGGGGGATTTGGGGGGCTCAACACACAAGGGAAGGGTGCTATGCACCTGGGAGCTCTTTTACCTTTTTTTTTTGTTTTGTAAAAGTGCCCCCTAGGGTGCCCGGTTAGTGTTCTGGCATGTGAGGGGGACTAGTGCACTACGAATCATGGCCCCTCCCACGAACAAATGCCTTGGATTTATTCGTTTTTGAGCTGGGCGCTTTCATTTTCCAATATCACTGAATAACAAAAACGCCCAGCTCACAAATTAGCGAATAACATATGGGCGTCTATTTTTTTCAAAAATACGGTTGGGTCCGCCCCTTCACGGACCCGTTCTCGGAGATAAACGCCCATGGAGATAGGCGTTTTCGTTCAATTATGCCCCTCTAAATGGACTTTATCTACTGTTATATTTTCTGTTTCTGTGATATGATAGAGGCAGCCGGATAGCTCAAATATCATTTGTACATAATACATATTGCAGTGTACAATCAATTAAAACAGGTTATAAATCAAGTGTCAGGATGCAGATATTTTTTGGGAGAAAAGAATACTCTGTTTTTTTAGAAGAGGAGATCAACGTATAAAGCTCCAGAGGGGTAGATGGAAGGATATCTGTTTCTGTAGGAAAGGTATGGAAAACAGGTGTGAGGATGTTATAATGCCGTTGTATCGCTCCATGGTGCGACCGCACCTTGAGTATTGTGTTCAATTCTGGTCGCCGCATCTCAAGAAAGATATAGTAGAATTGGAAAAGGTGCAGCGAAGGGCGACTAAAATGATAGCGGGGATGGGACGACTTCCCTATGAAGAAAGACTAAGGAGGCTAGTGCTATACAGCTTGGAGAAGAGACGGCTGAGGGGAGACATGATAGAGGTATATAAAATAATGAGTGGAGTGGAACAGGTGGATGTGAAGCGTCTGTTCACGCTTTCCAAAAATACTAGGACTAGGGGGCATGCGATGAAACTACAGTATAGTAAATTTAAAACAAATCGGAGAAATTTTTCTTCACCCAACGTGTAATTAAACTCTGGAATTCGTTGCCGGAGAAAGTGGTGAAGGCGGTTAGCTTAGCAGAGTTTAAAAAGGGGTGGACGGATTCCTAAAGGACAAGTCCATAAACCGCTACTAAACGGACTTGGAAAAATCCACAATTCCAGGAATAACATGTATAGAATGTTTGTACGTTTGGGAAGCTTGCCAGGTGCCCTTGGCCTGGATTGGCCGCTGTCGTGGACAGGATGCTGGGCTCGATGGACCCTTGGTCTTTTCCCAGTATGGCATTACTTATGTACTTACTGTATGTACTTATGTAAGGAAAGGCTGGTGCATATGTGGCGGTATGGAAACAGAAAGACCGGATTCACAGAGAATTCCTCGGTGTGAAAAAGTGGGGAGGAACCAGAGACGAACTGCAGCCTACGGCATGCAACATGATTGAGATGAAAACAGTAACGGAATTCAAACATGCGTGGGATATACATAAAGGAATCCTGTGCAGAAGGAATGGATCCTCAGGAGCTTAGCCGAAATTGGGTGGCGGAGCCGGTGTGGGGGAAGAGGGGTTGGTGGTTGGGAAGTGAGGATAGTGGTGGGCAGACTTATACGTCTGTGCCAAAGCCAGTGGTGGGAGGCGGGACTGGTGGTGGGGAGGCGGGGAATAGTGCTGGGCAGACTTATATGGTCTGTGCCAGAGCCGGTGGTGGGAGGCAGGGCTGGTGGTTGGGAGGAGGGGATAGTGCTGGGCAGACTTATATGGTCTGAGCCCTGAAAAAGACAGGTACAAATCAAGGTAAGGTATACACATATGAGTTTATCTTGTTGGGCAGACTGGATGGACCGTGCAGGTCTTTTTCTGCCGTCATCTACTATGTTACTATGATATGTTACTATTGAAATGGGCATCAAAGGATCCTTATTTTCTATGTTTTTATGTAGCATTTTGTTGTATTTGTTTAACTTTCTGATTTTTTTCATTTAGCTTTCTCTTATAATGACTGCCCTTTTATCTGCATTATCAGGTACTGGTTGGATTTAACCCCTTCAGACATAATGTGGAATACCTCAGACACAGGCTGGGCAAAGTCTGCCTGGAGTTGTGTGTTTGCGCCATGGATTCAGGGATCCTGTGTCTTTGTTCATGGCATGCCACGATTTGAGGCAACAACTATGCTAGAAGTAAGATTCAATCCAATGAGTCTAAAATATGAAATATTTCTGCACCATGCTTAGGTACAGAATCATCAGTTAATTGCCGTATGTACACGCAAGAAAATGTTTTTGTAAAGTTGTAAACCCATGATACTGAAAAACAGGGATTCTCATATGCAACTCAGAGCTCAAGTGAAATTTTATAATTTTGAGATTCGATAAACTTAGAGAATTTTTTTCTACAAAAAAGGAAAGCCTTCAAAATAATTAAAATATAAACTAAAAGTTTTTTTTTAATAAAATTATTGACTTCCCAGCGTAAATTGCTCTTCAGAGCAGTTCCAGTAAATTCTCAAAAGTCAAACATGGTCTTTGTTTTGGCATGAATGCCTACCTCAGAGGATGCAGAGCCTCGGTGGCATAAATTCTGTCCAAGTAGCTCCAGGGAAGGCCAGAGCCCACTTAAAGCTACTTCTATATCATCTAAGGTGGATTCTCTGTACTCTAGGGGGCCCTTTCTGATATTTTGCTTTTGCTACTACATAATCTTAAAGTTTTTCTTCTCAGGATTGTGATTTTTTGTTTCTTGTGGTTTGAGTTTACAGTTTTAGAAAAGAAATATTTCAGACCACTTGTACAAATGTTTGAATTTTAACAGCATTTTTGCTTTCATTTGATTGATGATTCATCAAAATTATGCTGCTTATTTGCAATCTCAGAGACATTCAGAAGGTTATGTAACTACAAGAAGTATACAAGCAAAAAACCTGTACCCCTGTTTATTAAGCCGTATGGCAAAGTGAATGGGCTGTGTTGGCATTAGCGCATGGCAGCCACTAGTGTGTCTTAGTAAACAGAGGGGCTGGTTTGATAAATAAACTTGACTTTGCTCCCTGGGTTGCTGGGTCTGAGGATGCAGGAGCTTCGGTGGGGGGGGGAGGGGGGCAGAGAGTTCTGGTTGTTGCTCAACAGTGACATCTACTGGCTAGAGCCCATGTGCATATAGAATGGCTTCCAGAGGGTGCCATTGTCTATGGCCCCTGATCAAGGACTGTAACTGCAATGACTGGGATAGGAGAGGGTTATAAAAATGAGGAAAACGGTAGCCAATAGAAGCTGCTTCCGATTAACTACAGGCCCAAAGGAGCAGAAGAAAACTTCCAGGCAAAAAAAGTTGTAGATAGGTCATAGAAGTAAGAATTAAGAAATACAGATTGCTGTATTTTACAACCGAATCTGCTGACATAGAGCCTGTTCTAAAATACAGAGAAATGGATGTTTATGCATTGGGTACGTTCAGTATAGTGGTCTATTAAAAAAATGTATAGAATAAAGATTTTTAGAAAGCTGGCACATAACCAGTTATGTTTCTAAGATCGCAAAGATAACTGGTTTTATGTGTCGACATGTAATCGGTTATCTTTGTGATCTTTGAAACATAACTGGTTATCTTCCCGATGTTGTCACAGTGACTTATTTACTTTGCTAGTTTGGCATTGGGGGGCGGGGGGGAGGGGAACAAAAACAACTGAGAAATTAGGCGACAACATCTAATAATGAATCAATAGGATATTAGCAGTTTAATAAAAGGTGGGCATTCTAAAATCATGTGTCAGGGTTGCTAGAAGGCTCAGGAAAATACATCTGATGAGTAGAGGACAGCAAGGAGGGGAACAAAACAGTGAAAGTCCAGCCACTTAAGAAAGAAGTGAACCATTAGAAAACAGTACCAGATGTACCTGTATTAGCCAGTCGTGGAAGCTAAAGAGAATGACCAACAAGATGAAAAGCAGCTGATGGATCAAGTGAAACTAGTAGAACTATCGTACCATTGTCAAGTGCAGAGTGAAGGCCACTAAGTAGAGCTGTTATAATTGTCTCTGTACTATGCCTTAACTGACAACTGGACTGGTGGGGTTGTAGAATGTTAACCTGATTGACATGCTGGAATAGCTGTTGGAAGACAATTCTGCCTGCAAATTTGGATATAAAACATGGATTGGAGTCTGGAAGATAATTAGATGCTAGTGTAGGGTCTGAAGAAGGCAGCTTAAGTATTGGGCATACCAGGGCATGTTTCCAAGATGTTGGGAAGTCTCCACTGGAGAGGTTTTTGTTCATTAACAGCCTGGCCAAAGGAAGGAGACCATGATGAGGCATGGCAATCAAGATGGAACTGGGTCTAAATAACACGTGACGTGCTGCATGTACCATTTTAGCAAAGGCTATGTAAGGAGTAAGGGGGGTTTATGTCTTAATGCCTCCAGTGGTCATTTGTGGGCTCATTTTCGAAAGAGAAGGACGTCCATCTTTTGACATAAATTGGAAGATGGACGCCCTTCTCCTAGGGATGTCCAAATCGGTATAATTGAAACCCAATTTAGGACGTCTCCAACTGCAGTCCGTCGCGAGGACGGCCAAAGTTCAAGGGGGCGTGTCAGAGGCGTAGCAAAGGTGGGACCTGGACGTGCCTAACATTTGGACGTCCTTGACCCATAATCGAAAAAAACAAGGACGTCCCTGACGAACACTTGGATGTTTTCACCCAGACCTCTTTTTCGTATGACTAAGGCACAAAAAGGTGCCCGAAATGACCAGATGACCACTGGAGAGAATCGGGGATGACCCCCCGTTACTCCCTCAGTGGTCACTAACCCCCTCCCACCCTCAAAAAACATCTTTAAAAATATGTCGTGCCAGCTTCTATGCCAGCCTCAGATGTCATACTCATGTCCATGACAGCGCATGCAAGTCCCAGGAGCAGTTTTATTGGGTACTGCAGTGCACTTCAGACAGGCGGACCCAGGCCCATAACCCCCTACCTGTTACATTTGTGGAGGAAACAGCGAGTCCTCCAAAACCCACCACCGACCCACTGTACCCACATCTAGGTGCCCCCCTTCACCCGTAAGGGCTATGGTAGTGGTGTACAGTTGTGGTTAGTGGATTTTGGGGGGCTCAGCACACAAGGTAAGGGAGCTATGTTCCTGGGAGCAATTTATGAAGTCCACTGCAGTGCCCCCTAGGGTGCCCAGTTGGTGTCCTGGCATGTCAGGGGGACCAGTGCACTACAAATGCTGGCTCCTCCCATGCCCAAATGGCTTGCATTAGGATGTTTTTGACAGGGACGTTTTTGGTTTCGAAAATTGCCAAAAGTCAGAAACGTCCATGTCTAGAGATGTCCAAATCTAGGGATGTCCAAATTTAAGGATTTAGACGTCTTTGACGGTATTTTTGAAACGAAAGATGGACGTCCATCTTGTTTCGAAAATATGGGTTTCCGTGCCCCTGGATTTCGCTGTTTTGCAAGGATGTCCAAATCACAACTTGGACGTCCCTTTTGAAAATGCCTCTCTTGGTCACTTAGGGCACCTTTTGGTCACTTAGTCGTTATTGAAACAGGTCTAGTCAAAAAGTCTTAATTTTGGTCCTAGACGTTTCCATTTTGTTCCATTATTGCAGAAGGACAATTGTATTTTGGTGCCGTCTATATCCTGCCTAAAAGCACACCACCTTGAAATTTGGACGAACTGTGGAGCAAAACATCTAACATCAGGGTGTTGAAAATTGTAACTTGGATGTTTTTGAGAGGAAATCGTCCTTCTGCCACCTTATAACATTTTGTGGGCGTTTTTTTTATTTTGAAAATGAGCCCCTTAGTTTGTCATGGAGTCTAAAATCTTGCCCATTCCATAATTCATGAGCTAAACAATTCCACCTCACAGGTTCTACTATCAAAAAAGCTTGTGCCTTGGTCACAGCTAATCTAGCCTCAATATAATGCAGAATCTCCAACACCCCATAGATTCCGATCACAGGGACCTAATGGGAATATGAAGTCTAACACTCTAATCAAGCTCATTCCTAAAGGATAACATGCCAAGTCATGGACTAATTTATTTTAAAGCTTTATAGCTTTATTAGCAGGTGAAACATGTTTTCCAATTGTATTATGAGATAGTGTTTTAATATTATAGACTCTCTCCAGATTTCCTGTAACAACATTGTGCTGTGCTCCAACTGTCTATCGAATGTTGGTGCTGCAGGATCTTAGCAGGTAAGCCCTGAATGTTGAAATGATTAACTTAAAATATCCCTATCAATTCCTGCATTCAGTGCAACTTCTTACTGACTACAAATTCATTTGACTGGAAAATGAAAGTTTTTAGTAAACTAAAGTGAAATACTAAAACACAAAGAAATTCTATATAGGTCACCCAAATTTAGGTGCTCAATTTTGCAAGAGGATCTTAAGTAATTAGCTAAATCAGTGATAACAATCAGTAATTGGCATTAACAAGCACTTAATTGGCAGTCATTGCGAGTTACATGTGGATCTGCCCTATGCCGTAACATATGCATTAAATTTTCATAGCGTGCAACTCCAAAGGAGAGCGTGGTCATGGGTGGGTCAGGGCATTCCCAGAATTTCTGCTCTTAACTGCCATTGCTTGGCCGTAAGCATAAACACCAGCCTCTGCCAGGCTGAGCATTCGGTCAACCAGGCAGTGCCCGAAGGTCCAGAGGCTCTGCCCAGTTGCCTGCCGCAGCAGCACATTGCACCAAGAAGGCACCTATTTGTGCCTATTCTATAAGGAAAAGTAAAGTAGGTCCCCACTTTATAGAATACAAACTGAGAATACTGAGTATGTTTTACGTTTATTGTGAATTTGTTGTACTGGTTTGTCTGTTTTTGTTTGTTTACTATTTTATGTGTGTTATTATGTACACCGCCTAGAACTGTGGATAGTGCAGTTAATAAATATTTTAAATAAATAAACGTAACATGCATGTCTCTAAGCGTGACCATACAAAGTGAAGGAATAGCCTAGTGGTTAGAGCAACAGGCTGAATATCTAGGAGTTCCTGGTTCAAATCCCACTGCTGCTCCTTGTGATGTTGGGCAAGTTACCTAACCTTCCATTGTCTCAGGTACAAAATTAGATTGTGAGCTCTCCAGGCATAGGGAAATACCCAGTGTACCTCAGTGGCGTTCCTAGGTTGGCTGCCACCTGTGGCAGATCATCCCCCCCTCCAGCGCATCACCTCCACCCCCAAGCGCATCGCTTTTACCCTCTGGGTTTGCAAAGAGCGGCTGTTGGCTTCGCCGGTTCCCTGCCCCAGAACAGGAAGTGATGTCAGAGGGAGCAGGGAACTGGTGGAGCCGACAGCCGCAAGGCTGCTGTCTGCACCCCCTTGCAGCGTGCACCCGGGGCGGACCACCCCCACCACCCCACTCTTGGTACACCACTGGTGTACCTGAATGTAACTGACCTTGAGCTACCACTGAAAAAGGTGTGAGCAAAATCCAAATAAATAAATAAATAAACCAGCCATAGAGCTAATGTAAATGCTCACACACATATTGTTATAACAGGCATGCAAATTACAGCATTCTATAATTTACATGTATAATTACACACCAGGCTCTGTCCATGTGTACACACCACTTTATAGCAAAGCATATAGCTGGAATACTGCTGCTCCCTGCACCCCCCCCTGTAGCGTGCACCCGGGACGGACTGCCCCCATTGCCCCGTTCTCAGCATGCCACTGGTGTTAAGCCATTAGCGCATGGCTCTAATGCATCTTTCCACATCAGCCCCTGAGCTGGCCAGGGCTGGGTATATGGCAGAGGCAACATTCACAGGACCTGGAGTGGAGAATAGTGGAGTCTCATCCACTGCTGAATGGCGACACCTAATGGTCATACTTATGTACCTTAGGGCTTCTGACTTACGCGCGTATATGTCCACTAGGTGCCATTCAATAAAATGGTGAGTAAGTGCATTAGTGCGTAACTACAAGGAAGTGTACATGTGGGCGGAGCATAGTAGAGGAATGGGCATGTCTGCATCTTACACACATAACCTGAAGAACTCTATAAGTTATGCACATACCATGGAACAGGCAAACACAAGCATTTTATACTTCGTATTGACCTGGCGTAACTGTTCACATCTAACTTCAGGCACATCGATGCCCACTTATGCTAGCATTTTATAATGGCATCTTGGCACACAGATGCAGTTATAAAATTGGCACTCAGCACTTGGCACCCAGTTAAAACTATATCCTCATAGAAATAGGGAAAAGAATTCCCACAAAACTCCTAAATATTTCATTCTTAAAAATGATGAAAGGGAAATATAAAATATTCTTATACTAGTAAAAGAGGCCCGTTTCTGAGCAAATGAAACGGGCGCTAGCAAGGTTTTCGTCGCCAACACCCCCCCCCCCCGGCCAACCCCTTCGTTGTTCTGCCATTGCTCCGCCCCCAACATCATGACGTTTGAGGCGAGGGCGGGGCCTGGAGCGATTTCCTGCCTCCCTCCCTGTCAACCCCTTCGTTGTCCTGCCATAGCTCCGCCCTCGAGGGCGGGGCCCAGAGCCATTTTGGTGGCTTCACCACCACGAACCTTCGAACCTTTTTGAAGGAAGTCAGGGCTTGGCTTCACTGACGTCAGTGTCCTCAGAACGTTGAGGGTGAGTTTTATTATAGTAGATAGGACTTACTTTAATTTTAACAGTTTATAAAACTCAAGAGTTATTACATGTGGGATAGTATTATTTATTTATTTATTTATTTATTGCATTTGTATCCCACATTTTCCCACCTTTTTGCGGGCTCAGTGTGGCTTACAATACGATATGAATGATGGAAATACAATTTGTTACAACTTGGTTATGGATTACATTGTGAAGAGTAATACGAGACAATCAAAGTGTTGTTAAGGAATATAAACACTGGAACCAAACCTTGAAACATTGGAAGGAGACAGCGGGAGGTTAAAAGGGCATTATGTATGGTATACATATTTCTGTGATTAAGGGTATGAGTGAGGTGAGACTACGGGGGATGAGAGTTCAGAAGTGGATGTATTGATGCATTAGTGAACAGTGAGTGTAGTATGCAGATTAAGAATAACCTTACTATCAAGTCAGGAAACTTTTATCCATGCAAGGGTCTATGCAGCTTATCAAACAAAACAAATATATTTTCAAATTCTGGTGTCATCTCAGTAACAGCAGCACAAAATCCCTCTATTGCTAGATACTGTGAAGTAGCACAAAAACCTGCAAAATGCTATTTGGAAACTATGTAGCAAACAGAAAATATGGACAACAGACCTGCAGCACTCCCATTTGGGACTGATGACAGCAGAGTAGTCAAGAAACAGAAATAGGGACCAGTTATG